>NC_071498.1:10000000-10625000 GCF_028408465.1 Anastrepha ludens
ATGTTTTTTTGCCACATTTTGACCGATTGCCACGCCCCCTTTATATATTTCTTCACATTATATAGATATAAACCTTCCTCTTCAATCAATCTATCTTTAAAAAAAAACCGCATCAAAATCCGTTGCGTAGTTTTAAAGATTTAAGCGTATAAGGGGACATAGGGACAGAAAAAGCGACTTTGTTTTATAATATGTAGTGATTATCTTATAGTATATAGTATATAGTATATAGTATATAGTATATAGTATATAGTATATAGTATATAGTATATAGTATATAGTATATAGTATATACTATATAGTATATAGTATATAGTATATAGTATATAGTATATAGTAGTAGTAGTAGTATTTAGTGAAAATGTATCGGAAACTAAAGAGAAATAGTTCACGAGCAGTTATATTTGCCCATTATTATACATGTTGTGGCCCATTCCTCTGTAATTATGAACTGTTCAGTTTCTTTGTTATTAATTTAATGGACATTCCCAGTGTCAGTGGTCACAGTGAGGCATCATAAATAAAAAACAAAAATAAAAACTCGTAGAGCAGCTTGGCTAACACTCTGTCCAAAAACTCACTGGCAATTCATTATGAAAATATGAAACTAAAAACACAAATGCACACAAAGTAACTTTCATATTTCGGATGACAAATCTCTGGTCATTTTATTTGTTTTTAATGGTTTTGCAAAAATGCTAAAATATAATGGAATAGGCTTTGTGTATTCGCCTTTTTCCTTGAACACAAACATAAAATAACAAACTTTTTGTTCCTACTTTATACTTAATTTATAGTCTCACTTTTGCACCAATACCCGCCTCTTTTATGGTTTATACACGCAGTACACATTTTCGGGCGACAACGAGTCACGCCCATGCCCTTAATTTTCATATAGTAACCCACATAGCGCATGGGTTGTATTGAATGTGAATACACGAGCGCGTGTGTGTGTGTAAGCTTAAGTGCTTGCCCTTCTACGTCATGTCCGTGGCATTTACTTGACATTTATGGCCGAGTATTTACATAAAAATACTAAATGCAGAGAAGCAGAAAGAAAGGTGAGACGACCATAAGTATATTTGATGTAGCATTTCTTGTATGTATTTGGGCTTGTATTATTAGAACATATCTAAAAAAGTAAAGTCTGCAATGAAATTTCAGAAATAATCGAAGTGGACCGGGATGTTAGTAGTCGTAGCAGCGCCTAAGAGCTAAAGGTCGACCATAAACAGTTTTACACTATTTGCGCAAAAACTTTACGCAAAAGTAATGGATTTATTTTCTCCCAAACTAATATATATATATATATATATATATACATTTCATATATAGCTCATAAATAGTCATATATAGCTTACGAAAGCCATCTAATGCAAAAAGTTCATTAATCGCTGTGGTGCCTAATACGAATTAATATCTAGTCGGCAACGTAAAACATCGCTACCAGCTTCCTTCGGGAAATAAGATAATACATAGAATGAAATTTTGTATTTATTTTTGTTAATTTTTTCGAGCGATTAGTTTCGTCAATATCTTCACATGGACTGCTTGGACCCTTGATTGTTTACCGATATGCGAGCCCATTCGCGACCGTTCGTATTCAGATGCTCTTCCTGATTTCGTATATTAAAAGGAAATCGAGTAGTTTTTCTCCACCCAAGTAGGCACGTCAATGATTCTAATTATGAGTTTTGGAAAATTGAATCGTCTTTACGAACTATTGGAGCAGCAAAATCATTTAGCAAGTCTCTTATATCTTCATACTAAATTTCTAATTGCCTAGTGATATCACTACAAACATTAAATAGAACGCCACCTTTCATTGTCTTCCATGTCCGCCTCATTGCTTACATATTCAGCTGATGGCGTAACATACACAACAGTTTCTGCAAAGCTATCATCCTCGTCCATACTCAAATTTTCTAACACATTTTCTATTTATTTAGTTTCTGCTGTTTATAGGAAATATCGAAGAAAATAAATTTAAACAATTGCACCAGTTTTGCTTTGAGCTTTCTAGCAAACATAGTTGAAAGAAAAATCAGTATTTACATTACTACTTCTTTCGCCAGTACAATACTATTTCTTTTCTTTGCTATTAAGTAATGCTATTTAAAAAAAAATGCATGAAATTTATGAAACTCGACCCACGTTCAATGAGTTAAATTTGTGAGAGCTGCTGCATTCGAAAGAGAACACTTCTTGGCTGAAATACTTGTGTCATATATGAACCACTCCCGTATTTGTATGCCCAAAAAGAGGCTGGCTGTAAAGCCGGTTTACTGAAGATAGTTTAACGTGACAACGTCATAAGAAAATACTGATGTAATGGTTGCATTTTTCAAAACAAAATTTTAATTTTATTTGTTTGATAGATATTTTGTATGGATATAGAGAAGGAGGTAAATGGAATCGCAATGTAATTGATCAAGTTACATTTACATAAACGTGAAAAATTACGAAACATTTATGAACTTCAGGAAAGATATGTTCAATTTCGATTGTGCATTAGAGGTTATGACGCAGGCGGTCTATCATCCTCCCAATTCGGATTCCGTAAGGCTCGCTCAACCACAGATGCAATAGCTGCGGTTAAAACCATTGCGCAGAAGGCAATCGAAGGAATTCGGTGGTTATGCGGTAGCAACGAGTACTGCCTAATGGCAACTCTAGACGTAAAGAACGCCTTCAATACCGCGAACTGGAACCAGATCCTGATGGCGCTTGATTGCTTCCAGGTTCAAACCCACCCTTCGCTATAATACCGATGCGGGTATTAGGGAATATAAAAAAACTGGTGGAGTCCCACAAGGCTCAGTCTTAGGCCCAGGCAACCAGGCTTTCGGCATGGTAAAAGTATGGCTGCGCAAGAACGGTCTACTCTTGCGGATCATAAATCGGAAGTAGTGCTCATTAGCAGCAGAAAGAAGGTGGAGTCGGCAAACATAGTGGTGGGCGAAAATACCATAGGATCGAAGCCGTTCATTAAATACCTGGGCGTAATAATCGACCATAGGTTGAACTTCAGAGATCACCTATCACACGCGAGCAGCAAAGCGGCAGAGGCAGTAACAGCACTGACACGCATAATGATGAACACTAAAGGCTGTAGGCTAAACCGCAGGAGACTACTTAATACCGTGGTCTCTTCGATTTGCAGCTCCAGCATGGGCGGAAGCCACAAATTGCACCTCATATGTGAAGTGCATGAAATCAGTGTACCGATTAAGTGCCCTCAGAGTGTGCTGCGCGTTTCGAACGATATCCGAAGACGCCATTATGGTTATTGCAGTGCTACTCCCAATAAATTTAATGGCAAAAGAGCACGCTGAAGATTACCAAAACAAAGCTACTTCAGAGCGGCAGACAATACGCAAGGAAGCAAGAGAGCGAAGCTCGCATTCATGTCAGGGAAATTGGAGTTCGTCCCTGAACGGACGCTGGAAGTACCGTCTGATTCCCTTTATAACCAAATGGGTTAACCGTAAACATGGACAGTTAGACTATTATCTGACCCAAATACTGACGGGACATGGGTGTTTTAAATCTATATATATAAAAATGAAATGATGTTCGTTTGTACGCATTTTTTTGGGCCGATACGAGGCCAATTTTATTCGTTCTTTTTTCATGTTATAGGGATCCACTAGGGGAAGGTTTTTAGGAAAAAAAATTTTTTTTTAATATTTTCTTCATATAAAAAAAAAGAAAAAATCAAAATATTGTACAAATTGTGTTTTTAATGAAAATTCATTTTCTGTGTACAACTTTTTTTGAATAAATATACCAATTTTTCGTTATTGTGAAACGATTTGTGTCGTGTTGCTAAGTTGCAAATTTTTTTCGACGGAGAGTAAACATAAACACAGAGGTTTGTACGCTCTTTATGAAGAGAAATGCTTCAGTACACATACACGAACGCCGAACTACTGATTTGTGTTTTGTGTGCAGTTCATTTGTAAGAGCAACAAGTGTGTTGACCAAGGATAATAGATTTACCAAGGTTTGCCAGACAAGAAAACAGTTATTCGCCTCTCAGAGATTTGATAGAAGTTGTTTTTGGGTTTACGTTAAACGCGATATACATTTTGTAAGAACAAAGGAAATGTTCAAACGGTTTGTTTGCGAATACCGCACACCAGAGCACACCACTTTATACCTTTCCCCATGTGATGTGGAAGAAAAAATTTGTTTTTTCAGTTTTCTTTGGGTATTCACATCGATAAGATTACAATAGAATACATTGTTCCCGGATTGATACGAATTGAAAAAAATAACATTACATTTTCGGAATGGCAGACTTAAATAAAGTTGTGTATTTATTTACCGAAGATGATGAACACATGAATACACAAAATTCAGATAACTCCAACGATATGAGCGTGTTTGAAGGGAATTCAGATCGATGAGGAAAATGTGATTGTTGTTTCAGACAAAAATTCAACGAACAACGAGTCAAAGACGGAAATTGTTCATCACGAAACGAAAACACAATCCGAAGTTCTCAATCGATAACTGGAGCGTGAATACCATTATGATTGTAATGAACTAAACACATTTGTAACATCAAATATATCGTAATTGAATGACCAACAGCAACATGTTTATGATACAATCATGAATAATGTTAGCCATGGAACTGGTGGATTGTTTTTCTTGGATGCTCCTGAGGGAACAGGAAAGACCTTTTTGATTTCATTGATATTAGCAACAATTCGATCAGATAATAACGTTGCATTGGCACTCGCTTCTTCCGGAATTGCGGCTACATTACTGGAAGGCGGTCGCACAGCACATTCTGCATTAAAGTTGCCTTGAATATGCAGGTAAATGAAACACCAACATGTAATATTTCGAAAACATCTGGAATGGCAAAAGTTCTTAAAGTATGTAAGCTCATCGTATGGGACGAGTGTACTATGGCACACAAGAAACCATTGGAATCACTTGATAGAACTTTGAAAGATCTACGAGGAAGCCAAACAGTCTTTGGAGATGCCATGATTTTATTGGCTGGAGACGTCAGGCAAACATTACCTGTGATCCCAAAATCTACGGCTGCAGATGAAATCAATGCATGCTTAAAATCATCGTATTTATGGAGACATGTAAACACGCTTACACTTGCTACAAGCGTACGTGTTCAAGTACAGAACGATCCGTCAGCAGCTGAATTTTCACACCAATTACTGAAAATCGGAAATGGACATTGCCTAACAATTTCTGCACTTTTGCACAGTCTAAAGAGGCATTGATACAGAGTGTATTTCCAAACATAGTTCAACATTACAAAAACCATGATTGGCTCAGCGAAGGAGCAATTTTAGCTGGGAAAAATAAGGGCATCAATGATATAAATGCAGCTATTTTGGATCAAATACCTGGTAACATAGTTGCATATAAGTAAGTCAATGGACACTATTACTGCTCAAGATGATGTCGTAAATTATCCAACTGAATTCTTAAACTCACTCGATTTGCCAGGCCTACCACCTCATAATTTACGATTAAAAATTGGAGCACCGATTATTATGCTGCGCAACATTAATGTGCCACGACTTTGCAACGGTACCAGACTCGCTTTGAAAAAGCTAATGGGTAACGTTATCGAAGCAACAATTTTGAAAGGGAAGTACAAAGGAGAAGACGCTTTGATACCCTGAATTCCACTGATTACGACGGATTTACCATTCGATTTCAAACGTTTGCAGTTCCCTATTCGCCTTGCCTTCGCTATGAGAATTAATAAGGCGCAAGGACAGTCTCTACAAATGTGCGGTATTAATTTAGAATACCCAATTTTTTCTCATGGACAATTGAATGTAGCTTGCTCACGAGTAGGCAAACCATCGTCATTATTCACGCGAAAGATGAAAAAACCAAAAAACGTTGTCTACCAAAAAGTGTTACAATGAAGTTCGAATGAAATTGTATCAAAGAATTTGCTTTGTTTCGTATTAATTTTATTCTCTTTCAGCAAATCATTGAATTTATCGTCTAGCGAAGCGGGCGAGGGTACGCTAGTCCTATCTATATAGGTTTAAGCACGAAGACGACCTGTACTGTTCTCATTGTGCACCAGCTGTAGAAGACACAGAACATGTTTTGTTTTTCTGCCCGCGATTTGTGTTCGAAAGGGAGGAATTAATCACTAGGGTGGGGAAGCCAATTTCGGCTGATAACCTAATGGATATTATGTTAGAATCAGAAGAAAATTGGTCCGCTGTATGTAATATGGCAAAAATGGTAATCTCCAAACTGCGTCGCGCTGAACAACAGCGCAGATCTTCATGAAGAGGCAATAGGCCGCTCCCCTTCCCGTCAAGTATCAGGGTGTTTTTTTTAGAGGTTAGGTTTTCAAGATGAAATAAAACGTATATAATTTAATGTTATGGCCAAGAATTTAGCTTTATTATAAAGATAAGGGTTTGCCATTATGTTTTAAAAATGATTTCGGGCAAGTGGCCGCCGCGGCTGGCTCGAATAAATTCCAGCCGAGAGGCCCAATTTTCGACCACTTTTTGCAGCAATTGGGGCCGTATGTCAGCAATAACGCGCCGAATATTCTCTTCCAAGACGTCAATCGTCTCGGGCTTATCTGCGTAGACAAGCGACTTCACATAGCTCCACAAGAAATAGTCCAGCGGTGTTATATCGCACGAGATAATGCGCTCACCAAAAGTTTCCTTCAATAAATCGATTGTTGCGTTGGCTGTATGGCATGTAGCGCCGTCTGTTGGAACCAAAGGTCGTCCACATCAACATCGTCCAATTCAGGCACGAAAAAGTCATTAATCATGGCTCTATAGCGCTCTCCATTGACTGTAACATTATGGCCGGCATCATTTTTAAAGAAATATGGACCAATGATTCCCTCTGCCCATAGAGCACACCAAACAGTGACTTTTTGAGGATGTAACGGCGTCTCAGCAATGGCTTGTGGATTATGTTCACTCCAAATGCCACAATTTTGCTTATTGACATACCCATTCAACTAAAAGTGAGCTTCATCGCTGAACAAAATTTTCTTGTGAAAATCGGGATCGGTGGCCATCTCGTTTTGGGCCCAAATTTGCACGATTTGCAAACGTTGTTCAGGTGTAAGTCTATTCATTATGAAATGGCAAACCAAACTGAGCATAAATCAAGTGACAGCTGTCAAAAAGACCATCTACGAAAAAAGTAGTGCCAACTTGAAAACCTAACCTCTAAAAAAACACCCTTTACAACTAATAGTTTTCGCATTCACCTATTTTTTTTTCTTACAATTCTCAGAAGTAATCGAGTGCTCTTTTCCTAGAAATTTCTTTCAAGACTTTCGTTTATTTCTGTTGCTTAGTTCTCTTATCGTGAAATTCCTTCAACCATTTCCATTTCTAAGTTTCTAAATTTGTTATGCTGGCGGCAAAAATACTGAAGATTTCAACTGTATCTGTTAGAATGCATGAAGAAACGATTGAATCAATTACTTTTGTACGAGAGCAGAAAAAGAATAAGATGAAGAAAAACCTTCAAAATTGTGTAACTTAGTATTTAATATTCTTCGGATCCAACATGCTGATTTGTGAAGAAAAAAAGTAGTGCGCTAGTTGTGGCACTAAACCTACATTTGTGTGTGGCAAGCGTGGCAATGCCCTTGACTTTGTATGCCACTCAGCATACCGATTTCTAGGAAACTCTTTCTTTGCGTTTATTTTTGGTTTTTTGCTCACTAAAATCGGCTTGAGTTGCTGGAAAAGGTTATTTTCGCAGACAATTGAGCACAACACTAGAAGCAAAATGAAAGAAAAAACAAAAGAAAAAAATGTGTATGTAAAAGCAAAAAAGCGCAGAAATTTGTATGCGACACATTGTGGCTGCATCAAATGCGCTGAAAGTTTGAGGTGATTAAATTGTTCTGTGACGCGTGGCATAGGATAATAAAAGTCATCCGTGGCACGAACCTCAACCCGTGCAACGTCACTGTCTCTCACTCTACGCGTACATCAGCGCACAAGAATTAGTGGAAGTAAAGTAGAGCAGAGAGTTGTGCATAGTTGCAACAGCAAAAGCAGCATACAAGAAGTCTGCAAGACAGGCGGTCAATCCCCAACGTTGCTCAACATTTGTCAATTCTGTTGCTGTGCGTGCATTTAAATAGATTTTTATATGCCTGTGTTTATGTTGTTAAGAGTTAAGCGACTGTGTAGGAAAATTTTATGAAAAAAATGAGTGTGAACTCAAAACTACGAGTAATTAGTTATCTTTGGAAGCGAAGGTTATGTAATACATATTTATTAACCCCATAAAGTTAGTCTAGTCACCGGAGCATGTGCTGCCCTTAATGTAGTCTTAATGTCTCACGTTATTTCCATCGCTGCTCAGAGTGCAATCAGGTTACAGGAGTTTGACTTCAGAAGACAATCTCGAAACGGAGACGGTCGCAATTTTAGGCAGTTGACACAAATTTCTCTGAACAACGTACAGATTTCTCTATCCGCAAACTTGGGGGACATCCAGGGCAATTTTTCCAAGTAGGCAGGATTGGAATGAAGGGAAAATCTGTACCGATGCTGCTACCTCTGTCTTCACTAACGGCTCCAGAGATTTTCTCTAAAAAAATTGCCGAATACTTCAAATGTTTTTCAGGCAGAAGTCTTTGCGTTCCTGCATACAAGCAAAATGCTTAGGGGTCGCGGGAGCGAGGGAGATATCAGCAGTTTTTTTGATAGTCAATTTGTGATCAAGAACCTCACGAAGCCAATATGCAAATTTTAATTGGACAACTCTTGTAAGGAGGAGAACAAATCTCTTAGATGTGCAAGTAAAATTTCTCTGATTTGGGTTCCAGGACATAGGAACAAAGAGGGAAATGAAACTGCTGATGAGGATGTCAGGAAGGTTTCAGAGGGCACCCTCCCGGTCAACGGCATACACCTGGTTATTGTTAAAGGGGAGTTGTACAAATTATTTTGCAGGAAAGATTCTATGGCTCTAGTACAATAGACGCAGAACGCAGATAGTCCTGGGGACTCCATACCATTCAATTTCCAAACTTGAAGCTGTGCTTTTCGGTCATTGGACGATCAGCAAATACGCGGAAAAGCGAGTTTTATCTTTTAACCCTCATTGCAGATGCTGTGGGGACCCTTCAGAGAAGGAGACTGTAGATCACTTTCTCTGTAAATGTCCGGGCTTGGCAGCTAGACGATTAAGATCACTGGGTGTTCCTTTCTTCGACAGCCTGGGGTAGTGTGCCAACCGTCTCCATTGTATCAAATAAATGGCTGTAAATATCTGCCCGTTGGAGGTTTCAAAATGGCGCTTTAGTTCTATTTGGAGAGTGCCAATCAGGTACTTCAATCATTTCGCCTACCTACATATATACATATATATATATGTATATATATTGTATATAATTGGCGCGTTCACCCTTTTTGGGTGTTTGACCGAGCTACTCCTCCTATTTGTCATGTGCGTCTTGATGTTGTTCCACAAATGGAGGGACCTACAGTTTGAAGCCGACTCCGAACGGCATATATTTTTTATGAGGAGCTTTTTCATGGCAGAATACAATGGGAGGTTTGCCATTGCCTGCTGAGGGGCGACCGCTATTAGAAAAAAACTTTTCCTTCATTTTGATGTTGCACCGAGATTCGAACCTACGATCTCTCTGTGAATTCTGAATGGTGATCACGCACCAACCCATTTGGCTACAGCGGCCGCCTACCTTTAAATATATAAATAATTATCGTAAGGAACTTTCGAACCTACAGGTCTTATATCTCGTTTTGTTCAATTTAGTTTACCACCACTCCTGTTTTATCAGTCCTCATCCTATGCCATATTTCGTTAGGAGTTTTTGAAAAAAAGCGCATAAATTTCTTCAATCAAAATGACTTGCGGCTTTATTGCATATTTACTTTATTCCGTTCTATTTGCAATTATCTTCACTTGTGTACAAAAAATCTAATGAATTTCATTAAAAAAGCTATTAGAAATCTAAGAGTCATGTACTTGCTTTAAAAATTAGTCTATGTGCCGTAAAATCTTTAGTTGCAGATTGGAAGCTTGTTTCACATTTTTCCTGCAAGGGAGTATCCCAGTCTTCACACACACACACACACACATACATATTTATATAGCAGCGAAATGGTAATTGAATTGGCGAAAATGAAATACAAACTTGCGCGTCAAAGTGGTAAATTTTTGTTTTAAAGCAGTCTGCGGCGCCTCTGCCGCGGAGCAGGCGAATGACATAGCCTATAAAAGGGCTACAGTAAAAAAGCGCTGATGGGCACTTCAACTTGGACATTTTTATGTCAGTTTAACCTGATTTTTGGTTAATGATCTTTTATTTTCAAATTTAAGATTATTTGCCATAAACCTTGTCGTCTTTAAGTTAAGTTCACTTTTGCGATATTTGGAATAATTGCGTGCTAATTCATGTGATTTTTGTCATACTATTTCTTACACTGGTAATCTTATTACACAATTAAAATTGTACAGGTCTATGTAGACAAACTGCACATGATATCTGTTTTAGACGTAAAGACCTGCTCTGGTGCAAATTGCAATTCCAACCGCTACATGGTTGTAGCTGCCTCGCGACAGTAAACAAGAAACGAGAATCAGGCGCTGGAATATTGAAAATATTGAGAACAAACGACGTGAAAAAATAACCAAAAAAAAGTTTGAGCAGCTGCAACAGGGAAAGTAACACACTTCAGATATAAACGAATTATGGAACTCAATTAAATATATAATAATAAATAAAGCAGCAACTACAGTCATAGACCAAAAAACCAATACAAGACATTAATGGCATGACAACGAATACGGAGTAGCAAACGAAAAAAAAAATTAATATACGTAAATTCACATGAGCCGACCTAAAAGGCAAAATTTACTAGACTATCAAGTTGAAGGAAAAAATACCACAGATATGGTAAGCAGAAAAAATAACAGAAAGATCACCTCCAATGTGCCTAAATTGGTGGTACTACCTAATTTGGTAGTACAACAAATTGAGAAGGATGTTGGAGCAAATAAAGTACGAGACATGTACCGAATCATAAGGAAAAACACTAAAGGTTTTCAGTCAACGTCTGCAAAGACAAGCAACGTTACTCGATAAACGATATAAATGGAATTTTGAATGTATGGAATGATATGCCCACATACCAATACAATTTATATGGCTGGAAATAGAATAGAACCACCTTCAATCTAAGACACCGTAGACGCAATTAGTAAGCTTAAAAACTATGAGAGCTTTAGCCGTGATGCAATCAATACGGTGGAGTCAAACTCCACAAACGCTGACATCAGCTGGTATTGCAAATATGATTATAAGAAGAACTTCCTGCGAGGAGGGAGAATAGAATAATTGCACTCATACATAAAAAAGGGGATTAACCCAAATAAGCACACTACAGAGGCGTCCTTCTGCCGAATGCATGCTACTAAATATTTTTAAATATTCTAATGGGTGGGTATTCAAGGGCCGATGTTGAATGTAAACCACACCTAAGCTTCAAGCTGTTTTTTGCATTTTATTTAACATTTTTCAATTTCAGACTAACTCAATTTGAACCATGAAAAGATACACAATCAAGCAACGCGCTAAAGCTATTCAGGCTTATTATAAAAACGGGCGTTCAAATCAAAATGCATATCGCGCACTTTCGAAGAAAATCATCTTTAGTTATGAGGCACATTTTCATCTAAGTGGATTCGTCAATAAGCAGAATTGCCGCATTTGGGCGAATGATAATCCAAGAGTGATTGCCGAAAAAACTAATGCACCCACAAAGAGTGGCCGGTCAGGCAGTTCTGTGAATAATGTTCGCTATCGTGAGATGATAACGAACTTTTTATGGGTTGAATTGGAAGATATGGATGTGGACGATATGTGGTTTCAACAGAACGGTGCCACTTGTCACACAGCTAACGAAACAATGGCCCTTTTGCGCGAAAAAATTTGATGGCCGAATAATCTCACGTCGCACCGATGTCAGTTGGCCGCCAAGATCATGTGATTTGACACCGTCGGACTTCTTTCTTTGGGGTTATTTGAAAGAAAAGGTGTACGTCGATAAGCCAGCAACAATTCAAGAGCTAAAGGAGGAGACAATTCGGCACATTAACGGCATAGAACCTCAATTATGCCTCAGCGTCATCGAAAATTTGGACCATCGGATGGAGATGTGCCGCCGATGCCGCGGCGGCCATTTGGCCGAAATTTTTTTTCTGTTCGTAATTGAGCTATACCAATATTATCATAATAAGGAGAAATGACAATAATTTCCTAAACAAAATGTATTTTATTCAAAATCAACACCGGCCCTTAAAACTGAACCATCCTTTATAAAATAAGTTAAAGGAATGCGTTGAAAAAATTATCAGCCACTATCACTGAGGCTTGAGAACGGAGCGATCAACAATTCACCAATGCTTTTCCATGTCCGAAATATTTTTTTTTTTTTTTTTTTTTTTTTTTTTTTATTGAAACGTTATAAATATTTAAATACATTTCATTCTATTACACCTAGTTCACAACTATCAAGTAATATTATTTTATTAAATTCAACAGTATTTACAGGAAACACGTATATAACTGGAAGACAGCTGACAGAAATTTACATATATTTGTCAGTCATCAAAATTTCTGGAACAAGATCATTTGGTTTTTTTCGTTTAAGTCTCCGGCATTGGCCATCTAAATTGGCAAGTCGGCGAGCCTCCGGGTTAGTATGTTTTTCGAGTCTTTCGGCATGAGCTACAGCGTAATGTTTGACAACTTCTGATACTAATGACATCTTTAGGTCACGATGTAAATCAGTGTTCCTCACATACCATGGCGCGTTTACTGCGTTCTTTAAGAACTTGTTTTGAAATCGTTGTATTTTTTCGATATGAGTTTGTTTGGCACAGCCCCATAGTTGTATACCATAAGTCCACACAGGTTTAAATACTTGTTTATAAATTAAAAGTTTATTTTGTATGGAAAGAGGAGACCTCCTTCGAGTAAGCCAGTTTAATTTTTGCATTTTGAGGATTAATTCCACGTGTTTTATTTTAACGTGCTCTTTCCAGCATAGTTTGGCATCAAGCGTCATCCCTAAGTACTTCGCCGTATTGGAGTAAGGAATTTTCGTGCCAGAAATATATACAGGATTATATTGAATTTTTTTGTTTGTAAAATCCACATGAAGTGACTTGGCTTCATTAAGTTTTATACGCCACTTTGTAGTCCATTCGGTGATTTTGTTAACATCTTCTTGAAGTTTGCGAGAGGACTGTGTCTCATCATCTCCAATTGCTAAAATGCACGTATCGTCAGCAAAGATAGCTATAGTGCTAGTCTCAGAGACCGGTAGGTCAGATGTGAAAAGCACGTAAAGTATAGGGCCAAGGATACTGCCTTGTGGAACCCCGGCTTTAATTCGCTTTAGGCTTGAATAAGAGCTATCGCACTTGATCCTGAAATATCTGTTATTTAGATATGAAGTAAATAGGTCCGAAAACTCCTTTGGAAGCAAGATTTTAATTTTATGGAGTAGTCCGTCATGCCATACTTTGTCGAAGGCCTGAGCAACATCGAGAAATATGGAAGAGCACACTTTTTTCTTTTCAATTGCTTCTTCTATCACATTTGTGATCCTATGCACTTGCTCGATTGTTGAGTGCTTTGCTCGAAATCCGAACTGGTGCGTAGGAATAAGGCGTTTGTTTTCAATCAAAGGCTTTAACCGCTGCAGAATTATTTTTTCGAGTAGTTTGGGCATTATAGGTAGCAAGGAGATTGGACGGTATGATGACACTTCGTGAGGACTTTTGCCAGGTTTTGGTATCATTATTACCTCTGAAATTTTCCAGTACGTTGGCACATATTTTAGCTTAAGGCATGCATTTATAATTTTTGTTAGCCTAATCAATGTTTTTTGCGGAATATTATTTAAGGTTTCAGCGGTGATAAGATCGAAGCCGGGTGCTTTTTTAGGTTTCAGGAGTTTTATTTCACGCTTTATCTCTGCAGGCGAAGACAAACAGAACTGGTTTTCAGCTTGATGAATATCTGTAAGCAATGGTGCATGATGTGCTTCATGAGGCTTAAATGTTTTTTCTAAGTGATCAGCAAAGACTTCCGTTTTTTCAATATCGCTCTTAGCCCACAAGCCATTGGGTTTTTTAATTGGAGGGTTTTGTATAGTTGGTCTTTTAAGGTATTTTGTAGATTTCCATAGGGAGTAGTCAGTACTTTTTTCCGCTGTTAGTTCCTGTACATAGTGATTGAAGGATACGTTTTTTAGTTTATTAATTTCTTCTCTTAAATGTTGAGTCATTTTATTTAACAAAGTTTTTAGCGATGGTTGTCGGGTTCGTTGCCACTTTTTTCTTAACTTTCTTTTTTCGGCGATAAGGGAATATATTTCATTTGGATAACGAAGTCCAGGTTGTTTTGCTGTTTGAGTTGGTGTGCTATACCATGCGGCATTTTGGATTTGTTGGGTAAGCAATAATACTTCTTCATCAATTTCATTATGTGACGAGAGTGTATTTTGTTTTTGAACGTTTTGATTAAGCGTATATTTGAAATACTCCCAATCAGTAAACTTGTTGGTCAGAGTAGGTGCTTGTTGTTTAAGTTCAATGCCTTCACTTAGTTTTAAATATACAGGGGAATGATCTGAATTTAGGTCTGTTCCTTCATATACTAGCAAGGATTTTTTGCAAATTTTTCTTACAATGAAGAAGTCAATTAGATCTGGAGTTTTATTTTGGTCTGTTGGCCAATAAGTAGGTTTGCCGGTGGAGATAAATTCACAGCCAGTTTCTCTTGCAGCTTTATAAAGTTCACGACCTTTAGTTGTTGTGAGTCTCGAGCCCCAATGAACGTGTTTTGCATTGAAATCTCCTCCGATTATGAGTCTCCCCATATGGTTTTGAAGTAGTTGTTTATACTGCTCTGATTTGATATTATGTCGTGGAGGACTATATACCGCAGTTAAGCATATTTCGCTCGTTTCGACATTTATTGCTATGCTAGTGGATTGGAATTCTTCAATGCAAACTTTTTCTTTTTCAATATGTCGTATACTATTTTTAACCAGAATTGCACTTCCTCCTCTGGCGTTGTTTAAAGGGTGATTTGTATAATAAGTGCTGTAATTTTTCATCTTTGCATATGTATGGGTTGTTAAGTGAGTTTCTGATATAAGACACACATCTACTTTTTCTATTTGAAGAACTAGTTCTAATCCGTTCAAATGTTTTGTTAAACCGTTCGCATTCCATGTCATAATTCGAAGAGATTTCTCCATCCTTATAAATTTTTATTTGCGAGCTTTTCGAGTCGATCCAGACGTTTTTCCAGAGATTTATAAAAAGTTTCTTGCTGGTTTAGGAGCGAAAGAATTTGGGAAAGTGAATCATTACTATTGTTTCCACTGTTTCGAGATTTGGGTATATTTTCTCTTGCAATATCTGCATATGTTTTAGTTTGTGCTGTTTGGACTGTTTGGAAATATTTGAAAAATACCACGAATACAAATTTATCCCATGCTATTTTTTTGTGCATTTGAAAAAAATGTTTGAAAAATTCAATCGAAAAAATATTGAATATTATCTAAAGATGTTAGGCATACCTTTTAAACTGGTACGTCTCATCAGCATAACTTTAACAAACACCTGGGCAAAAGTGGGTATTCAAAAAATGTCGCCAATCTTTCGATGTGGTGATCTCAGGTGCAAAACAGGGAGATGCGCTCTCATCCTTACTTCTCAACCTAGTACTACACGCTGTTATGACTGATATAACAAGTCAATTGTAAAAACTCAAAGTGCGTATTTAAAATTAAATAATGTGAAAAGTGAAACGTTTGTACGAAAGGTTTTTGACTGGTGATGCGACCAAGGCGATCGAATATTGCTCTTGTACGGGCCAGTGTTGAGACGTCGCCGAGAACATCCTAAAATCGCCGTTCTTAGCAGTTGGGCATTGCTCGGACCACTTTACAACGAATTATCCGCATTGATTTGCATTTATTCCCGTATAAGATTCAATTGACGCAAAGATTGTTGCCTGCAGACAAGCCTCGTCGATTGGAATGGGCCCAAAAATACATGGGTCCGTCGAATATGGGCAACCCTGTATATGGAAGGTGCCGCACGCAACGCAACATTGGTCTTACAAATCGGCAGCTATAGCTTTCAAAAAATCAAGGAATTTAAACCCCTTGGAGTTATGCTGAGCGCGTAGAAGCTCAGCTGGTGATGGTTATGTAAACAGAGGATAGGATATATTCATACGTACAATATAACTTACAGATAACTTACACAGTTCCTTACAAGCTGTCTTTCAAAGGTATCTTTCGATGTGAGTAGTGAATAATTCCTATTTTTTATGTAATCTTTAACATTTGTCAAGTAGGCATACGAGTATGTATAATTTTACACTATAGAACAACGCGTTAAAATAATTCAAACTTTTTACAAAAATAGTCGATCTTTAAGAATAACATTTCATAAAATTCGAGAATTTTTTCGGTTGAAATAGTCATCTGAGTGAGTCGAGAATTCAATGCGCAAAGTGTTGCTAAACAACCTTCAACGTCGATATTTCGACGTTCTCAACAGTGGGCACTTGGATGATGTTATTTCTCACATTCAATTGTTGGAGCAGTATTTTGAATAAAAATAGTGAAAACTGAGAGAATCTACATCTTTTATTTTAAAACAACATATAGGTGCGTCTGTTGATATACCCTTTATCTAGATAATACGTATTTTAAGGTATTCCATGGGCTTGTTCTATAAATCGACAAGGTCTACATATATAATCTATAGATTTTGTTTAAATTTTTATTACCATTTAAATGAAATTAAAATGATTTTAATGACAGCCTTTCTGCTTATCTCAATCGCACTCGTTACGCTAGAGTATGGACCAGTCTAAATAATTTTAGCATAAGAAAAAATTAATTTTGATACCAAACTGACGTTCTTTTTTCTTATCTTTATTGTTTTTCACTACCAAATTACGAAAAAAAAAGTTTTTTTTCCAAACATACAAAATTTTCACTCGAAAATGTCGTCAAAAATTTTTCAATCACAGTCCATACATTTTTTTTTTTAAATTGGATGAAAAAAAAATTGTGGTGCGTGATTCAAAAAAATGTAGACAAATTCTTTTTTTAACTTTTATATATTATTTTTCATGTGATTCAAAATGAATGAGTTTTTTAAGTGATTCAAAAAATTTCGAAAATATAAAAAATTCAGGAAAAAAATTTTTTTCTAAATTTTGAAAAATATAAAAAATTTAAAAAACAAAGATTTTCTAAATTTTTTGAATCATAGAAAATTCAAAATTTTAAAAATGTAAAAAAAATAAAAAAAAGTTTTTTCAAACTAACAGTCTTTCTCATCGTAAACCACGAAAATTTGTTTTTTAAACAAAAAATTGTTTTTTAAAAAAACAAAGCTTTTTCAATCACAACCCATACAAATTTTCTTTTGTTTTTGTCAAAAATATCAATTTTTTCAAAATTTTTTAATTTTTTCTTTTTAAGGAGCCAATCTTATATATAGTTCTATATTTAAGCCACGCTTTTATAATTATGAAGACTATTATTGTAAGAGAAAGAACGACCCTAATTTCATGCTTTAAGCAGTTCTCCCTCACATCTTTTGTCCTTCATAGATTTAATTAATTTTGTATAAGAAAATAAATTTTTTTGAGACACAAAAAAGTAGATGAAATGTTGAAGAAAGCTAAGTTTTAAATATTAATCGTAAATTAAGGGCGAAATGTTGAAAGTGAAGAAATAAATGTAATTTAAATTGCAAAAAAAAAATCTTTAATTAAAATATTCTTTTTAAAATTTTTTTCATTAATTTTCGTGCGTTGGATATGCAACAAAATAAGAAAACGTTAGTGTTGGGGCTTCGTAATTGAATATTTTTGCTCTAATTTTGTTGCCTAACGTAATTAATTAGTGCTATTTAAATTTGTTCGATGTTAATTTATGCAATTAAATAATCAAAGAATTGATTTTTTTTGTTTTTTTTGTGGTTCAATTGTATGAATTTGGCTCATTGCTGAATTTTTTAACCAAATTTTTTTTTTTACAATTCAATTGATTGTTAAAAGTTTAAAGGAATGCATAATTGGCCTTTTTTGCATAATTAATTATCTTTTTGTGCTGCGTTGACAAAAAATTTAAATGCAAATCACACAATTCAATAACTCAGCGAAGTGATGAGTTGACATTGATTGACAAAATGATTGACGCCATTTGTCTACAAAAAACATACGGAAGGGAATAAAATGTTGGCCAATAAGTTCAGCTCGAAATTGCTTCTAATTAATAGTTTCAACTATGAAATGCTCGTTAATGGCAATATAATTGGAAAAGGGAGAAGCGACAAAAGGGTTAAAAGGTGGAATTTTTCTGGTTTTTTTCTTAATTTTTTTATATTTTTATTTTTTAAATTTACGTATGGAGATGCATTTATTGTTACATCAGTTTAGCCTATTGATACAATTGGCGGGGTTTCATAATAATTTCTCATTACGTCGGGTGTTTTTTTGAGCTACATGAGAACTATCGATATCAAAAACTATGATCTGATAGCTGAGAATGGTAAACAGTGTGGGCATTTCTGTTCAGTAACGCATTCAGTTTGGCAAATCGTTATGAATCGTTTAACGCCAGAGCACAGCTTCCGAATTGTGGAAATTTACTTTGAAAAAAGAAAAACAAAATACAATAAATAAAAAGCTGTTCGCAAATTTCATAGAACTAAATGTGCGTCGTTCTTAACTATTTGTCCCTATCCCTGGACTACGTAAGCATCTTGGCTTAGTTGACTATTTTCATTTCAGACCAAATTATCATCGTTTTCGTCGCTTTTGTGCGGATTGGACCCATTTACATTTATTATCAGATTTTTTGGAAAAAGTAAGTTGGACTGATCCAATGAACCATGAAATTTTTCTTCCAGACAATATTTCTGTTTCGTATTATCGTTTCAAGTTCTTTAGCTCTTAAAAAACATCCTTGAAAATGAATTCTATTTGCTCTATGAAATGTTAAATAGACGAAAAAAAATGTAAATTAGTTTCATGTTTTCTAAAATGTACCGTTAGAAATACAAATCATATGTATCTCTGAAAACACAAAAAAATTCTTCCTTTCTGTTCACTTAAAAACCGCCAAAATGAGTGTTTCGTCATAAATTTGCGATTTTAAGCTCAGATTTTGCAAGAAATATACTTTTGAAAGTAACTCTGCGACTGCGACAATTCATTTCAGGGCTCTATACAACTTCAAAATCATATTTGACTAGCCCAGCCTTTTATTCTTTTCGCCTAAATGCATTTCAGTTTGACGAAGTTAAATACCAAAAAAAAAAGTGCGTGTAGCGTAGTACACATCACAGAAGTGAAACTTTCAAGGCAGTCAAAGAAAGAGGAAGAGATCCGAAAGAGAATGAGAGAGAGAGAGGGATAAAGCATATATACCTAAATAAATTCACAACATTTGCAGAGAATACAAATAGACAAAATTTACAAAAAACGGAGAAGGGTCGACCGGTGTAGGTAAACGCCCGACACAAACCGTGGTAACAACGCGCACTACTCCGAGCGTTTATCACCCGCACAAACGCAGCGATTCCAGGGCCGCAGCAACGGCTCTAATTACCACAAGGCAATACCAATAAATCCGACGCCGGAATGGATAGCAATTTATAGTACGCACAAGCACTAGTCAGGAAACGGAAAAGTAGGCACCAAAAAAAAAAAACGCCTACAAAATTGTGACCAAAAAATGCCACCAACAGTAGGTACCAAGAAAATATAACGCCAAAAAGTAGGCACCAAAAATATATTTCTTACAAGTTTGCACCAAGAAACAAGGGCCAAAAAGTAGGCAGTGTTATTTCTCACTAGAAATTAGCAACCACAAGAAAAACTCAGGAAAAATAGCCTAAAGTGTACTTAAGATATATATAAGGTATAGCTCTCTCTCTCTCCCTTTCCTCTACGTTATATCTTTTTTCTCTCTCGCGGAACGAAAATGCCCCAAACGTTGAATGGCCTTGAAATTTTACTCTCCATTCTCGTTCGTCCATCGACGCCTAAGAAGTTTCACTTCAAAAAACTATTTATTTTTCTCCCAATTTATAAATAAAAATTTATAATGACTTCAATGTTTGGCTCAACTCTAATTTAAAGTTGACATTTCATAACCTTAGAGCCATTTACAAAACCACATCGTTTAAAAAATCAGCGTCTAACATAAAATTCATTTCAGTGATTTTTGCTGCCTGCCAAAAATATCTGATTTATTTTTGAGAATCCATACACAAAAGCCTGCTAATGGAGGGTGGCTTTTTAATTTTATTTTTGTGCACTGTGCGTATTCACAGAGAATAAGTTTTCATTTTATTACATTTCTTTTTCTATCAAAGCATACAATTCGAAGTAATCCCCCAAATTGAATGAGCCGTAAAGCCCATTACCTTTCGACATTTTTCACAATCAATAATAATCAATTTTTGTACACAGCTAAATCCTATAAAATCCACATTTGTAGCTTCTTTAATACTTTTTGCATTTTTTGCCTTTTTTTGTTCTTTTTTTTTGTACACCTTTGACCTCCTGCACTTACCATTAATTGGCGAGAATATATTCAAGTAAAGGCAGTCTTCTGATTGATTTTCCAAAAATGGCAGCAACCTTTTCAAATACTCCAAACGGCCTTTGGGCATTTTCTCCAGCGCCGCCGTCTCATTTTGTATGTTGGGCAGGCGTTGCGGACAAACTGGACTGTATTTGTCCGAAATGCGTATGCCGTCCCATGGTGCAGGCGCACGTGTCGGACTAAACCTGCGGCAGCATGAAAAGAATAATAAAAAGAAAAAAAGAGAATTATAAAGAAAATGTTGTAAGGCTGCAAGGAAAATTGATTAGTGCGATTAATCACAGATTTCCTATTAAGTGGCTAAGTGCAGGCTGAGATTTTACCCAGCGTCACTACGTTTCAAATGTAAGTAAGTAAGGGAGAAAAAGTAAGGGATAAGCTTTAAATGATGGAGTAGAAATCAATTAAATTTACTGATTGCGGCATATAGTTAGTAAAAATAAAATGTTCTGCCCTTTCCCATACAACTTATATTGGTAATCTATAATCTCATTGGAATAATTTTCCACTGGCATGCAAACAAATTTTTTTGGTGTAACTGACACCCTGTTTTTACAACTTTAAATGCTGGCTTACTACCCGCAGCTTTTTCATTGCGAATTGGTCAGCGCTCGCAGATTTCATTGTGTTTTTCAGCTGTTATTTCCATTTCACCATTTTGTCATTTTCATAGTTTTTGTTTGACAAAACTTTGTCAATAAAATCTTATTCAGCAATTTTCCGCATGATTGCTGTGGCGGTAGATAACACTTGTTTTGTCGCCCATTGCAATTATGTGTTATTGTAATTATTTCACGTTTGATTGAATAAACTGCAACTCTCGGTAAAGTTTTTTGAAGTTGAATAGCTTGAAATTGCTTTTTGTTTTCAATGCTTGCATAATTTATAATAAAAAATTTTTAACAAGCATTGCGCGAGCCTTCTCCACGCATGACGTTTTGAAGAAGAAGATTTCCCTCGGCAAGATTAGGTTACCTTAGGTTGAAGCGGTTGTCCCGTGGGACATACTCAAAAATTTGAGAATACTTCCTATTTCTGCAGAACTGAGATCTTCCAATTCGCTAAAAAATTGTCTGCCTAGAATAGCAAATCTCCCTCTGGATAGAGCAGGACAATAGCACAGAAGATGCAAGATTGCCTCTTCCTCATAAAAACAACTTCTACAGAAGTCATGTGCTGGCCCACCCATCCTTTAGGCGAGCCCACCTATTAGACAGTGTCCCGTTATGACTGAAATCAGTGTGCTAAGGCTGTGCTTAGTTTGGCTTAGCAAAGATTCTGTGCGTTTAGTATTGAGAGTGGGCCACAGTCGTTGGGCGACTTTGTAGGTGGCTTCATAACGCCATCTTTCGTTTGCTTTTCTTACGATTTCTCCAAGGATAAGTTGCTTACATGTTTGTAAGGGTATGCCTATGCAATTGTCTATGTACACATCGGTCAACTTGGTACTGAGTCTCGCTAGTTCATCGGCTATGCAGTTAGCCTTAAAGTCGCGATGGCCAGGAACCCATATTATCCTTAAGCGAAATGACTTAGCCATCTCATTAAAAGATGTGCTGCATTTCATGGCTACTTTGGAGATTGTCGACTGTTTTGTGAGGGATTTTATCGCCGCCTGGCTGTCAGTGAAAATGTAGATGTCATTTCCACATATCGCATCATACTGTACCAGTCCATTATTGCCATCAGTTTAGCCTGAATGACACTACAGTAGTCGGGGAGCCGAAAACTGAAGGAGATCCCCAAATGTTCGAAGTATACACCTCCGCCCACCCAGCCCTCGAGCTTTGAACCATGCGTGTGCAGCCAGTGTATCATTCTGGGTTCCAATCGCCATTTCTTTCCAATTCGCCTTCGCAGGAGATTGAAATCCACAAGGTGCTTGCAAGGTTGGCCGTTAAAAAATATCTTGGAGGAGAACTGTCCAGAAGGAAGCTGAAACGTCAGAAAAAACTTGGAACGAAAGCAAGCTTCTTGTACAAAATAGAAACAGATGGAGGTGTTTTACTGCGACCCTATGCTCCAGTGGGAGAAACAGGAACCGATGATGATGAATGAGTAAGTATTCCGAGCTCTGGTTTATTATGTTTGTAGCAACATTATTAAGGTCTCTTATTTAGTAGTATTTACGTCTTAGGAAACATGTTGACGTGTCAGCCCAACGAAAGAGAGTTGTTTGTTATGATGGTTTAAGGGTATATTTAGATTTGTTAGAGGTAGCATAATTTATATTGAAGAAATGCGAGATTGCTCTCTTACTCGTTATCTATGGTTGTCTGTGCTATATGAAAAGTTGAAGAGTCTTTCAAAAGTGACGCCTAGGTGTCGGTACTGAATAATCGCTAGACGACACCTGTACTGATAACATATCGATCTTTTATGACAACATATTCAAAATTCGTGCTTTTTTTGGTGGAAATAATCGTCCGAATGAGTCGACAATTCAAACGTTGGTGAAAATTTTCGAGAAACTGGTTCTGCCGAGAATTGAAAAAGGACTGGCAGACCAAAACCTGGACGTTCTGTTAATATTCTGCTGCTGTGGCGCAAAGTGTTGCTGGACAATCTTCAATATATGTAAATATCTCAACGTTTGGTGGATTTTACCTGTAGATGTGCTCATGTTGGACATTTTTACTTATTATTTTTGAGTGCTGTGTTTTGAACAAAAATAGTGAAACTCGAAAGAACCTGCATGAAATACTATTTTACATACTTTATCTATTATCTATTATCTATTATCTATTATCTATTATCTATTATCTATTATCTATTATCTATTATCTATTATCTATTATCTATTATCTATTATCTATTATCTATTATCTATTATCTATTATCTATTATCTATTATCTATTATCTATTATCTATTATCTATTATCTATTATCTATTATCTATTATCTATTATCTATTATCTATTATCTATTATCTTTTATCTATTATCTATTATCTATTATCTATTATCTATTATCTATTATCTATTATCTATTATCTATTATCTATTATCTATTATCTATTATCTATTATCTATTATCTATTATCTATTATCTATTATCTATTATCTATTATCTATTATCTATTATCTATTATCTATTATCTATTATCTATTATCTATTATCTATTATCTATTGTCTATTGTCTATTATCTATTATCTATTATCTGTTATCTTTTATCTCTTATTTATGCCTGCTCCGAACGGCAGCTATTTTTTGTGAAGAGCTTTTTTGTGGGATAAATACACTCGGAGGTTGGCCATTTCCTGATTTTCCGAATGATAATCACGCACCAACCCATTCAGCTACGAAAGATCCGCGAGAGTCCTGTGGTCTATGCGAGGTCATTATTAGCTAACCCAGCTGACCTAAACTAACTCAACCATACTTTGCCTTTGCAATTAATGAAGGTCAATTACACATTTTTTTAATTGCAAAGTTCACATTTATGAGCCTGTTTTTTATATTTTTTTACTCGCATTTGTATTAGGTTACAAAATTTATCGTCTGACACAAAATTATTTATTCTGAATTATTAAGCATATTTTGCGCTGTCGCCCTTATATTTTCCCTTTTGCTTTGAAAGCAAACTTGTAATACCACTTATATCCCTCGTCACTCAATGCAGCCCATCCAGTGACTGCCTTTTTTTATACTCATTGTTCATGCACTTGCATGTTTGTAGACGTTTGTATGTATATCTTTAGCCTTTGTGCTATTGCTCCGCTGATGAAGTGGAAGTCTTTTAATATTCAACGCACTTAGATATTTAACAAATTTTCAGCCACTCACCCGCCAACAAACATTTGATATTCTGACGTAATTCCATCATCATCATCCACTTTGCATATTAAGTGTCTGAGTGTTCGTTTGTGTGAATGTATGTATGTGGCCGTGGCAACCATTGGTCGGTGTTGCAGCGTAATTGCTTGCGATGATACAGCAATTTTATAATATTTTTTATTATTCCCTTTGTCTGTCCCTTACTCTGCTACTTTCCCTCTTTCTCGCTTTAGAGCCCAATTTGTTCTTTTCTGCGCCTCAACATATGCTTTGCGTTGCACCTCATCTCTTATTATCTTTGTTACATGCGTACATACGCACACACCTACAACGGGTATCTAAGCTGTCACTACGAATTTGTCCTTTTCGCTGACTATTCTTCAATTTCCCCGCTTAGCTTTTTTTTTTTTTGTTTTGTATATTTTTTATTAAAGAACTCGGCATCTGCTTCTCGGTTCATAATTTAACAGCACAGCAAATAACGGTTTTCAGCAGATGTTTTTGTTTTACAACTACAATAAAAGCTGGTAAAAAGGCAGGAAAGGCCAAACGGCTGAAATGAAGCGAAAATCTTGCTGAATTAGCTGTAAGGCGGTCAAAGTGAGCGGAGCAAGGCAAAGAAGGATTGCGTGCGCCTGCTCATTGGCCCAGCAGTTGATTGTTTTGCTTAAGCAAGCATCCGAAATACAATATACAATATTAAAAAAATAAATTTGAATGTGTAGTAAACTTGCAGGCAAACACGCATTTAAAGCATCTCAATTTGCTTAATTTGTTTTGGGCGCTTTAGCAGACTGCAGGCGTATGCAAGGAAGTTTTTATATCGGATTTTGGTTGAAATTTGCTTGCTTTGCCCCTACCTGAGACCAAAGCTGTGTCTCGAAGTGGAAAATGCGAAATATTGCTTTCCCATAAAATTTACCGCGCATTTGGTTGTAAAACTTTTGTCATTTCTACAATGTGCCGTAGTATCGAATGCACAGCTGTGTGAGGGTAGTTTTCATAACCTTATATTGGGTGGCCGGGAAAGTCATTCCAGATACTTAAGGACATTCTTATTTGACTAATTTTTGGAGAAGGTCGATGTTATGCACACTAGCAAATGCCGACATCTCATGGAACGCTGTGAAAACAACAGCACAGAACCGATGGTAGAGTCTTGTCGGGGCCCTATGCTCCCGAGAGGAGTGAGCAAGGAAAAAAGTGCGTGTAGCGTAGTACACATAACGGAAGTGAAACTTTCAAGGCAGACAAAGAAAGAGAGAGAGAGAGAGAGGGAACGGACATTCTAAGTGCACCCCCTCAAATCGTTATCCTTATTTCGTTTGCAGGCGTGGTCATCAGTGTAAAAAGTTCTCATCCGAGGATTTGTGTATGATTTCATTGGGGGGATTTTTAAGTAGCGGGTCCCTGGTATGCTTCGCCTTCTCACGTTAGCTCACTCCCGAACGGGTATTCGAAAGCTACCCAGAGGATACTTCGGCTAATCCCGGGAGTTGTGAGCTGCTTGACACAAATGCAAAAGAATAGTCCTGGCCACTCTCAAGTGAATAGCGATCAGTAACTTTCCCCACTTGCGAGGACTTCTACATATGGAACCAACCTTCAGCAACACACTGATGACGAGCAAATAACATATACTTCTAGGTAAATTATATTACCACACCAAGTGCTAACGTATACAGTTATAACGTCACCTTTTTATTGAATTCTTTCTATACAACAATATCTTAAGGAGAATACAGCGCAAAGACGACAACGAGAAAAACTAATTGGCAATTGCACAGTTTCTTGGGTGTTTGGTCGAGAAGGGACCTACAGTTTTTAAGCCGACTCGAAACGAGAAATGGTTTTTTATGAGATGTTATTTTAACTTTTTCTATCATTTGGTCCTTCATGCACAGAGATTTCAACCCTTACACTTCCGAATGGTAGCCACGCACGAACCCATTTGGCTACGGCGACCCATTTCGAATACAACATCACCTCATTTTGTGAAAAATGTTAAGAAAATATTTTTTCTATATATATATATTTTGAAGTGTATTTTGATTTGTTTTCTTTAAATATACAGACTTCTAACGTACTTTGCCGTTTTTATTGCTTAAGTTTGGAGTTGTTGATGTTGTGTCAAGCTGACATACTAGGGACTGATAGAGCCATCAAACAATTCAAAATGCCAAACAGTATAGGAGACTTAACCAACAGGAAAAAGCTAATTTTGCAGACGATATCTCTTCAGTGAATCCGTCCGTCAGCCTGCCGCCTTTGAGCTACTTTTTTAGTCCAAATTCTCTTTAACAGCGGAAAGAGTGCTTTGGCAATTTTATCAGCTCAATTAATATTATGTGTGATATATTTTGAAGGAAGCTTTGACGCACCCCGCGTTGTAGCGCTATGAATGAAGCAGAAGAATATATTTTATACAACCTGCTAATGCTTGTTTTCTTCCTACTTTATTTCGACAGATTTTATGACTTCTCATTTGCATTCGAAAAAACTCATCACAAAATATTAAGTATTTCTCAAATTAAGATGCCTGCGGAACTTTAATAACAGCTATGAAATGTTATTATTTCAAGTCAGTTATTAGCCATTATGAAATACACATTTTATTAGCTAAAGAAAAATATTTCGCCATCAGAAGGCAGCTAACATGAAGAGGAAACCAACAGAAATCCTTTACAAATTTTATGCTTTCCACTGCTGTCGTTTGAGTGGTAAAATTTTACAAGCCATGTTATTGTTGTTATTACACATTTTTAAGAGACACTCATACACAAAAGTGTTATTGTTATTTTGTATTTCGAAATTTGTTAATGGCTATGCGATAGGACTGTGTTAAAATGGAAACTTTTCAAGATTTGCAGCAACGAAAACATTGACAAATTTAATTTGCTGGGTAATGCAATGTAATTAAATGGCAAAACAACAACAACAATCAGAGAAATAAAAGACATTTATAGGAATGCAAGGCAGCAAACTGTCGCATACAAAAATGCAAAGTAAGAAAAGAGTAAAATTACTTTCGCTCATTAGCGGCAAGAGTGGCATAGTCTAAAAAATCTAGAATGTCGAGAGAAAAGCTTCGAAGTTTCCAATTAACTATGACAACCGAAATAAACCAAAATAGTGATAGCCTTCTTACATTCTTATTTCTGTAACCAAAGGAAGGGATTCTACTAGCCCTTGTGGTTATAGACCTGAAAGTACAATAGTTTGTGAAAATAATACAAAATTAAGAATTAATTTACTTTTGCTCGATATGACCACCTTTTGCCTTGACTATGGCCTTGAGACGGTCCAGAAACGAATCGCAAGCTGTGACTTACCTTCTCGCGAGCAATAGCTTTTTTCAGCGCCTCGAGACTGGTGACCCGTGCGTCAGCTGCCCAAGCGGTCTGAAGTTGGTTACACTTCGCGCGCCGGACCCTGCAATCAGCTTTAGGAAAAAGCAGAGCGGGCATGGAAATCGAAGCCCATGGAATGATGTGGAAATCTCGTTAATGCGATGCATCGGCGATGTGTTGTGCATCGAACAAGGGATATACTACTAAATACTAGTTATTATTATGATTATTTAGGTATTATTTTGCCTTTAAATCTGAAGAAAAGAAGGATTTCTTTTAAATGTTCTCATCAAGAAAATCATATTATAATTTTTTCGACCGCTCATGTGCAAAAGTACGTATGTTAGTGTGAATAACTTTATAATGAATTATTTTTCTAAGTTCACTTTCCTGATTTTATTTTTAACAGTTATAATTCCGCACAATGAAAGCAACAAAAATATTCAACATAAAGAAATCTTTTTTTTTCACTTCGTTTCCACTGTGTGGGCACCTATATTACTTTGAACGCAGCTGTATATAGCTAAATACCCTCTTTCATAAGAACTTCCATAACTTCTTTGCAAATAGGGTTAGAAAGACCCAGCAAGTATGAGTAAAGATCCTAAATGCCGTATGAAATGATTGCTTCAACTTGATTTATATAATAGTTTAAGTAAACTGACGGACCTGGCGGCCGCCGTAGCCGAATGGGTTGGTGCGTGACGACCATTCGGAATTTACAGAGAGAACGTAGGTTCGAATCTCGGTGAAAGCAAAATTAATATATACACTTACGGGCCCAAAATTTAAACTTTAATCCACTGTAGAAGCAAATAGTTGTTATGAGACGCGGTTAAATGCGCTTGGGGTTTCACCACTGTTTAACCACATAACTACTGCTGTTTCCAATTGATATTTTTGAAGCCTTAAAAGCCTTAAAAAAGGTTAAAAACAAATCAATGGTGTACTTCTGTTTTTCTCGTCCTTTTACATTCGTCTGAAAAGACCACCACTGAAATTTTTCGAAAAATATTTTTGTGGAACATTTTAAGCCTGCGTTGTCCCTAGAAACATATTATTAGGTGAGCAACTAAGTTCCCGCTGTTTGTCAATAGATGCCGCCAGCAGTGTGTGCTAGTCGATTCTAACATAACCTAAACGTCATAAACAAAGCTTAGATATATGGTAAACGAACTGCTTCGACACATTAGTGATTTTGTTTTGGTATCAAATACTTTTGGTTTTGTGAAAATGTCTGATTTTGTGCCGAATAATCGGCATATGCGATTCAAAAAAATGGCGACCAAAGCGCATCGAGAACAACAAAAAGTTTATGGAGATGCTGCTTTAAGTGAAACAACGTTTGGTTCCGTCGCTTCAAAGACGGCTATTTTAATGTTGACGCGTGAAGGAAGGCCAAAAACCGTCGAAGCCGCTGAATGAGGCTCAGTGCCAAACGCAAGAAGAGCTTGGTTCAGTATTTGGAGTCACCCGCCAAACCATTTCCAAACGATTTCATGCTTCAGGGGTCTTGGGACTTTGGTTCTTCATGAGTTAAAACCAAGGGATGTTGAACGTCGTTTTTTCGCTTGTCAACAACTGCTCCAGTGGCAAAAATGGAAGTGCTTTCTTCATCGCATCGTGACGGGTGATGAAAAATGGATTCATTACTGCAATCCAAAGAAATGAAAGTCATGGGGACTGCCCGGTCATGCTTCTATGTCGTCGCCTTGGCCGAATAATCACGCTGCGAAGGTTATGCTATGTATTTGGTGGAACCTAGTAGGTGTTATTTATTGTGAACTGTTAAAACCAAGCAAAACCATCACTGGGGATCGGTATCGACTTCAATTGATTCGATTGAGCCGAGCACTGCGCGAGAAGCGGCCGCAATACGCGGAGAGGCATCAAAAAGTGATTCTACAGCATGACAGCGCTCGGCCTCACGTTGCCAAGCCCGTTAAAACCTACCTGGAAACACTGAAATGGGAAATCCTATAAAAACTATGAACGTATATATATAAACGTATATATGTATTATTTCTAATGTTACGACTGTCTCCGCTTGCGTTCTGTTCGTGTCTCCTTGATTTATCAGGAGATATCTTCGTCGACCGACGCTGTAATTCGGATATGGCGATGCCACATTGCACACTAGCTAGTTACAGGGCCACCAGCTCGCTGACACTTGTAACCATTTTTTCAGAATAAAGTGATATTTTTATCCAAGAACTTAGGTGCGCAACCCTAATATATTTCTGATTTTAAAAAATAAGAGTCAAAACGACCCACACAGGTAGGAGATATTGCGTTAAAATATTGAATAAAATAGTTTGCGGAAACTTTCGGTTATGGTATTCTCAGACGAAAATAGTGTGGGATGACGCAGAAGAGTATACCATTAATCAGTTTCTTGCCTTTTTTTGGTTCCATATTTTCTATTTTAGAAAATATGTATGTAATAATTCTAGAACACAAAAACCATATTACTATTACTATTACGAATACTATTCTTTGATTATAATTGTTAATTACTTTAAAGGACACCACCTATTTGATCTTACATATTAAACAGTTTTTACGAATGCCCATTTAGTCAATATAAAAATTAACAACTCACCGATTTTGCTTGGTCGGTGGCGTCGCATATGGCACACCGAGGAACACCTCCACCGAGCGTAAAAATCGAAAGTTGTCCAATGGCAATATGAGTCCATGCAAGCGGCCATAACGAGTCTGAACGATACGATGACCGAGTCGCGCGTTCTTGTAGATATCCAGCGTGGAAGCCTCCGCCAAGCTAGAAAGCAGCACACACCCCGCTAGCAGCGCAGCAATGACAACGAGCATCAAATCGGGCAAGCACTGTAGAGGCCGCAGCAAATAGTAACTACTTTGGTTGTAAGTTCTCCCGCTGTTTCTGAGGCTGCTGGCACTTTTGCGCACAGTGTGGTACTTCAACCTAGACTTCGAAGTCGTCGTTTGTGGCATTTTAGTGGTTATACATTTTGCTTTAATCATATTTGTATCGCTGGTTGATTGAGGGGACTTGTTAGCAAGCATTACAGTATTTATTTAGTTCACTACGCCAGTGATTTATCTACTCGTTTCTATCTGTGTGGTGTGTGCAATTTCAGGCGCACGCTGAGTTGCATTTTCCTTGTAATTTTTACTTTATGGTTTTGAGCAGTAATTTTTATAAAATTCTTGATTAGATATATATTACATTTGTTTTCTCTCAAAAATGTGTGAGTGCTTTAAAAGCAATGCAGTTCTTGAAATTTTTGCTAAATTCACTGCTATCTTCGCGCATTATATTTATTTTAACTTTTAATCTACTGAGGGTTGGCAACATTGGCAGTTTTCAGGATTGAGCAATTCCATTTGCTTTAGATGCTAGCTTTGGCAGTAAGTGCTGAAAAGGAGAAACGAGAAGAGGATTATTTGATAAAATATCAGTTTTCAATTAACATTTTTTTTATAAATACTTATGTACAAATGTGTGAAATGTAAGATGTAAATAAATGTTTGGCTCTAGGAGAAGTTTTAAAATATTTTTTCACATTTTATTGGGAATATTTGAATATTAGACACAGGAAATATAAAAAATGCATCTAACGAATTTTTTGAAATTTGAATCTTCATGTTTTTTGCTGGTTTCTTTGCTTCTATCATACAAAAAAAAAAAACAGAAATAAATAATTGGCGCGTATTTTTATGTTAAGGCGTTACATACGTCCAGAATGTTCAAAAAATAGATTTTTTTTTTCAATATTCCGAAGAAATAGTATCCTAAGAATATACTGTGAAATTTTCATGCGGAAATTCTTAATATTATAGCTTCTACAGCCCATTAACTAGGTAGAGAGCGGTCCGCATGCTTCTGTACCTCAACTACTTCTCGAAATTACTTTTGCCGGTACGGTTTGCATGATAACTCATACAGTTTTTTTGATGTTTTTTTTTTTATATTCCAAAGTGTTTTCTCTATAGATTGAATTTTTGATATTTTTATTAAACAATTTATAAATAATAATAATAATTATATAAATTTACAAATACGACGTAAAAAGCGTACTTCTTTTTAAAATGCCGTAAATAGCAAAATTTTTCGAAATACAAAAATCCGGCTCGACAGACTGTAACTAGAACTTTATTTTATAAGAATTTTTATACTTTTTACAGATGCATCAACATTTCAAGGAGAAATGATGCATCCGTGGATCAACTTTTTTGACGTGATAACGTCTTATAATTCGATTTAACAGGCTGCACGCACGAAAAAATGTGTCGTTACCTTGCTCATTAGTGTTACCTTGCTCATATGTAGTTACCTTGCTCATTGCATTGAATGAACTGCAAATTCTTTCACCATTCGAAAGCTACGTCCTCCACGAGTAACATGGATTATATTTTATTTTGGAAATAGGGCTCGAGATATAGGTCAAAACGTGGACCCGGGTAACCTTCGGATGTGTATGTACAATATGGGTATCAAATGGAAGCTGTTGGTGAATGCTTTAGTCCAGAGTATTTTTCATGCCGCTCCGTGACTAGGGTCTCGAGATAGAGACCAAAACGTGGACCCTAGAATGTGTTTGTACAATATGGATATCAAATTGAAGCTGTTGGTGAATGCTTTAGTACAGAGTATTTTTCATGCCGCTCCGTGACTGGGGTCTCGAGATATAGGTCAAAACGTGGACCCGGGTAACCTTTGGTTGTGTATGTACAATATGGGTATCAAATGAAAGCTGTTGATAAGTGCTTTAATACGGGGTAATTTTCATACCTATTGATGACTAGGGTCTGGAAATATATGCCAAAACGTGGACCCGCCGTGTCTTTGCACCGAATTAAACCAAACTTACACACATTGTTAAGGAGGTATTGAAGATGGTTTCCGTATAGTTTGGATACCTATTGGTAGACAGGGTCTCGAGATATAGGTCAAAACGTGGATCCGGGTAACCTTCGGATGTGTATGTACAATATGGGTATCAAATGGAAGCTGTTGGTGAATGCTTTAGTTCAGAGTATTTCCATCCGCTCCGTGACTAGGGTCTCGAGATAGAGACCAAAACGTGGACCCGGGTAACCTTTGGTTGTGTATGTACAATATGGGTATCAAATGAAAGCTGTTGATAAGTGCTTTAATATGGGGTAATTTGTTATGTTATGTTATGTTATGTTATGTTATGTTATGTTATGTTATGTTTTGTTATGTTATGTTATGTTATGTTATGTTATGTTATGTTATGTTATGTTATGTTATGTTATGTTATGTTATGTTATGTTATGTTATGTTATGTTATGTTATGTTATGTTATGTTATGTTATGTTATGTTATGTTATGTTATGTTATGTTATGTTATGTTATGTTATGTTATGTTATGTTATGTTATGTTATGTTATATTATGTTATGTTATGTTATGTTATGTTATGTTATGTTATGTTATGTTATGTTATGTTATGTTATGTTATGTTATGTTATGTTATGTTATGTTATGTTATGTTATGTTATGTTATGTTATGTTATGTTATGTTATGTTATGTTATGTTATGTTATGTTATGTTATGTTATGTTATGTTATGTTATGTTATGTTATGTTATGTTATGTTATGTTTTGTTATGTTATGTTATGTTATGTTATGTTGTGTTATGTTGTGTTATGTTGTGTTATGTTATGTTATGTTATGTTATGTTATGTTATGTTAAAGTATATTATGTTATGTTAATGTTAACTCATTCTCTATATCCATACAAAATATCTATCAAACAAATAAAATTAAAATTTTCTTTTGAAAAATGCAACCATTCAATCAGTATTTTCTTATGACGTTATCACGTTAAACTATCGTCAGTAAACCGACTTTACAGACCACCTCTTTTTTTCACTGTACTTTGGGTCACGTGAATTTTATATACGAATTTTTGTAAAGAAAAATTAAAATACATTTTTTTATAAAGTTTAAGCACTAATAAATAATGCATAATTTTTTTACGTTTATTTCTATTGTTATCGCTTCTAAAAACAGTTTTTCTTTTAGCGCATTTTTGGCACTGCTGGGCGTATGCAACCCCTTAGGTGTTTGGCCGAGCTCTCCTCTTATTTGTGGCATGCGTCCTGATGTTGTTCCACAAATGAAGCGACTTACAATTGAAAACCGCCTCCGACCGGCAAATGGTTTTTATGAGAAGCCTTTTCATGACAAAAATACACTCGGAGGTTTGCCATTCTCTGGTGAGGGGCGACCGCTATTAGAAAACAACTTTTTCTATCATTTTGGTGTTTCATGCACGGAGATGCGAACCTACATATTTCCGAATGGTAGTACGCACCAGTCCATTCGGCTACGGCGGTCGCTTTTATAATGCATTTATTCCTTGTTCACTGCTCTCGGGAGCATACGGCCTCGACAAGACTCTTGCATCGTACACGGTTCTGTGCTGTTGTTTTTGCACAGCATCGATCTTCTCCTACTGAAAAAAAGCGGAAAATCCTAATATTATAGCTTTTACAGCCCATTGATTAGGTAAAGAGCGGCCCGCGCGCTCCTGTACCTCAAACGTTAAACTCATTTATCTCGACCGAATCGTCTGAAATTTAAATATGTTGTTCTCAACATCAATGGCTATCACCCGTACTAGAATCATATTATTATTTCAAATATTTGGTATTTTTTGATTAAAAATTGAAAAACCCCCGATTTTTAGAGTGCCAATTCAAAACCGCGCCAATTTGTCAAATTATTTCTTTTATTCTAGTACAGGACATAGCTACAGACATACTGATTAATAATTTTTTTGGCTTTGTGTTTCAGATAAATAGAAGAGCAAAAAGAGACCACACCGTCCAAGTGCAATTATTCGGGAGGGTCAACTTCAGCGTCTTTTTAAGATTTTTAATATTAAAAATATATATATTTTTTTTAATTTTTGTATGTAAAAGAAGTTAATTAAAAAATCTAAAAAATTTAAATATCGTTTCTCATTTTTTATAAAAAAACATCCTGAAAATAGCCTACATTTTCGAGATCTACACTACCGAGACCCCTTAAATTGCAACTGTGGTGTAATAATGAATCAACAATCTGAGTATTGATTAGAAGATATCATCGCCATCTAAGATATTTCAATGCAGGACGCATGAACTCGGGGCGTCTCTTCTTGGTGATCCGACATATAGTCATAGGTTCACACAAGGAGTCCTTACTATGAAGAATGCAACTGGTATTCCATTAGAAATCAGAGTTTGGGCCAACCCGTGGCGTTAGCAGATTGCTTTGAAGTCAATATGATTCAAGGTGGTAAAACCAAGAATTAAAAAAAGGCATTTTGTGAGTCGTTGAAGTCTTCATGACATTCCAATATCACTCACAGCTGAGTTCGTTGAGGCTTATAAATATTGAAGGGAAATTAATAGCGCATTAGAGGCATAGAAATACAGATCAGTGGAGAAGAGAAGCTAATGCCATGAGTGTGCATCAACACATTTTCTAATTATAGATATTTCTGACTTTCCTTATTTCATTTTAAATTTGCTAATTAAAAGACTTTGTTCATTGACCCCAGCTAAAGTTTGGAAACCTCAGCAAAACTCACATAGCGAAGGTGTAGATATATAACTTTTTGGCGAGTTGCCGACTCACTAACGGTAATAAATTCATTTACACCTAAAATCTTTGTTTGCATAATACATTCACACCAACAAATGTACATGTGTGTATGTATATGTGAATATATTATAACCTAAAAGTGTGCGAATTGGTGTGTTGCCTGCCAGAGCACATTTTCCATGGTATACCATGAGCAATGAAAATGTTCAACTGAATATGAGAAATGTTGCGAATACGACTAACTAAGCATAACAAATATTTGTAAACTTCACATAAAAAGAGAAATGATATGCTGTTGGAATACTAAAGCAAATACGGGTAAAGAGCAGAAGCTGCAAGGGGGATTAGCGAAAAACTCCGGAAGCGTGTGAATAAACAAAATGGAGGCTTCAGGAAACAAAGAGACAATGCCGCGTTGGTATTCAAAGGCATTTGCTTGCCAAAAGTGCGCGCATGTGGCGGCATGGCGACAGCGTAAAATTTAAATTAGGCAGCAAAGGCTGCTGAGGAACAAAGAGAAGCGGCAAGCCGTAAAAAATGCAGAGAAAATGCGAAAGGCGACAAAAATATTTATATTTGAAAAGTGCGCCTAACAAAAGAGGTAAAACGGGAAAACAAAGCATGTGTGATTTTAGCTTACTCTGCAGCATAGTTTCAGGCGGTAAACATGTGAAATAAGGAAAATTAAAAACAAAAGCCAAAAAGAAAAACAACTCTTTTCAGCATTAATGCGGAAGTAACGGTACACAAATATACTAATGAATAACACCTGCAGCTGTGGTTGAAACTCTGTGTATGTGTATATGTGGGTGTATGTGCGGCTTTATATGTATATTTATTTTAAGTGCTATGCCACTGCATGTTTTCACGCCTAAAAGTATGCATTAAAATGCAAATGCGGCATGGCTTTGTGCATGCAAACGTCGCTGGTCGTGGGAAAGTTTTTACACTTTTTGTTTGCTTTTAATGTGAGGCAGGATAATTATGTATTTCTTCTAACTGACTGCAAAAAAATAAAAAAATTCAAATCACTGGGTGCTAACAAAAATGTATCTCCTAAATACTTTTTTTATAAATATGCAAAAAAAAACTGATTTCGATTGCAACTTTAAAAACCTTAATGATGAATTTTGCCTCAGGCTAAATTTATGCATTTTTTTTAAGCGAGCACGAAAAATAATTTCGTACTTTACTTTTTACTGGTTTTTATGATATTAATGCTTGTATGTACAATAGTTTATGGCTTTTACACCTATAATTGGCTTTAATTGAATTCGATTGGAAGGACTTATCCTGTAGCAATTTTATAAAAGCAGGAGCTTTTAAACGCATACAAGCAATCACTTTCTGGGTTTTGTTTTCCAATTAGTTCAATGCCTTGGATTTCCTATTAATCACACATCCCCATAGAAAATTATATACTATATTGAGGCCTACTAGTTCCGGGCAGTAGTAACGGAACTGTGGTGTAAATTCTTTCTGGTTAGAATTATTAATTATTAAATGGAAAAAGCTGTGAATGGTTGAAATAATATTCAAAGGGAAGTCGAAAAATGCTTATGCTAATTAACGAGAAATTTTAGCGACCATTTAAATGAAATCAAATAGAATGACAGAACAGAAAATATAGCGTAATAGAAGAGAAGCAAAGACTGTGGCAAGTAGGATTAAAATTTTGTGAAATGTCTTCTATTATGGAATTCCATGGAATAAAAAAGGGTTAATTGAGCAGCAGCCTCAGTAGTCTAGCGTAAGTGCACTATTATGTCATCCCAGAGGTTTTGGGATCGATTCCCACGTAAAGCACGGACTCACACTTTTCCAAATTTACCTACTTTCCCTATTTCTAAAAAACAAATTCCTCCAGTTCCATTACTCAACCCCAAGGACTTATCGTTTCCATCCTTACTCCCGCCCAATAGCCAGGGCATTATTTGCATTGTGACTGCTAAAACAAGCAAAAAACAAAGAAAAAGACACAGTTACATTGCATCAGTGGCGCCAGCAAGAGGAAGCGGGCAACCTCGGTAATTCTTCTGGCAGAAAAATGTGAAACATATATGACGCTAAACAGTTAGAAGTCGTTGTTTCTAAGCAACGACATGTGGACATTCCCACAACTTAGTACTGGTAGCAGCAGGCTAATTACCTACCCTGTGAGAAATCAAATAGATTAACGAAACCAACGCAAGCCTGAGTCTTGTTGAGGCCCTATGCTCCCGAGAAAAGTGAAAAAAGGAAAAAATAGAAAATCAAAAAAAAAAAAAAAAAAATGGAACAGAAAAGAATGGACTGAGTGCACATGGAATGGAATAAAACCAAATTGGTTGGCGAGATAATGGAATGAAACGTAAACAAATGGAAAAGTGTTAAATAAAATCGAAGACAATAAAATAAAACAGAATGAAAGGAAATTGTTTGGAATGAAATCGAATGGAATGGAATGTAATGCTAGGCAGAGCTAACTATACTTGAAAGGAATCCAATAGATTCAATGCGAAGGAAAGGAAACAAAACAGAAAAAAATATATATATTTATATAAAAATTTTTTATTAAATAACGGAGAATTGAACTGTAAAGATTCAAACTGGATTTGGAATGAATAGTCTGAAATGAATTGTGTGCTAAATAAATTAGAATATGATTTAGTTTATTAGAATGAAATCAAATTGAAAGGAACCAATTTGGGTTAGGTTAGACGAAGTAGAATCAAACTGTGTAGGCCGAGTTCCTACTCCTATCTGTGGCGTGCGTTTTGATATTGTTCCACAAATGAGGGGACCTACAGTTTTAATCCGACTCCGAACGGCAGATATTATTATGAGAAGCCTTTTCATGGCAGAAATACATTCGGAGGTTTGCCATTCTCTGCTGAGGGGCGACTGCTATTAGAAAACAACTTTTTCTATCATTTTGCCATTTCATACACGGAGATTTAAACCTATGCACTCCCGAATGGTAATCACGCACCAAGCCATTTGACTACAGTGGCCGTTGGACCATTTGGCATATAATGGAGTAAAATAGGATTGTTTAGGAGATCTGAGACTATGTGGCCCGACTGCAAAAACTAGTCACACGACTTTTTTTGATTGCTTAAATTATCATCATCACCGTTGCCTTTGTCTTCTATTGAAGCACGCCGACTCATGAAATTTACCAGGTACTAAAAGCGTAGTGGACGTTGCCTTATTTTGGACAACTTGCCGAGTTTATTCAATTACATTGTTTTTAGAACACATCTACCTGTACGTATGCACCATATTAGTTTGGGGAAAAAGAAATCCATTATTTTTGCGTAACACTTTCCGCAACTGGTTCAAAACTGTTTTATGGTTGATCTTTAGCTCATGGCTCCTGGGCGGTACTACGACTACTAAAATGCCGGTCAATTTCGATTATTTCTGTGATTCTATCGACATTATCGATATTTGCTTTAACATCAAAGATGCCTGAACCCAATCGTCGAAACCAAAATTGCACGCAGTTAGCTATTACAGTAGCATTTTTGCCTCTATCAAAGAAAAACCGTAAAATGTAACGAATTCGCTCTCTGTTGACTTCAATAGTTAACACCCTGTAACTCACAACTGAGTGGAGCAAGCAAACAAGAGCAAAATATTTTCTTTAATGTGAAATGTCACCTTGTCAACAAGCATACACTTATTTGATTTATTTGATTGATACTTTACGAGATATCGATCAGTACAGCCATCTGTCGAGAAACTATTGGATTTATTTCATTTCATTTCATTTATTGCCCAAAATCATTTTAACATAGGAGTTTACAAAGTTATGATAAAATTAGATTATTTAGCATTATCCTAACATACATTTCTATTTATCTAGGAGTTTAAAACTTATTTTTCTTTTAATTATACAATAGGTTATCATTATTATTTGGAATGTCTTTGGCATTTATTTTTGTTGTTGTTTGGATTTGTTTTTTTTTATGATATGGAAAAGGAAAATCATAAATTCAAGTAGCGAGTTTTAATTGTCATCCTTTAACTAAAATCAGAAAACATTTGCGGTCTTGAACTGACATTCTATCAATAAAGTACCGGGAATTGCACAATAAAACGCAAAATAATTGTTTATGGAATTTATGGAAATGGTTTATGGTTTTATGGTTTATGGAAATTTATTTTGTCTCCTTCAAAGCACTTTCTCTTTTGACCGACTTTCACGTGGGTTTTTAGGTTTCGACTCATGTGGATAGCGCCATTCAGCCGCCTCTTGACTGATTTGTGTGTCAAACTCATACACCCACATCTCATCACCTGTTGGGCTCGAATTCACTTGCTCAAGCATGTCTTCAGCTACCTTCTTCCGATGAATTTTTTGAAAGAAATTCAACTCTCTTGGAACGAGTCGAGCAGCCTCATGCCCAATTGATGGTGTAAAATGTTGCGAATTGATATAATTAAATGACAGAAGGCTAATTGCCAGATCGCGCGCAAACTTTGTGACAGTATAGAGGACAGTTGCACCATCATTCCAGGAAAAAAAATTTAGACCTATATGTAACGCGCGCTTTTTAAATGAACAATTCGTGATATTTTTTTGACAGTGAATTTTTGGCCATCATTTCATAAAACTAAATTAATCAAAAATTACCTAAAAGCAAATCTATCTAGAACGATTCTCCCAAATTGTGATGTGTGTCTTCATGTAGTTCCACAAACGGTGGCAGCCAATGGCGGATGGCTTTTTATGAGGGACATTTTAATTGCCAGACTAGAGGTGACCGTTTGAAAAAAAAAAAAAACGTTCTGGTGTGCTATGCCCCCTGTTGGGTTTGGCATCCATGCCCTATCGAATGGTATTAACGTCTAACCTCAGTTGGCTGCGGTGACGAGTGCAGCGTAACAGTAAACCTAATAAAGCCAACTGTTTACCAGATGAATGAAGAAAAAAGCAAATACCCATTCAATAACGCGAGCCAGGTAAAGCACGAGTCTTCATTTTCTTTAAATTTATTTCTACAGTGCATAATAACAAAATCAAACAAAACTGCACAAATGATTTCAATGGCGAGCTATTATATTTGCACAAAAAAACAAAAAAAAAAAGAAAACAGTTTGCTGTAACTAATATGGCTACTTTTCCACCTCACAAATTACACAACTTTTTCCTAACTTTCCTTCCGCAAAACTACTGCTATTTACTACTTTTTCCTTTGTTGTTGCTGATGCATTGCGAACTGAAAAACTAAAAGCTAATGTTTAAAAGAAAAATATAATAGTTGAAAGCAGCCAACACGTTTTGCGAATAAAATTCGTGTTCTTGTTTTCCTGAACGCTGTTCCCTACTTACACTTAGCCATACTTTACTGCACACACTTGCATACATACATATAGACGAGTTATTGTCGCAGTTGCGCGAAAAATAAAAAAAATGAGAAACAAGCATTTAGTTGAAAAGAAAGCAGCGGAAAGAAAAAATATACGACCCATTCCTCTCTCGCTTTCCCGCTGCCACTATGAGAAAATAAAAATATACCGTTATGTATGGACTTGTATTCAACAGGAATTGTTGTTGTACATACATAGTTTTTGTAATGTACGGCTTTTGTTGTTTTGTGGTGGCCGTTTTGCAAGCAGCTTTGGCACGTCTTTGTATTCGAAGCGCCACTTTAACTAAACAAACAATATACGCCTGCCCCCTTTCCGTGCCCTCATTTGTGTGCCTATATTAGCTTTCGCATCCGTTGTAGAAACCTTCAGTCATCTTCTGCTCAGTATACTCAATGGCGCTGCACTGTAATTGCAGTTTTTCAGATTAGCAACGCCTTTGTTTGTCTTAAGTGTCCGTTGATAGCTTTGGCTTTCCTTTTATTTGCCTCAACTGTTCGGTGCAGTTGTGCTTCCTTGCAGGCCACTTTGCAGCGGTCAACAAAAATAAACGAATGATATACAGCAACTACATAAACAACGCACTTTACAATTCATTTAACGAAGCGCTGGAGGGAAATTCAATTTTCCAGACTTTAGTAGCTTTCTTCTACTTGACTTCAAGGCAAAACGACAAATACGTATACTGAATTGTGTCGGAAGTAAGCAGATTTGCTGGTGTTTAATTGAATTTAGAAGTCTTGGATTATTAGAATTTTATGTTTATTTTATAAGACTTAAAAGTAAGTAATAAAAGTTTCTCGATATGGCTACCACGGTCCAGAAACGAATCGCACGCTGTCCGAACGTGACTTGCAGGTACTTTGGCTCACTCGCGGACAGTGGCTTTTTTCAGCGCCTCGAAGCTGATGAATATTTTATTCGGACCTTGCTCTCCAAAAAGGCCCAAAGAGAATAATCGATCGGATCCGCGTCTCGTGAATTTGCCAGCCATAGTGTTGACGCTATGAAGTTCGGACCGCTGTTTTTTAGCTATTCTTGGTTCACTCGAGCTTTGTGAGACGGTACCTAATCCTATTGAAACGTACATGGTCTGCCACGGAAATGTTTGTCTGCCCGTGGCTTCTGAGTAACCTCCAGAATACTTTTCCGATAATAGTTCACATTTACCTTGACGCCACGCTCGATGAAAACGATTGGAGAGCGTCGATCTGCGGTTACAGCGGCCCAAACTATTACCTGCGGGGGTTACTGTCTCCTGGTGGCCAATCGATGACTCAAATTTTTGTATGAACGGTTGGTCAAATAAACCCTATCGTTTAGAGAGTTTACGAATTTTTCAATTTGAAATAATTTCTCGTCAGAAAACACAGTGTTCGGAAATTGACCGCTTTTGGCCAAGCGAAGCAACTCCTTCGCTCTCTCAAGTCTGACTTGTTGCTGCTTTGGTGTGAGATCATGGACCTTTTGGGTCTTGTAAGGCTTGTCTTTGAGTTCATTTTTCAGTATACGGCGAATCCTATGATCAGATAGTTTCAGTTCTATCGCCACTTGATTGGCACTTCATCGGGGATTTCGCTCAAATCGCTCCTTCACTTTCTGAACCATTTCACGTGACGTTGCAGTCTTTTGATGACCACCTCCATGACGTTTCGCTATGCTGCTAGTATCATTGTAGCAAGTAATGGTGCGATGAATAAAAACTTTATTTATTTTAAGGTGCTCGAGCTCGCGAACAATCGCTGGTTGTGATATTCCAGCCAAATATAATGCAGTCACTCTTTTACGTTTGAAATCCATCACTGATTTGCTTTTTTCGCGTTTGCTGTCGGCAAAATGCTTTCGCGCGCTTGTAAACGGTACTCTGGACCGTCACTTAGCCAACTAACAGACAGCTGATGGCCGCACCGTACCATGTTATGTATGTGGGAACGAGGAGTACGAGAGAGAGTGAGCAAAACTGGCAGGCAGTTGAGTTCTAGCCGTGGACGTGGACGTGGACGCAACGAATTGTGTGGCTGAGCTGTTTGAAAAGGCGCTGTGGAAACGACTAAACGGAAAATTTATCTGTGCTGTACTCTATCCAGGGCTGCATAGTAACATTAATTTTAACAATAAACAAAATTTTGTTATTGCTGAAATAATTGAAATTGTAAATGAATTATACTTAACTTTGAATTAAAAAATAAAATAAAAAACCAAAACAACAAAACCATATCGTGGGGGCTCAACCGGGATATATTCCTGTTAAAAAAGAAGCCCAGTTTTTGTTAGTGCGAAAGTAACGTAAATGAGCGGTCGCAGAAGAAGACAGTTGCAAAGCAGCAACCGCGAAGCTGACTTCGAAGTAACTATGCCGAATTCTACGCGTCTGGAAGAGGGAGCAGGAGGCAGTACAAGTACCGCAAAAATTAATTTTAATGATATCGAGGGAATAATTAAAAAATTCACCGGTGACGAAACTATGAGCGTGCAGGTATGGCTGCAAGATTTTGAGAGCTATGCCGAAACTTTCCGTTGGACAGATTTACAGCGTTACGTATTTTGTAAAAGTTCGCTTAGCGGTACGGCAAAACTGTACATCGAATGTGAAGCCAAACCTCGCTCATATTCTCAGTTAAAAGCTTCGCTATATGCGGAGTTTAAGCCCAGAATTAGTGCAGCTGACGTACATAGTAAAATGGCAACAACAAGAAAGAGTCACGACGAAAGCTGCCGTGAATATTTGTACAAAATGATTGGCATAGCATCACAAGCAGAAGTGGACGTTCCTTCTATTATAAGTTATGTCATACAGGGTATAAACGATTCGGCAAACGGTAAAGCGATTTTGTACGGTTCAAATTCTATACAGGAATTCAAAGAAAAACTAATAATATATGAGAAAATAAAAAAGAGTGAGAGTCAACCAAAAGAGAAAACGCAGGTTGCTTATGCGGACAAAAACAAAACAATGCAATCAAGAATTAAATCATGTTACTGTTTTAATTGCGGTTCGAGAGAACATGAGTTTCATATGTGTCCTCAAAAAGAGAAAGGTCCAAAGTGTTTCGGATGTAATGACTTCGGTCATAAGCGTAACGACTGTCCAAAAGCAACAAAGTAATTTCTGGTGAATGTCGTTTCGGTCAACAATATGTGTGTTCCAGTGAAGGTCAACAGGGTCATCATCGACAGTTTGCTGGACACTGGAAGCGACATTTGCGTGATCAAAGAGTCGGTGATGAAAATAATTAAACCGATGTCTTTTGACAGAACTAAATCAATATCCGTGGCTGGTTTGGGCTCTAAGGTGCACACTAAAGGTGTCTGCAAACTCAACATGGAAATAAATGGCGAGATCTACACTGACGTTGAAACTCACATCGTGAATCATAGGTGTATGAAATATAATCTTTTATTGGGTGCAAACATAATTCGACAGGCGGTTGTAAAAATAGAGGCCGGTAAGTTGACGATGGTGGAAAAGGTTGGTGAATCTAAAGAATGCACTCCTGATGAAATAAGATCATGTCTATTAGCTGATATTGAACTTGAAGTGGTGGATAGCGAACTTGATTTTTCTATTGCATGCGACAAATCTGCGGTAGACGAGATTCGCAATATAGTTCAAGAATACTCACCAGAAGTACCTAAGCAATTACCTGTTCAAATGAAAATCATCCCATTAGACGAGGTACCGGTTTTCCTAAGACCACGGAGATTTCCACCCTACGAGCAAAATATCATTGATGAGCAAGTACGAGAATGACTGTAGAAAGAAATCATAACGGAAAGTTCATCCGATTACGGTAGTCCAGTGGTTCTCGTAAAAAAGAAGGACGGCTCGCATCGTTTATGTATAGATTTCCGCGAGCTAAATAAAAGAATCAGGCGTGACCACTATCCGCTTCCCATTATTGAAGACCAATTAGACAAGCTGCAGGGAGCATTTGTATTCAGTACGATCGATCTGGAGAATGGATTTTTTCACGTGGAGATAGAACCGGCGAGCAGAAAGTACACTGCCTTCGTTACGCAAAAGGGGCAGTACGAATTTCAGCGCGTGCCCTTTGGGTTATGTAATTCACTCAGCGTATTCCAACGTTACATAAACTACGTTTTCAGAAAATTAATAAATGAAAATATCGTTATCGTTTACATCGACGATTTAATTATGATGAAGGTTTGCAGCGGTTGAAGATGGTTTTAAAATGCGCCGAGGAAAATGGTATGTCCATTAAATGGTCAAAGTGTCAGTTTTTAAGGGCTGAAGTCGAGTATTTGGGCCACCTTGTGAAGGCAGGTGAGATTTCTCCTTCACCATATAAAATCAAGGCCGTTATGAATTTTCCACAGCCGCGAACTACAAAGCAGGTGCAGAGTTTTCTGGGACTTGCGGGGTATTTTCGTAAATTTATCCCAGATTACGCAATTATAGCGAGACCATTAAGCCAACTTTTAAGAAACGGGATAAAATTTAATTTTGGAGAAAATAAAACCTACGCTTTTAATGAGCTTAAAATGAAATTAGTGAATCCTCCAATTTTGAAGATTTTTGAATACGGTCAGTACACCGAACTACACACAGATGCAAGTCAGCACGGATACGGCGCAGTGTTGATGCAGAAGAGCTGCGAGGACGAGGTGTTACATCCGGTATATTTTATGAGCAGAAAAACAAGCGACGTTGAAGCGAAGTATTCAAGCAACGAATTAGAGGTGTTAGCAGTGTTTCAAGCGGTTAAAAAATTTCGCACTTATCTACTAGGACACTTTTTCAAATTGGTAACTGACTGTAAAGCTTTTGCTCTTACCTTAAAGAAAAACGACTTGGTTACTCGCATTGCACGTTGGGCCCTTTTACTGGAAGATTATCAATACGAGGTTGAACATCGCTCCGGTACCAGAATGAGACATGCTGACGCTCTCAGCCGAAATCCAGTAGCTCTTTGCGCGCAAACAGACATCATATCAATTCGGTTACGTCAAGCGCAATTAAAAGACGAAAAGATATGTGCTATAATTGAAGCATTGAAACATGGACCATATAAAGACTATGTAGTCCAACATGGAATTTTGTATAAAAATGTAAATAATTATTTCTTATATGTCGTTCCAGAGCAGTTGAAAAATACCATTGTTAGGACAGCGCATGAAGATGGCCACTTTCACCACCAAAAGACCAAAGAAAAAATTGAGCGTGAGTATTTTATACCTAACGTAGCCAAAAGAATCGATTCGTGCATCGCTTCCTGTGTGAAATGCATCTTAGCAGGGAGAAAACATGGAAAAAAGGAGTCTTTTCTCAATCCCATACCGAAAGGGAAACAACCACTAGAAACTTTCCACATTGACCATTTAGGTCCTTTATCTACAACAGCGAAGGGGTATCGATATATTTTCGCAATGATAGACAGTTTTACAAAATTTTGTTGGCTTTTTCCAACCAAAACACTCAACGTCGAGGAAGTTGTCAAAAAGTTTGAAATAGTGGCAGATACGTTTGGTTACCCCAACCGAGTAATCGCAGATCGTGGCGGCGCTTTTATTTCAAACGTATTTAGATGTTACTGCGAGGATCACGGTGTAAAGCTTGTGCACATTACTGCAGGAGTTCCCAGAGGTAACGGTCAGGTGGAGAAGCTGAACTCAACGATCATAACGAAGCTCTGCGTAGACAAATTAGATAAATGGTTTCAACAAGTGCCTGTTCTACAAAGGGTATTAAATAACACGTTTCACCGAGCTATTCAATCAACGCCGTTCGAACTGTTGGTGGGAGTTAAGATGAGAACTAAAAACGAAGAGAAAATTATGCAATTGGTAGAGGAGGATTGGATTGATGGGTTCAACAAAGGTAGAGAAGAAGCACGTGAGAACGCAAAGAAGGCCATATGTAAAATTCAAGAAGAGAACCGAAAGCAATTCAATCGAAAACGTAAGGCGGCAACGGTTTACAAAATAAATGATCTTGTGGCGATCGAACGCACGCAGTTCGGAGTCGGCCTTAAAATCAAACAGAAGTTTTTGGGTCCGTACAGAGTAGTAGCATCGAAGGGGTTTGATCGTTATAAAGTTGAAAAGATGGGAGATGGAGAGGGACCCGTTTCAACAACAACAAGTGCGGATAAGATGAAAGCATGGGTGCAAGAAGGCGAACTATCTGACTTTAGTGAGAATGGGGAAACAGAAGACGGTAGCTCATCTGAGGCAGATGAGTAGTACAGAATGGCCGAGTGTGGGAACGAGGAGTACGAGAGAGAGTGAGCAAAACTGGCAGGCAGTTGAGTTCTAGCCGTGGACGTGGACGCAACGAATTGTGTGGCTGAGCTGTTTGAAAAGGTGCTGTGGAAACGACTAAACGGAAAATTTATCTGTGCTGTACTCTATCCAGGGCTGCATAGTAACATTAATTTTAACAATAAACAAAATTTCGTTATTGCTGAAATAATTGAAATTGTAAATGAATTATACTTAACTTTGAATTAAAAAATAAAATAAAAAACCAAAACAACAAAACCATATGTATCCTACGCTTTTAGCAAAAAATCTACTTCCGCTAGTCCCGCACAGACACGCTCGAATATATTTGTTGACGGTTTTTCATATACAATATAATACGGATGGATTGAGAAGCAATGGTTAATAGATTCTAAAACCAAACACAAAAGTTAATTATTTCAAAATGTTTGAAATTGAGAAAGTATATTCATATAGAAACAAACAAAAAAAAAAAATAATTTTAATCATTGATGCACCCTTTAAATTGAAGCATTTACTATTTGAAAGAAATCCGAGGGCTCAGCATGGACTGTGTGTGTTATTTTTAAGGGATGCCGCCATGGCTATTTGATAAATTAAATTGAGTTTTCCGAAGACGAATAAAAAACACGATGTGTGATATTCAACGTTTAATTTCGAATTATCAAAATAGTCATGACATGTTTACCAGAGATGTAATTAACTGACATACGCATTGTTACATTTGTAGGGTTGATATTCAAAGTATCATATTTCAACAGCCCTTCTCAATGCGAATGTCATTATTCTAAACTTAACAATTTCATTAAATCTGTATGTTTCTTTTTTGACAAATTTTTTGTTAAAATATCGGCTATCATACTATCTGTTGATACATACTCTAACTTTATGTCACCCTTTTGAACAATCTCTCTGACAAAATGATATCTTATATCTATGTGCTTCGTCCTTGCATGATGCACAGGGTTCTTTGCCAAATTTTGTGCACTTATATTGTCTCCGTACAATATCGTTGGAGTTCGACCATCACCACACCCAATTTCAATTATAACTCGCCTTAGATGTAATGCTTCTTTTGTTGCCGATGACATTGCCATGTATTCAGCCTCCGTGCTGCTTAACGCTACACAATTTTGTTTTTCTGACTTCCACGAAATTGCCCCTCCTGCCAAGAAGAATACATAGCCCGTGTATGAACGTCTGTCAATTCTGTTACCGCCCCAATCTGCATCGGCGTAACCTATTAATGCTTGACCACTTGCCTTATATCGAAGCTTTGTGTTTATGGTCGATGCGAGGTACCTTAATATATGCTTAATTCCTGCCGAATGTTCGTGGTGTGGGTCCTTGTTTCGTTGTGCTAGCTTTGCTACCGAATGAAATATGTCAGGTCTTGTTGATATCGCTAACCACATCAAGGCACCAATCGTAGATTGATAAGAAATCTGATCAACTTTCTCGCATTGTTCGTTATTGCATGCCACCTGAAAACCTGCATCCAATGGTGTTGATGCTGGTCTACATGCCTCAATACCATGTTGTGTCAACAATTCTTTAATATATTGTGATTGCCCAAGGGTAATATCGCCTAGTTCACCTTCGCGATCGATTTGCATGCCCAGAAATAAACGCAGAGGACCCTTGTCAATACACTCAAATGTCTTACATATTTGTTCTTTAACCTTAGTCATGACGCTCTTTGACTGGCATGCTAAAAGTAGATCATCAACATAAACAAGGATTAAAAATAGGTTACCTTCTACATCCTGTTTATACAAACAAGGTTCACTCTCACACTGAGTAAAACCTAGACCTTTTAGCGCTTCGTCTAGCTTAAAATTCCAAGCTTTTCCAGACTGCTTCAATCCGTATATGGCCTTGTTCAACCTTAAAACTTTTGTGGGTTTATCATTTTCAGTGAAACCTTGTGGCTGTTTCATGTACACTACTTCTTTAAGTTCGCTGTTTAAATATGCTGTGCATACATCCATTTGATGTAAATGTAATTTTAACTCTGCTGCTAATGCCAGTATCAGCCGTATAGTTTCGAATCGACACACTGGCGAAAACGTGTCTAAATAGTTAACGCCATATTTCTGTGAACAACCCTTGGCCACCAAACGTGCCTTGTACCGCTCTATTTCGCCGCGTTCATTGCGCTTCAACGTATATACCCACTTGCAGCCAATTACTGATTGATCTTTCGGTAAATCGACCACAGACCACGTATTGTTTGTGACTAAAGAGTCAAACTCGTGTTTCATAGCTGCTTTCCATAAATCTGCTTCATTGCTATCAATTGCGTCTTCGTATGTTTGAGGCACATACACATCTTTTGTACTCATAGCACTTAAAACATTAAATATTTTTCGTGGCCGCCCTCTTTGGCCATTTCGCAAAAGCTTAGGCCTACCACGTCCAATGCGTTCAACATCTTCTTCAGCACTTACATACTCGTCGCTTACATTACCATCGCCATCGCAATTAATGATATCGTCATCTACACGGCCAGCTGTATCAGTGCTAACTTGAATTGAATTCGTATCTACCAGATCAAATGTAATTTGCTCATCATTACACACTCCAACGCTATTGGATTCATCAAATAACACATCCCGCTTTTCGACTACTTGCCGCATTTCTGCATCATATAGCCTATATGCCTTTGACACCAGAGAATATCCAACCATTACATACTGCTTACCTTTTTGTTGGAATTTCCTATGATGCGTTTTGTCCAATGCCACTGCCACAGAACCAAATACTTTTAAGTGCTGCACTGATGGTTTCTTGCCATACCACGCCTCATAAGGCGTTTCATTGCTGAGCGCTCTGGTCGGCGCACGATTGCGCAAATACGCTGCCGTCGCTACCGCTTCTGCCCACAACGAATCGGGCATACCCGAATGCACCAGCAAACTTCTGGACATTTCAACCAACGTGCGGTTGGCCCTTTCCGCTACCCCGTTTTGCTGCGGAGTGTAGGGAACTGACAATTGACGTATAATGCCTCGACTCTCGAAAAAATCATTCAACTGTTTATTTATATATTCACCGCCGTTGTCGCTTCTTACCGCTTTAATACGATTTCCTGTTTGTCGCTCAACCATAGTACAAAATGCGACAAATTTGTTGAACACCTCAGCTTTTGATTTTATGAAATAGACAAATATCCTTCTTGACATATCGTCTATGAATGTCAGAAAATATTTTGATCCACCTAGCGATGGTGTATCAAAAGGCCCACATACATCCGTATGCACCAAATCTAGCAAATTCTTTGATCTATGCTCATTTGTATTTGGAAACGGTTGTGTATGAATTTTGCATAACATACATGTCCTACATACTGGCTTTTCCGAGAATCTTATTTTTTCCATCCCATGAACTAAAGATTTGTGTGCCAGTTCGTTCAAGCTGGTATAATTCAAGTGCCCATACCTATTATGCCATATGATTGCTTGCTTTTGCATGGCACCAAAACAACTGCTGCGCTTATCTTCAAACATGAACAAGTTGTTGCTTTGTTTGAGTCGTAAGATATCATCACCGTTCTTTTTCACCGTTGCATATTTTTTGTTGAAGCTTACTGCGCAACCCATTTCGACGGCACGGCCAACTGATATAAAATTGCCTCTCATACAAGGAACGTACAACACATCGTTCAATGTCAAATCACACATGCCAGTTTGTATTTTAACATCGCCTTTACCCTCGGCACGAATGCTGTTGTCACCTGCCAATCGATCGATTCTGTATGATTCACGAAGTTCGAAAACAACGTACGGTCACAACACATATGCGCAGTCGCACCACTGTCTAAGCACCATTTTCCTCTGCCGAACGTGTCGAAGTCTGTTGCACCTAAAACAGTGAACGAACATTGTGGTTGACGCTTCTTCGCTGAATCTTCTTTCGTTGAATTCACGAACTTGTTTGATTTCGGACAATTGCTTTTTATGTGGCCCTTCTGCCCACAGCGATAGCATGTAACATTTTTGAAATTACCGTTTTTCTTTTCTCTGTCGCTACCCTGCGTCGACTTCGCTGCAAATGCTTGCTGTATGTTAATTTCGTTTGATGCATGCTCATTCACGTTACCACGACGCTCACCTTCTTCTAGAACTTTTAATTTCAACACATCAACCGCTGGAAGATTGTCCCTAGTCTCCATCGCTATCACGAAATTCTCGAATTCTTTTGGAAGACTAGACAATAATATGATGGCAACTAACTCTTGATTTAGCTCTAAGCCCACCTCAGCTAATTTGTCCATTATTGTCGTAAACACATTTAAGTACGTCGCAACGTTTTCGCCCTCTGTCATTCTTAGGCTCAACAACTTTTTGTAAAGCGAAACTTTTCTTACCGGACCACTTGGTTGATAAACCTCCTTCAGTTTTTTCCACGCTTCCGTCGATGTTTTGCAATGCCGCAAGTAATTCAGTTGCGTTGGCCTTACACTTAAGTTAATCATGGCCAAAGCCTTCTCATCGCGAGCAATCCTCTGCGCCACTTCGCCTTCATCTGCTATATCCTCTTTCTTGCATTCCCCAGACGTATATTTCCATAATTCCGAATGCACCAACACGCTACGCATCTGAACGCTCCAAGAATCACAATTCTTTTCGTCCAGCTTCTCGATTTGGTACATGGAACTCATGCCGAAATAAATCTTCAACTTCACTTTAAATTGAACACGCGCGATCTGGTCCCATAACCTGATAAATTAAATTGAGTTTTCCGAAGACGAATAAAAAACACGATGTGTGATATTCAACGTTTAATTTCGAATTATCAAAATAGTCATGACATGTTTACCAGAGATGTAATTAACTGACATACGCATTGTTACATTTGTAGGGTTGATATTCAAAGTATCATATTTCAACACTATTTCCCTTTCGACATAAAATATAAGGAAAAATCACGCACAGAGTGCTAAATATTGATTCTGCAGTGAAATACTTCTGTTTTCTCTTGGAAAATCGTATTACTATGACACTCGGTTCTGCAGTAATACTTTACTAAAACCTGCCCAAGAAGGCGAAGCGAAAAGGCAAGGGTCCCACTTTCTTTGAATAGTTAAGCCAAAAGTATTTGTTGGCAAGAACGTCGAAACAGGCACAAGCGGAAATTGAAGCATAAAGACGTAATGCCATTAAAGTTATCAATCAAGTAAAGTCAAAAATATTTGGCAGTGCAACATAATCGGACATAGGCGGAAGAACTACTTGCGTTTCTTTACTGATGGCTCAAAATTTAACGATAAAGTTGAGTTTGGCGTCGATTGTAAGAAGCCAAAAGTAAGCGTTTCGACTCGTCTTTTTAATAACTGTAACGTATCATAAGCTTATATTTTCGGCAGTACTAATGTAACTGTGTGGTTAAGCAAAAATGTGACTATCTTTAGAGAAGTCAACATTTACTGCGATAGCCAAACGCTGATTAGATCTCTTGCTGGGGTTGTCACTAATTCCATCATCGCTCGCAAATGCCGGACATCTCCTGACGAGATGACATTTTCGCATCCATTTGATATGGGTGCCAGGACGTAGTGACATACCAGAGAATGGTAAGATAACTGATTTAGTGAGAAAGGGCACTACCACTCGCCTCCCTCTTCGTATGAAGATTGTAGGTATACCCTTCTCAACCTGCGTGTTGCAAGCAGCATTGATACTTTAGCTGATATGAGATGGGTTGGTAGTTTGACAGATAATGCTACAAAAAGAATTTGGTCAGAATGGGAAGGCAGGCGCTCAAAGGCGTTGTTTAAACGGTCAAAGAAAAACGTATCTATGTTAGTTGCTTCGATCATAGGCCACCGTCTCCTAGGTCATCCTCAAATATTAAACGTACCTCATTTCGATTATTGCAGAAGCCGCCAGGATGAGGAGGTGGAAGACTTTGTCAGACATCTTCCCTGTCTTTGTCCTGCGTGACATGCCACTAGGATTAGATGCTGTGGCTCATCGTTCTTGAATGATACTGAAGGCATATAGGGTCATAGGCATATAGGAATAGGGCATATAGGAATATAAGGGTCAGCCAGATCATGAGTTTGCGTTTAAAATAAAATCATTTAACGAGAAGTAGCAGGTAAACTGTGGTATCACAAAGTTGGTTCAAAGACCGACTGCCACTTCTATTGTACCTACCTACCTTCCTACCTTTTCAAACGAAAATTAGGATATTTAGGATGACTATTAAAGTGGTGATGGTGTTCTGTGTATTTATATGGAATAGAAAGTAACCGTTGTGGGATCGCTTATAATAAGTTTGTGCAGCTAATTTTCAACTCTCGTGTTTATAATCGCCAAACGCTACTTCTTGGAACGTAGCCGTGTTTGCCCCCGCATACCTTAAGACACTGTGAGTATTTTTGTATTTATAATCAGCTTTTTTTATATGCAGTTCTCTTTTAAATTTTTCTCCTCTCCTTATTTATTTATAGTTAATATAAACTGATGCTCTAAGGCATCTATAGAGTAAACTAAGTTTATTTAAGGAAGTTGAATTTTCCAATGTAGAAACTAATGATAATGAAATTGGAGAAAACGTAAACAAAATAAGACGAAATACAAACAGGAAGATATTTCAAAGACAAGACATTAAACGGGGAAAGCAGGAATGCCAGCAGTAGCACAAATGGAATTACCAAAGCATATTGGCCGCTAAGTAAACAATGGCATTAGTGAAAAAACTGAAACCAGATGGAGAAAAAGGAAGTGAGGGAGAGGATGAAAGCAAGCCAACAAGGCGGCTGAAATTGCAATACAGGAAGTCATGAAGTTGATGGAAATTCTGCAAACAAAAATAAGAAAAATTATATATAATATTGGCTGGTGGTTGGGAGAAGAATGTTTGCTGACAAGCACTTTGTGGTAGGGCTGATGAGTAGGGAGTGTAAGTAATGTGCAGATTGAACCACAGCAATGCTTTCACGTTAACACCCACGCTCCTACACATCCGTGAAAACGAAAATTCAATAAAATAAACAGTTTCTGGATGCGATGTGGCGAAAATGGGAAAATACAAAACTATTTACACGCACATCAAAGAGTGAGCTAAAAGCAGCTAGAGAGGATCCGGCAGTATTGGGAGTTATGCGGACAATCAGCACATGCAAGAGCTGTGGTAAAAGCGAATGGCGAGGCTACTGACGTAGAATACACCAAATTAAATGAAGAGGCGGGCGGGACAAAAAAGCAGGAAACATCAAAAAGTAAAGACACAGAAGAAAAAGACTTTTCTATAAACCAGGTTGTGGGTGGAGGCTACGACTATAGGGGCAGTCGTAGTGCTGGTGGGTGTAGACGGATGGGGCAAACTGCCTTAAAATAATACGAAGTTGTGTGGTGAGTGGTTGAGTGTAGCGCGGTAAGATTGCGGTTGTAGTTTGCTGTCAGTGCGAGAGCGTCTTATACTGAACGCCTAAGATGTGGCTTGGCAAAGGAGCAGCTGTGGAAAAGCAAGTTTTCTAGCTGGCTCAGGAAACATTTTAAATAAGAATTCGAAAATAATGACAGAAAATCGAAAAGCGGAAAACAACATCAACAAAAGTCAAAACTAGCGAAAAAGAAAATACACAAACAAGATGGAAATTATTTATATTGCAGCAATTGCAAAAAGGTTATTTTGGGCTGAGTGCCAAGCATTACACCCGGGCGCTGCTAGGCAGGCAAGTGTCAGGACCATTTGCAGCTATTGAGAATCAATTTCGCAAGAAGAAGCTAACGCTGTTGAGCGTAAACAAAGGCCGAAGCGACTGACAATTGCCGGATGTAAACAAAAGAAAACGTTTTCGCTTGAGTAAAAGCAAACAAAAATGCAGTGTAGTGCAATTGTTGGTGTTATAAGTAGCGGGCAAGAACAAAGCACAGAAAGTAGCAAAGCAGTTGGGAAATTGCAACGCGGCTTGGCTAAAATGCATATCTCTGTGGCCTGCCGTCGTAAGGAGGTGTTGTGGCAAAAAAGTAAGTGTGAAGATATTGCACATGAAACGCTGCAATAACACAATTCGTGTAGAGTGGCCACTGAGCGGAAGCGCTTTAAAGCGAATATGGCAAAATCACTAAAATCTTGTGCAAGTACAAAAAATATTTGCAAAAAATAAGTGAAGACGAAGCAACCGAAAATGCGAACAAGAAAGTAAAAGGAACTCGAATAGATTCTTAAAAGCTCATTTTCCTTGCAACAGCGACAAAAAATTAGAATACTGCAATAAGCAGCGCAAGCGTGAGCGCCTTGGGTGCACTTTTTTCTTTCCGTTTCTTTGCTGCCAAACTCTGGCTACCTCAAAGGGGTTCGCCCGGATTTTGCACTCAAGCGCCTTACAAAAGCGCCGCTTGAGTGCGTAACCAACACTTTTTGTTCTTTTGCTACAGCACAATACGGCATCACCGGCAATGGCTAAAATGACAATGAAAATGAAGGAAATTTTCATATTTTTGCAATTTCTTACGCTCGGCTCGCTGCTGAATGGGAAAATTATTGCAAGCTGGACTAAGGAAATTGCAAATTTAAATATAAATATAAAAGGAAATTGCAAATGGGAAAGAAGCGAATGCTGGTGGTGGTGCAAGTTGAGGAGGGTGATGTTAGACTAAGTGGACTTGGAGGACTTAGGTAAATGTTAAATTTATATGCTACAAAAATATAAATATAAATTTGCTACAAGAATCGTTACTTTGAAGTACTTTTGTAATGACAATCTTTAGCTCTGCATAGATCGCGTGGTCCACTCACATAAAATCTTAAGTTTCTTGGTGATGAAGCTCTTTTTGATTTTTCTTAGGATGAAAGATCATGCCTTAATTTTTCGTAAATAATTTTTCTAAGTTCTTTTCTGAATTTTTCTAAATTTTGTATTCTGAAATTTACATAAATTTTTTTTTTTAACTTTTCGAAATTTTTTATACTTTTCTATACTTTTTCTAAATTTTGTTTTCTGAATTTTTCTAAATTTATTTTTCTAATTTTCTTTTTTTTCTTAATATTCTAAATTTATTTTTCTGAAAATTTTTAAATTTTGTTTTCTGAATTTTTCTAAATTTATTTTCTGAACTTTTTCTGCAGATAATTCGTAAATTTTTTTTTCTGAATTTTTTTAAATTTTGTTTTCTGAATTTTTCTTAATTGATTTCTCTGAACTTTTCTAAATTTTTTTTCTGAATATTTCTAAATTTTTTTCGGAATTTTTCTAAATTTTGTTTTCTGAATTTTTCTTAATTTATTTTTCGGAATTTTTCTAAATTTTTTTTCTGAATATTTCTAAATTTTTACTGAATTTTTCTAAATTTTTTTTCTTAATTTTTCTAAACTTTGTTTTCTGACTTTTTCTAAATATTGTTTTCTGAATTTTTCTTAATTTATTTCTCTGAACTTTTCTACATTTTTTTCTGAATATTTCTAAATTTTTTCTGCATTTTTCTAAATTTTGTGTTCTGAATTTTTCTTAATTTATTTCTCTGAACTTTTCTAAATTTTTTTTCTGAATATTTCTAAATTTTGTTTTCTGGATTTTTCTACATTTTTTTTTTTTTTGAGTTTTTCTAAATTTATTTTTCTTTTTTTATTTATTTTTCTGAACGTTTCCAATTTTTTCTGAATATTTTTAAATTCTTTTCTGATTTTTTGTAAATTTATTTTTCTGAATTTTTCTAAATTTTGTTTTCTGAATTTTTCTTTTTTTATTGTTCTCTGAATTTTTCTAAATTTTGTTATCTGACTTTTCTCTAATTTATTTTTCTGAACTTTTCCAGTTCTTTTTTCTGAATATTTCTAAATTTACTTTTCTCAAGTTTTCTAAACTGTTTTTTCTGAAATTTTCTGAATTTTTTTTTCTGAATATTTCTAGATTTATTTTTCTGATTTTTTCTAAATTTTGTTTTCTGTATCTTTCGAAATTTTGTTTTCTGAACTTTTCTTAGTTTATTTTTTTGAATTTTTCTAAATTTATTTTTTTTTAATTTTTGTAATTTTTTTTTTCTGAATATTTCTAAATTTTATTTTCAGAATTTTTCTAAATCTTTGTTTTCCTGAATATTTCTAAATTAATTTTTCTAAATTTTTCTAAATTTTGTTTTCTGAATTTTTCCAAAAATTTCTTTTTCTGAAGTTTTCTAAATTCCTGAATATTTCTAAATTTATTTTTCTAAATTTTGTTTTCTGAATTTTTCCAAAAATTTATTTTTCTGAAGTTTGCTTTTTTTTCTGAATTAAATAATTTATTTGCCTGAACTTTTCTAAAGTTATGTTTCTGAATTTAAATGAAAATTCACATAGCTTAAGTACTTTTTCCGAATAGTTTTTCGGGTTGTGCTGTAGCTTTTACACAAATTAAAAATGCAGAGTTTCATTCCCTTATTTTGTGGTTGTAAAATGGCATTACAAGACCGTCGGTTGCTATACTAAACAATAGTGGAGAGAATTTCGGCTCTAAGCTCAAAAGAACATAAGAATGAAATGTAGAATTACTCCAGCCTAGGTGAAAATTAAATAACAATAAATGAGTTACAATGAAACCACATATCTGCGGTTTTTAGAAGGATAAAACAAAAATTTGTGTGGTGTTGAAATCCGCTCAACATAAACTTTAAACACATCCGCGGTTTGTTTGTTAGAGTGGTGATTCATTCAGAATCCGACTAGCGCTTCCACACCATATTGTTCCCACATCCTCGTTACCAACTTATTTATCCAGTCTTTCCGTGGACATTAGCACTGTTTTTTCGATCCAGCATTTTGATGTAGAGAATTCAAAGTTGTCGCCAATATAATTCAGCTCTCAGCGAATTTGAAGGGATTACCTGATTTGCTGACATAATAGGCGAGATGACAGGTCTTTGGTTACAAGTAACTCGGGGCAGTCAGACAGATTTGCAATTTTACACTATGGAACAATGCGTTCAAATTATTAAAATTATTATAAAATCATCCGATTTTTAAGAAAACGGATAGCAGAATCCGTAAATTTTTTGTTGGAAATAAACGTCCGAATAAGTCGACAATGCAAAGCTTGGTGAAAATTTTCAAGAAACCGGTTCTGCAGTGGATAGAAAAAGGACTGGCAGACTGAGGTTTTTGGAAATGCTCAGGGGGACAATTCAAATTATGTCTTTTTTCATATATGAATAATTGTTAAGAGCCGTATTTTGAATAAAAATAGTGAAACCTGACTGAATGTAACTGTTTTCTAAAACTTCTCTTGACGTAATTGCGGCGCATTTACGAAAGGGATTAAGTAATTAATTGCTTATTTGCTTTCCAGTTTTGAATTGGTGAGCAAACCAAAGCTCAAAAAACTAAAAAAGTAGTAACAAATACTCTTCCTTTGCATCGCGTTTGTTTTTTTTTGTTTAAGCCCCAAGCAAAATTACTGCATATCTAAATGGAGTATTATAAAATTATGCCAAACCCTCTTCGTAGCATTACAATCATAAGAATAAATGCAATCAGTGTAATAATTTTATTGTAAGAAAATTTGCTCGATTGTCTAAAAGGCATTTGCCAAATATTTATTGGTGCTTTTTGTTCCCCTAAGTGCCGCAACATTGCAGCGAAGTGTCGTTAGTGTGATGACTATAGCAATAACGGTGATGGCGTGTGATCTGCGCATCCACTGCTACAGAGGCCGAGTCTAAGGCTGGTTCGGTACAGTTCTGAGAAATTGCAATTTGGTGGATATTGTGCGCGGCGCTGATGACTTTGGCAACCAACAGCCAACAAACACGAACGGAAAGTCAAATAAAATTGAGATTACACTTTATTTGTGCAACACATACATACATACACACATACACATTTGACATTTCGTTTTTATTTTTGCATTCATTCCGTTTTTTCGTATATTTATATGAATTCTTGTTTTTATTTTATTTCACTTCACAATAACCTTAGAAAGCAACGCAATTGCTGGAAAAATATACAAAGGAAATGAGATAAAATGTGCATAATCGGGCAATAGCTAGGCAAAGTGTTTGTTGCTAGTGTTGTTGGAGTTGATGTGTGGCGTCATTCAGGATTATTATTATGTCGGTGCTGATGTGGAGGATGTATATGGATTTTGGATTGTGCAACGGGGAGAATGCAAAGAAAGTGCAATGCAGAATATTTCTCTGTAGGCGACGGAAGGAATTGCTTTGAAATGCCATTAAAATAAGAGATTCTTTCACTAATATAAGCGAGCGAGGCACGGTTTCTTTTTAATCTTATTTACGTGTTTATAATCTGAAATTCCCATTTTCGCATTAATTTTTATCAAATAAGAGTAAAGCCACTGAAATCACAAAGATTTTGTGCGCAAATAACACTGAATTAGCACTAAGTACTCAGCGGCATTTCAAAGAAACCTTCACAGAAAAAAACCATTGATTTCTAAGAGCGGCCTTGTAAACTATTCAAATATCAAATGCTTTGCCGAGAGAGATAAATATTTGTGAGGGATTTCAGTTGTGCGAATGAAGTTCTTCAGACTTTAAAGCGATTCAAATCAAGTATGATATTGTATTAAACTGAATCCCAATTCTCTTTGGCGTTGTATAAATTTTTTTTTTGCCTTCTTTATTAATTACACCTGTCGTATGACTCTAAGTAATTCTTTCTACAGCTTGGATATCATAACATCAATTATTATCAATATTACATTTTGGTTAAGTTTTTGTGTGAGTTTACAAGTGTAGCTTTAAATTATTCTAGTTATCAGCTGAGTTGGGGTTGGTCGTTTGAGCCGCCTGGAGTTTGCCCTTTCTGCTGATGGGAGTTGTCGCATGTCAGTATTTGTTGGTTCATTAAACGGGCAATATGATTTGTGCTGCGTTTGCGGATGATTTCTGCTACTGTATCGATATTGAGGTCACGATGAATATCTTCGTTTGGGACGTACCAAGGTGCATTAGTTATATTTCTGAGTATTTTTGATTGTAGTCGTTGAATAATGTTAAAGTTAGTTTTACTTGCGGTTCCCCAGATTTCTATGCCGTATGCCCAGATTGGCACAATCACAGTTTTGTATATAAGGTTTTTGTTCAGCAATGACACTTTCGAGCGAGTCAATAGTCATTCCATGGTATCTTACTTTGGTGTCTATCGGGGTTTGTGAATTGTTTATTGTCAGATTCTTGTGTCCTACTTACTTGTTAGAATAAACTACATGAACTGTTTTGCCACTATTGATTTGTATACCCCAAGCATTAAACCATGTTAGTGGTTTGTTCAAAATCTGTTGTAACTTGTTTGTTACTGCTTCTAAGATTTTATGAGTTGCTAATAGGACGGTGTCACCTGCAAAGGTTGCTATCGTGTCGATACTTGCAGGCAAGGGAATATCAACTGTGTACAGCACATGTAGTACAGGCCCCAGTACACTGCCCTGAGGTACACCGGCTTCCATGAGTTGAATGTTGGAATATTTGTCTCTATATTTCACATAAAAGTATCTGTTTGCTAAATAGCTTTTCATTAACAAATAGTAGTCGCGTGGAAGATATTGTTTAAGTTTAAATATTAAACCCTTGTGCCATACGCTGTCGAAAGCTTTCGCTACATCAAGATACACAGCAACGCATATACAGGGTGGCTGGGCAGGGTATGGAATTCATTTTTTTTTTTCAAGTTGAAGGTCATTAAATTTTATTAAATGTAGCTTAACTAGTTTTAAAAATAATTGAATTTAAATGCCCCCCATGCTCGTTGACACAAGTGCGGCATCTTAGTAAAAAGTTGTTCATTGCTGCTTTGAGAGTTGCGACAGGAATAGCCGCAATTGTTGCCCGAATGGATTGTTTTAGTTCATCCAAATTTGTTGGCTTTGTTTTATAAACTTCTTGTTTACATAAACCCCACAAGAAAAAGTCAGGTGCAGTAAGGTCAGGCGACCTGGGGGGCCAACGAAATTCGGAGTTTCTTGAAATCAGTTTATTGGGAAATTTTCGTCGCAACTCTGTCATAACAGTCTGGGCTATGTGAGTTGAAAGGAATTCTCTTTCGGCGTAGTTCTGGATAGAAAAATTCTTTCAGCATTTTCAAATAACGGTCTCCAGTAACCGTAACGGTGTGACCATTTTCTTCAAAAAAATAAGGCCCGACAATACAGCGTGAAGAAACCGCACACCACACTGTCACGCGAAGGGGATGCAATTCCGTCTCGTGGAGTATCTGTGGGTTAGAAGTACTCCATATTCGACAATTTTGTTTGCTCACATTGCCGTTTAAATCGAAATGGGCCTCATCAGACATGAAAAGGCAGTTTAACATGTTTTGGTCTTCTTCCACCATTTGCAGGATCTTCTGGCAAAATTCCAAGCGAATCGGCAAGTCTGCTGCATTCAGTTTGTTAACCATTTGAATTTTATAGGGAAATAAGTCTAAATCTTTGTGCATTATTGTTTGCAAAGACTGTCGGCTGACACCAAGTTGAGCAGATAAGCTTCTTGTTGAAACCCCTGGATTGCTTTGTATAGCTGCAGCTACAGCAGCGATCGTTTCCTCCGTCCGAACTGGTGGGTTTCGATGATAAGGCCTTCTTGCGACTGTTCCTTGCTCAGCAAAATTATTCACCAGTCTCATTATGGTCCATCTGCTCGGGGGATCGCCGCCAAACATCCGCCTGTACTCTCTCTGTACCAAAACTACGGACTCCAGTGCGTGATAGCGGCGGACTATCCAAATTCTTGTTTGCGTGTCCCAGTTATCCATTTTAACAAATTTTAAAGATCAATCTGCAAATTAAAACAAAAATGGAACAGATAACTTAAAAAGAAAAAAAGTTATTCAATTTTTTTTTGGTAGCGGCTTTCATCAGCCACCCTGTATTTCTTTTATCAGTTTCTGACAATATTTTATTTGTTACTCTATGTACCTGTTCTATTGTTGAATGTTTTCTACGAAATCCGAATTGGTGTGAAGGAAATAAGTTTCGCGCCTGTAGTATGGGGTCAAGGCGGTCAAGTATAAGCTTCTCAAAAAGTTTAGATAATAATGGTAATAAACTAATTGGTCTATATGAAGAAGCTTCAGAGCCGTCTTTATTCGATTTGGGTATTGCGATGATTTCTGCAACCTTTCAAGGCAGAGGAAAATACTTCATTTGTAATGCTGAGTTAAATATATTTCTTAAGTAGAGACTGGCTTTGTCAGGTAACTCCTTTAGAATCCTTCCTGTGATTCCGCCATATCCTGGGGATTTATTTACGTCGTGTATGAATTAAAAAAAAAAATTACTTAAGGATTTCCTTTGAGGCTAGATTGAATAAATTTCTGGCTTGGAGCGGCGTTAGGTATGGACTCTGTTAGGTTAAAATACAGCACCACAACTTTTGCTTCGTAGACGGGTTTCCTATAAAATTAACCAAAGAATGGATGCACTTTCCCACAACAGTTCGTTTTACATTATCGGAACGACGGAGAAGTTATATTCGGCCAAATGATGAATGTTTATGCTGCTCCAACAACAATAACGGTAATAACAACGACAACAATAGCAAAAACTAATGCAGCATCAACTAAGAACAAGAACAACAACCCAAACAACAACAACAATAACTCCAACATCAAATACAGCAAGAATCACAACAAAAACAGCAGCTGTTACAACAACAATAACAACATGAACGATTGGAAAACCTCACGGGCTGAGATTTAAGACTTACATCAATTTTCATTGATAGTTTCATTCGAGTGCCTCTCACGAGGAACATGAAAGATTTTTTTATAATAACTTTTCGAAATAATTCGTTCATGGTTTAAATTGGAAAAAAAATAGTTTTATATACATATATAAAAGGGTTTTCCAATAACAGGTGTTACAGGGAAATGGATTGCGCTATCGAGAGATGATTAACGATTTTTGATGGCCGGAATTGGATGGTATTGATCTGGACAACGTTTACTTTCAACAAGACGGCGCTACGTGCCACACAAGCAACGAAACCATTGATATTTTACGGGAAAGGTTCCCGGACCGCGTTATCTCTCGAAGAGGTGACCCGAATTGGTCACAGAGATCTTGTGATTTAACACCTTGTGACTTTTTTTTTTTGGGATCACGTGAAAGAGAAAGTATATGCCAACAGCCCAGGGTCGATTCAAGACCTCAAAGATGGAATACGTGAGGCTATCGAGGGCATAGCGCAGCCACTTTGCAATTCGGTTATGAAAAATTTCATGAAAAGGATATTGCCCTGTAAGCGTGGTCGTGGTGGTCATTTGCTGATGTTATTTTCCACTCTATTAACGGCATACCTTCCTCTTTATAATGAAATAATGAAACAAACATCCGATCATTTATATTAAAAAATATAATTTTTCTTTGAATATCAGAATAACACCTCTGTTTGTAAAGCCCTGTACATCCGAAGACTTCAAGAGACTGTGTCAACGCGATATTCTAAATCCATTTGTTGACTTCAAATAAGCTGATCGCTTGAGAACATCCAAGTAGTGAGGGACATCTTCGATCGAAACGAGAACTCACAAATAAATTTTTCATTTCTTGTTTACAAATGTTCCGAAATAAGATGGGCTAGAATTGGAGACGCTATGTATGGTTAGTTCTGATATGTGGCATGGAATATGAGTCATAAAATTTTGAGACATAAACATTCTGGAAACATTTGAAATGTGTCTTCTACGTAGATTACTTAAAATGCCCTGGATCGAATGCGTTTTTAATGAAGAAGTGCTGCGAAGAGTTCACGGTGAGAGACAACTGCTCAGGTGTATCTTAATTATAAAAAGAAAAACATCGTATCTGGGTCATATTCTGCGAAATCCGAAATATGAGCTGCTACAATTCATATTGCAGGGTAAGATCGGAGAAAGAAGAGGTATCGGGTGGAAGCACTTTCCTTGGTTGAGAAACATAAGGCAGTGGAGCGGTATACAACGTGTGGGCCAGTTCTTGGAGGCAGCTAGATGCCTCGAATTGATTCGTAGAATATGCTCATTGATGCCACTCGCCGAGTAGCAACTTCTGCCCCGTTCAACCGATAGTCATAAAAATTGGTATGATCATGAATTTTTACACAGAGGAAAAGAATATGACATGTTCACCAGAACAACGTATTGCGTTTGACAGAATTATGCGTGCAATCACAGAACAAAGCGGTGGACTGTTTTTCATAGATGCGCCCGGTGGTACAGGCAAGACTTTTCTTCTTTCACTAATTTTGGCAACCATACGACCTCAAAATAATATTGCAAAGGCTATTCCATCATCTGGAATTGCGGCAACTCTTTTGGATGGTGGCCGAACAGAGCATTCAGTATTGAAACTGCCGTTGAAATTGCAAAACACTGAGGCACCAACATGCAACATCAGCAAAAACTCGTGTCAAATTATCATATGGGACGAATGTACAATGTCTCACAAGAAAGCATTGGAAGCGATTGACCGTACACTGCAAGATTTGAGAGGAAACAGACGGATCTTCGGTGGCGCACTGGTGATTTTCGAAAAACACTGCCCATTGTACCGCGTTCAATACCCGCTGACGAACTTAATGCATGTCTTAAATCATGAGTTCTATGGGGTCAATTACACAAATTGACTTAAACTAACACGCGTGAGCAACTACAACGGGATGAATCGGCTGGAAATTGTGCAAAACAATTATTGGATATTGGCAATGGGTGAATGGAAATTGATGAATCTACACAATGTATCAACCTGCCAGCAAACTTCTGTAAGATCACAGAAAGCATAAACGAATTGGTGCAAAAAGTTTTCCCAAACATTGCATAAAACTTCAAAAACCATCAGTGGCTCAGTACGCGTGCTATATTAGCAGTCAAAAACATCGATGTCAATACCACCAACTTCACCATTCAGCATGGAATATCCAGTGAAACGACAACATAAAAGTGCATCGATACTGTGGAGAATCAAGACGAGGTTGTCAACTATCCAACTGAATTCTTGAATTCGCTTGATTTGCCAGGCAAGCCGACGCACGTTCTTCCATTGAAAATTGACGTACCCATCACTCTTCTTCGAAGCATAAATCCACCTCGACTTTGCAACGGAACCAGACTCTCAGTCAAGAAAATGATGAACAATGTTATCCAGGCAACAATCCCAGTATCCCAATGATCCCGACAGATATGTCATTCGAATTCAAACGTTTACATTTCCCGGTGCGACTCGCTTTCGCAATGATTATAAACAAAGCACAAGGACAACCGATGCAAGTGTGGGGATTAAATTTGGAGAATCCATGCTGCTCACATGGACTGCTCTATGTGGCTTGCTCACGTGTCGGAAAACCTTCTGATTTATTTGTTTACGCACCAGATGGAAAAACAAGAAATATTGTGTATCCCACAGCACTTTAATAAACATCAAATTGAAACTAAACTTTGTAATGTTACAATTTTTTCGAAATAAACCAAATCAATAAAATGGTTTAGAATGAATTGAATATTTGTGTACTGATTTTTCTTTAAAGTTATTTTTCTTAAATTTATTTTAGTTGTTGGCATAGCAACGCGCGCGGGGTACAGCTAGTTTTTCTATACTAATATTATTATTAGTTTTTTTTTTTTTTGTATGTATACTTTTATTTGCAATCTATCTTGACGACAATAAGCAAATGTTATAATATTTGTAATCTTAACCTAGGTACTTAACTAACCATTATATGCCATTTTATGTTGGGATATTTTATATTATTTATTTGATAAATCTAGTATATGGAATCGTTTTAGTCGTCGTATACTTTGACTATTATCTAACAGATTTATAGCTAGGGTATTACAATGATTGTCGAGCCGATTAATATACTTTTTGCTATATTTTTTTATCTCTTCTTTAACATAAGGAATATTGAGATCTTTATGTATCTCCTCATTTTTCACAAACCAAGGAGCACCTGTTATTAGTCTCAGAGTTTTTGACTGGTAACGTTGGACTATTTCCACATTGGAGCGACTTGCTGTTCCCCAGAGTTGTAAAGCGTAAGTCCAAATCGGTTTTAAGATTGCATTATAGATTCTTACTTTATTTTGAAGGCTTACATGCGATTTTTTACTAAAAAGCCAATACATCTTTTTTGTTTTTTGGTTAAGTTGCTTCACTTTAGAGTTTATATGTGATCTCCAGGTCAACCTTCTGTCAAGATGTACACCAAGATACTTCACAGTCGTATTTTGTGGTATTTGAGTAACACAAAGATTAACAGGAGGACAGTCTCCTTTTCTAAGAGTGAACGTTACCTGTGTAGATTTTTGGGGGTTGACTCTAATCCTCCATTTGTGCATCCATTTCTCTACTTCATAAAGCTCTTTCTGTACATTCAGCGACGCTCCTTCTGGGGTCAGCGATGTTGCCATTATAGCTGTGTCATCAGCATACGTTGCAATGCTTACATCTGCCAACGCTGGCAAATCCAGCATTTATGGAGTATATATTAGATGTTACGCCTTGATTTACAACATAATACTTTCGGTTAGTTAAATATGATTTCAGTAATAAGTAGTATGGAGCGGGAAATATTTTCTTAATTTTATATAAAATTCCCGGGTGCCAAACTCGATCAAATGCCTGTTGTATGTCAAGAAAAACTGTTGTACAATATTTTTTACTTTCCAGTGCCTCTGTAATATGATTGATGACTCGGTGGCATTGCTCTACTGTTCCATGACCTCTTCTAAACCCAAACTGGTGTTCCGGTATTATATTATGCTTGTCCAGTACTGGCAGCATTCTTCTTAGAAGTATTCTTTCAAATACTTTAGAGAATGTTACCAGCAAACTTATCGGTCTGTATGAAGACATAATGTTTTCAGGTTTATTGGGCTTATTTATCATGATAACTTCCGCACATTTCCACTGCGTTGGATAATGGTCAAGTCTCAGCATAGCGTTGTATATACTCGTTAATAGTTGAAGACACTTCTGGGGCAGATTTTTTAAAGTTTTTCCATCTATTTTGTCATATCCTGGTGATTTTTTGTTATTGATGTTTTTAATCCCTATCTCTATTTCTGTTGTGCTAATACGGCTTATTAGAAAACTCATTTGGCATGGCACATCTAAGAAATTAAAAATTTCTTCGTCTTGTATTCCATCACCATCGCGATTAGGTTGGAACACTGTAGAAAGGTGTTGCGCAAATGCCTCCACTTTTTCTTCATTTGACCTGCACCAAACCCCATTGCTGTCTTTAATAGCGACATTTCTTCTAGTAGGACGCTTTAGATATCGCGTAGCTCTCCATAAGGTGTATTCATAATCATTTGTAAAGGGATCAAGATTTTTTAGAAAATCAGCTGTCGATTCATTTCTTAATTCGTTTCTTAAGATCGTTTCTTGCCTTATTGAACATTGTTTTGTCCAAAGGATTTTGGCTTCTTTGCCATTTTTTCCTCAGAGCTCGCTTATGTTTGATTAGTCGTCTGATTTCTAAAGATATAAATTCGCTGCTTCTTGCCCTTTCTTTTGGAGGTGGCGCAAACAAAAATCCAGCTTCGTGTATGCTGTTGGTCAACATTTCGACAGCTAAGTCTATTTCTGTCCCAGTTTTTAGGGGCATATTTATATCAATTTTATTTTCAAGCCAGTTTTTGAACGCAGTAATATCTGTCTTCGACGTAATAAGCATTTTACTGACACGGAGCTGTATGTTACAATGAATGGCGAGTGATCCGAACTCAGGTCAAAGCTTTCAGCTATACTTATTTGGTGTTGGGGTATACCTGAGTATACAATGAAGTCTAGTAGGTCAGGAATCTTCCTAGGATCGGAAGGCCAGTAAGTTGGTTTACCTGTAGACAGCGTGGAGAGATTATTATCAGTAATGCACTTTTAAAGTTGCCTGCCTTTTGGGTTAATTAGTCTTGACCCCCACCAGGGATGTTTGGCATTGTAATCACCACCAGCAATAAATCTTGTCCCAAGTTTCTGGAAAAAGTCCCAGTATTCCCTGGGATTTATAGAAAATCTTGGTGGAAAATACACGGCTCATAAACTTAAATCAAAGTGCAAACACTTCACCTGGATGCAAGCGGCTTGTATAGCGTTGCTGTCAACACTGTCCATAACCCTGTACCTGATACTGCTTTTTATTATTATTGCTGATCCTCCATGAGCTTTGTTATCTGGGTGATTTGCACTAATCAGATCATAACCGTGTATTTTAAAAAAAGATCTGTTAGTGAAATGTGTTTCCGATATTAATATAATATCAATATTGTTTGCTTTCAAAAATACTTGTATTTCATCTTTATGGTTGGAAAGACCATTGGCATTCCATATTGCACACTTATCAATTAAAGCAAGACAGGGCCTTTAGGGTAGTTGTTAAAAACTTGCATTACTCTACACCAACTGAATTCATTAAGAATGAAATTGAAGAGCTAGGTCAACGAGTAAGAAACGTTAGTGCAATTAAGAGTCGTATAACCAAGGAGCCCCTAAATATGTTCTTTATTGATCTGGAGCCAAACAACAAATATTCTGATATATATCAAATTAAGTATATTGGTAATGCTGTTGTCAAAGTGGAACAGCCAAGAAAAGTGAATGATATAGTTCAATGCTTTCGATGCCAGGAATTCGGGCACACCAAGTCCTATTGTACAAAAATCTACAAATGCGTGAAATGCTCTCTAGATCATCCTACTAATGACTGCCCTAAAAATAAAGAGTTACCTGCAAAATGTGCTAATTGTTTTGAAGCTCATGCTGCTAGTTACAAAGGCTGCAGAGTGTATCAAGAACTGGTAGCACGTAATGATAGACCGATACGTAATAATCCACAGCATGTAAGTAGAAACTTTATTCAACCAACTAAACCTAACAACATAAACCAACATGAGAGCCAGCCCACATACGCTCAAGTGCTTCAAGGCAACCATGGGAAAAGGCACGACAATCCACTTGAAAGAATTGAGGCCTTGCTTGCCAAGCAATTCGAATTAACCAACAATCTTTTAAATATGATAACTCTTTTAATTAACCAACTATACTAATATTATAAAGAGGAAAACTTTGTTTGTTTGGTTGTAATGAATAGGCTCAAAAACTACTGGACTGATTTTAAAAATTCTTTCACCATTCGAAAGCTACATCATCCACGAGTAACATGGATTATATTTTATTTTGGAAATAGGGCTCGAGATATAGGTCAAAACGTGAACCCGGGTAACCTTCGGATGTGTATGTACAATATGGGTATCAAATGGAAGCTGTTGGTGAATGCTTTAGTTCAGAGTATTTCCATCCGCTCCGTGACTAGGGTCTCGAGATAGAGACCAAAACGTGGACCCTAGACTGTGTTTGTACAATATGGATATCAAATGAAAGCTGTTGATAACTGCTTTAATACGGGGTAATTTTCATACCTATTGATGACTAAGGTCTCGAAATATATGCCAAAACGTGGACCCGCCTTGTCTTTGCACCGAATTAAACCAAACTTACGCACATTGTTAAGTAAGTATTGAAAATGGGTTTCGTAAAGTTTGGTTGTAATTCGGAGCACTGGCAACGGTTACAGCGTTCTTTTGAACCAGCCATAATGTCGCTTACTTTTTTAACGCTTGGGGCGGAACTGAGCTGTCAAATTGACAGTGTGAGTTACAATGTGTCAATATTTCTTTCTGATGTGGACGCCATAAGGAAAAAACGTAAGTGCAACATGTAAAAATTGTTTGTGATTTTTTTTGGAGTGGATTTTGGAACAGTGAATAATTTCTTACGAAATTTGAGAATTTAATGTGAAATCCGAATAAAACTATGTGTTCGTGGAAAAAAAATTTTTTTTCGTTTTTTTTTTTGTTTTGAAAAATATAAATGGATAATGGTTAAAAAAGCTCCAATGCTTAATAAAACATATAAATTGAAACGAAAAATTCATGGATGATCAGGAAAAAAGACGATTGTTTATTCATATGCGTTGATTTGAAATTTAAAAACAATCTTTTTTTTTCCTGATTTTCAATTTATATTTTATATATTATTTACTCAAAAACAAATAGAAAAACAAAAAATATTGTTTATGCCAAAGCGCTTGAATAAAGAATAAAGAAATAAATAATATGAAAATCATATATTTTCTGTTCTAAACCATATCTATTCTATTTTAGTGTGCCCATCGAAGGGGGCCGGGTTTGCTAGTATATACATATTTATAATTCAAAATTAGTATCAAAAATTTTTTTTTTCTTTAATAACACATTATTTTAGTCAATCTTAGGAAATCAGGAATACCTCATCAACAGATGAAAAGATTCAAAGATGGTCTGAAATGGCAGTTCATGGCGTTTATCAAAAATGCTTCTTGAGCCCACATGTCGATCAAAAATTGTTGTACTTATGGCTTACCAACAGGTCGATATTCGCTGAAACGGAAGGTGTCATTTTTGCCATATAAGATGGAGGGATTCCAGAAGAAACTGTACTAAATATGTAAAGCAAGATCCAAAAGCCGTTTTGGATAGGTAGACGCAATTGCCGGAGTGAAACTTTAGACAACGAGCAAGCTGGTGCATTCATGCTGACAAACCCAGTGTATTCTTAAGTGCCATAATGATATTGAGAAAACATTTCATCTTAAACTACATAACACAAATTTGTAACCCCAACCTCCGGCTGTATAAAAGAGTTGTCGCTGCTGATACTATTTGTGTGTTCGCTCTAGTAATAAACTGTTGATTTGAAGCGTAAAGATTATTTTTTATCTGACGTCAAAAATGTCTACGTTCGGGCCGAAAAAACAGTATTCGCGGAGAGTTATGCTCCATTATTACCTTTTAAAGAAAAGTACAGCTGAAATGTGGCGTATATTGATCAATATTTATGGTAATCACGCCCCATCAAATACAATTTGTAAAGAGTGGTTTCGATACTTCAAACGTGGCAATTTCGAAGTGAGTGATAAAGTTCGCGACCACCAAAAAAATCCGAAGATACTCAACTACAACAATTATTGGACGAAGACGCATGTCGAACCCTTGATGATATGTCTAAAGAGTTCGATGTTGACAGATCAACCGTCGGTAGACGTTTGCATGCGATGGGAGTGGTCCAGAAAGCAGGTAACTGGTTAACTGGGTGCCACATTAATTGAAGGAGAGGAATATCGAGAGACATTTGAAATGTGTGAGATGCTTCTTGAACGGCAGAAAAGAAAGGATTTTCTGCATCGCATCGTCACTGGCGATGAAAAATGGATTTATTATATTATCATAATCCTAAGCGTCGAAAATGTGGATACAAAAATAAAAATATAGCATTATTAGCAAAATTTCCAAAAAAAAAAATTAGTAACTGTAAAGGGTGGTTAAGTTTCAAGGGCCGATGTTGAATGTGAACTACACATAACGTCAAGTTTTTTTCTGCATTTTATTCGACATTTTTCATTTTCAGACTAATTCAATTTGAACCATGGAAAGATACAGAATCGAGCAACGTGTTAAAGTTATTCAGGCTTATTATGAAAACGGACGTTCAAATCAAAATGCAAAATGCGGGCGTTCGAAGAAAATCATCTTCAGTGATGAGGCACATTTGCACCTCAGTGGATTCGTCAGTAAGCAGAATTGCCACATTTGGCCGAATGATAGTCCAAGAGTGATTGCCGAAAAACCAATGCACTCACGAAGAGTGACTGGTTGGTGCGGTTTATGGGCCGGCGGCATAATTGGGCCGTATTTTTTTCAAAATGAGGCCAGTCAGGCAGTTACTGTGAATAGTGTTTGCTATCGTGAGATCATAACCAACTTTTTATGGCCCGTATAGGAAGATATGGATGTGGACGATATGTGGTTTCAACAGGACGGTGCCAGTTGTCACACAGCTAACGAAACAATGGCTCTTTTGCGCGAAAAATTTAAAGGCCGAATAATCTTACGTCGCGGCGATGTCAATTGGCCGCCAAGATCATGTGATTTGACACCGTTGGACTTCTTTCTTTGAGGCTATTTGAAAGAAAAGGTGTGCGTCGATAAGCCAACAACAATTAAAGAGCTAAAGGATGAGATAATTCGCCACATTAACGGCAAAGAATTTCAATTATGCCTCAGCGTCATCGATAATTTGGACCATCGGATGGAGGTGTGCCGCCGAAGCTGCGGCGGCTACTTGGGCAATATTTTATTCTATGCGTAGTTGAGCCATACAAATATTATCATAATAAAGAGAAATGACAATAGTTTAAAAAAAATTGTATTTTATTCAAAATCAACACCGGCCCTTGAAACTTAGCCACCCTTTAAAAGTTATCGCTGTTTGTGTGGAGCCCGTTTCTCCAGAAGTCCTTCGGGGTGGTCATCACAAGTCCTTCAGATTCAATCAATCGGGCAACAGAAATTAGTTTTATTAGTAGATAATCTTCCGCCTGATCTAAATTTTTTTCAAAATTAACAATGTGGCGGCCATAGGATATATTTTTCAGATTTTCAAGAAAAAAACCGAGAATTAATTGTTAAAAAAAACTAAATTTTTTAAATAAAAATCCTTCTATCAGGCTCGAGGTTTTTATGTTTTTTAAAGGCAGTAGGCATTTTATTGAAATCTACCAAGCGGCTTTTAAGTTACTGTGTTTACCAGTTTAAAAAACATAGTTTTGAGAAAAGCGCATTTAAAGTTTTGCTATCGAGCTCCGTAGCGCCCGAGCGCCCTTTGTTAATTGTTGAATAACTCGAAAAGTATTAGTCGGATTCAATTCAAATTTTCACACAATATTTTTAAGATATTATACTTTAAGAAAATGTAAAAACTCCAATTTTTTGAAAATTCTGACTACCCCTACCCACTTAATTTTATATTACTCCTTTTTTGGGATGCAGTAAAATATAAAAAATGAATAATTAAAAATATATAAATAAATAAATAATTAAAAATATATACTAAATAACAACAATAAATATAATAAATAAACGAACTCAAATGAAACCGAAAGCAAGTGATTTAAAGTCATCTTCCTCATATACGATTTCGATAATCTATCCGAACATAGACCTTATTACATGAATTATTGGAGTGAATCAAAATATTATAACTAATCCGTCTATAAATGGACTAAGTTTAAAAAAAAAAAAAAAAAATCCATAACAGCAGAAAAAATCTTACAGAATACTCTACTGTACCTATACAGTCACTGCTCAGCTTAACCTGATTTTACTCTACTTACATAAACATATACATATACAAATAACTATTTATATTTTTTTTATAATTGTATAGGCAGTAATGTTCATAATTTCTCACACACTTATTATTTTATTATCCCATAAGTACTTTGTGCTTATGCTAAGTAATAAACTTTAAACAAAAAAAAAATGTCACTAAAGCCTTCTTTAGTTTCCCGAAGTACTATATTTCCGTGCCCTGAAAATGGGTAAAATACAAATATTCGTTTTTTTTTCTTTAAAAGAAATTAAAATTAACCACAGAAACGTTTAGAAAAAAGCTCCAAGGAGTCACTTTTTATATGCCGCATTTTACGCTTCCTTCATTTTATCCTTCACCAAAGCTAGTCAACAAAGTACAAATTGTACCATAGTGTGCGTGTGCGTGTGCATGCGCATGTGCTTGCCAAGCACGGTTCACTAACCTTCACTCCACACACACTAAGCTAAGTTGACATTTTTTTTTTTAGCTCACTTCCTCTACGTGTATTGCCATCATTTTAATTCCACTTTGTACTTATTTTCTTTTATTTCTCCTTCTCATGAACTCACCGCTTTTGCGGTTAAATTTCTTTTAGTGCTTTTTTAATATTTACATTCATCTAGCGCACACATACATACAAGCGCTGGGTGTAGACACGTATTTTATAGTGCAATTAGTGCAGCGCCTGGTTGTATACTATGAAATAATGAAAAGAATATTTATTAACCAGCAGCAAAAGTTGGCTGCACGTGTATATAGAATATTTTCCTGCTGAGTATCAGCTGAAAAAGTGCAAGATGTGTGGCAAGTGGCACCATAAGCAACAAGCAGTTGTCGTGTTGCCTGAACATGGCTTATCTCTTTCGCTTTTTACTCAACGCTTAATGAGTTGCTAAAAGTGTCATATGTAGTGTGTACGTGTGCGTATGTATGTATATGTGTATATTTATGTGTGCATTGTATTATTAAAAATTATGGTTAGACAAAGAATGTTAATGAACAGTGCGCTATAAAAAATTAAACTTTTTTGCGGTAGTTGGCTTTTAACGGTAAAGTGTAGGAGATAAAATTTTGCAAACTTTGAGCAAGAAAATATTTTTAAAATGAGGAGTTTCAGAAAGTGTGTTGCGCTTTTTATTTCAGTTTCATAACCTACATATTAACCCATTTGATCCCATTGTACTCGCTTGAGTACAGAAAAAGCATCTTTTTCGAAACGACGTCAAAAGCCAACGCTTACGAATTTTTAAATGTCCTCGCCACTTTATAATACAGAGCAATGTCGAAAAGGAATACACATGTTTCTCCTTCTTTTTTTTGAGTCCCGTTATCCGTTATTCACTTGTCTTTGCGTGCACGTTTGGTATTTTTCTTCTTTTCATGGTTTAGTTTGCAATAAGCTCTCTGTTTGACAAAATCTAAGTTATCACGGAAAAAGTTCAGTGTTGAAATATTCACAATACATATAATTTGTATACTTTATAACAAAAATACGAAAAAAGTTGTGGAAAAGTACATTTCGGTAGGTTTAAATTCTAGTGTACTCGCATGGGTACAGTGGGAACATTAATATATATTTTGTGTGCATATTTCATGTAGATTTGGTAATGGATGTAAAAAAATTTTACGGAAAGAGGTTTCACAACCTTTCTGCGGCCACCGACTATATTGAATCAAGCGACCGTAGTCATTTCGACTTCGCTATTATACCGCCAAATACCCACTGGGACACAGATGAGGAGGACATTGAAGAGGATAATATATTGCGTGATGATATTCCGAGGGATGTTCCGGGCGAAGTTGACTTATTTTTGAGCAGTGACAGTGACAGTGATGATGATATTCCACTTGCAAGCTTACAAAAAAGGCAAAAGTTGTCAAAAGATCTAAATCCAAAATGGAGAAAGAGAATAACAAGTGCGGAAATTCCAGAAACGCATTTTTACGAACAATCCCAACTTGAAGCGTGTTCTTTATTGGTAACTAAGAACCCAGTTGAAAATTTTGAAACTATTTTTGACGACGAGGTGGTAAAATTAATAATCGATCAAACGAAAATATATGCCTTGTAGCATAACAAGCATGATTTTTGCTTGAATGAGGAGGATCTTAAGAGGATCAGAAAGAAAGTCTCCCATTAGGTTTAAGGGTCGTCCTTGATCTTTTGGCAAACATTCCACATCCGACCGATCATATCGTATTTTTCGACAACTTCTTTACGTCATATGACCTTCTTAGAATTTTGAAAGAACAAGGATTTAAGGCTTCTGGGACTGTTCGTGAACGGCGGTTCAAAAAATGTCCTCTGAAAACGAACAAAGAACTACAAAAGAAGCAACGAGGAGAGTTTGATTTTATGTAAGTTTATCATAATGATTTATTTGAGTAGTTGTTTTGTTTCAAATTTTGTAGGTGTTCTGACTCAGGAATACTTTTTGTGAAGTGGAATGACAATAGCGTTGTGACAGTGGGAACAAACTTTGATAGAATTGAACCTTTACATACCGTCAAACGATGGTCAAGACAAGAGAGGCCCAAGGTGAATGCCCATCAGCCGAAGTTGATAGCGGAATACAACTCAGGAATGGGAAGAGTTGACCTCCACGACCAAGCTTTGAATACTTACTATATAAAGTTTAGAGGAAAGAAATGGTGGTGGCCTCTTTTCACCACAATGATAAGCTCGTGCATAGTAAACGCATGGAAGCTTTATAAAATGGGAAGTAAGAGTCAATGCGACTTATTGCAATACCAACGTGAAATTGTGCGATTTTATTTACGCAATAATAATATCCGGGGCATATCTTCAAAACGATCGACAACGGCATCAATAGCTGGTTCCTCATATAACCATTTTCCCAAAAGGATATCGAATCAGCTGAGGTGCAGGGAGTGTCACCAAAGAATTCGATGGATTTGCGAGTTATGCAATGTAACCCTTTGCGTGGAGAGAGAATGTTTCAAAAACTTCCATACTGTTAACCGAACTAATAACCAAGGAAGTCTTTGAAAGTGTCTTTTTATTTAATACTCCATGTTTTCATATACAGGCAATGTATATACATATTATCCCATTGTACTCGATTGGGTACAGCCCAAAAAATGCATTTCTTTGATTTTTTTTCGTGTTTTTCTTTTTTAAGGAGCTTAATTACACTAATTCAATAAACGTTTTATAAACGCATTTAAAAAATAATTGTTTTATATAAGGTTGGGATTTAATGGGTTAAAGGAATATTTTATTTGGGGTGAGGCAAATATTCTTTACCTTGCTTCTGTTTTCAGTAATTAATTTATTTCGGAAGAATGGGGGATTAGCACAGGTATTTAGTCCTGCTACCTTTGATAGTAGAGTTGTCTTATGTGGATTGTTCTTAGCTTCGGTGCTCACCCATCAACGAATGACAGTCGGATATTCTTGCTTGTTTTATCGATTTTTGCACGGCATTTGACAGCATCAATCGAAATTTTATTTGGATTTCATTGCATTCTAGAAGCATATATTGTAACATTATTAGAGCACATTAAAAAGGTTTCAAGTGTAAAATTTCGCACAATAAGGAACTTTCGGATGTGATACGTCAAAAATCGGGAATAGAACAAGGCGGTATTGTTATTTCTCTTCTAACAAACAAACGTAGTGTGCCCTAGAACTTCTATGAACACTTCGTTAGCATACGCAGATGACATAGCGGGTCAGATCTGCAAACAATTTTTGACCTGATCAGCACTGTCTCAAGCGAAGTTGGGCTCAAAAGAAACACGGAATTCATTTAAAATTATCGCAAAATGAGCCTCCTGGCTTACTGTGAGACTATCGAAACGATATCAGTCGTAAGACGCAATTTTGCTACCTCGGAAGTAAAATAACACCGGCAGCTGGAACGACTGTAGACATCTCACACCGTATCAATAGAGCTCGTGCAGGGTTTTCCCAGTTGTCGAGCATATGGGTTTCAAACTCCATATCAGTCAAAACTAAGCTATGAATTTTTAATTTCAACATCAAAGCGGTGTTGCTATACGGCTGCGAATCCGGGTCGCTTACGTCAGTGCTTTTCCGAAGGCTGCAAAGATTCGTCAACGCAAAATTTTGAGAATCCAATGGCACCTTGCTATTCAAGAGGTGCTCAACCCTCCGCTGGACACATTTTTTTTAACTTTTGGTTGAGCACCCGGGTCTGGACTTTTTCGTCCTCTTCGAGGATCCTTTTTAAAAGGTTATGTGCATGAATTGCTAAAAACTTAAATTTTAGGAAGTTAATTGGAATCTCAATTCGTTAGTTAAAATAGAAATATGTTAGATTCTCTCCCAAAGTCAAAAAAGCCAGACCGGCCAGATTCGGGTGCCCAACAGAGGATTAATTCGACTAATGAATTTCCAATCGAGCTCACCATCAAACGCAGATGATTTGGGTGGTTAGGCCACACTTTGCACGCCGAGCCGTTCTATGGTGGAATTCGCAAAGTGTTAAGAACCGTGGAAGACCGCTAGCCTCCTGGCGACACATGGAGGTGGATACGGATGTATCAAAATCAAATACAATCTGAAATTCTTAAAACAACTTGCTCGAAATGACTTCATGACACTTACCTATGTTCAAGCCCTATGCTCCAACAGGAGTTAATCGTTATTATATATGTATATGGCTATTCGGTAGTACCCAAGTTGGTAGAAAAAAATTACAGAACAAGTTTTTTATAAAGCGATCGCCCCTCGACAGGTGATTGAAAACGTCCAAATGATATTTCTGCAATTAAAATATGCTTATAAAATCCATTTTCCCTTCGAAGGCAGCATTCAAATTTAGGCGCATCCATTTAGGAAAAACTTTAGAACTCACACCACAAATAAGAGAAGGGGCTCGGCCAAGTACCCAGCTTATTGAAAGCATACAATTTCAAAAGGCATATTTCATATATTTTGAAAAGATTTAATTGTTTTAGAAACTATGTATCTGATTGAAATTGATTGTAAAATTCGTTCAAGAATATTATAAATTCAGCCTTAGACGAAAATAAATCAATGGCTACAGAATTTCAGAAGGAATTCAGTTCTCTTAAGGCTCTATAAATAGCAGAATTGATGGCATAACTACTTCGAACTTGTTTCAAGAAACAAAGTTCATTATTCCGAAGATAACTTTGAGGGATTTGAAAATTTATGCTTTCTGGAAGAAAGTGTCAATCAGTTATCCCATTGAGAATACCAAAGACAAATGAGATAAAGGGAGTTGTTCTGCTACAGTTTAATAATTTAAAATTCGATGTGATTGGGTCCTAAAAATCCAGAGATCGGAGGGCGAAGCGAATAAATACCTTTTGGATACCCTAAACTCTTTTAAAGGGGTATTCTGGTCTAGAAATTTGAAAATATCGACTTTTTTTTTGCGTATCTTCAAAGCTTGGACCTTCAAAAATATGCCCTTCAGCGGATTTTTCAAAATTTGATTCATTTTCAGAGATACAGCGGATTTTGTGACGTGGCATCTAAGCCATCCGAGTGGAGCGAATCGTACAATGAACGGCAGATGTTAACGGACGACTTGACTACTCGTTCTTTCCAGAAAATCTTTTGTATCCCACCCCACCTTTATTTATTCTATACATATATATATACTTTATACTTCTATAATATACGAGGGGTGCCTTATATATGTAGGGAACGTTTTGAAATACCAGCGCTATTTGTGTTGTTTACAGTAACTTAAAGATTCATCTCGGTCCAAAAATGGAATTAAATCGTGAACATTTTCGTGCGATTATTTTTTACAACTTTCGACGTGGATTAACTCAGCAACATTGCATGGATGAACTTAATTCATTTTTTGGCGATGAAGCTCCTCAAGGACCAGTGTTTATCGATGGATGGTGAATTCAATCGTGGTCGTAGTTCACTCCAAGACGAATTTTGTGAAGGTCGTCCAAAATCAGTTGTTGTTCCGAAAACCATTGATGCTGTGCGCGAACTGATATTGCAAGATCGTCATGTGACCTACCGTGAGATTGAGACAATCTTAGGCATTAGTAGGACCAGCATACATTCAATATTGCATAAACATTTGACTGTTCGCGTTGGATCCCACACAATTTGTCAATCGCTCAAAAAAAGGCTCGTGTCGATTGGTCGAAGGAAATGCTCAAAAAATATGATCGCGGGGCTTCGAAACACGTCTATGACATCGTGACAGGTGGTCGCCTGTTTTTTCGGAAAAACTGGACATGTCGCAACCGTACCACTAGAACAAGGCAGAACAGTAAATTCTAAGTGGCACACAACCATTTGTTTACCAGTTGTCCTCCAAGAAATAAGAAAACCAATCGCCAAAGACGGATCACTCTTCACCAGGACAATGCGAGCTCTCACACATCGGCTCAAACAACTGCATTTTTGAGCACCCAAAACATAGAATTAATGAGTCATCCGCCGTATAGTCCTGACTTGGCACCCAATGACTTCTTTCTATTCCCGTACGTAAAAAACAAACTGAGAGGTCAACGTTTTTCGACACCTGAAGAAGCGGTTGCGGCATTCACAATGCATGTTTTGGAGGTACCTCATTCAGAGTGGCAAAAGTGCTTCGACAATTTTTTCAAACGCATGCAAAAGTGTATAGATCTTCATGGAGAATGTTTTGAAAAACAATAAAGTGATTTTCGATGATTAAAATTTGCTTTTGTTCTCTAATCCCGAAATATAAAAGGCACCCCTCGTATACCTGGAAATACATTGCCGATTAATCCAGAGTGAGTAGTAAATATTATGATCTAAGTTATTCTATTGGAGTTGTTGCTCAAACTTCAAACGCGATTTTCTCAAAACTACTTTTTTTGAGATGGTCGTCATGATATCTTAAGTTCTACTTGACCAATCGCTTTGAAGTTTGATAAGATTTTTTTATTATACATCTGTCTATTGCGGCAGATTTAAGTTTGAAGTGTTTTTAAAAAATTTGAGAAGGTAAAAACAAAAGGGTAAACAATTTTTTTTTTTCAAGTTCACGCCATTTTGTGAATGTTTTTTTCTTTGATTTGGCGTAATCCGATAGCGACATCCTAACTAATAAAGACTTTTTTTAATTTGTTTGTTTTAGATTACTACAAGGGTTGGAGTCATGTGAACCATGTAATTCCACGATTTTTTATTTTTTTTTATAAATTTGTTTATACTTTTCCAATATCAATAAAAACCATAAAAAAATCGATAGCAAAAATATTTTTCATTTTTTTTATCTTAGTTTTAAAAATACCTAAAAATAAGGCGTCCAGACCAGAATACCCTTAATGTGGCAATCAAAATAAGGTATTCAAACAAATGTTCAAACTAAATGTATGTACAAAAACTAAACTAAGTGGTGGTAAGAGCGAATTAATATGTAGTTCGCTGCATATGCACGTAAGAGGGCTCATAACTGTTTTGCGATATTCATTCGGTACTCGATACTAAAAGTGAGTAAGTGAGAAAAAGTATGAATACAGGGGAGCTGATAAGAGTGAGGAAAAGAAGAATACAGGGGATATCACTCCATTATTCTAACTACCATGTCACCCAACCTAGAGTGCATGAAACATTAATAAAAAAATAATTTGAAAAATTTTATTTGTTTGCTAAAAAATTCTAAATAAGCTACTTTATGTAAGCAAAGGTCAACGTTTGTAGAATTGACTAGCAGTTGGTGCTCCTACACGCCTTCATCTCAACATCCCCATACCGTACACTTCTTCTGCTCTGCGCTTTGGTCTTTCCGCCATTATGAATGTTTGGTGACACTTGAATGCTCCAAAGTAGAATTCATTGAATTCTTGGCTTAATAGAATTCTACGAAATGCGCACTAGCCAGAATAAAGTGGAAATGGAAGAATACAAAATATTTTAATTCCTTCTATGAATATTTTATGACGCACATTACAAGCGAGAGCTGGCAATCCAGCTAAGTAGATATGTCATTTACATGACCGCTATATGACTCCTTCTAGGAATGTGCTGTTATTCACAATTTTTATTTTTTATGTTTAACACATTTGCCTGCATAGCAAAAAGGAAAAGGGCGCTAGTGAGCTTTAAAAGTATTTCCATGAAGTATATTTAGTAGGAAGTGGTTTTCATTGAGCATAAAACGCCAGAGTTAAAAAATATTGGGCTAACAAAAATTTTGATATGAATATCATTTGTATAAACCCACTTAAGTGTGCAGAGTAAAGCAAATCACATTTTATCTATTTAACTTATACCAGTATTTTACTTATTTATATGGAATTTTTTTTTTAACGAACTCAAATTTGTAGAGCTTGTATTAGTTTTATGGCCAACCCGTGAACGTCATAAGAATTAGGAGTGCGCCTCTGACTAAGGATTTGAATTTCTCTTGTTTCAGAGGTTTGTTGAATATAAAACTATATGAAAATTTTTTGCTCTACGTCCACTTTGATCGGACGCAATTTATTATGACCCTTTAGAAAAAAAAATCCGTATCAACAATAGCCGCAATCCCCTTTTATATGCACGTTTGTATAAATTAATTAAACTCAGACTTATTTTTCAATTTCAAACGTTTATTAACAAAAAATGGTTACAAATTTAATCTTCAGAATAATAGCCATCGCTAGCGACACATTTTTTCCATCTCTCAGGCAATTTGTGGATGCCGCGCCAATAAAATTGGCCGTCTTTGGCCGCAAACCAATCATCGAGCCATTTTTTGGCTTCTTCGTGAGAATTGAAGCGCTACTCGGAAAGTGCGTTGCCCATGGATGCAAACAAATGAGAATCGGAATGCACCAAGTCTGATGAGTAAGCCGCATGCACAAGCGGTTCCCAATCGTACGTCTCCACCGGTTCCCGGGTCGCTCTTGTTCGATGTGGCGGTGCATTGTCATCAAGAAAAATTACTTTGTGACGCCGATCGGCATATTCTGGGCGTTTTCGGTGTATAGAGCTATTCAAATTGGACAATTGTCGTTGGTAGCGTGCACCGTCAACTGTTTTACCTGGTTTTAATACCTCGTACCAAATCATACCACGCTGATCCTAGAAAACACACAGCATTGCCTTGCGGCCGAAGCGATTTGGTTTGACCGTTGTTTTTGGCTTGTGGCCAGGCGGACCATACGAACGTTTACGCTTGGAGAAATACACCTATTTTTCATCACCTGTAACGATTCGATACAAAAAAAACTTCCTTTTGAAACGGGAGTGCAGCATTTCACAAGTGGTTTTTCGATGTCCGCAAATCGTACTTTGAAGGCACGAAATTTAACATTTTTGACGAAACAACAAGGCATTTGGGAAGGTTTAAAAATACTCCTAGCGACATCTATGAACTAATAGCTGAAAGTCTCATTTCGTAGGTATATATAGGCGCTTTCATCGAAGTGCAATTCCTACAATTTCTTTATTGACAAAAAAAAAAGAAAAAATAAATAAATAAATAAAAAAAATGGAATAAAAAATAAAAATAATAAAAAAATTAAAAAAATAAAAATAAAAAAATTAAAAATGTGATAGTTGATTTTCACAAATTTCCTTTGAGGTAATTTTTTAGGTATCAGGTAATCAGGTATACAAAGTAACTGAATGACCACCTCTCAACAAAACTTCTGTAACTTTTGCCTAGTCACTATCGACGTGCGCCATATGGAGCTGCCCTGATGGAACATACTCTCCCAATGCTAGCGACCAGCAGCTTCTGCGCGATTGCTTACTTCAAACGTACGATCCAACTGTTGGTTTGGTCAGAGTGAAGAGTTTGAGCATAGGGCAGCAGCTTGTAGTAAATAATTCCCTGTCAATCGCGCCAACCACACACTGCAAAGCTTCCCTAGCTTCAAACCAGCTCATCGCACAGCGACAATGACTATCATCACTTGACGTTGTCACAAGTCAATTAATTTTGTCATCCGTCACCAACTGTTTTAGAAGCTGCTCGATTTTGTGTTGATTCAGCAGCAACTCGCAGTTGGATATTCGGTTCGAGGCGTTTCTTTTTTGTATCAAGTCTTATTCAAGTAGTTTCAAATGGTTTTTTAAGGTGATGTTTACCTTCTAGGCAATCGAATGAGTGCTCACGAGACATTCGTATTCGAGGATTTTCATAACTCCATTTATTTAAATTTTCTACAATTGGCCTTCCAGAGGGTGGCACAATTCGGTATTAAAATTATAGCAATGGAATCGACGAATCTAAAATTGTTGATATCAGCTTGTTAAGCAAACTTTTAACATATTTTCAGCCGCCTGCCTGACGTTTTCGCCTTCGTTCCCACTACGTTACCGGAGTGGCTTGGATTTATATCCGGCCATAGACTGTCAAATTGGCAGCATTCCCCGTATATGTGTGTGAAAGTTTTATGCTGCTACAACAACAACATTTTCGCCTTTATCGCAGAACAAGTGAAAATCAGCCCGTTGGCTCTGTGCTGGTGTGTATCGCTGACGTACGCTCAAACAGTACCGAGTCTAAAAATCCCAAAATTGTGTCAGAAATTTTGTGATCAATAAATCTTTAGATTTTTTTTTTACTACAGCTTATAATTTTAATATTTGAATAGTTATTCCCCAGAATATGAATAACATTTCTAGTTCCATAGAAAGGCTATGAATAATTTTTCCAAAACAAAAAAAAAATAAAATAAAATAAAAAATAGTAGAAACAATGACCTTTTGGCGCATATCCGAGTATCATAAATTTTATGTTTTCTATGCAAATTGTAAAGAATATCTGCTATCATAACCAATTCGTAAACATATGTGTCTTTAAATTGGCTACAAGATATCCTTACTGTCACTTTAACTGTATATGCACACACACACACACTCAAAGCGCACATACAAATAGAATCGTAAATACGAAAATAAAATATGCATGCGGAAATCCATTTGCAACAATTTAAATAAACAAATAAATGCATTACCTTCCCGCAAAGCTGAAAAAGCAGAGAAAACACAACAACAACAAAAACACAAACAACAAATAGCAGAAGAGCAAATGGACAATATTGAAGACAAGAGACGAGAATCCACATGCAAACTACAGCGGATGGCAATCTACATCCATTAGTCGACCGAAAAGGATATTGTGATATATGCACATATACATACATATGTATGCATATTAATACACTGATACATACATGCATACACATACATATACTCGTACAAATGCAAATACATTTATCAAATCATTTTCTTGTCAGTTACATGGACAGCAAAATGGAAAAGTCAATGCCATTTTCGATGGGCGAAGAAGACGAAAAACCAAGAAAATCAAATTATTTGCAATGCGTTGACCTTTTGTAGTGGTGTGTGTGTGACATGTGACGCAGGAATAAATAAGAAGGCAAAGAGAGAAATAAGAAGAAACTAATTTATGGAACTGATAGCTACAAGCTATTGGATATCATTGTCCTAGTGTGTGTGTGTGTAGTTTGCCATAGAGCTTTGAGTGGGAATTGAGACAACCACTAAGCTCACATACACGCCAGCTTATTTGCTTCTGATTGTCTCAGCGAGATTCTTGTCATAATCATATGACGAATGTATGTTTACTCAAGTGCTTAAAAAACTTTTGCACATAAGTCGATGTGTGTGTGTGTGTATCTCAATGTGCTCGAATGTGGACAGATGACAATTGGAGTCTGTATGTGCTTAAGTGATGAAGTACCCTTAAGCACAGATCCACAAACACATAAATAATTCGAAATTTAATAACAACTTGAGCTATGCTGACACATGATTACATCTAAACTAGTGCAATATTTGCTTGTCATTCAATCTCAATTTGAAATTCATATCGAAAAATTTTGCATTTTAAAATTGTCTAGCTGGCAATGACTCATTTGGTGACATCTTCAAAAGTGACATCTACCGAAATAGCGGGCTATTCAAAATAACACCTGTTATTGGTACTTTTGTGAAAGCCGAAAAATGATGTTGGTCCAATAAATAGCCCTTCTGTCCATTTCTCGGCATAAAAGTCTGCCTCCTCGTTTCCTTCGTGTCCCTCATGTCCTGGTACCCAAATCAGTGAGACCTGATTATGAGTGGCCGGTTTTTTGAATACATTGTTACACTATTTTAGGACTTTTGACTTGAATGTGAAGCTATTCAAGGCTTTGAAAACCGATTGGCTGTCCGAAAGTGTTTCAACTTTTATTTTCTCGAACCCTCTTTTGGATATAATTTCCACTGTTTCCATTATGGCAAAGAGCTCCGCATGTAAAATTATGGTATCTATACTTAGTGTTAGGGATTAGTGTACTCTAGGCCACACTATTTCTGCTCCTACTCTTTGGAGTGTTTTGGAACCATCTTTGCCCCATTTTTGTTAGTCATTATTTATCCATGTTGGGTTAGTCTTTCACTCTTCCCTAGACGCGAAGATTACCTTGTATCTCTTTATAAAATTGAGTACGGGTTTCGTGTGGTTGTTGTTGTTGTTGTAGCAGCATAAACTTTCTCCAAACATATATGGGGAATCCTGCTGAAGTGACAGTCCTTGGCCGGATATAAATCCAGGTCGTTCCGGTAACGTAGAACCGACTGTCGTGGAAACGGTTCCGGGTTCCGTGTGGTCATTCGCCTGAGTTATGCATACTGCATGTTGAACCCTGTTCAAGGTATTGAGGTGTCCAGTAAGATTTCCTGGTTTAAGTTTTTCTTTCAAATGAAAAGAGAGGGCTTGTATAGTGTAGGGTTGGCCATGTAAAATTTGCTTTTTGAATCGGCTATAAAAAAACTAATCAATATTTTTTCAAAATTTTTTTTTTTTATTTTTAAGATTGAACATTGTCATTTAGGAATGAAAAATAATATCGTTCAAATGACTGCCATGACTGGCTTTACAGTAGGCCATTCGATCAACCCAATTTTTAAGCACATTTTCGACTGTTTGGGCTTCAATTTTATGAATGGCAACTTCGTGTTTTAAAGCATCAATCGTCTCTGAATGGTTCGCATAGCATTTGTCCTTAACAGCTCCCCACAAAAAATAGTCCAACGGGCTTAAGTCACAGCTCCGAGGGGGCTAATTGATATCAGAATTTCGGCTGATTATTCGGTTTTCAAAAACGGAAGCCAAAAGTTCGAGTTTAATTTTGGTAGTGTGACAAGTGGCACCGTCCTGTTGAAACCAAATGTCGTCCATGTCATCCTCTTCAATTTTTGGAAACAACTCGTTGAGCATGTCACGGCAACGCTCGCCATTTACTGTAACCCCGGAAGAGGAAGAAGACTCACCAGTTTGGAAATAGGTTTTCAATATTTCCCAATTTTGTTCAAGCGTATAGCGTCCCATTTCGTAAATGTCAAACCTTTAAGTAAATTATGAACACATTTGACATCTCATTTGTGTTACCATTCTTAAAAAAATAGGGGGTTCAAAAAGCAAACCCTATATGGCCCACCCTGTAGCTTCCTCTTGTATTGCTAAATGTAGCGGTGGTAAATTCAAAAGTGCTTCCAGTGCACAGGATTTACCCAAGAGTTGTTTTGTTGTCCAAAGGTTTTTCGTTGCCTGTTTTTATTATTGACTTGAGGTGGGTCTCCTATGCGAGTTTTTATCCAAGATATTTCTTAGATATTTAACTCCTTCCTGGGTCATCAATCAACCTCCGGCTCCCTCATACGAGATATGTGCGCAACCAGCAGTAAGTGGAAGGCAGCTCAAACTTTCGCAGCTAAGATCATGACGCGACTCCGCTATATTGACTGGGAACGCAAGGTGATGCAGCAACAGTTACAGCAGCAGCAGCAGTGAGGGCGCAACGTTTCTGGCGAACTAATGACAAGCATAGACTTTGGAACAAGACGGGAGTGGGTCAATAAACCCTTGCAATTTTTCCGATGCCTACTGTACTTTGGAACCACCTATGAATGCAGCGGGAGTAATTGGGAGTATCGACGGCGTATAGCCTTCATATGCCTGTAGCAGAGAGGCCTGGATGCAGGTGCCTGTTGTATATTCACACATAAGCGCGACTCTACTCAGATGTTATAGTTTTCTGGACCAAGGATAAAAACTAGCCGAGGTGAGGGGATTGCTATATTAACCGTGTGCGCGTGTCTCGCATACCATTGGTGAGAGAGAGAGAGCTTTGAGAGTTTTCTGACATTTTGTTTTAAACTTCCTTCAAAGGAAAAAAGTGCGTGTAGCGTAGTACACATAACAGAAGTGAAACTTTCAAGGCAGACAAAGAAAGAGGGAGAGACCCGAGAGAGAGTGAAATAAAGAGAGAGAGAGAGAGAGAGAGAGAGAGAGTGAGAGAGAGAGAGTGAGAGAGAGAGAGTGAGAGAGAGAAAGAACATATGTCTAAATGAATTCACAACATTAGTGCAGCAGAGAGTACAAATAGACAAAATTTACGAAAAACGGAGAAGGGTTGACTGGTGTAGGTAAACGCCGGGCACAAACCGTGGCAATACCAAAAATTCCGACCTCAGAATGGATAGCACTTTAGAGTACGCACAAGCACTAGCTAGGAAACGGAAATAAGCGTCAAAAAAGTAGGCAAAAAAAAAAAAACGCCAATAAATTGGGACCAAACACGCCCCAAACAGTAGGCATTAAGGAAATAAAACGCCACAAAGTAGGCACCAAAAAAAAATTTCCTACAAGTTTGCACCAACAAACAAGCGCCAAAAAGTAGGCAGTGTGATTTCTCACTAGAAATTAGTAACCACAAAGAAAAACTCAGGAAAAATAACCCAAAGTGTATCTTAGATATATGTAGGTATATAAGGTATAGCTCTATCTCTCCTTTTCCTCTACGCTGTATCTTTTTTCTCTCTCGCGGAACGAAAATGCACAAAATGTTGCATGGCCTTGAAATTTGACTCTCCATTCTCGCTCCTCCATCGACGCCTAAGAAGTTTCACTTCAAAAACATAAAAACATACACGATGTGTCAAAATACATTTATCTCTCTAGGTACACCATCCTCGATATTTCCTCAATTAATCAAATTTTATCTCAAAATTCGTTTACGCACTATTTTCGGCTCTATCTTTGCAGTTAAGACCTAAAAGTGAACCACAATTAACGTTCTTGCACTTTCTACAAAAATACTTTTGAATGTCTGTCCATTTATATGTTTCTCGTGTATGCTGGCGTTCACCCGCAATAGTTCAGATATGTGAAATAGTGTGGAATCATATTTTTTTTTCTCGGGCGCATAGCGCCCCTTTCAAGACTCGTCTTGCGTTGGTTTCCTTAATCTAATCTCGTCGTGGAGTCATTAATGCTTGTTGGTTATCTTTTTCGCAGATGTCCAAACATTCAATATGATGCCTAACATCTAACAGGTGACCGGTCATCTTTTTTCAAACGCCGCAACTTATTTGTACCCCAAATTTCACTACTAGATATCAATTAAGCTTTAAACAAATAAATATTAGAAAGAACACAAAGCTTACAATAGCAAAGCTATTAGTAAAAGCTATCAAGCAGACCATTAAGTCCCCAATATTACCTGGCTTAGGATGTGAAAAAACGAATTAGCCTGATAACTTAAATTATCGCTCACTAATACTATGCGTAAGCTCCAATGATTTTCCCAACTTTTATTTTTTTTCTTATGATAATTAAAGCTGCCTATAAAGGTAAGAAGAAGAAAAAGGGAAGGCAGAATTAAAGGAAACGTATTGGAGGTGTTAAGAAAAACTTTGTTGGCGCAAATGGTAAAGTTTTTGCCAACTTGACTTGCAGTTATCGACCTTTACTTGTGGTAAGTAATATAACGTTATATTGGTGGTAGGCAAAGGGGAGGAGGAGACAAGAGAGCTGTGACAAACAAAAAAAAAAACAAAGGAAAAAAGAAACATGAACTTATTTAGTTCCCACAATATGCGCCTAAGGTGTCGAAAATCAATAGATGCCAGGTGTCTGCGCAGTCAGGCGTTGAACGCAAAGAATTAATTAAAGTGTTGCAGCGAAAAACACAAATCCCTAAATTATAACAATGGCTACATACATTTTAATAACCGCTTGTAACTTCGTGCAGTTTCTTCTTTTACACACAAATTGCTGTTGTTGTTGTTGCAGAATGAAAAATTGCCGCCTGTTAGTACATAATTTTTCATGGAAAATGTGCACATAAACGGCGGCAAGTGCTTACGCATAGCGAATGAGAAAATCAATAAGCGTCGGCGGGAAGTCTGTGCGCCTGAAAGTATGCTGCGAGGCGCAGTTGAATTCTGGCGCTAAAAAATAAATTAATAACCTAAAGCCGCCAACTGTGACAACATGACATTTGACAGTATAACTAACTACCTTTTACAACAACAACAACAACAACAACAACAACGACAACAACAAAAAACCGGCAACATAACAAAAGTTTCGAATCGCCTATGAGGCAGTAATAAACTCGGCTGAGCGGTGCTGTGAGTGCCGTCAACTGCTGCAGGCTCAGCTGGTTTGGCGCGCGATAAAGTTTGAAATTTTGATTTTGTCTATACTTTCTGTTGTTTAGTCTATTTAGAGGCGTGCTGACTATTGTTCGACTCTTAACTGTTGTTGCCTTTGTTTTTGTTTGTCATTGTTGCCCAAACATTTCTGGCAGGTGCTAACACAATTTTGCACAAGCGCACCAACTAGTAAACAACTGAAAGCCGACACTGAGATTTCACTTGGTGTTTGTGTATGTGTGCGTATTTGTGTGTGTGTGTGTGTGAGTTCTTTTGTGTTGAAATGTCGTCGGCGATGACAGGTGCCAACGTTGACCAACAACCAAGCAAACAAACTGCTCAGGGGGCGAGTGCTAGTTTTGTTTAGTCGGCTTTTTGGCGCTGTGCCAATGCTACATTGCGGCCAGAAGTAGACAATTTAAATTTGCCTTTATACCTAGGAATCAAAAAAACAACAACGACAAGAAATACAAAAGATAAAAATAGTACTAGAAGTGGAAGAAAGTCAAAGGTGCAATAAAAACAAAAACAATAACGCTTTAGACTCGCTTTCGAAACCTGGCGCAAGCTAAAGTGACTTCGCAAGGCAGAAGGCAAAGGAAATATTAAAACTTCTGGTCAATGGAAATTATAGTAAATATTTAAAAGCCAGCTGAAGCGAGCGTGTTTTTTCATTTTTGTTTTTTTTTTAGTTTTTGTTTTTTGCTGTTATCTTGTGATCGGCTAAACTAAACGCTGCTGTGGTATGGCGAAATGCTTAATGAACAACGGAAAGCGGAAGCGAAGACCGAAAAAAGGTGAAAAAGGTAGTGAAAATCGTAGCATAAAAGCAAAAAAATGATTTGAAGTACTGTAAAATATTCAAAAGCGAACAAATAAACGTAGACAGCCGGTCAGCACAGGCCACCGCTCATTAGTAAATTAATTGAAACGTGAAAATTTTAGAAAGGCGGAAATTTGAAAATAAGTTTGAATGTAAATTTGAATTGCTCTTTTTATTGAAATCGGCACACCAGCTGAGCCCAGGTGAGAGATGAAAAGGTCTGATGGTCAGAGAAGTTTGCTAAACATTGTAATATTCTCACTTTGTTGCCTTGACTGAGCAGGAAATTATAATTGGAAATTAAAGAAAAATATTGCGACAATTCGGTATAAATGGGCATAATAAATTAATTAAAAAAATTAAACTAAACCAGATATTTGCAGTGGAATGGAAGATAATTATGGATGCCCAGCATTATCTTTCAAGTGCTCACTCAATATTGCACTGCAGGCGAAGATAAAAGATCTAAAATAAGAATAAGAACAGGTGAGTTGGGTATTTAGTACTCCTCTGCAAACTTCACAGATCGTTTAAAGAATTTTAGCAGTTTGTCTAGGGAATGATAATGTAGTTTGCCTATTTTCAATACATCCGACCCATCTATTGGACCTGTCAGAATGCGTCCGCTGCGTCCGTTGCGGCAACGAATTCGACTGAATTGGCTATCTGAATATATGTTCATATCTCCTGTGGTGAGGGCACTCTTATTTAGGGCTAGCAGGCCTCCTCTGATAGCCAGAATTTCAGCTTGAAATACACTACAGTGACCCGGTAACCGGAATGAGATGTTGGCATTCATTCCTTCAGAATGAAGGCTTCAACCTACTTATTCACTTAGCCTGGAACCGTCAGTATAGATACTGATTCCGCTTCTATTGTCCATTACCCCATTGTCCCAATCTTCTCTCGGTGGGAAAGTTTGGTAAAGGATGTGTTTAAATGCAACTCTACTGAGCTACAAAAGTCTGTCGTTTGATTAAGGAAGGGATATTCGTCTAGTATTCTTGCGTGACCTCTGCTGTTAAGGCTAAGTTAGAAGATTCTCTTAATCTAAGTGCCGATTTCGCCGCCAGCTGTTTGCTGTAGACCTCAATCGGTAATAAGTGCAGCATGACATTCATCGCTGCCGTGGGCGTAGTCTTTAGTGCCCCGCTTGTACAGAAACTAGCACCCCTTTGAATACTTTCTAGGCGTTTTACTGTTGTTCTATTCTCAAGTATTGGTCACCAGACTAAGACACCGTATGTTGTGATAGGCCGTACCACTGCTGTATATAGCCAGTGTACTATTTTTGGGGTTGGGTGCTTTTTTTACTCTATCATTAATGGTTTGTTTCCACGAGAGCTTCCTATCTGATACTAGTCCTAGGTAGCATGCCTTTTCCCCAATAGACAGTGTAATTTCCTCAAGGGTAGGGGGGTTTAGAATAGGTATCCTGTGTTTTCTGGTGAACATGATTAGTTCTGTTTTGTTGGGATTTACCCTTAGACCACTCGAGACAGCCCACTGGCTTACATCGTACTCTTCCTGACGGATCTTTGTATCGTCGAGAGGTCCAACGTCGAAATTACGAATCTGCCTAATAGCAACTGTTCCGTAAATTTCACAAGGCCCTCGGCGACACTCAAATCCATCATCGCGAAGACCTTTAAGTCTGTCGAAAGCCGGACAAACTTCCAAACAAAATGGTTGCAGTAGATTATTGCTGACGCCTACCATGACCATATGCCAACTCCATGGAAGGCACAATGAAGTCCGTGCTATCAGAGCTCGTAGGTGCATCAAGCCATTAAAAAAATACTTGTTTTCATTGCGAAAAATGTATCCTTAAATATCCTTGAAATTTCCATTTTAATTACTATTTAATTATTTCTAATTAATTCATTCCTAAAATTTGTTCTTCCTGCTGTTTTACAAAATAAAAACGCAAATAAAAATATATAGTTGAGCTTTTCTCCTTTGAGATAAAGTATACGCCCTGTAAACCTCTGCTTGCATTTTCCCCTTTGAAATTTGAAAGCGCTTGAAAGATTTAAATTGATCAGAAAATTAGAAACTGGGTATGCAGTATTGTTATATAAAATCTATAGCTTGACATGGGGGTAAAGTTTTTCCTGGAGACATATCAAAAAGATCTGATTTTTGCCGCACGTCGTGCCTCTAATTTTTTATCTACTTACCGATTTCAAGGAAAAACTAAGTTTTGGCACTTGAGTAGCTGATTGGGACCAGAATCCTATTAATATTTATACTGCGTATCAAATATTTGAGGTAATAGTAGTATAAAATGAGCGAAAAACAAAACTGTGGACTCAATCAACGATTTTGAATACATGAAAAGTTAATCTTTTTGGGACATTTCATATATTATTTATTAAGTATGTACAAACAAGGCAAGGCAAAAATACAAAAAAGTTATATAAGATGTGCAAAGTGCCCTCCTTCTATTTCCAAGCACGAAATGTTTGTCTGAAGAGTACTCGCAGTCTTCCTAATGCGTCTGCTGTGGCTTGAGTTTATTGCCCTTTTTGATTAATTCGTAAATGTAGCTCTTCAAATTCACAAGATCACCAACGAAATTTAGATGATTTAATTCAGATGATATTGTAATACAGAACCGCTCCTTCCTACCTATCTACGTGGAGAAGTTTGGTGTGAGAACGGCGAGCGCTACATAGCCTTGATAGTTAATTATTTCGTGCCTCATTTGAGGGGGTATTGATTGTATACGTGTTTTACAACAATAACGTGCTACACAGCGCATCAAATAAACCCCTGATTGAAGCATAAATTAGTGGAACGGCTTATTTCTCGATTTAACGTCTCTAGATTACTTTCTCTGGGGTCACGTGAAGTCTGTTTATGCAAACCAATCGGATGCCTTCGAAGATAACATCGTACGAATATCTGTCGCGATGTGTTCCCTATAGGCTAGCACTAACTTCACAGCTGTGAAATTTCGGCAGGAATTGATTTCAAAGTAAGAAGAAACTTCAAATTTAAGGGCATCACCCTAGAAGCATGTCCCAAATTTTTGGTGAGAAAAGTGTCTTCAAACAAATTCACACTAATACATATGCATATATATTGACACACAAAAAAAATATAAAGAAACTTTACTTAGATTTTGCGAAGACATTTCGCTAACGACATCTTTGAGGTATTCGAACTAAGGCATTTCACTCACAAGCGAACTGCCAATCGCTCAATTTTATTGTGAATGACATGCCCTTTGGTGTGAAAAAATGTTGCTCGCATATCGTGCTGTGTTTTCACAGCGCGGACTGAGTATTACTTTGCCGTGAGATATACTCGCATATGAAATTTCACGCATATTTCATGGTTATGCAATTTGTATGGATTTTGACAGACATTTTTCGTGCAACACAAACTTAGTACTATGCTAATTGTTTGAGTAAGTGGTCGAGAATTTTACCTCCGGATTGTCACCCGAAATTATATACAAGAACAATTGACGTGTCTTTAAGGGGTTATGCACATAGTCCAACAAAGTTCGATTTTCATATAATAGAAATATTTAGTAATTTCTCGAACTTTAGTTTAGACGATTACTTCAGTTATGGCTATAAATGAGTATTTTGTTACATAGTCTGAGAAAAAAGGAAATAATTTACCGCCTGCGATGTCCACTTAGAGGGTTTAATCAAAGAAAAATTTAGTAATTTTTTGAACTTTAGTTTAGTTTTAAAGTCAGTTCACAACTTCAAATTTTATGATCTCATTATTTTATGTCAATTTAAAGTTCTATACTTCCAAAAAGCACCTCTTTGAATAATATATAAAACGGCAAACATTATAAAACTTAAATACTAATAAAGGGTCTTTCAAAAGTGACGTCTAGATGTCAGTAGTGAATAAATCTTAGACGCTACCATTTAAACATTGTTTTTGTTGTAGTTGTAAAGCTCATTTAAGGGTATGTCCAGGAAAATTGCTGTTTCGACAGGTTGAGTCGAGAGAGAGAGGAGTGTCGTCGGCTAGTATCGTGCGGGGTGCCTTCACATGCCGGACATATGAATGTTTGGTATATCGGAATCAATTCCGGATAAGTAGAAGTTCAAGCTGCTGCAATATTCAGAAAGTAATTGTGCCAGTGTTACGCGGATCTCACGTGGAAGCTGGAGCTCTTCATCTGCTGTAGGTGGTGATTGCACTCCGATCACGGCATTCGGTGGTGGTGACAGTCTTCCGATGAATGTTGTTTATTGCCTGTCAAAATACTGTGGTGTCCAGTAAATTTCTCTTAGTTTTGTCCTGGATCTCGTCGGCGTAATTGAGCAGGTGTCTCCTGACGTGCCTGGAAGGCGGCTCTGGCTCAAGCAGGTGTCTGCAAGGGTAAAACCTGCGGTAGCACCCTAACAGGAACTGCTTGCTGAACAGATTATTGTGCTCCATTATAGGAAGCATCTGTGCCTCGTTGTGAAGGTGTTGTAGAGGGGACATCAGGAGGCAACCCGTCGCTGTCCGTAAAGCTGTGCTAAAAAAAAAATCGTTTAAAAACATCGTCTTTGACATTTGTCAAGTAGAAAGATGTACAATTAAAGAAAAAATAGTAATTTTTTTTGGTGGAAATAATCGTCAGAAAGAGCCGACAACTCGAAAGAAGCTGGAGAAATTTTAGAAAACTACTTCTGTTGAGGATATAAAAAGTACTGCTGTTGTAGTGCTTCAACATTGATATCTCGACGTTCTCAACAATTAGGCATTCAACAACGGATCTTACCTGTATTTATGGTGAACATTTGAGAACAAGTTACGCAATTTTTAACATATAATTGTTAACAGCCGGATTTTGTTTAAAAATAGTGAAACCTGAATGAATCTGAATTTTTACATTTTTTTTTAAATAACATCTCGACTTTTGAAAGACCCCTTTTTCATAATTAGTTAGTTTTTTTAGTACTGAGGGTATACATTTAAGAATATCTCATATACAATTATTCACGTACTTGATGCACGTTTCTCCCACCCTTTATGCGATATGTGAAATTTAAGTTTACTATTTGCTTGTGTGTGTGCGACTTAATTGCATAGTCATGAGTTATTATCCATGTGGATTAATTAATCTTCGCTCGTATGCTTACACTATTACGAACTGCACTTGTGGTCGTTGTTTGTGTTAATATTGCTGTTGTTGTTGCTGTTAATGCCACCGTTGTTATCGCCATGGCGGTTGCTGATTTTTAGACTTAATGGTTCAATGCGTTGATATGGAGACGATAGTTGGCAGCTCCAATGAGCGGTCGGCCGATTGAGTGGTCGGTTGCTTGTTTGGTTGTTTGATTGTCCGGTTGGTCGATTGGTTGTAAAGCCAACGAATTTCCGCAGGGAGTGTTGGCCGGAACAAACAACGATATTACCTGCTTGCGGTAGAGTTTTCAGTAGCCATTTGGTGAGGTTGGTTTTAAATTTGTGAATATGTATTTGTGCGCACTGGTATGGGCATGCGATTTATGCGGGTAAGTTAGTTTGCTTAACAATTGCATATTAATTTTCGAAATACTTTAGTATGTGTATGTGCGTGTGTGCGTGTATGCGGTAGCTCGAATCAATTAATTTTAATGTACCGAAGTGTGGCATACAATATGCTCAGCGGCTTTTGAGCCTGTTATTGTTGTTGTTGCAACTGCTGTTGTTATGCGAGTTTTTGATGCTGTACGAGTATTATTGTTCATGTTTGTAAACTGTTTACTACTTACGCTGGGGGAATTCAGTGCAACGCATCGAACTTAATTAAAAGCAAAGTCCGAAACAAAAACGCTCAAAGCTATTTTTTACTTTTCAAAATGTTTTTTAAGCGTAAATTATTTTACTAAAATTATTAGTATAAATAATGCATGAACATATATCCCAGTAAAATGCTAAATATGGAAAATAATATTATAAGTAAATAAATAAAAAAATGTCAGCAGTGCCCATTCTCATCATTTTCCATATAATCCATAGCGAAACTCTTTACACGGAAATCTACTACGTTTTACAGGTGCATTGTTTGCGTAGCGCTTGCATTTTGCTAAACTTAGTACATATTTTTTGTTAATTCCTTTACACAACTAGCCAGAGTTTGTGGCCTACTTTTAGGCGCATATGGCCTGCAAAACGTTGACCACTTAAATCGTTTTCTTAAATTCCTGGCTCTTAGCAACAATTACGACATTTAATCTGTGTGCCACGTGGCATTGTTAGCTTCCCGTTGTTTTTGTTTTTTCTTCGCTCTTTTACTTGAAAATCGGGCGCATTTTTTGTAGCATTTCGTTGGCGAGAAATATACGCCCATATCGCGAACAAAAGTTGGCACACACGCCCATATGCAGGCACGCATTGCAGATGAATATATTTGTGTATATTTGTTTGCGTATTTTACGTGCGTGTTTGTGTGTGTGTGCGCATGTGTTTGCGCCACATCCGCAGCCGTTGCGGTTTTTTAATTACACTTTTCGACAGTTTTCATTCACGCTTTACATCTTTCGTGGAATTTTCACTGCATGTTTTTACCTACATGAGAACAATATCGATCGATATCGATAACTATGCTTTGATAGTGGAGAAAGGCAAACGGTGTTGACATTTCTGTTTTCAGTAAGGTTTGGCAAGTCACCACCAATCGTTTAACGCCCGAACAACACTTCCAAATTGTGGAAATTTATATTCACATAGAGTGTTAATGTTGTGAAAAAACTATCCAGTTACTCAAATTACTAGCCCCAAATATGCTGGTGCGAAGAAATGTAATATTAAGTTTTCAGTTCCTTCAATTTTTATGGTTTCTATGAAAAAAAGCATACTAGCAAACTTTTCGCAGCGGGACAATGAAATAAATACAAATTCTGAATAACTGTATAAATGGTGTGAACTCGCGCCAGTTGGACACACCAAGTGAAGCCAAATCTTTCTCCAACTGATATTTCAAACGAAAAGGCGGTCTTCCTCTTCCTCTGCTACCACCAGCTGGTGCCGCATCGAATATTTTCAGAGCCGCAGCGTTTGTATCCATTCAGGCGATATGACCCAGCCAACGTAGCCGCTGGATCTTTATTCGCTGCGCTATGTCTATGTCGTCGTAAAGCTCATACAGCTCATTGTTCCATCGTCTGCGATATTCGCCGTTGCCAACGTGCAAGGGTCCAAAAATCTTACACATAATCTTTCTCTCGAGCACTCCAAGCGTCGCTTCATCGGATGTTGTCATCGTCCAAGCTTCTGCGCCATACGTTAGGACGGGCATGATAAGAGCTTTCTAGAGTGTTGTTTTCGTTCGTCGAGAGTGGACTTTACTACTCTATTTCATACTTAGTCCAAAGTAGCACTTGTTGGTAAGAGAGATTCTACGTTAGATTTCAAGTCTTTTACAACCTCGAAATTATAGCTGTCGGCAGTGACGTGGGTGTCGATACGCGAGTGCGCTGTTTGTTTGGAGACAGGAGGTACTTCGTTTTGTCTTCGTTCACCACCAGACCCATTCGCTTTGCCTCTTTATCCAGTTTGGAGAAGGCAGAACTAACAGCGCGGTTGTTAAGGCCGATGATGTCAATATCATCGGCATACGCCAGCAATTGTACGCTCTTATAAAAAATTGTGCCTGAGCGATTAAGTTTTGCGGCTCGTACGATGCTCTCCAACATCAGGCTAAAGAAGTCACACGACAGGGGGTCACCCGCAACTTATATATATAAATGCTATAAAAAAGAAACTACTCAATATTTTTCCAAACTGTTTTTTTTTATTTTGAAGTGCAATCCTTCCGGTTAATGATGGAATACAACTTCATTCATATGGCTGCCTCGGCTAGCCATGCACCATCCCACACGATCGGTCCAATTTTTCAACACATTTTCGATTGTATGCGGCTATATTTCAGCTATGACATCGCGTATGTTGGTCTTCAGTGCATCAATTGTTGCTGGTTTGTTGGCATAACACTGGTCTTTGACGGCACCCCAAAGATAATAATCCAATGGCGCCAAGACGCAGCTCCGAGGCGGCCAGTTCTCTTACTTTTTTCGCAAAGTAACGCAAATATGCTTCATTCGGTGCTTTTCTTCTTCCCATTGCCGTACGTAATTTTCGTACACATTCTGCAACATAACCATGATTTTCAAAGTAATGTCGCAATATTTCCCAGCGTTCTTTGAGCGTATACACAACCATTTTCGTTCAGCGGAAGAATTAAACAAATATTTCTGTCAAATCAGATGACAGCTAAGTGTTACCATTCTCCAAATAATACCTAGTTCAAATCCGTAACGATAGGTGGCGAGCCCTTTATAATTAGCGGCCTTTTTGGGTGTTTGGCCGAGCTCCTCCTATTTGTGGTGTGCGTCTTGATGTTGTTCCACAAATGGAGGGACCAACAGTTTCAAGCCGACTCCGAACGGCAGACATTTTTATGAGGAGCTTTTTCATGACAGAAATACACTCGGAGGTTTGCCATTGCCTGCTGAGGGGCGACCACTATTAGACAAATGTTGTTCTTGGTTTTGGTGTTTCACCAAGATTCGAACCAACGATCTCTCTGTGAATTCCGAATGGTAATCACGCACCAACCCATTCGGCTAGGCGGCCGCCGCAACTTTTATTCTTTTTAAATTTGGTTTTCTTTCTTTCTTTTACTTTAAGCCTACATTTGCGAGTAATGCATTTATTGTTTCGAGACTAGAACGAGAACTAGACTAATAGCGAGTATCACATTCCAGCCTGCTTGTTTTCGCTTTATCTAGATCTTATTTTTTTTATTTTACATTTAGTTGCTTAATATTGAATTTATATCGATTGCTAACATTTTAAATGCCAAATTTGGTTTGCTTTTCTTTACATTTTTGTCTAGCCTTTAGGGTAATTTGTACTATAGTTTATTAAAGTAAAGAAACAAAATATTGTGACGCCTCCATACGCGTGAGTAAAATAACATTGGCATTCTTACTTTACAAAATATTCGTTGTTATTTCTACCCGAGAATTATTTGCGTAATAAGAAAATTTAAATTCCCTCTCCTTCTTCTTACTTTTTCTTACTACCCCGTATATCCAATTCCTCCTCCGCTTGAAAAGCGCACCTCCACTTTGTGTCTAAAATAGAGAGACCCATAAATAGCTCCCCATTGAAATTGGTTGCAACGCCTACAAGTAGACAAAGTTTGCATTACAGCTAATGCAGAGCAGCAAATTAATGGAACAATGCACGGACGCGGCGCTTCACAACTTCAATTGTCATTCACAAACAATGCCATGAAGTTATAACAAATAAGGAAAATTCCATATGCAAGACGCCCACATGTGTGCATAAGTGGCTGCCTGGCTGTTCAAGGCTTTCACCCTTCCTGCTGCGCTTGTATTTGTAAATCGCGCTGCATCGCCAGTTTCTAACATAATTCATACTTTGCATGCAAATCAGCAAAGCAAACAAAAGCCAACACGAACGCGTGCACGAACACAGCCAAAGACACGGGCACCAGCAGCGCACTTCTTCAAGTATTCATTGCGGATTGTTGGTGTGGTTGCATTTTGCTTAAAATGTGTGCGCTCTTTCAACTTCACAGCGGCAAAACTTGGTGCTATTGTTTACTGAACAAAATTTATGCGTCACATACAAATGAGTACACAAAATAAAGTAGATGTTTTGAATAAACGAAAAAAATTGTGCAAAAAAAGCAAGCAAAAATCTCGTTGTAATTTCGTAATTTGGTGAGAAATGAAGAAAAAATCATTGCTTGGAAATATAAAAGAAACACCGATGGTGCTGGAAGGGGACTTGGATATCGAAAGGAATAAAAAATGGAAAAAATTAGGATGAGAGGGCATATTTCTTATTTCTTTTGTTAATGGTGACCACGGGTATATCGGGGGCGCTCGATGGTACTTCTAAGGAGTGGCCTTACGGGGAATTGTCCGTTAGGTGTGCATGCTGTGAGACTAGGTATTGCCTCAAGTCGGTTTTGCCGATGCTGTCTGGAGAATGAAATGGAATCATCTCAGCATCGTCTAATCAGCTGTCCTGCTCTCGTCGGGCAAAGATTTAGACCTCTGGGCTCTCACATTTTCGCTACACCTGCCACTCTAAAGCTACGTCTTTCTTTTTTTCACCTATCTGGTTCTTTTCTTTTTCCATTATTGTGCCACCATGAGCTATTTCGTTCATTGCTGAATGCAGTGTTAAATTAAATAATCTAGAATTATGTATCATAAATAATATGAAATAAATGAATTCTGGCATAAAATCTGCTGCAGAGTTTCTATCAAATAAATGTGTGCCCGAAAGGTTTAACATAGTAATATTCTCAGTTGAAATTGTATGTCGTCAATCGCAGGATAAAAGTTTTTGATACTAGAACCAGTTGTTTGGTCAACTTTTCACACTGTGCGTGTCTTCATTTGTATTTACTACTTAGCGTATCACTTTACCAGCTCTGTATATGAGAATTCGGCAGTTCTATTTGCAACTTCATTTGCTTGCTTGTCGTCATACTTATTGCATTCAATATCAATGTTGGACTTAACCCAGTATAATTTTATTCCATGGCTTGGGCAAGTTATGCATAAACACCGATATATCGGAGCAGTAAGTGATGTAGAATTGCTACTAGGCCGAGTGATGTCGAGATACGAGCTAATGGCGCTGAATAGGTGTTTCCTTGTTTGAGGTTGGTATTGCGCCCAATCTAATGCAGAATCAATGGCAAAAGCTTAAGCCTAGTAAGCATTGAAAGTGGTGCGTAGAGTGAACGTGATTATTACGCAGTCTTTTCCACGAAGAGGGAAAACAAATGTTACGCCGTATCCACTATTCGCCATTGCGCTATCATCAATGTATATTTGTTTTGCATCATCGTTATTGCTAGACTCATATAGCTCCTGCTATTCTACGGATTGAGTGCCATTTAGGGTAGTTCAATTGGGCTTTAGACAGAAGCTGTCGCTGCAACTTAGCATAATTAGAAATTTTTGAGCAACATCTTTGGTTGTCTTCATATTTCTCATCTTCATAGTTCCACTGATATTCAAATAAAGCGGTACGATGCCAGAAAGTACCAGGACAGATATTGTCGGTACCAGATGGAACGTTCTAACTACTGGTAAGGCAAAACTTCTTTGGAATGCTTGCAAAGGTCGATGGATGTAAGAGCATTTTTCCCTGTAATAGTAGCTTCGACCACTTGTCCATAACCAGTTTGACATTTCCTGGGTGCACACTTCGAGCAGGCCTTATGTGCTTGCAAAATTGGTTATAGAAGAGAATAGGATAAGATGGAATAAGATAGGGCCCGACGTTCGTAATTATAACTAATATTGTAGCAAATTTTTCGAAAAAACTCATCTAAATTCCATATACTTTTGTTATTGCATGGCGAAGCCAACCAACTATTGTTTCTCCTCAGTTTGGTCCCTCACCCACTTTTTGCATTTATCTGACAATTGCCAGCCATTTTCATGTTCTTTCTGAGTGCACTTTGCGATGGTGTGAGTGCAAGTGTTGGTTTTCTTTCAACACCATTTTAAGTGTAATTTGTAGCACACTTTTGGGGGGCGTCGCAAATAATTCAGATGCCAACAAAATACGAAAATTTTCAAAGCAACGCAAACGACACCAAATAGTGCGACATAGTCAAAATGCCAGCCAGTTTTAATTTTATTTATGCAATTGGCTCTTTTGTTTGTTGGCTTCATTGTTTGCTCTGCATTTAGTTTTGCACACATACACATACATATGCACATATATGTGGCAACATATGCGTATTTGCCTTTGCTAAGTGCCGCTGACACTCTATGCAGTATTATTGAAGCATTTTGGTGTGGCGGCTGGGTGCGGCTCGGCTCTTGTAGAGTTTCGCTTTGGCTGTGTGCGTGTGTGTGTGGGTAAATGCACTAATAGTTGGCGCATGCAAGCGCTGTGGCAACATGTAATGCAATGCAAACAAAAGCGCAGCCTAACAAACGAGCTAGCGAGCCACTTGCAAATTGTTAGGCACACAAAAACACACATGCAAGGGAGAATAATTTTATTTTCATAAACGCATACAAATTTATAATCGCTTGTCAGGCGTTAAAACTTTCCGAAAGCCGCGATTTGTTGCTGCTCAACGCGGTTTGCTTTTGGTTATCTTGTCATTGCATTTGTGTGAGTGCCGGCATTACTGGTGGTGTTGTCTCTTATTTTTTGCTTGTATTTGCATTCGCCTATCTGTTGTACTTCTCTTCCTTACATTTTACGCGGAAAGCTGCAAAAGTTGTTCAACTTTCGGAAATTAGTTTCTTCCACGCACTTCCTCATGTTTGCGTTGCATTTTTGGCATTTCTGAGCGCTTTGTTTCCGGCAGCTGCGTGAGCGAATAAGATGCGGCTGCCTGCACTCCTTAGGCACACAAGTACATGGGAGAATTTTATTTATTTGTTTGTGCAAATGAGCGCCGTTGCGTATAGATTTTCTCTATCAAAAGTCAATGCTTGTGACATTTTGAATTGAATGGGCCCACTTGGCCAATTTTAGCTGTTATCTGAAAGAACAGCTTTTGCCTTGACAATTATTGTTTCCGGAAACTTCAAATATATGTAAGTACTCAGCCTGCGTTTGTTTGCGGCTGTAAAATTGGAAAGGCAGTCCGCTCGATTAATTTAAAATTAGGAGACAAGATTGCACTCCATAGTCGCATGATTTCGAAAATCGAATGGAGGAAGACATAAACGTACATTTACAGTACACAGTATCAAATGAAAGGGGCTTGATAAAGCTTTTAATCCAAATATTTTTGAGGGCGTTTTCAACTGCACTGAAAAACTGAACTGAACTGAAAACTGAAAAAAATGCTTTAATGAAATTCGGTAGTTAAATATTATGTGTATAACGCTATTGGTAGATAAGCGACATTTTTTCTAGTTGCCTTTCAACCAAATATATTTTTGCATAGAGTTGCCACTTATATACAAATTTAAGTAACTAAATTTGTAAGCTAATTAAATATTGCAATTTGTATTATCACAAATTACACTTTAAACTAGGACAAAATTTCGACTGGTGCTGCCACCTAATTAAAAATTTAAAATAAATTAATTATGTAACTAAATTAAAATCATAAAATATTATCTATTTAAATAATTGCATGAACTCTAGTGAAGAATTTTGGAAAATGGTTGCCACTTATCTGATAGGACTTTAAATAAAAAATATGTGTTTTAATATCTGCATAAGCATATATTTGAATACAGATGTTATTAAAGTTAAAATCGTATTATGATTTGTGTATTTAAATAACACTTTAATCCAGAAATTAGAGAGAGAAAGAGTTGCCACCTATGTACAAAATGTTAAGTATCTAATTATGTTAGCTAATTAAACATTACAATTTGCATTATCACAAATTACACTTTAATCTAGAAAAAAATTTCGGCTGGTGCTGCCACCTAATTAAAAATTTAAAATTAATTAACTATGTAACTAAATTAAAATTATGAAATATGATTATCAAAGTAAACGATTCCAAGAACTCTATCATGAGCAAGAATTTTTAAAAAGAGTTGCCACCTATCTTATAGAAAATTAGATAAAAAATAGTTTAATACCTGCATACAAATATTTTGAGCTCAGTTGTCATCGAAGTTAATTGTACAATATATAACAACATGCGTATTTACAAAAGATTTCTATTAAGAAGTTCCAGAGAAATAGAGCTGCCACTTAGCTAAAAAAATTAAAAGAATTAAAACATAAGTTATGCTTATTGAAATATGGGTATGTCAATATAAAATCATTTTTGAATAGGGTTGCCACCTATCTAATAAAAGAAATAAAAAAATTTACTTAATATATTTTAATGCAGGTGCTATCAATGTCATAAAGAATACTTGAATATAAAATTGCTTTTGGATTGGGTTGCCACCTATCTAATAAAATAAATAAAAAATGTACCTAATATATTTTAGTGAAAGCGCTATTCATGTTAATTAAAATTAAAAAAATGGGTCTTTGAAAAAACTTTAAGCCAGAGCAAATTTCGAATAGGGCTGCCAACTAAATAAAATTAGAATAAATGAGCTATGTAAGCAGATTAAATTGTGCAGTCTGTTCAAATCAAGTATACCAGTTATCAAATAAAAACGATTTTAGGAAATCTCTCATATGGCACAATTTTTGAATAGAGTTGCCTCCTAACTGACACAAAATTAATTAAAATGATTTTAATACCGGCAGTCCTCCAAGTAAATTGTTTATTATGATATGCATATTTAAAAACATTTTAGTGTAGAAGTTTGAGAGAGAGAGAGCTGCCACCCAGCTAAAAAATAAAATTAATTAAGAATTGAAGTAAATTAGCCATTGCAATAAGGGTATGAAATGTAAGGTTTTTAAGACCACCTTAATATATAATTCCTGTATGGGGTTGCTATGTATCTTATGAAAACAAAAAGTGTATTTTTAATACGAATATCAATGGGACGAATACTTTATTTAGAAAGAAAATGTAAACCTGTGCCATGTATCATCAGCTTAGATTATATTCCGGATAGAGCCATAGTATCATAACCACTGAGGCGAGCTGCCGAGGTATTCCTTGCCGAGGTAGAATGAAGGGTAGCTTTTCTTTGTTGATGTGGTCAAAGGACTTTTTGAAGTCTATAAAAAGACAGCGAATGCCGAGTCTGCGCTCATTGAATTTTTCAAAAACTTGGCACTTGAAGAAGCATTGTTGTTGATCTATATAATAAATAAATAATTGGCGCGTACACTTCTGTTAGGTGTTTGGCCGAGCTCCTCCTCCTATTTGTGGTGTGCGTCTTGATGTTGTTCCACAAATGGAGGGACCTACAGTTTCAAGCCGACTCCGAACGGCAGATATTTTTATGAGGAGCTTTTTCATGGCAGAAATACACTCGGAGGTTTGCCATTGCCTGCCGAGGGGCGACCGCTATTAGAAAAATGTTTTTATTAATTTTGCTTTCACCGAGATTCGAACTAACGACCTCTCGGTGAATTCCGAATGGTAATCACGCACCAACCCATTCGGCTACGGCGGCCGCTTGTTGATCTATATATTGGTTCTAAATACGCATTGATATACGCCTAGGATATCCTCTGTCACCGGATTAATTTTGTCGACGAGTATGTTGGTGAATACGTTGTACGCACAGCTTCAGAACAGAGTTATCTATGTAGTTGTTACAGTCATGTTTGTCTTTTTATTTACCGGGATACGCTGATAATGGGGTTAAGCTAGATTTCCAGTCCCGAGGGATCGTTCCATATCCCTAAAGTTTCTCCTCTAGCTTTTTTAGAGCCAACACTATTGTCGGACCACCATATCTCAGCAATTCAGCTGTTATAGCCTTCTTCACATTTTTGAGTTTTCGTATTGCTGATTTCACGTCTTCTTCACATGGAGCCACAACAGTTAATTTTACTGTATTTCTAGAATATATTACAAAAGGTTGACGCTTTCATAGATTTGTGTAAAAATACTAAGCAAACCAGACGAAAATTGAGGGAGTTGTACAAATTTGACTGAGAGGATTCAGACAGGGCAACTAGGAGATAGGGAGAATTACTCGTAGAGTAGAGCTGTGGCTCTACTAAATCATCGTCAGGATTGACATGCAAAAGTGACAGTCAATGAAGGCATGCATTCAATTTGGACAAAGCAGTGCAATTTCAATAAGTCATCAACAACAGTTCGCCCAATTTTTAAGTTGCATCATTTAAAAAGAGCTCGAAAAAATTGCAGTACCATAACGTCTTGACCAGTTCTGACTACTTCTCTTTTGTGTTTTTTTTTTTTTTTATAATTTTTTTATAAAACAAATATCACATAAATTGATGTTTCTCACTTTTTGATAAAATTTATAAGAACTCAACAATTTTTCATCAATATTTCAAGCATTTTAATCAGAATTTTCAAAAAAAAAAAAAAAAAATTGTGTACACATACACAATACATTAGCCCGTTGAATTTTGGTTTGATGATGTACAAGTTTGAAGGAGATTCAAATTTTCATTGATTTTTGACCATTTTTTGCAGCCAGTCTTATGCATTTTCTCCATATATCGATTGCACGACAATTCTTTTTATGTGCAAAACGTGCGCAACATCGTCAAAGAAAAAATATGCAAAAAATCAACGAAATTGTTTAGCAATTTCAAATATGTACTTTATTGTATTACAATTTAATAAGCTAGAAAACCGCGTACCAAGAAATTTTCCTCAAATTCTAATTAAAAATTAAAAACCGTTAAATTTTTACTAAAAGATTGCGCAATTTTCTTGGTTGTTGTACAAAATTTTAAACTTATGCTTATCTGCTTTCGCTATTCAATAAACAATGCTTTTATTAAAAAATAATGAATATTCAAAAAAAGAAAAATATTAAAATATATTCAAATATTTTGTTAAAATTTGCTCTCCTGAGCTGCGGTATTTCTCACCCCGATTCTGCGAATTTGCTCAAATGACTTAGCATACCTTACACAGCCTTCGAATGATATCTAAAAATACACATTTGTTCCAAAATTTGTTAAATAGCTAATCAATTTCTTCAAATGCCATGAGTTGGCAAACGTTTGTTTGGCTTAACGCTGCAGGAACCGTCTGGCATTTGTTCAAAAGGCCCAAATGTGCATTAATATTAATTTGAGACTCTACCCCGCACACATTTACTTTTCTAAATGGATCTACAAAAAGGGCAATGCACCATTTCTCCTACAGGATGCGGATAAATACATTAATCTTACTTCGGCTTCCCGCAGAATTAAGAAATGAGGCAAAAGCCATGGTCAAGGTTGTAATTTAAAAAGTCTGACAGGCAAGTATAAAAAGTGATAGTAGAAAAGTATTTTCTGCTGATGGAAATAACCTTGAATTTACTTCAACTGCTGTTTTTTACCTCCTTGCTGGCTCCTACTAACAAAAACTTCAGTCAAATCAATGGCAGTAAGGCAATGCGCCAAGAAGTATGTGAATATTACTAACACAAATACAAAGCAAATAAATTAACAACAAAAAACAAAAATCGAACAAACGGAGTAGGGACAACATAAACTTTCATGGCGTAATTAAAGAAGATGACGTGCAAAATACCGAAAGTAGACGCGTACCAACATGTCGCACACTCGCCGCTTTCCCTTGCGCCTCCACTCTGCTTCTCGCCTGAAAAACTGGTTACAATAGCACAATAATTACAGCAACAAATGCAACCAACAGCTAGACAGATAAGAGCGCAGCAAATGAAGACCGACTAACAAACGAAAAACGGCAAAAAGCAACAAAAAATAGATGAAGCGAAAAATGGCGTATAAAAGGAGACAATCAGTCATTGACAAGACGGCCGTTGTTTTGCCACCTCGCATCTTTGTGTCTTCATAGCCAACTAGGGAGTTGCATAACTGCTCTCGAGAAGGCGGCACGACGTTCATGCGAATTTTTGCTGGCTGCCTACCTTGACAACACACACCCGTGGGGCATAAAGCAAATGAAGTGACGGCGACGGTGACGGCGACGGTGACGGCGACGTCAGCTGCGTCTGTGTCGGCGTTCGTGCGTAACAAAAATTAATCACATGCAAAATAAATATTTGTTCGCAATTTGGATGACGCAGTTATCCTGCAAGCACGTACACATACCCAGCCATCCCTTTGGGCATAGCAGTTTGGAGCTTTATTGTCCTTATTGTGGATGGGCTTTCTTTTTCTGTTTGTTGATTAGCTAGTTTTTATTGGAAATTTGACCAGACTGTCTCGTTAATTTAATTAGGGAATAAATTGTTGACACTAAGGGGTATTTTTTGAGACATTACTCTTAAGTGAAATCAATGAGCCTGCTTTAATTTATACTTCATTGCGTAGATGAATGGTTCTGTGAGTAGGAAAATTTATATTTGATTGCGTAAGTATATGATTTTGTAAGTCGCATCTAAGCAGTGGAGATGGGTTAGACTTCTTTCACGGAATTAATTCAATTAGCTGCAGTTTTGAGTATGTTCTTTATTACAGATGGTAACTGAAATATTTTGACACCTTGAACGCTATGTCGCGCGTTTTTGTAGGTCACCTAATGCGCACGAAAACGTGGGATAGGAGTTGTTTCACATTGAACATTAACCTACACTTTCGTGTTGCACTCCATGCAATTTTTTATAGTTTGTGAATAGACAGATTTTTGAAAAAGTCATTAGTACAACTTGATGATTTTTGTGATTTCACTTCGGTCATACAGGTCCATTTTCTGCCAAAGTATGAGTCATATACAAATAGTTATAAAAATCAAAAAATAACAACAACGCAGATCAGCGATCGCTGATAAAATGAAGTAAAATACTTTCAAACCGCCTCCTAACGAAAAAAAACTGCTTGACCTTCAGTGATGATTTTCGTTAAATCTGCTTAGCAGTCTAGTTTTGACAGTGGTCTGGCAAATATTTTGTTTTCCAAAGAATATTGTTTCGTCAATCAACCGATTGAACTTTATCAAGTGGCTACAGACTTAGTAAATAAACCCAAATGTTTATAGGAAAGTTGCTAATTCTTTATCTGCCCCTGGGCACTTCTAGCGTTGCCAGGCGCTATCTGAACTATCTGAACTGGTGATATCCATTGGAACATAAGATATAAGATTTTTACCTTAGACTTACTGTGAATGTTTTGATGTCCGAGGTCGGGTGGTTGGCGTAACGATACACTTAGACCTTTCGCAGGTCCATTGTGATACTACTGGAGTTCATCTTTACCCTAGGTGTTCCTTTTTAAACCATCCGGTAGCTTTAATAAACGAGCAGAGATTTGTTAGTTTTAGATGCGCTATGTGCGCTACATCGGTTAAAAATCCGTATCAAGAGTGCGCAGCCTCCCCATAGCTAAGCTTTCACACTCACATAAAAGGTGTCTGACTGTTTCCTCTTCTTCTGTATTAAGACAGCTTCTACAGAAATCGAAGCGCGGGAGTCCTAACCTTCTAGTGTGGCTGCCTAATAAACAATGACCAGTTAATACCCCTATCATTTGTTTTATAGCTTCTCTGTTAAATCTTAACAAGATTTTCGATCGACCGCTGTTCCATTTCGGCCATGTCTGTCTGCTTAGTTCGCATGTTGTGAGGTTTTGCCAACTTGTATTTACCATGTTGATAGTTTCCCTATCTATAAGTAATTTACAAGTGGCTATAGGTATGGGTATCAGCATCTTATTCAGTTGGAGATCGAGCGTTGTACCGGTTCGAGCAAGTTCGTCCGCCTTGCAGTTCCCTGCTATATTCCTGTGGCCTGGCACCCAAATGAGGTGTACTTTGTAGTAGTGTTTTAGATTCTAGCGCTTTTATTGCTGCTTGACTGTCCGAGTATATGAAGACTTCATTTACGTTTTTATTACCGTAAGTCCCTCTTTTATGGCAGTGGCTTCCGCCTGAATTACATTTCAATGATCAGGTAGGCGAAATGATTGGCTAACTCCGATTTTATCGCGCAGAAGTGTGGGCGATGACAATATCCGAAGAAGCGACGCTTGGAGTGTTTGAGAGAAAGATTCTGCGCAAGATTTTTGGACCTTTGCATGTTGGCAACGGCGAATATCGAAGGCAATTGAACGATGCGCTGTATGAGCTTTACGACGTCATAGACGGAGCGCAGCGAATAAAGATCCAGCGGCTACGTTGGCTGGGTTATGTCGTCCGAATGGATACAAATGCTCCAGCACTGAAAGTATTCGATGCGGTACCAGCTGGTGGTAGTAGAGGAAGAGGAAGAGCTCCTCTGCGTTGGAAAGATCAGTTAGAGAAGGACTTGGTTTCACTTGGTGTGTCCAACTGGCGCCGGTTAGTACGAGAAAGAAACGACTAGCGCGCTTTTTCAAACTCAGCCAAAATCGCTTAAGCGGTTATAGCGCCAATTAAGGAGAAGAATAACAACACAAATTATGCCCGAAGCGCTCCAACTGCGAAACGCTCTTAATGAGTTCAACCAGATCTTATATCTTATAGAGCTTGATTTTTCTTTGTCTAATGATGCTTTCGTTAACCTTCGGCAAGAATTTGTTGCTCATAAACTATATGAATAAGCAAAAGAATAAATAAATAGAAAGAAAAGAAAAAAATGAAAAATATAAACTTAAAACGCGCACAAAATTAAACAAATTTTTTATTTATTTAGAGCCAAAAATATTTCTTTTTTTTACTTTTAATTTTAATGAAAGTGAAAACGAAAATTCACACCATTATGCAAAGGCAAACAACAACAAAGTGGATGCTATAAATATAAACATATCCATGAGTTATGGCAAAGATAAACTCAGCAGGGTCGCATGTAGCTGTCATAGACATTGTCAGAGCGAAAAGCCGAAAAGGAAAAGGGAAAAATAAAACGTAAAATGTAAAAAGGGAATAAATTAAATGTGTGAAGTCTGCTCTACAAAGAGATTCTTTTCAAATAAATGTAAAATAAATCGCCTTCAAAATAAAGAGGGAAGGGATACTAGCAAATGCTAGAAAATATTATATGGAAATTTTGTAGAGCAAACGAATAAGGGGCGTGACAGCGTATGATACTAAAAACATACATATGTGAAGTGGCACAAAAGGTCATGAAAATATTTGTAGTACAAAAAAATACAAGCAGTGTAAAACAAAAGCTGACCTTTAAAAGTCCATGCAGTACAGATTTACACAGGGTTACCGGGGAAATCCTTTTTAGATATTTAAGGTTACTATTATAACGACATTAACCCTCGAGAACACACGCTATGAGCATTTTGCGCAAGCAATTTTTTCATTTCGCGAAATTTTTATGTTCTATGTAATTCTGGCACTAAATGTGGTGAGTACCTTCGCTAGTAGTTGTGCTTCGTACTTTACCGAGCATTTCTTTCGATTAGTGCATGATCGGACGTGTAGGCAGACGGTTGATTTTTAAGAGCGGCATTTTGTTCATTGCGCGAGAAACAATGTGAGTATTTCTTGATTTATCTTTTTTGTTGAAAACCTTGGGTTGTGAAAAGGGTTGCTGCCCCAATTTTGAATAGTGGCACAAACATTACCATGGATAATTATTTTACTTCAATACCTTTAGCAGATGAACTATACAAACAATATACAAACGACCATTGTGGGTACAATAAGAAAAAATAAAAAGGAAATTCCACCTCAATTTATTTCAGCAAAAGGAAGGCCGCAACCACATACAATGACTGCATTTGCCGAAAATAAGGTTCTTGTCTCTTACGTTCCAGTGAAAAAAACGAAAAGAGTTGTACTTATGCTATCATCACTTCATGCCGATGGCCAAGCTAATGATGAAACATCTGAGAACAAACCCGAAGTAATAACCTTTTACAACCAGACGAAAGGGGGTGTAGACACTGTTGACCAAATGAAAGACACATATTCAGTTTCCAGGATAACCTGCAGGTGGCCAATGCGAATCTTTTTCACGCTTATTGACATTACTGGCATAAACGCATAAATTATTTACAAATCAAATACAGGCAATTTAACCCAGAGGAGGACGTTTCTAAAGGAAATTGCACTGGAGCTAATAAAGCCACATATTTCTAATCGGCAGGCCATAAAAACTTTACCTCGTGATTTAAGAAATACTATGGATCGCATTGTACCAGAAAAAGAACCTGAAAGCCAACACCTACAACCTGGCTTTTGCAAGCTTTGCCCCAGGAGTAAAAACAGACGTTTGAAAAAAGGCTGCACTTTATGTGGAAAATTACTTTGCACGGAACACGTTAAGTATATGTGCCCATCTTGCTTCGAAAGTAACGTAAATGTCAATCTTACCGAAGACTGATTTTTGTCTTTTATTTATTTATTTTGTTACAAGGAGTTTTTTTGTTAATATACTAAAGTATGAATGTAAAATTGTTGGTTATGTCTTGATTGAATGAATTTATATAATTTTACATTGTGAATTTCTTAAATAAACACATAATTGCAAAAAAATGACTTGGTATTATAACTATATTAAAACTGAAATGTTTAAAAATCGTAATCCATTAAAAAGTTACATTCTTACATGAAGTGAGCAAAATGCTCATGCGCGAGAGTCCGTGCTATCTTACGAGGCGCGTGTTCTCGAGGGTTAAAAAAATAAATTTTCATATGTCTGTTTAGCGGATCAAAAAATTACACTACTCTCGGAATAATATAGCTGACTATACACAGCAGTTAGTCCAACATAACAAAAAATCGTTTCAAAGCACTGCCAATCCGAAAAGGACGGTTGAACAGTTTTCTAATGGTCGGGAGACCCTCCATGTGGGCGTGCTTGACTGTTTTTTATCATTCTTTTTTCCTTTAGTCTGTTTATGCGATTCATCTGTGGTAGATGTGCTGCATCATGCTCTCGGAAAATATATGTGAAAACGCCTGGATTATTGGACTTTTTTTCTGCTAATTGTGTGACTTGACCAGTCAACTTACTTTTGATCTTTGTTAACATAGCAACATAAATCATTGGACAACATCCTAAAGTGTACCGAATTGCGAAGGAGTGTCGCAGATTTAAATAATAAAGTATCTTGGAGGACTTTCTCTATGTTTGCATATTTATGCCCTGTAAACTGCACGGCCGCCATAGCCGAATGGGTTGGTGCGTGACTATCATTCGGAATCAAGAGAGAACGTAGGTTCGAATCTCGGCGAAAGACCAAAATGAAGAAACAGTTTTTTCTAATAGCGGTCGCTCCTCGGCAGGCAATGGCAAAAACCTCCGAGCGTATTTCTGCCATGAAAAAGCACCTCATAAAAAAACAATCTGCCGTTCAGAAAGATTATCAAAGGTGCCGTCGCACCAGTGGTATGTGGGGCATGCTCTCACTAACACTATAACAATCCTCCTTATGGTGGAGTCCAAGGTGGAGCCGCGTTTATGTCTATTGGCACAACAGGTACCTGCGTCCAGGTTCCTCTTACATGGACGTATGGAGGTTATACGCTATCGATAGTATCCATTGCGTCCACTTCATAAGTGCTTCTGCAGCAAATGGAACATCGGAAAAGGTGTCGTAGATATCACCGACATGTCATAGCCTGATACCGTCTTCAGCACTAAGCTCAGGCGTCTGTTATTTGTCGTCAGTTCGTAGGCAGTCTACCTCCAGTCAAAAGCTGCTGCTCAATTCTTCTCTGCGTGTTACGTTGCCACTCTGCGCGTTGAAGATATATCCCTATCATTGTTGCAAAATTTGTTGCTGCATTCCAGCAAGTATTTGATGCGATCAGCTTGGTGATTAGATTTTCCGGGCGCAGTTGACCACCCAGAAGTGCTTCAAGCGTTAGGCGCTCCTCTCTGAAACGATCGCAGCAGAAGAATACGTGTACCACACTTTCTATCGTGTTGTTGCAGTTTGGGCAGAACGGAGTGTCCTCCAGATTAAATCGATGCAGGTATTCCAAAAAACAACCGTGGCCACTCAGTATTTGAGTGAGATGTTGATGTCGTTGATAGGCAATTCTTTTACCTGAATGTCGGCTGGTAGTTTGCCCGCAATAACGCCTATTGCGTCTCTCGAGACCGTTCTGTAGCTACAAGCCACCCTTATTGCACTTCAACAAAGTACATGTGCCGTACCGTAAAAGACTGCGGAGTCTACAACTGTTGATAAGACACGTCTTCTGCTGCCTTGCGGGCCGCCAATATTAGGCAACATTCGTGTAAGCGCTCCATTGAAAGCATCAGCTTGTGTGTGGAAGATATTTTATCAATAAATTCATTAATCTCCAGCGAAGGCCTGTATCAGGAAAAGGTGCGGTCATATCGAGAATAATACTTATTGAATAAAAAAAATTAATTTTTGAATTTTTTAGTTATAGTCACTTATTTTTTAAATTCCTGATTTCATTCTTATGCAATTTGACCCTAAAGTAGTTGAGCCCGTAATCCGCTTACGAGTTCCTTCTTTACAACCTTTTTGGATGGCTAAAAAGGCATTCGAGCTTCCAAAGCAATTTGCAGAATAGTTTCCATACAACGAGACTTTTTTGTTACTGATGTGAGTAAAAACGACTTATAGAAAAATCGTGAATTCAAAACTTCAGCAAGCAGACATTTTGAATTTTCAGTGCTTGCTTAAAATTTTATTGATGATTTTATTATTTGGCAGTAAAAATGGGCCCCTCAAAATATCAAAAAAAAAAAAAAAAAAATTCAAATAAAGTTTTTTAAGAATATTAAAAATCGAATATTCCGAAGTTTTGGGCATCAAGGTTGTATAACGAATTAAATTAGCATTTTTTTTTTAGGTACAACACCTTGTTACTGCTTGGAGCGAAATCTGTATTTCACATTTTTCTGGCGGAAGGATCGCGCAGTTGGTTGAGGACTTTGATAAATTTGGTGTGTCTGCGCTATTATCGCGGTTGCCCTTCCTCTTGCTGGCGCGACTGATGCAATGTGTAACTGTGTGTGTTTCTTTGATTTTGCTCGTTTTAACATGCACAATTCAAATAATGCGCTGACTATTGGGCGGGAGTAAGAATAGAAAGGATACGCTTTTTTGGAGTTGAGGAATAAGATTCTTTCTGGTTTTTTTGTAGAAACAGGTAAAGTAAGTAAATTTGGAAAAGTCGAGGACCGTCCTTTATGTGGGATTCGAACCAACAGCCTTTGGGATGGCAGGGTAGTGCACTTACGCTAGACAACCAATACCGCAGAAATTACCTAGGTAATAATGTTCTTGAGTTTCTAATGTCCTTAAGTATCTATTTCTCGTAACTGTGTATAAATCTGCTCGTATACGCACATATTCCTTTTTGTACGAGGTGTAACTTTGAATAAAGGGACGTGCGCAGAGAACGGTTTATAAACAGTTTTTATTATCACCTACAGTATATGCCTCGCCTGTATATTTTCTGTAAGTGTTTCCTGTTTTTTTTTAACGCTACAAAAAGTCCACTTCTGTCAGCTTATTGTACTTTCTTAAAAAGCAGCTTTTGAAGCAATAAAGGCCTACCTATATGAACGTGGTCTTATGAAACACTCTTGAAAGAGAGTTCACAGCATTGAAAATAGTGAGTTATGTGGAATAAAAATACTCGTTAGCTACGAACTTTACTCGATAACTTTGTTGCTTTCACATACACATTTTTTCGTTAAGTGAGCAGAGCCCAGTAATAGCGAGGATAGGAGAGAAGTGGGGAACTAAAAGCGCGTTTTGTTAAATAACTAACCAACTTTTTCATCACTCGGTTCAATACAAATCGTCTTTGTGTGAAGTAATACCAACAACAGGCGTTACTTAGCATTGGAAACTTGAAAGCTATATTAGCTGGCACCAAAAACTAGAGATTGAGTAATCTGAAGAAACAAAGTTGTCAATTGGCCACTTAGGTGTTATAATTTGACTATTTTCGGGTAATTTTTGTGAAGCAAGCAGGATTATTGGTCTGTTCTCTACGAGCAAACTGTCATCGACAGTTAAAGTCGACACGCTACAAGTGGTCTTATTCCAGTTAGGCTGCAAAAAATACTGCAGAGTAAAACAAATTTTGGAAGATAAAAAGATTTTCATAAAACACAACCGAGGTAACCATGACTGAATCAGTAAGTACTTGCAAAATAAACATGGAAGACACTGCAAGAAGGAATTTAATTTTTCATGCAGTCTTCTTTCATCTTCTTTAATACCTACCCAAACTTTCTCAAAGTTTAAACCCTTCAAATAATGTGATTTTAGGAGGATTTATATCATGGGGGCTGCCGTAGGTCAATAGGTTGGTGCCAGACTATGATTCGAAAGGGCACAGATTTGAAACACGAAACACCAACAGATAGAAGAAGGTTTTTTCCAAAAAGCAAATCTTCAATCTCTTTCTTCTTAAAATAGAAATATTCAATTGCATCGAGAAGTGAATAAGAAAAAACGGTGTAAAGTGCGCATAGCCAAATCTGTATGGATAGACGCACAATGTAAAGAAATTGATAATTTGAAAGAAAAACTAGAATAATCGTGTGCCGTTCATCAAAGAAAAGTGACATCACTTTTGATCAACGATAAAAATGAAATCGCTACTGAAAATTACGGTAAAAAACCGATACGCGAATACATGACAACAGAACGTTATAAGTAGAACACAATTCATTAAACAATAATAATACATCTGACTTACCAATAACAATAGATGAAGCGGGTGGTGCTATCAAGCGCTCAAAGTGAAGCCATCGAATCAGCCGATATACCAGCAGAAGTATTAAAACTCATGAATAAAAACCACATTTACTTCTGCTAGTTTTTAATTATATCAACCTGTAAGGTATAAGCTCTTAAAATAGAAGATATGAACCTTTGAAATGTGCATCCACAGACGTCTACTTGAAATTTTCTGGACTGACCAGGTTTCTAACAGTGAAGTTCTTCGTAAAATGAGCCGAAAGAGGAAGCTTCTTATGACGGTACAACGAAGAAATATGACTTATCGAAGGCATATTCTTCGAAACGAAAAATACAAACAGCTGTAACCTATCCTGGAATCGAAAATCGAAGGAAGACTTGAAATTGGGAGGAAACAGAAATCATGGCTGCGAAATATTAAACATATCGGCAATATTAGAGAGTTATGGAATGCGGCAAAAGACAGAAAAGGTTTCAGCAAAATTACAACTAAAATTTTTTAGCAACATAAATTTATGCATAACAAATGCACTTATACATATATACAGGGTGAACGATATGAAGTGTTACCAACTTCACACTGCTTGTAGCTGTAAAACAACTCATGACATCAACGTTCAATTGTTCTAATGACAGTTCAATATATTGTTTATAAGCCATCAAAAGCATTTGCGTCTCAGTTTTGTTGAATTTTTCTTTTCTGTGATGGAATTCAAACGTAGTAGTGTGATTGCGTTATATTTGGCTGGAAAATCACAACCAGCCATTGTTCGTGAGCTCAGTCACCTCAAAGTGAATAAAATGTTTGTGAAGCGCAATATAAAACGTTTCAATGATACTGGTAGCATTGCAAAACGCTAAAAAAAAAAAAAACCGCAACAACGCCGGAAATGGTTCGGAAAGTGAAGGCTCGACTTGAACGAAATCCACGTCGAAGTGGAATAAAAATGGCCAAAGAACTGAAATTATCGCAAGACAGCATTCGACGCATATTGAAAAATGAGCTCAAGGTCAAGGCTTACAAGTTCCAAACAGCACACGATATTTCACCCTAGCAAAAAAAAGTTCGTTGCGAAAGAGCAAAGGAGTTGTTGCGCTTGCACGAACGTGGCGAATTTCCTAACATTGTGTTTTCTGATGAAAAAAATTTCCCAATTGAGCAGTTCATAAACACTCAAAACGATCGTCTTTAGTTGACCGAACGCTCATACGAGAATGTGCGCCTACGTATGGCCACTCGAAGCAATTTCCCATCGCAAATAATGGTTTGGGCCGCAGTGACCGCTGATGGACGCTCTCCAATCGTTTTTATCGAGCCTTGTGTCAAAGTGAATGCGACTCATTATCGGGAAAATGTTTTAGAAGCTGCTTTAGAGCCGTGGACAAGCAAACATTTCGGTCGTTCCAACAGGACTCGGCATCGTCTCATAAACTCGTGTGAACCAAGAATGGTTAAAAAATCATGTTCCACACTTCATTTCGTCCACACAATGGCTTTCGAATTCGCCAGACGCAAATCCGATGGACACTACCATCTGGTCCATTTTGGAGAGCAAGGTGAGAACTAAAAAATACGCCAGTATGGATGCGCTGAAAAAAGCGATTATACTAGAATGGGCCAAAATACCTCAAGATAACATATGCTGCAACTCATTTTTTGACCGTTTGAAGGTTATGAAGTTACAATATATATATATATATAGCGAAGTTCTCAACCATCTGTGCGATTCTTCTGGCAGAAAACGTAAAACACAGATGGCGCTCTAAGCAGTAAGAAGGTGTTGTTCCTAAGTTTAGGACTGGTAGTGGCAGGTTAGTCACCTACCCTGTCAGAAATGAAATAGATAAACGTAACTAACATAAGAAAAATGTCTTCTCGAGACCCTATGTTCCCGAAAGGAGTGAACAAGGATAGAACAAAAAAATTAAAGAAGAAGAAGAAGTTCAGATTTTTATGGACTCTTAATCCTGAGTCTAATTATAATTACTAACACACACATATCATTTTCCATCTCATTGAATTATTTATGCTCTATTAGCAAGCAACATTCCACACCTCTTCAAAACCACCCGTTACTTGTATGTACATCTCTCACAAATAGTTCGAAAAGCCCATAACAGGCAGTGCTAATGCGAGCGGTATTCTGTTGGTTGGTATTTGTTTGTAAAGCATGATATTGCGAGCGTTTGGCGCGAGGGAAGTGTGGGGGTAGTGGAACGTGAATTGTGCCATTAAACAGCGCTGCTATGTGCCGTTTAGTTGGTGGGCGTGTATGTCCTTGGTGCTGCTGGCCGTCCTACTGACATTTATTTGCCAGTCATGTGTGTGTGTGTGTGAGTATCTGCACTAGCAAAACATACATACAGACACACACATATAGTATACACACGCACACACATATCTGCACTGTGCATTCCAAAAAAATATTCACAACAATTTTTTGATTGCAATTTTCTTTTCGTTTTTCGTTTTTTCATTTTTTCATTTTTTGTTCTTCTTCATTTCTCATATTTTGCCTGATTCGTACTGTTATTCGCGCAATGTTGCTGCGTCAGGGTAAACTATGGAAATAAATGCTACAGCAAATACATACCTACGTATTTCAAGTATTTTGTAGAACATGACATGTACAAGTTAACATACGCACACACATACACACGCACACATGCACATACATACAAATAGACATATGCGCGCAGTGAACTGGAAAAAATGAGTGCAAGTTCGGCAGGCGACTGATTGTGTATGTAAATGGCTAAAGCGCCTAAAGTGCTGCTTTAAATATGAGCCTCTGTTGAGTGGAACACGAGACGGCTCCCTGCGTGGGTTCGTCGTTGCCGCTGTAGCAGATTATGTGAACTGCAGAACTGCCGCTGTGCCCCAAACCTTGTTTCACTTTTTAGCAACTTGTCGGTATGTATGTTTGCACGTAAAAAAAAACAAGAAAAAATAAAAAAGTGAAATTGCTGCCTCGCAGCGAAACAAAAAGGAGCATACACAGGGAAAAAATAAGCACGAACAGTTATGGCACAGAGATAGAAGGCATCGCAATCAGTGCCTAGGAAAAAAAGTAGGTGAAATCACATGCGAGTTAAAGCGTACCAGATCGTATCCTTACGCAAGGATATGCGAGTGCAAGACAAAGAAACGCTCGTAGGCGAACAAATACAACAAACACAAAAAATACAAAAGAAACAAAAATTCATTTATTTGTATACTTGCTGCGCCTGCATAACTTTGGCTCAGTTATGCCTCAAGGACATGCACAGCAACGCACAACAATTTGCAAAAGTTGCTCAACGTGTTGTTGTTCTTCTTGTTTTTTGTGTCTTTTGGAACGTTTGCTGATATGTAGATACGTATTCGTAAGCTGGTGGTGAATTTTTACGCATCAAAGCTGGCGCGCAAAATTTTGCTGATTTCGGTTGGTGTTTATTGAGAAAATTTTGCGCATTGCTTTGAGTGAAATTTATCGTGCTTTCGAAAGAGCTGAAATAAAGACGAATAAGACGCGCATGGCGTATACAAAGCAAGCAGATGATTTTTTTTTCAAATAACTCTCAATAGGAACGAGGTATTTGAGAACTTTTCTTAGAGCGAATCACAAAAAGATTTTTTAAGCTATTTCATAAAAATATTGTTCACATTCTAAAATGTTATTTCATAATAGCCAGACTTCACTTTCTGGTTGAAATTCGACCTAATCAAGAAAATTTTAAAACTTAAGCTTAATTTTTTGAATTGCATGCCCCAGGTATGTTGCCTCTGCAGCCGCTCAGGGTCTAATTTTTATCTATTTTTTATTAACGCATATTAAAGTATAAACAAATAAAATAAAATAAAAATAACGTTTAGAAATTACAACTATGTAGTAGAACTAACTAAGGATACTACGAGCAACTTTTATTGAACATATATATTAAAAGAAAGAAAAATTCAGATGCCTCAATATTCATAAATTCATTATGAATGTATAAATACATAAGGGCGCCACTGGGCGCCCATCTGGTCTAAAACTGTTTTACGTTTGAGCCACCGACGATGAGTATTTGCCTGGAGCAAAGCCAATGCTTCTGTGTTGACATGTGTACTTAAACGTTGTCTGTGAGCCATGGCATACTTTTTCGCCACGTCAGTGACGAGCAGCATACCAAGATCACGATGGAGGTCGAGATTTCTCACATAGTATGGAGCATTGACGATGCTGCGCAACACTTTATTTTGAAATCGTTGGATAATAGTCATGCAAGATTCGCTTGAGCATCCCTATAGCTGAATGCTATACGCCCAGACCGGTTTAAGACAGTGTCTTATGAATTGATGGCGAGTGTTCAGACTTCCACTTCAATTGCCAGTGGCAATACGATAATGATTATAATACTATTATCTCAGAAAATTACAGAACTTTAATTCGTCCTGCGCAGCACAAATTGATAACCAAATTCCCACCTACTTAACACTCGAACAAGTAGCCATCTATGCTACACCAGACGCCGGATCTGTCGGCATCTCGTGCAACAAAATAAAACTTAATTATGGTTTAACGTTAAATCATATCATTTTTGTTTTGATTATGTTACAATTTAACATTTTACAATACTTTTTTTGTACTTCTTGTCCCCTTGTGCCTTGAGTTTCCATTTATTTCCCAAAATCATATAAACTCAATTTAAATTTCATTTAAAATTCAGAAGAATTAAAAAAAAAATTACGAATTTTTAAATCTGAACCTACAAAAAATTTTCGGGTACGAATTTTTAGTAAAATGGCCAAAAAACGATAAAAATTCACTTGTATTTTTATCATTTTTTTCTGATGGATTCTTCGCCTTTATAAATATTATTTTCCTGTCTAACAAAATACGCGCAAGATATTGTTTGCACAAAAAAAAAAAAAAAAACAAACACAAACAAAATAAAATTAAAAAGAATCAACTTAAGTTATAAATATAAAATTGTTATAAAATTACGACATAAATTGTGCCGCCACCAAAAAAAACAAAACAAATAAAAATAAATTAAACGCTAACGCAATTTTTAGCCATTAAATACTTCTACTTGATTATAACAAAGATCAGTGGATTAAAACTGAATACTCGGAAACTATCTAAAAAATTCAGATTAAAAAATTTTAAATTAAGATGAAAATTTATTGAATTTCTTTAAATATTTGAATAAAGTTTGAAAGCTTGTTTTACACGGTTTTGGGTAAGGAATGAACCAAACTTAAAAAAAAAAAATATTATACAAACAAATTTTAACTCGCAAAACATTGTAATTAAAAAAATAATAATCATCATTTCATTTGTTACTCTCGCCACTTTTTGATGTTGTAACCAATGCAATCCAACATTCGCAATTCGTCATTATAGAAATTTGATAATGTTGACCTTTATTCGTCGGAAAAGTTGATCGTTTTCTGATTCCTACACTCTCAAACTATTGTACTCCTCGCTCACTAAAATTCGTAGATCCCATTCCGTCCAATCGACCTCGTTGCTTACTAACAAATCTCATAGCCTTATAGACTTGGCACGTTCTGTTGTCGATGTGTTTGACTTTTGATATTTGTGCGGGCTCAAGAGATTGTCCTCTTCTGCTCAATACAATTCCTTTTAGTGTTCATCTTCTTCTTGATTGGAGCGATAACCGCTTTCACGATTTTGGTCGAGCTTAAAAAAGCGTGCCAATCGTTTCTTTCCTGTTCTAACCGGCGCCAGTTGGAAACACCAAGTGAAACTAAGTCCCTTTCACCTGATCTTTCCAACGCAGAGTAGGCCTTTTCTTCCTATGCTACCATCAGCTGGTACCACATCAAATCTTTTCAGTGCCAAAGCGTAGCCGCTGAATCTTTATTCGCTGCGCTGTGTCTGCGTTGCCGTAAAGCTGATACAGTCCAAAAATCTTTCGCAACATCTTTCTCTGAAACACTGCAAGAGTCGCCTTACCAGATATTGTCATCGTCCAGCTTCTGCTCCGCACTGCTCAATTGCTTACTTAGTCCAAAGTAGCACCTGTTGGCAAGAGAGATTCCACTTTGAATTTCAAGGCTGACAGGATGGTTCCATATGTACAAGTCCACGTAAGTGGGGAAAGTAACTGATTACCACTCACGTGGCAGTGGCTTGGACGATTCTTTTATGGTTCAAGCAGCTCACCACTTCCACAAGTATCCTCTGGGTAGCTTCCGAACCACCGTTTGAGAGCGAGCTAATTTGAAAAGGCAAAGCATCCCAGAATAGCTGGTTGTGCGCTGGGTGTGGAACCCGCCACGTAAAAAACCCCCCAATGGAAACACGAACTCGAAAGAGGACTCTTTATTCTAATGACGAGCCCTCCAAACGTACTAAGGACTATAATTGTAGGGCATGCTCTTGGAATACCCGGTCCTGTAATGGGAAAGATGCATCTGCCTGGCTGGTTGATGCCCTCGTGACTGTAAAGGCCGACATTTCTTACTTAACCGTCGGTATTTTGAGATCCTTGTAGATTTGGGCGTTGGAGACATACCAATTTGAGTACTTTAAACTGAAATTTCTGTGGTATTTCTATATTTGAGTTGGCTGCAATGCCACATAGCTGGCCACCGTATGTCCGAATGGGTTTGAGAATCGCCTTATACAAGAGAATTTTGTTATGTAGCGACAATTGGTATTTTTTGTTTAAATAACCAGTGGAGAGAAGTAAGTTTTAGATCAAAAGTTTTTCCTTTGGTGAGGATGTGAGTTCTCCAAGTGAGTTTTGAGTCCATATGAATGTCTAAATACTTGTTGCGTTGTGGGATCTCGATGCCATTGAGCTCTACTGGAGGACAGTGTTCACGTCGGGTTTTAAATGTTACTTGAACCGATTTAGTCTCATTCGCCAACTTTGTAGCCAATCGAAATCGAAACATTTAGGCAATTTTAGAGATACTTTGTTCGTGACTTTATGTACAGCGAGCTCAGCTGTATCATCGGCATTTGTTCCGATGAGGGCACCAGATGAGGCAGACAGATCATGCGTGAACAACTGGTTTAACATGAGACCTAGACCGGAGCCTTCAGGCAAGCCAGCATTTCTTTTGTGGATGTTGACTATTTCATCGTCTTCTTTGACAAAAAAGTGTCTATCGGCAAGTTAAATTATGGAATGAAAATTGCATATTAGTCTCCCCCTCTCTCTTATATATTTATAAGTATAGGTACGTAGGTGAAATGGTTGAAGTGCCAGTCTAGCGCTCCTCAAGTAGCACTAAAGCGTCGTTGATACCATTATGAGGCCTCAAATAGGCAGATATCTACTGCCAGCCAAAGCTGTTGATATAATGGAGGAGATTGATGGGATTTAGGTTGGCGCACTGCTCCAGGCTGTCGAAGAAAGGAGCACCCAGTGATCATAATCGTCTAGCTGCCAAACCCGGACATTTACATAGAAAGAGCTCAACAGTCTCCTTTTCTGAAAGGTCCCCACAGATTATGCAGTGGGGGTTAATTGGTAACCCTAGCTTTTCCGCATGTATGCCGATCGTCCAGTGACAGGTAAACATAGCTAGGAGTTTGGAAATTGAATGCCGAGAAATCCAAAGAACTTTCTGAGTCCTTCGTATATCGTATTGGAGCCAAAGGGTTTTCAAAATAGCACATGAAGAAATGGAGCTTCATCTTTTCTGTGCTTTCCTGAGAAATAATTTGTGCAGTTCCCCTTTAACAACTGTCAGGGGATATCAATGACCACGTAGGAGGTCTCTGAGGCCGATTCAGTCCATATATAGGCAGGCTTGTTAATATTCAAAGGACCCATTTGCAACCCTGTATCTTTTGACAAAGACGCCAGATCGCCTAATAACATACCGCGTTGGAAGCGTCAGTCCAAAGCAAATTTTTATCATGGAACAGTGCACACCACGCGAGCGCTACCAAATTGTTGAAATTTAAATTCAACAAAAGAAGTCAATTGTGAAAACTCAACGTGCGCATAAAAAATTAAATAATGTGAAAAGTGCGCCTTCTAAGAACACTATTAAACGTTTGTACGAAAGGTTTTCGACTGGTGATGCTCTTTCTAATCCAAAGAGGCCAAATCAAAACCGTCCAAGGCGTCGCCAAGGACATCCCAAAATCGCCGTTCTCAGCAGCTGGGCATTGCTCGGACCACTTCACAACGAATTATCGGCATTGATTTGCATTTATTCCCGTCTAAGATTCAATTGACCCAAAGATTGTTGCCTGCGGACAAGCCTCACCGATTGGAATGGGCCCAAAGAGTCATCGAAATCTTTCGGGTCCATCGAATATTGGCAACCCTGTACTAGTTGCAATTGTACTATGCTTCTAACATATGTCTAAGAATCGCTAGTACAAAAAAAATAAAAAATCTGCCGTTCTTCGACGTCATAACGCTAAAGGTCCCTTCAGGAGGCACGAGGCCAAACGACCAGCAAATTATATGAGCGTCAATGTATGTATGAATGTATATACACATATATACTTATATGTATGCATACCTGAAATTTGATATCAAAATAATGCGTTGGTAAATCGATATATGAGAAATTTCCTAAAATTAGATAGAAACATTCTAAACTTCAGATTCACATCCTCCAGCTCTGCTACTCTACATGAAATTCTTCATTTCTTGCTTCATTTGATATGTTTTGCGGTGGTAATGTTTCATACGCAACGATTTCGTTGTGGCTTATGTAAATGGCTTATATGTATGTCTGCATGTTCAGCGGCACAAATTCCAACATTTGCGTAAATCCAACATATTATGCTGATACACATACATACCAAGCCATGCAAATCAACGTAAATGCAATTGTTTAAAAAATTTCTTATTTAACAACATTTTAGTTTTTTCCGACTGCTTGTGGAACATTTTTACTTGTCGCTCAGTTTGTTGCATATGTCATCGCACATGCTTGCATTTTGTTGTACGAGTACTCGACATTGTTGTTGCTTTTGTATACATTACCACCACCACATCTGATACTCAATGTTGACGCCTCGCGGCATAACAACTCATTTTTTAATAAAATTTATCGCACCCAGGCGGTGTATTAACGAATTTGTTTTAATTTTTATTATCGCCATCCAGTCAGTTATTAATGACGTCTGTTGCATCGGTCCTTTCGTTGTTGCATCACTGCCTTGTGGCGCACTGAGTTGCTGCGCTGTCGAGCTCTTGCTGAACTATTGTTGAGCTGTCAATGCAATGGAGCAGCAGTTGCTCCCGTTGTTCGCTCGCTCTTGTCCTGACAGCTGTTTATCGGGCTTAATTGAGGATCTGCTTTGCTTGTTTTTCAACTCCAAATTTGTTGTTCGTAATTTGTAAGTCGCTCAGCTACACTTGCGTCACGGGTGGTCTGGTTGTGTGTGCTGGTGTTGTTGTTACCTACTGCAGTAATTTGTAATTTATGTATAGCGATATTTTGCTCAGTGGCTTTGGTGGCGCTTACTACGAAAAATATAATATAATTTATGTTAACTCAAGAAGAGAAAAAAAAAGTGTGATTTTAAATTAATTGATATGCCCATAAAAAGCTGATTCGGTGGTCAGCGCATTTAAATTGTTATTTCAAGAAAATTTATTTATTCAAAAATTAGTTCTACACGTAGAAGTTGTAAAAATAACAGAATATATTTTGATCGAATGAGAAGTTTCTAAGAGAGCTCTCTGCCAAAAGGTACAAATACATTAATACATTTTTTTGCTATGAAGTTAATTGTAAACTAATCGTATTTGACATTGTTTTTTAGTCATCAACGTTACTATGATTTCGTATCTTTGTAAATTAAATTACTTATCGACTAACGACAGGTGCAATATTTTATGAAAGCAAATTAAAAAAAAAATACAAAAATAAAAATATGAAATAAAATGTTTGCAAATTAAAATAAGGGAACCATAGAAGACAAAGTTGTTTAAGTAACCCATAACCCAAACAGCTAAAAAAGTTTTAAAATCCAAAAAACTATTCATTTTACTAATACTCCATGTGCTCTAGTTGTGGTATCATTAGTCACGAGAATCTAATACTGTCAGTTCTCAGCAAAATTCCTTGGATACTCTCATTTGAGATTTTTCTCAGGGCTACGATTATCGGGTTAAAGATCTCAGGTATACAAGATGAAGTCCAAAATAAGTAAGACTGGTGTCATAAAAATGTTTTTGATGGCGCCATCTTTCTAATGAGTTAGTGTGTTGGAAGTTAAATTCTAAGCTGACTTCCAGTGAAAGTTTGGTGACAGTTGGTTCAGTGGAAGCGAAGTTATTGCGTCTAAAGTGTCAGTATGTTTGTGTCAACGGTACAAAAATGAGTTTCGAACAAAGGGCTAATATCAAATTTTGTTTTAAAATCGGTTAAACGTTTACCGAAGCATTTGAGTTGATAAAAAAAGTGTATGACGATAATTGTCTATCTCGTGCCAGAGTTCATGAGTGGTTTACGCTTTTCAAAGATAGTTGTGAGGACATAAATGAGGACAATGACAATACGGGCTGCCCAAAATCAGTAATCACCAAAAACTCCGTCGAAATTGTTCGCAACTTTATCAAAAATTAACCGAAATCACCGTTGAAATTCATGAAATTGGAGTTGAATATCTCCAAAACATTGATTTATCGCATTTTAGCTGATCATTTGGGCTTATGAAAGATCTGTGCATATTTCATTCCATTCAAGTTAACTAAGAACCAAAAATTGCTCAGAATTTAACATTCAAAAGATCTCATTAAAGAGGCGAGAAAAGACGAGAACTTCTTTACAATATTGTAACTGGTGATGAAATGGTGGGTGGCTGTGTTTCCAATATGAACGTGGAACTAAGCGTCAAAGTGCCGATTGGAAGGCCCCAGATGAGCCACCACCCAAAAAATCGCGTTTGGAGAAGTCAGAAATCAAGTCGTTGGTCAAGTGTTTTTACGATTTCAAGGGAATTGTTCACAAGAAGTTAGTGCTAACCGACCAAACCGTCAATGCAATTTTCTATCTTGGCGTTTTGAAGAGTTTGTTGCAACGCATTCGTCGAATTCGCCCTGAATACCGCGAAGGAGGAAGCTGACGCTTATTGCATGAGAATGCACCATCTCATCGATCCACTCTTGTGACTGATTTTTTGACTAGAAATCGCATTTGAACCATCAAGCCAAATTTGAACTGTATTCGCCTGCTATGGCTCCCTGTGACTTCTAACTATTCGAAAAATTGCATTTGGCCATGAATGGAAAACGTTTTGCGTCCGTAGAGACCATCCAAAAGAATAGTACCGACATCAATGATCTGAAACACTCTTTCGAAAAGCTTTTCGATCGCCCAAAACAGTGTATCGAGGCCAGAGGAGACGATTTTGGAAAAATTAACCCGAAGTTATCAGAACAAAACTCGTGTCGTTTCTATTTTAGCTCAGTTTATTTTAGACTGCACCTTACAGATCCGGCATTGAAAATTTGCTCGCTACTTTATATACATAGATAAGTAAGTTTCTGAATATTTTTTTATTAATTTAAAATTTCCTTTTGTAAATTATCACATTTCTTTTATGTTGGAAGTAGAAAACTTGAATTAAGAAAGTTTCGTATTTTTCTGTGCAGTTTAAATAAAATTTTCTAAAATAAAAGCCAGCTTCAAAAAAAAAAGAAGTTTTTCTGCCAAACTGAATGGTCGGAAATTCACATTTTACTGCCAAGTAATCCACAATTGAGAAACGGATTTATAACTCGAAATGGGAATATAAATAAATAAAAACAAATGGATTTGAGTGAGCTGAGCTGTAGATTATTTTAATAAAATATACATATTCGAATATGGTTTTGCCGAAGTTTATTGTAAAAATGTATACACACACACACACATATACACGTACACTTATTTGATATACATATTTGCATTCGTGTTAGTGCGGAATAATGGAAAGTAAGCCAGAATGCATTAATGCAAACAATTTACAGCGGAACATTGAAAGTGAAGAGACAAAAGTGATGAAGAAGAATCTGAACAAAAGTGATGAAAAACAGCAATTACAGCGAAAAACTTGGAAAAAAGATATAAACTTAAATGAAAGAGGAAACAATGCGATGCGAATGAATAGAACGTTGAATTATATTTAGCAGGTGACTGCTACAGCTGCGGCTCCAGTTAAGTGCGCTTTTAGCACACACACACTTCCAGACATATACATATTTCTGCACCTCATGTGTGCATGTGTGGGTGTGCCGCTTATGCGCTCGCATTCTATACGCGTGAGTGCTCACATGTACGCGTTGTGCACTTCAAATCCTACTACACACGCACACACATACACACTTACAGCCACACGCATACAAACAAATTTATATTCATTTCCATTGTTTTTTAGTCAAATCTTATACTTTACGGCAGTATATTTTATTACTTTATATGCGTACCTTTATTTGCATTTTAGCGAACAATGCGCATAAGTGAAATAGCTTGAAAATCTGGAGCATAAAAATGCATTGAAAACAAAAACAAAAAAAGCGAAAAACAAAAAAACAAAAAACGCAACAATACGCAAATGAAATGTGAAAATGCAAAATGAGTTGCCCAACCGCCAAGTCATGATGCCACAAGGCAACTTGCAACATAACTCACATGCGAGTGAGTAGCGGGTGTTGGAGAATAAAGAACGACCGCCTCACTCCTATAGTTCTATGCCTTCTCTTCAGCTCTTAACAATTGAAGTTGACCCAAATACTAAAAAGCGTGTAGCTGGTGGTGCTGTGTATGTGTGTGTGTGTGTACGTGGAAAGCTTTCGCCCGCAAGTATGGGAAGATTGGAGAGTTCCAGCACGACCGCACATTAACTTAAAAACTTCAGCATTTGCAACGCATTTGCAACTTTCATATGCATTTGTGTGCATGTAAGTGGGTTCATGTGTATGTGTGTGTGTGTGCGTGTGCTATTGCGTGCGTCATGTATGCGCTGCATGTTATTTTAACCCAAAGAAATGGGTCGCTCACTCACTTACCTAGCCAGCAAGTGAGCTGCCTGCAACTGCTTTTTCGCTTCCTGCTCCTACTCTTCTGCTTCTTCTTCTACCCCTTAATGCAGCATTTGGAACAACGTTCGGAGTGACAGCAACATAATGAGCTATAGCATTGGCAATTCTTCAAGTGGAAAAGAGTTATCTTATGCAAAAGCTATGCATTTAGGGAATTCATGAAATTTATGTTCACAAAAAGTGGAAGAATTCAAAAGTGTGCAAAGTTTCTGAATATTAACTATGTAATAAATTTTATGAATCGAGATTTTAGTTAAGTAGGCAAAAAATGATAGACTCACCGGCTGCAAGCATTAGTTGTGAAAAATTAAATTTATTTATTTTAAAAATTATATTTCTGCATCACTGCATGAAATGGTGAACTGCTTAGGTAAAGGGGGGGAACAGAATATTGAGGAAGTGCTGTTTCAGCTTCTCCGCGAGCTCATTTATGATTTACTTTATTTAAGTTAACAGCTCGTAAGGACTCTTAGCGCAAAATGAGGTGGGCGTCTAAACATATTTTCATAAATTTATTAAGCTTGCCTAGCCGAATGGATTGGTGTGTGACTACCATTCGGGAGTGCGTAGATTCAAACTTTCGTGCATGAAACAGCGAAATAGGAAATTTTTTTCTAAAGCGGTTGACCCTCGGCAGGCAATGGCAAGCCTCCGAGTGTCTTCTGCCAGAAAAATCAACTGATAAAAAACATTTGCCGTTTGCAGTCGGCTTAGAATTCTTCCATTTGTGGAACAACATCAAGACGCACGCCGCAAATAGGAACAGGAACTCGGCCAAACACCTAACAGAAGTGTACGCGCCAATTATTAATTTTTTTTTGTTTTTTTTTTGTTATTTGGTGCCCCTTGGAAAGAGCCGCTCTTATGTGAAGTGTTTGATGACTGACTACATTTATTTTCAAATCACTATTTTGTGGGGTAGTAAAGAGATGTGTCAGTAGGAATGATATGCCAAAGAGTTGCCGGTATATTTCAGTATCTTTAAGAAAAAATGGGAAAATTGTCTTTGTAATAGAGCCGGTGGTATCGTCGAATACTCCTGCTGCCACGAATCAAATGTTTTAAGGCGTATTTGTCATGTGCCTGTCGTCTGTCGAAAAAGATTCAGAGTCTAAGTCGATTGCGAGGGCTTCAGCCTGGAAGACAGTGCACGATTTGTGAATGGTGTGACTTTTCCGACTTCCAGTCTCCATGGAGACGAGCAAGAAGAGCTGCTCCATAATCGCCAGTTTCAAGCTTAATACCATCCGTGAAGATGAATGTAATGTTCATTGAGTAGGTTAGGTTGAGTTCGGTTGGGTTGGATTGAGTTTGGTTGGGTTGGGTTGAGTTTGGTTGGTTTGGGTTAGGCTACGTTGAACTCAAATATAATTCTATGAAGCAGAATTATCAATTAAGAGCTAAATTGAAATTGTGACTGTTTGCGAAGTTCATAGTGTTGAGGAAAACACCGAAATGTCGATACATCGTCAACTTCTAGGGTTTATCTTTCGACTACGTGGAAAATTTTAAGTACACATATTGTCTTAAGGGGTCCCGGTAATCTAGAGCTCGAAAATTTTGGGTATTTTCAGAAAATTTTTTTACAATAAAAATATGAAAAACGATATTTAAATTTTTCAGCTTTTTACTTAACTTATTTTACATACAAAATTTAAAAAAAAATAAAAATAAAAATTAAAAAAAAATTTAAAAGAAAAAATTAAAAAAATTGAAAAAAATTAAAATTGGTTTTTTTTTTGTAATTTTAATATTTTAAAAAATTAGGTCTCCTGAAAAATTAGACATGGACGGTGTTGTCTACTTTGGCTTGGCTCTTCTATTTATCTGAAACACAAAAACCAAAACATTATTAATCAGTATGACTGTAGCTATGTCCCGCTACTAGAAGAAAAAAAAAAATTACAAAATTTCGTGGTTTTGAATTTGAGACTCTAAAAATCGGGGTTTTCTCAGTTTTTTAAACAAAAAATACGAAATAATTGAAATAATAACATGATTCTAGTAAGGGGGATAGCCATTGATGTTGTGAACAACATATTAAAATATCGGACGATTCGGTTGTTTGGTTTTTTTTTTCTTTTGACAACACCAGGCCGTAAAAAGTCGTTTCGAGATAAATAAGTTTAAAGTTTTAGGTACAGGAGCGCGCGGACCGTTCTCTACCTAGTTAAAGGGATGTAGAAGCTTTAATATTGGAAATTTCAGCATGAAAATTTCACAGTATATTCTTAAGATACTATGATCATCGCTTGCTTATTTAGATTTACTAGAAAAAATAGTCAAAAATTGGACGGATCGAGCTCATTTAGATTTATTACTATTATTGAAACAAATTGGAGGCGGGCGGTAGTCTAGCGCAAGTGCACTATCCTGTCAGCCCAGAGGTTGTGGGTTCAAATCCCACGTAAAGCACGGTCCTCGCACTTTTCCTAATTTACCTACTTTCCTTGTTTCTAAAAAAAAAAGAAAATCTCATTCCTCAATCCCAGAAACTTATCCTTCCCATCCTTACTCCCGCCCAATTTTCAGAGCATTATTTGGATTGTGGCTGGTAAAACAAGCAAAAACAAAGAAAAACACACAATTACACAATGCATCAGTCGCGCCAGCAAGAGGAAGGGCAACCGCGATAATAGCGCAGACACACCAAATTTATCGAAGTCCTCAACCAACTGCGCAATCCTTCTGCCAGAAAAATGTGAAACACAGATTTCGCTCCAAGCAGTAAGAAGGCGTTGTTCCTAAGCAACGACAGGTGGGCATTTCCACCACTTAGGATTGGTAGCGGCAGGCTAATCACCAGTCCTGTGAGAAATCGAAAAACAGATTAACGAAACATACGCAAGACTAAGTCTTGTCGAGACACTATGCTCCTGACAGGAATGAACAAGAAAAAAAAGAAATGAAACAAATAGTAAAAAAATGCACTCATCTTATTCGCTGCAGACATATGCCGAGTTTTATATTAAAAAAATAAATGCCATGAAATTATCTTCTTTCATAGCGTTTCAACGCGGGGTGCGCCAAAGCTTCCTTCAAATATCTCCTCCAAAGCGGTCTATTGCTTCGTAGTTACGTATTTCCAACTTCTTCTGCGTCTATCTAACTGTTCATCGGTCTGCCTTTGGCCTTCACGCCCATTTACTTTCCTGTCAAGGCTTTCTCCAGTCAGCAGACATACGGATTACATGACCTAGCCATTTTATGCGCTGCGCTTTAATAAAACGTACAGCTGTCTTGTTCTGAGTTAGAGCGGGGGCGTTCCTTGAAAGTAGTACCAGTTGGTCCTTCAATTTTCTTTATACTTTGGAATTTTGTTGTGTTTGTGACTCTTTGGAAGCATGCCAAAGGGTTTTGCGAAATTTCAATTATTCTGCAAGTTATTGTTTATTGAATTTTTATGCTAAATTTTTTTCGATAATTTTTATCTTGAAATATATTAGTGATACAAAAAAAAGTTGTTTTTAAAAATTATAGGGAAAAAGTTGAATTTTCATAACACATTTTTTAAAAAATAAAAAAAATAATTTTTAGCTAATTTGTTTAAACAATCATTTTTTATTGTTGGTTTTTTACTCGAAGTACACTGTGGAATTTTGTAAAAAAAATTGTTTATCAAAGTTTGAACCCTTCTTAAAAGATACTGCAAATTATAGAGATGGGATTTTTTTTGTTCTCGAGAAATTAATTTTTGAATTTTACACTGCATGGCTCGGCCTAGTAGCCGCGCGCGGCAGCTCCCGCAGCATGCTTTATTCTTTACCAATACAGTATAAAGAACACAGTTTTTTTTAATATTATTCCAACTTACTAAATTAACATTTTTTATTAAATAAATACCGTTTTCCACACCACCCTGGAGGTACAGTACGTCAAGTGCGTTTTTTAAAAAAAATGTAAAAAAAGGTGGTATCCCCAGTAGCAAAAAAATTTAGCATAAAAATTCAATAAACAATAACTTGCAAAATAATAGAAATTTTGCAAAACCCTTTGGCATGCTTCCAAAGAGTCACAAACACAACAAAATTCCAAAGTTTAAAGAAAATTGAAGGACTAACTGGTACTACTTTCATAGAACGCCCCAGAGGTCAGTTCAGAGTTCAATCGAATTCTGTATGCACCTTCATCCACTCTTATTGGACCGAAGATCTTTCTTCAAATTTTTCTTTCTATGGTGGCAATCTGCGCGCAGTCATCAACCTTAAGAGTTCATACCTCACAGCCATACGTTAGGATTGTACGAATAAGGGTCTTGTATATACATAGTTATCCGAGGCTTTTGTGAAGGTATCATGACTTATTGTTTTTTACGTGAAATGGGGGTGTCAGCCGTAAGTCCACGTGCCTTTCAGCAAGTTTGGAGCAGGAATTTATATCTGCGCAGGGCAACAGCATTTGCTCAGAGCTAGGGTGTTAGGGTTATCCCGCCCTTACTTGCCATGAAATTATCTACCTGATAAAAAAAAATAATAATTCATTCGAACAATATTTCTTTTTGTATTATCTTTTCAATTTCTCCAGCTCTTAAAAAAACACTTTACGAAATGTAGTAAATAACCTCTTCTCCCTAAACGTACCGGGAATAAGTAAAAATTCTTGTTCGCGCTATAAAGTTCTGCTTATTAAATAATAAATGTCGCAATAGCATTTTTTGCCTTTCCGAAAACTTTGCTGCCGATATGTATACTCGTATGTGTGTACATACACACATACACATTCTACTTTTGCCTTACATGAACCTATATATCAAATATACAAAAGTGGAGTGATTCAAACCGAAAGTATCTAACCAAAAATGCATTAAAACTTCGCTAAGAAAATTTTATAGAAATAGGGAATTATTGAGAAGGAAAATGGGAAGAGCAAGAAGAAGAAGCAAAGTACTTATTATGTGGTTGGTAAACCACAATGACTGACAACGCGTGAATGCATTTGCTAGTGTGTCAAATAAATGCCAAACGCGCACACATCGGCATACATTCAAGTGTATGGGTTTGCTTGTTTGTCCTTGGGTTCACACATATGTATGTATGTATGTATTTGTGGATATATGCAAACAAGTAAGTTAAATATGTTTATGTGTATGTTTTATAAATGCGCAAATAGCACGGAAGGCAAGGCAAAGCAAAAAGCAAAGGAGAAAACAAAGTATTTTGTAGTTAGAGTTCAAAAGTGCAGAGAGGAACGCAAAAAATGTGTGCTTGTCGGGCAGAGTGAATGGAAGGCAGGTCAGCAAACAGCACTCACCGAAATTATTGTAAGCGTAAAAGTTTTCCTAGTTGTTAGAGATCTTGGAAAGTAGTTACTGTTAGCTGTTTGCACAACAGAATAACTTTTGCGGACAAGCTGATGCATGTACAGGGTGACAAAAAATAACTGTATACAAACTTCTCTGTGCGATTAGATGAATGTAAATTTTTTTTAGCGAATGCTCTTATTTCGTCTTTGTTATGTGTGTTCTGAAGTACAAAAAAAATATTCGTTTCTGTTCCAGCTCTTTTTAAATACTTTGTGTAACGATGTCAAGTAGTCGCTCAGCTATTAAAGCCCTGCATCAGGTAGGAGCACGCAACTGCGAGATAGCACGGAAGCTTGGAATTGCACGTTCATTGGTTTGTCATGCAATCAAACAATTTAAGGAGCTTGGTAATGAAGGTTACCGTCCTGGAAGAGGAAGAAAACGAACTGTTAACACTTCCAACAACCGAAAAATCATCAAAACAAGAGTTCAACGAAATTCTATGGTCGTGATGAGGAAAATTGCTCGTGAGACAGGCATCAATCGGGAATCAGTTCGCCTTATAGCAAAAAAAGAACTTGGACTTAAGCCTTATAAACTGCAAAAATGCCAACTGCTCACGGATGAAAACAAGAAAGTAAGATTCGAAAGATGTCGCCCGCTCCAACATCGGGCTGGGAAAAAATCGTTTTTACGGATGAGAAGCTGTTTACCGTTGAACAAGCTCACATCGTCAAAGCAACAAAAATTGATCTACAGAAGCCCCGGGACCTTCGTCCATTGTTGAACATCGTCAAATCCGCGTTCTCTCATGGTATGGGGTGGAATTTGCGCCAGTGGCAAGACTCTTCTGATTTCCGTAGACGAAAGAGTCAAAATCAATAAAAAAGTTTACCGTCGAGACATATTAGAAGCAGTTGTTCTTCCCTGCTCCCGGCAGCACTTTGGTGACGATGAGTGGACGTTTCAACAGGACTCGGCACCAGTCCACAGAGCACAAACAACCCAAGAGTGGTGCAAAGCCAATTTCCCCTCTTTCATTACTTCCCAAGAATGGCCACCCTACTCACCGGATCTGAATCCGCTAGAATACCACGTATGGTTGATTTTGGAAGCAAGGGCCTGTGCAAAACACAACAAAACTTTGGAGTCCCTGAAGCAACTGTTGCGTCGAGAGTGGGATCGCATAACGGTAGACGAACTACGGCTTATAGCCCAAAATTTTTTGAAACGTTTGAGCTTGTGTGTTCGTGCCAAAGGTGGTCACTTCGAAACTGGCTGAGTGAATATAATAATGTTACTCAAATATTGTCCATTAAAATTTCACAATTTCTTTTGAGCTACTATCAACGATAAATTTTTTTAATTAAAATTGTTCTATACACTTATTTTTTGTCACTCTGTATATACATATATATATATATATACGTCTATTCTTGTATATGTCAACATGTGTGCTTATAAATGCTTATATACGTATATACTTATATAAAAATATAGGGTTTTTCAGTAAGAGCGCTTCAACTTTTGAACTTTTTTGAATAAAACACAAACGGTTTGACTTTTTTAACTAATTTTTTTTTTATTATCGAGTTTGAACATATACATTTAAGTATGAAATTCGATTTCTTTTGCATGACCACCGCGTGCACGTTTTACGAAGTCCAATCGTTGAACCCAATTTTCGACCACTCTTTTGCATAAATCGGCTGAAATTCCAGCAATTTCGCGTTCAATATTGGCTCTGAACTCACAAATCGTCGCCGGCTTGTTACTGTAGACCAATGACTTCACATAACCCCAAAACGGGACGGCTTGTTAAATGGACCGTAAAATGGCCGTAATGCTCTTAAAGTTGCAGCAACAGAACGATTATTTTCATAAAAAATTTGCACGATTTGCAATCGTTGCTCAAGTGTGTAGCGTTCCATGATGGAATGCGTACTAATGAAGTTTACAAATGACAAGCGAAAAATAAAAAATATTGCGTCGTTCGCCCTCCCTATCGGAAAAAAGTTGTAGCGCACCTATTGAATAACCCTATACTTATTTAAAAGTGTCTAAAAAAGAGGACCGCCTGCAAGAGCGCTCCGAAAGGAAAACCTGATCAGATAGAAAGATCACCAATAAAAACGAAATCCACCCTTCACGCATACATCCATAAACAAAATGTATAAACTAAAAACTAAACTCGAAAAGTTCACTGAGAGCATATGAAAATAATGTTGAACTGATGTACTTTCGAGCAAACTAGGGGATTGCTATTGAGATATATTCCAGCTATGTATTATTAGATGACCTTTTGCCATATATGTAACTGGTTGCTCAATAAGTTTTGCGGTTTCATAAGTAAAACACAGATTTATGGTTTAATGAACATCAATAAATTTGTTCCAACAGGATTCCAATTTATGAATTCCATTCCTGAAGTGAGAATCTTGAGGGGCCACAAAATTCGCTTTGCATGCATGCATTTTTTTTAGGTTAGGCTGGCTGAAAGCCACCACATAGACCTATTGGTTCTTAGTGGTACCAGATGGAGCTTGACCCTTACGTTTCCTTGTAATAGGCTTCTTGTAATAAGACTGCGTCTTTTGCGAATCTAAATAAGCTTTGAAGCTTAACCCCGAGAGGCATTCATTCTAACTTGGTTTTCGCGGTTTTACAAGTGGCTAGATTATTCCCCCTCCTGTCTATCAATGTTTTCATGTCCTCAGCGATGTCATTGTATACCGCATTTAAGGGGTTTCAGTATATCATTTTCTTGTTTGAATTGTACATGTATATGAATAAGTTCGTTACGGTTTTACAACAGATGGCGTAACTTGATTATTATTCCATCGATCCACATTTCCAAACATTCATTGGAGAGCTACTGTCGTAAGGCACAAACGTCAGTATAAGTTTTTTATTTGAAGCGTAAACAACAATATTTTTACCACACTTGAAAATGTCGAATTTCGTGCCAAATAATGTGTTTTTGCGGGGAATTCTTCTTCATTATTTTAATATGAAGAAAAAAGCAGCCGAAAGTCATCGTATCTTGGTGGAAGTTTATGGTGAGCATGCTCTATCTGAGCGAACGTGCCAGAAGTGGTTTGCACGCTTTAAAAGTGGTGATTTTGGCTTGGAAGACGAAGAACGCGAGGGTGCGCCGCCAAAGTTCATGGATACCGAATTGGAGGAATTGCTCGATCAAGATCCGGCTCAAACGCAAGAAGAGGTTGCAAAAACTTTGGGAGTTGATCAATCAACCATTTCCAAACGTTTAAAAGCCATGGGAATGATCCGAAAGGTAGGCCAGGTGCCGTATGAATTGAAGCCAAGAGACGTTGAACGCCGTTTTATGGCATGCGAACAACTGCTTCAACGGCACAAAAGAAAGGGTTTTTTGCATCGAATTGTGACTGGCGATGAAAAGTGGGTCCATTACGACAATCCAAAACGTCGGGCAACGTATGGATACCCTGGCCATGCTTCAACATCGACGTCGGCGCAGAATATTCATGGCCTGAAGGTTATGCTGTGTATCTGGTGGGACCAGCTGGGTGTTGTGTATTATGAGCTACTGAAACCGAATGAAACGATTACGGGGGATGTCTACCGACGACAATTGATGCGTTTGAGCCGAGCACTGCGAGAAAAACGGCCGCAATACGCCGATAGACACGACAAAGTTATTTTGCAACATGACAATCCTCGGCCACATGTTGCACAAGTGGTCAAAACATACTTAGAAACGCTCAAATGGGATGTCCTACCCCACCCGCCGTATAGTCCAGACCTTGCGCCATCCGATTACTATCTCTTCCGATCGATGCAACATGGCCTGGCTGACCAGCACTTCCGTAATTACGATGAAGTCAAAAAATGGATCGATTCGTGGATTGCGGCAAAACCGACCGAATTTTTCACAAAGGGAATCCGTGAATTGCCAGAAAGATGGGAAAAAGTAGTAGTAAGCGATGGACAATATTTTGAATATTAAATTTGTAACCATTTTACGTCAATAAAGTTTCAAATTTCGAAAAAAAACCGCACGAACTTATTCATAGTCCTATATGTAAATAGCGCTTATGGCAATCTCATCTACAATTTCGTTTCCTGCAATGCCCTTATGTCCGGGTACCCAATAGATGTGTAACCGTCTGTCTGCAGTTAGTATCTCTATGGCTTTCCTGATCGTAACAACATTTTTGGATGAAATTGCATATGAGTATATTGCCTTTATTGCCGCTTGACTGTCAACGTATATATTTATGTTGGAGTTGCTCGTTGTCCTTGCTAGTGCTATTTCTGCAGCCTTTCTACCGCAAAGACATGTGCTTGAAAAATACTGCAATGGTCAGGGAGCTTAATTGGCCGCCTGATGTTCAGCTTGGCGCAATAAATCCCTGCACGTACTCCGTCCCTCATTTTCGAGCCGTCAGTAAATATGTTAAGTGTATTAAAGTTAGGTTTCATACCTCTTTTCCACCCTCTTCTTCTATAGTTGTTCGGAATCTCTTCATCCAATTGTATTTCGAAGTTATATAGTCCATATTGGTCCGATAACTTATACTTATTGAGCTATGTCCGAATGTTTTACAGGTAAATTCACCCGTTGCGTTAAGTCTTGCGGCTATCTAGCTGCTGGACCTGAATTTTTTTTAGGTCTGGAAACAGGTGAAAGTTGCTAGGGCCCAAATCGTAGAAATACGATGGTTGCTCTAACAGCTCGAACTTTAATTCATGGACTTTAGCCATTGTCAAAATGCTCTTGTGTCATGGTGCATTCTCCTGATGAAACAAGTTTTTTTTCTTTTGCCAACTGGGTCTTTTTTCGATTTCTTTCCTTCACGTGTTCTAAAAGGTTACAATACTATTCAGAATTTATTGCTTTCCAGTGTGAAATAATGCACAAACAAAATTCCTTTCGCATCCCAAAAAACAGATGCTAATACCTTCTTGGCCGATTTCTGGGCACGAGCTCATTTGGGAGGCGAAGAACCAGGTTCACGCCACTCTTTGCTTTGATTTTGGGTTATGTTGATAGACCCAAGCCCCATCCCTACATACATAGTTCTGCCATAAGTTCTGTTACAAGTTAAGTCCGTTATAGATATAAATTTTTTTTCAATAAAGTTAGGTCTATTTAATCATTTATATAAAAAAAAATTAATGCTCATTCAAAATTGTCGCTATTTGCTTCACATAAGCCTTCAAAGGATTAGACCATTCAGCTATTGCAGCAGGGTTTCTAACCAAAAATTGTTTGAGACTCACCAAATTTCTGTGAGGCCTGTGTAGTCTAATAGATTCAGATCTGAACTTCCAGACGGCCAATCTTCTTCACCTATAAACCCGGGAATATTCCTTTTTGGTAACTGCTGGGTGGTTTTTGTCTATGGACTGGAGCGAAATCTTGCTGGAAGATCCAACGCACTCCATTGAAGAGAGTACTACTCAACTGCTTCACCACGTCTTCTAAGACATCCTCCCGGAACACTTTTACCCTGGTTTTAACCCGTTTTTAGCAAAAATGAAGAGATGTGACGCCTTTACAAGACACTGCCAACCAATCCAATACGGAGGCTGGATGGTGCCCATGCTGAACTCTTCGAGCAAAGTGTTTTTGCGTGTTTAGAACTTTTAGCATAGATTTTGTCGTTTTGCTTATTAAAAACTTCGTCAACAGTGAAAGTTTTCTCATCTGTGAAAACAATATTTTCATGGTCATTGACTGTGTGCTACCAAAGAAGCGGTTTGCATCTGTCGAGTCTAATTTTCTTCTTGTGTCTGTCACTTTAGATTTTTGGGAAAAACGATTGATTGAGTGCGGTAAACAAACTTTCTCGAAGTATTAAGTTTTTTCAGCAACTCGTAAATCTCAGTTGCACTTTTCCCACACTTCTGTAATGCAATCACTGCAATGCGATTTTCCTTAGCTCCCCACTCCATTGTTAATAAGCGAAATTTGTCACCAAACTGAGTATAATTTAAGAGTAGACAAAGCTTACGAACAAAAAAAAAATAAATGAACTTTTTTCTGCGAATTTATTCTCGCATTGTAAAATTTGTCACAGAATTTGTGGCAAGGCTAAGTATACATAAAATTCAACGCAACCTTTTTCCACATTACAACGTAGACGTCTGAACCACGACTGACTGGAGGAGCGTAAGTACACGTGCGAAATGAGAGGACAGTATTGTGCTACCATATACCAAATGACGTGGCCGCCGAAGGTTTTTTCTTTCATGTTTCACTTCTCTTGGGAGCATAGGGCGGCCTCTACAAAAATTTTCATCTAACCTGTTTTCAGGCAGTTATTTTTGCAGTGTCCCACTTTATATTGATTGCTGCAAGTTCGTGGAGTTTTGACCTTCCCCAAGTGTTTTTTTGCGCGACCGGGACTTCTGCTTTCTTGCGGGTTCTTTTCTAGTGTTACTCTTGTTTGCTATCAAGCGGCTTTCTTAATGTGTGGCCTACCATCTCCAATATCTTCTCTTGATTTGCGTAATTAAAAGCTCCTCGTTAGCGAAGCTTCAGAGTTCTGTATTTCTTATGATGTTTGGCCAGAATATTGTGGATATGATTTTAGGGATTCGTTGGTGAATACTTGCAGTTTGCTACCAACTTACTAATCTTATTCGTTATTAGCCAAGTTTAACTGCCATAGACTAAGATGTATTTTACAAATGTGTTGAATATGCGTAGCTTAGTTTTTCTGGAGATTTTTGAGCTGTAGATCTGTATGGTCAGGATTCAATCGTCCGATCGTTGTTTTGGCTTTTTATTGGCCCAAACGTTCTCGGCTCCGCCATCAGTTGGTATTGTGCAGCCGATGTAGCAGAAGCTATCAACAGATTCCACTGCATCCGCTCGATTATTATCCGAGTTACTTTGAGTTACAGTTTGGCTACTCATGGCCAAGCATTGTAATCTATTACCCCTGCTAGTAGATATTTCTGCAACATACTTACTAACACACACACACATCCACCTCTTCCGAAATGCACTTATCGAGCATAAATACTTAGTTATGTGCTGCCATAAGCACCAATTCACGGTATCGTTTCGTTTCATATCGTCACAATTTACGCTTTTGCCAATATTCATAGCACTCGTAGGTGCATACACTGATGCATGTGCGTTTGCACATTTCAAACATTTTCGTTCACTATTTTAAGTAAAAACTTTTGTTAAAAGGATTTTACAACTTCTACTCACTTTGCTCGCGTGCACATTCCCTCCGACTTACTCACCGACTGATTCACTGACTCTTTTATTTCTTTGCTTTGCTTTTTCGTATTCTTATACTGCTTTGTTTTTGTTGTTTGTCTGACTTTTGCAGTTAGCCTGATATTCACTTAAAGTCATTGTAAATTAAGTTAGTAGCTACTTTGTGTAGCATTCAGTTAAGTGAAAGTGCTTCAAAAACTACTCGAAAGTAATTGGAGAGGAATGGACATTGGCTACGCAAAAAGGAAGGAGGTTTTTGGATATTCAAGTAATATTGAAAAATGAAAATTCATAGATTTTTAGACACAATAAGTCAAGTGAATGACTGACTTTTGATGGCTTAATAAGAAACAAATAAATAAGATGAAGAATTTAGGTGAAATGTTAGTAGTTAGGAAAAAGATCAGTAGAAAACTATTAATTTATTTTGTTTCTTTATTCATTAATTTACTTATTTGTCTACAGAATTTCATATAGACTACTAGAATAGTTAAGTGGATGCCAGGCTCGTGACGTCTGTCACTCTGAGCGATAAGATACGCATAGGTATAGTAAAAGAGTCACGTTTTCATTCAAAGTTATTAGGCGCCATTAGCGATGAAGTCTTATAATGTAAGCTTACGATATGAGTCGACGGTAGAGTCACAACGAATTTCAGTTCTTCGATTCAGTCTCTCTCAGTGTCACTGCCAGAGAAACCAGCAGGCGTTTTATATATTTTATATTTTATCCTTCGCACGATGGCTAAGCGATCTGGAGATGATACGTTGATAGTGACAGTTCTGACGACTATTTCTTTGAATCCGATAAGATGGAAGATGACGACACTACTTCGTCAAGTAGAAGTGAAATCCGTGCAATGAGGGATCCACTCAGGTATTTCAACATTAGCAGTGATAGCAGCTTGTTTATAACTATTTTTTGTTTTTATGAAAACTATTTCTTGTGTTAAATAAAGCCTTAGTTTTTATAACGTTCAACGTATCTATTTTCTTTACTGCACACTCCAATATCTCTCGTCCTCAGCGACACGCTCGCCCGTCGAGTGGCGGCGTCCCCAAAGACTTAAAGCTAATTAGAATTCGATTATAATTTACAACTTCGGAATAAGTCGGATGCATCTAGATAGCGGGTTGATGCGTGACTACCAAACGTAGGTTCGAATCTCGGTGAAAGACCAAGTTAAGAAAAAGTGCTTTTCTAATGGAGGCTTAGCAAATCATAAATTTCACTACAGTCTACTAAACAACATATATATAACACTATATTTACGGAGGCTGTGCTAATTTAAAATTGTATTGCTATAAAATTGAAATAATATTTTTTAAATACATACATATCTTGGTTTTTAGTTATATAATGAAGTAAAGGTAAATAATAGTACAATGGTCTCCTGACTGAGTGCTTGGACTTGCCCAACTCCAACTTTTATTTTTGAAAATACCTTTTCTATAGGATTTAACATGGGGGAATATGGTGATAGAAAAATTAACGTATGATTAGTCTCACTAATCTTTTCGCGTACTTCCCGAGTTTTATGGATTCTGCCATTGTCTAGAACCAACCATGCTTCTACTATGTTACTTTCAGCAAGTTTATTAAAAAATCCATCAAGAAATGTATTAAAAACATTTGATTTTACTGTTGAGTTAAAATTACTTGAGAATGTGTGACACCATTTAAATTCATGGCTAAAATTAATGAAACATTTCTTCCTCTTATTGTTGGAACTATTACAAGGGCTGAAGTATTTATCCTCGATTGAGCTTTATTTCTGCGGAGATGATAGTTGAAACCGGAATCATCAATAAAAATTATTTTCTCATGTGTGTGTGGAGCATTTTGTGAAAAATTTAATGCATAATTTTTGCGTTGTTCAATTGTTGATTTGGAGTTCAAATTGATTGTGACGGTTTTAATGCATTAAATACCGTTGATGGGTTATGTTGACGTTTTTATTTTGAAAAAAAAAAAACATTATATTTTTGAAGTAATTGATGGGTTTTCTTCAATTAATTTCTACAAATAGTTTAAAATCTCATTACTTAGTTTAACATTTCTCTTTCCACCACAATTTCGTCTGGTAATCTCACATCCATCCTTCTTATTACCTTCTAATTATAAAAGTGGCTGTGTTTTTATTAAATCCAGCTAATTCTGTTGACTCTGCAATAGCTTCATCTTCTTCATAGCATTTTATCAAAATCTCCTTTTTGTCAATACTCGTTTTAACATAATTTTCATTGCGGTTTCTGCAACGAGAAATAGGTAAGTTCTTTTCATTTTCCGAATTGCTATAATCAGAATCTTCTGTGACCTGCATTATTCGCCGATAATGACGTTTATTTACCGTACTTTTTGTATTATCTTCAACAGTAACTTCTTCAGGTGATGTACTGGTGTTCATTATCATAAACTAATTTTAGGGTTTTAAGGATTTTGAATTCCAAATATTTATTTTATTTAATTTATTTTTAAATAAATAATAATTACACAACAAGAAAAGTTTTATTCTGCGTTTACTGCGATTGCAAAAAAAGTTTTATTTTGTGATTACTGCAGTTGCTAATCTTTGACCCCCTTGTCTATAACCAACTTTTTCGACATTGTTCTATAACCGGGGTACCCTTATATAAAATGCGTATATGCGTATTTAGTGGTACCCACGGGTTTTTATTTTACTGTTAATATATGTATAATTGAAAGATTTGTAGCTGTTTGAACAAGTACAGTATTTTTCAAATAGTCTTTCTTTGCATTTTTCCAGGTCTATTCTTATAACGTACAGGCTTTACAGGTAGTTGCACGTTCCCCGACAAATGGTAGGCAGATGTGCGACTACTCGAACCCTATGACGTCAAGAACTGACGTCATAAGTTACCTGGGTTGTAATGTGATGGCGTCTTTGGCGTCTATTTCATTTAGTATTTGCTGAGTGGTTGAGAAGTGTAGACGATTTCAGTGTGACACAGAAAAACCTAATTGAAAAAAAAAATGGGAGAACTATCTGAGCAAGAATTCGCAAGGTAAACTTATATAAAATTAGTATTTCGATATAAATTTACGACCTTGATGAAAGTAAAGAAATGATCTGTTATGCATTTCTTTATTAGGTTGACTGTTGTAGGCCAGTGTATTTGGGAGAGAACAGTCAAAATGTCACACTGAAATTTCTGACAGTGAAGAGATACCAGGTGACCGTGATAGCGAAGTCGAGCAAGAGGGAGATGATGACGAGTCTACTGAAGTGAACACATCACATGAATAGGAGCCTGATTTTCTTGTAGCCAAGGACGGTACAAGATTAATTGAAATACCAACTTCCATTCAACGTCAAACTGCAGTTCGGAATATAATTCGCCAGAGATGTGGTCCTCATCGAAGCACGGAGACATTGTCAATCTTGGCCTCGAATTGATTGCCACGAATGAAAAGGTTCATATCATTATACGACACACTAACAAGAAAGCAAGCATGGAATACCAGAAGTATAGTGAAGCAAATCCTGAAAAAAAAATAGTACGTGTGGAAAGATTTGACGCCTACAGAGATGTACGCTTTCTTCAGAATTCTCCTCACGAGTGGTGCTAATAGTTCAAACGCAGACGATACCACGGACATGTGGAAAGTAAGTGCTTATCCACTATATAGAGCAACAATGGAAATCAATAGTTTTTGGAATATTTTACGATTCATTCGTTTTGATGACGCTAACACTAGAGAAGCCCGGATAAGTCATGATAAAGTTGCACCAAAACGTGATATTTGGACGATGCCAAACACAAATTTATCACAACTCTACAGACCATCTGAGTGTTTGACGATCGACGAGCAATTATATCCATACCAAGGAAGGTCAAGATTCACGCAATACCTTCCATCGAAACCCGCCAAATATGGAATAAAGGTTCGGTGAATTTGCGACTCCGATACTTCATATCCGCTTCATGGACAGATTTATATGAGGAAATCAACAGAGGGTCATGAGACGAATCAAGGCGAACGAATAGTGAAGGACTTAGCCGTCACTTACAGAGGGTCCAATAGGAACATCCCAATGGAAAATTTTTTTGTGACTTCACCTGTTACCAAGCATTTATTGTCATGGAACTTGACTTCAGTCGGCACACTGAAAGCAAATAAAAAGTACATTCCTGAAGAGATGAGAGTCAATAGACATAGATAACAGTATTCTTCGCTATTTGGATTCCACGATCAAGTTACCTTGTGCTCATACGTGCCTAAGAAAAATATATCCGTTGTACTTCTATTAACAATGCATTCAGTCATATCAATTCAACAGATCGGGGAAAGAAGCCAGAGATAATTTCCTATTATAATAAAACAAAATTTGGTGTTGATACAATGGATCAGATGCTTCGGAAGTACACTACTCAGCGAAGAACATCGAGATGGCCATTAGCTTTTTTATAACATCCTGGACATAACGGCTCTCGCAGCATACATCATATACTACGAAAATAATAAAATGATAAAAAAAGACTAATCAGAGGCGATTATTTTTACGCCAACTCAGCCAAGAATTGTGCCGACCTATTATTGAAGATCGATCAGATACTAAGAGATTCGCTATGCGAAATGCAATTGAAAGTGTCATTGGACAAACTCTGGCACCTCCGACTGTTGCATCGACCAGTCAACATCAACCACAAGCACTCGATAATTCTTGACGAAAAATTGTTGTAAGGTCTAGCACGATATGTTATAAAGGTGAATTTAGAAAGAGGAGGAAAACACGGAAATCCTGCTCAGAATGTAATAAGCCTGTTTGTGACGAGCATTCAAAATCTATTTGTAAATGTCTTGAATGTTTTAATGTTCAATAAATATTTTTCATACATTTTTGTATCAATAATAATGATTTGTATGTAATTCTAGATACCCTTTCTCCAATTTTACACTTTCAGCACGAACAATACACCGGAATCAAGTGGGTACCCGGGTACCCTGGTTATTGAACAAGGGCGTTACTTAGTTTGACCCCCGGGAATCAAATGCTATTTTACCAAAAAAAAAAAAAATAAGTTGAAAGCATAGATTGATATAGAATTGTGTTTAAATTTTACTATCTCAAAGATGGAAAAGGGTTCCCGGGTACCCGGTTATTGATATAAGGGTTAAACCAGTGTTTAACCTTATTATCAGCAGACTAAACATACAGGTATTTGGAAAATAATAATTAATTAGGACACTCAGTTATATTGTAATTTTCTCCGAATGCAATCAAAGTCAAATTAGCACATTAATTTTAGAGATTACCTCTAACATGGAAATAACAAAATAAATAGTTCCATTGAAATTACTTTGAAATTCATTTTAAAATTGTGCATACAAAGAATTTACACACACAAATGCACAACGTATGCGTGTGTGCGCAACAAATACATGCTTATGTATGTTCCTCTTTTTAAAGTAAGCAAAAATTATTTGCAGGAATCCCAGTCTTTTTTGCATTTTCGCTCTGCTCTCACACTCTGCCCTCACACTCTGCTCCATCTCATTATGTTTTCCATTCAACTGGCATGCCCACCGTGCACTGCTTACATATGTATTTAAATATATCCATATATTGGTGCACACACACACGCACACATATTGTAGGTATTTCCCCAATAACTAACTCGCTCAGCCAATAAGTCAGCAATCCTGCCGGCGGCAACACAGAAACAACAAATGAAAGAGACGCACACATACGTAGGTACATATATCTACATAGATGAGTTTGTTATATCAGAGCATGTAATTCATAAAAAAAATGCCTTCAACATATCAATCCAATCCAATTCAATTCAATCCAATCCAATTGAATTCCATACAACTCAATTCAATTCCATACAATTCTACTCGAATCATTTGAATTCTATGCGATTTTCGCGTTATTTTTCTATGCGCTCTAAAAACCTTATTTCTTTTTTACCTTTTGCCTTTCCTATGTTTGCATTTTGCATTTTTTTATTACACAAACCACATACAAATTCATTTATAATTTTTCTAGGTGTATACGCGTATTAAAAATGCAATTGAATCGGTGGAAAGTAAAAGAGATATGGAGGGAGAAAAGGCCGTGTATGGCGCGCGGGCATAGAAAGAGAGAGTTCTGTTGCCGAACGTCAATCAAATGTGTGGTTTTTACGATTTCTGCAATGCTTTTGGCTTTGTGGTTTCGTGTGGCTGCTGCTGTTGCTGTTGTGGCGGTTGTTTGGCTGGTTTTGTGTTTGCGCAATCTAAGGCGTTGTAAGTAAATTGATTGAAATGCTTGAATTGAAAATTGATTGATTAGAAAAATGCGCACCTGAAATGACGCCAACCCTCTTTACCACTCGCCTTTCGTGCTCATTGAAAACAGTTTTTCCCAAAGTGAATTTCGGTTCGTACGCTTGAATGGTTTAGCTTTTTAGTGTGAAACTAATAGGGTTGCTGTAGGTTAATAGTGCGGTAGCTTTATATTTATGACAATTTTAAGGGAACATATGACCTTAAGGGAAATAGACCTTAGAAGCATTAAGCAGTTTGCAGTTCTTTAGAGTACCGCAGCCTTGCCCAAGAACGATATTAGTTGCATTTATTAATACAAATTCAGAGAAATAAAAGTAAAAGGTGTTCGTAGTGGAATTCGATAGAAGATATCTAGCACCATTTGGCTTACACATAAAAACAATCGCTACATGCAGCGGGGTGACGCTCAGAGGCATAGGAAGCTGGGCAATAAAACCGTACAGTCACAGTAAATTCTCCTACAGGGACCCTCACTGCTCAAAAACAAATCAGATTTCACAATATTCGACCTTAGGTTAGGTTAGGTTGCGGCGGTTGTCCTTTATAGGACACACTCAGGCACATGGCCCATTGTGATGCCGCGTGGGGAGCTGGCCCCTAACTCTCCTAAAACCAATGTGTGTTAATCAAAAATTTCGCAAGATCCTTAATTTCGACAGAGCCGAGATCTTCTTCTTCGTTAAAGAAATGTCCACCCAAAATGGCGAGTCTACGTCTGGATAGAGCAGGACAGTGATACAGAAGGTGCGGGTCTTCCTCGTCTAGACAACTTCTGCAGAAGCCATGTGTTTGCACACCCATCCTTTGGGCGTGCCTACCGATTAGGCAGTGCCCCGTAATAACCGAAATCAGTGTGTTAAGTCTATGCTTATCTCTTCTTAGTAGAAGCTCTGTGCGTTTCGCATTGAGAGTCAGCCATATCTGTCGGGTTATTTTGCAAGTGGCTTCGGTACGCCATCTTGCATTCGGTGCTCTTACGATTTCCTCGCGGATACGTAGTCTACATGTTTGCAAGGGTATGCCTATGTCATTGTCTATGTACTCATCAGTCAATTGGTACCGATTTTCACTAGTTCATCGGCTCTGCAGTTCCCCTCAAAGTCGCAATGGCCAGGAACCCATGCTATCATTAGGAGAAATGACTCAGCCATCTCGTTAAGAGATGCGCGGCATTTCATGGCTACCTAGGAAGTTGTCGACTGTTTTGTGAGGGATTTTATCGCCGCCTGGCTATCTGTGAAAATGTAGATATCGTATCCAGGTATCGCATCATACTGTACCAGTGTCACGGCTTTCATTATTGCCATCAGTTCAGCCTGAAAGACACAACAGTAGTTGGGAAGCCGAAATATATGCCTCCGCTCACCCTGCCATCGAGTTCTGAGCCATCTGTGTATACACGAATGGACTCGCGCTGTCTTACCATGTCCCGTTTCCACTCTTCCCTCGCGGGTAGGAGGGTTACGAACGTTTATAAATTCAAAATTGGATAATTTTCTACTTTCCTTTACAAGAGGGAAGAGGTAGAGAGTATCTTAAGTATTTTTGCATCATTGATTAGGTTAGGGTATGGTGGTAGTTGGTCTGCACGACCACCGTGAATCTAATTACAATTTTTGAAGTGAAACTTCTTAGGCGTCGATGGGCGAGCGAGAATGGAGAATAAAATTTCAAGGCCATGCAACGTTTTTGGCATTTTCGTTCCACGAGAGAGAAAACAGATACAACGTAGAGGAAAAGGAGAGAGAGAGCTATACCTTATATATATCTTATATACACCTTGCGCTATTTTGCCTGTAGTCCACCTGTCTGGGAAGCTCCAACGTGCCATCCAGGATTTTACCGTGGCTATAGTCTGTATTTGACCACTTAATTAAAGTGCTCCGTCTTATTGCTGCACTGCGCGCAATGTACTTTGTCTTGCATCTGTGATCTTCAAGAAACACTTTAGAGTGCGAGAGCTGAATGAAGGAAAGGGGGGCTGATAGATAGAATCGACATCGAAATCTACACTGACAGTTCTAAGATGAACTGTGGTGTGGGAACAGTCGCCAACCCACTCAACACAATAAAAGCATCCATTGCTTCACAATATCATGCTTTAGCCGAAAGAAGGTGCAGGCAATTAACTATTGTACGTACGCCACAACAAGAAAAACATGGCCATCGCACAACATCCAAAGGGCAAATTACCTGTTCGGATGCTCTCGCCCACACAACTCACGTATCAATGCAACTCTTACAGGTCATTGAAAGGTAGGGAATCATGCAGCCAGACTAAATCTTTCGTTTAATCCCATCTGCAGATGCTGTCAGGCGGAAGGGGGGGAAAGAAAGTCTTTTTCACTATTTATGCGAAGGCCCATGATTAGCTGGAGGCTACGCTTTTTCGAGAAGGTTTCGCTTTTTGTAATGGAATTTTTAGTAAATCATAAATTTGAAATGCTGCTCTATTTTAACACGACAACCGTAGGCGAATGGGTTGGCGCGTGTGTGCCATTTGGAAGTGCGTCGGTTCGAAATGCATGCAACTCGAAAATGATGGAAAAAGTTTTTCTAAAAGCGGTCGCCCTTCGGCTGCCGTTGCCATACCTTCAAGTGTCGTTCTGCCTTGAAGAAGCGCTGAGTAAAAAATCATTGTCGTTCGGAGGCGGCGTAAAAGCCTATAGACCTCCTGAGATATTTTTTTTTTCCAGATGCCAACCTCCTGTAATTTCATTGTACTTTGAGCAGCGATGGAATTGAACGTGAAAGTCGATCGGAAGTAAGTGCAAAATGACAATAAAAGCAACACTGGGAGAGGTTGTGCATGCCCTGACGATGCCAACTCAAGAACTCATTTCCACCCTCTCCAGTAGCTCAGATATTAATGCCATTCTCCAGAGCTTGCCACGAAATCAGAAATCCATACGTTAAAATTGACAGAACTAAAGGGTTTTCCAATAACAGGTGTGACAGGCGAATGGATTGCGCTATCAAAAGATGGTTAACGGTTTTTTATGGCCGGAATTAGATTCTATTGACCTGGACAACATTTATTTTCCCCAAGACGTGCCACACAATCAACGAAACCATTGATCTTTTACGGGAAAAGTTTTCCGTCCGTGTTATCTCTTGAAGGGCTGATCACAATTGGCCACCGAGATCTTGTGATTTAACTCCTTGTGACTTTTTCTTTAGGGCCACGTGAAAGAGAAGGTCTACGCCAACAGCCCAGGGTCGATTCAAAACCTCAAAGATGGGATTCGTGAGGCTATCGAGGACATAGGGCAGGCACTTTGCATTTTTCATGAAAAGGATATTGCCCTGTAAGTGTGGTCGTGGTGGTCATTTGCCTGATGTTATTTTCCACTATTAACGGCACCTTCCTCTTTACAATGAAATAAGCATCCGATGATTTATATGCAGAAATAGAATTTTTCTTTGAATATCAAAATAACACCTCTTTTTAGAAAACCCTATACTTCGCCGCACATGCACAGCCAGACACATGGATTGAGTCCCCATTTTTTACCGAAGATAGAATTGCAGGAGTAAAAAGCTATGCTGACCTTCTTTATCCGATTATTAACGTGTAGCTTTCAAGGAGATTGGAGCCAAGTATCACTCCAAGGTTCCTAACATCCGTTGAAAGCGGGAGAAAGTGGTTATTTAATCTGGGAAGTCTAAAGTGAGAAGGTTTATAATTTCTGGTAAATAGCACCATCTCCGTTTTATCAAAGTTAACTCTGAGGCCGCTACTGGCAGTCCAACGATTGAGCACAGTCTTAACAAAATCTATGCGATGATTCAGGGAAACGGTCTCGATACCACTGGAGCGGACCTTTTTTTGTATTAAAGTGGAACGAAGTTATATTGGAGTAGGGAACATGAAATTTGCCCCGGGATGAGAAGAAAATAGATACATTCAATAAATTTCCATGGATCCCTCTGCTCATTAGTTAGTTATTTTTGTTTTTGCCTTTTCCTTTTTTCATGATTATAATTTCCTGCTCCATTTTCGCACCACAGCGCCGGCTTAGCACTTTTTCTAATAACCCGTCACTTTAGTGACGCCTTCGCGAGCACTTTCTTATTTCAGCCTGCATTGCATGGTTACACATACACACACATATATATATATATATCCAGAACAGAAGCGAATATTTGTATGCATGTGTTTGTGTTTGTGAGCGAACATAATTGTATGTACTTGTTGCTGTTGTTGTTTTTCCTGTTGTTATCATTCTAGCCGACTGCTGTCTTAAGTGTTTGTTAACATAAAAACAAGAAACTTAGCATCAAGTAGCAACTAACAACAATGACAAAAGCAACAAGAGCATAAACAACAACAAACACAACAGCAATCGCAGCAACATCAAAACATAAAAGGGGAAGCTCTGAAAGCATCACAACTATTAAGAAGCCCACATTCAGCAGTAAAAAGTCATTTGAGCGCATATGTGTGTGTGCACTAATACACGTTAATAAACAACCAAATCCATGTGTATGTGCGAACAAAAGAGCTTTCAGGCTGACAAGCACTTTTTCCTGATGTATCTCTATCTGTGCGTGTGTGTGTGTGCATACTTGTAAATTTTGACGTATACTTGTTTAACCTAGCAGAGTGTGTGTGTATATGGTTGTGTGTGTGTGTGTGCAGAAGCATCAGCGAATATCCGGCACGTTTTAATATTGAACAAATACCCACACACGCATAAGCCAACCTCCACATTTGCATGTGTATTTGTTTATAACCGCATGCTAACTGACACATATTTGCGCAAATACTGCAGGCTGTCAGCATGGAAAACAACAAATACATAACACCTACGAAAACAATAATAAAAACGATGCTTTCCATTTCATTTGCATGCTAAGCATGCGAGATAGCTGTAATTGCGGGCGGGAGGGGGGTGGCAAGAAAAATAAAGAGCAAGTATTTACCTCGCAACCCAGTAGATTCTGAATGTAGATCCGGCAAAGCGAGAAAGGAGAAAGTGTTTGAAAGAAAATATAATTTTACGTTCTTGAAATTAGCAAAGGAAATATTGAACAAAAAAAAAAAAGAAATTATAAAAAGCAGCTGGGTGTGATTCAACAAAGCGACTCATTAGAATTTTTTTTTTTTAAATTGGAAAAGTAATGAATTACATTCACAATTATTTTAAAGCATTAGCGGCTAGGCCATAATCTGAATTAGAAAAATTAAATTATACAGAGCTACCTGGAAAGTCGTTCTAGATACTTAAGGACATTAGATTAGATTAGATTTGTAAGGGGTTGAACAAGACCAAGAACTCAGTAAGGAGACCATTGTACCACACCCGGATAAAGAATAGAGAGATAAGCAAGATAAAACGTGGGTGGCAAGACGGAAAAATTAGTTTGGGGTCACTCTTCCACAAATCTCTTGGATTCATTGCTGAATATTAAGAGATCCGGAAGAGTATGAACTTTATCCATACTCAGTACAACGCAACCCAATATCCTAAGTCCGATTCTAAAAAACGCCGGACAGCTACAGAGAAAATGCTCTGCAGTGTCGTCATCCTCAAGACAGAATAGGCATATCCTATGACTGCCCTGATGCTGAAAGCGTGTGGTCAGCATTGTGCCCTGTGGTTGCACCCACCAGTACTGCCAGGTCCTTTCTGCTGAGTTTTAGGAGAAAGGTCGCTATTTTCCTCTTTGGTTCTTTCACAAAGCACTTGGCTACTCTGCACGAGTTCAACCCAGACCAACGTCCTCTATGGGTGGACCTCATGAAGTCGTCAATCCATAGTTCAATCGATGCAGAATTGACACCTAGAAAGGGCTCAGGGCCTAGTGGCATACTTGCAGAGCCTTCATTAGCCAGTTTATCAGCTAACTCGTTCCCTGTAATACCACAATGTCCAGGCACCCAAATAAGACTTGTGTTTTGCAACACTGTCATTCCCTCAAACAGCTAAGTAGTATTGATCAGGTTCATGTCTCTTGTCCTCAACAAGCAGAATAGCGACAATTACTATTCTGAGTGGAAAATATTGAATGTATTGGTTGAGCAGTTTGAAAGCTGAGTTATCTTCCATGTTGGCAAACTTTCACTAGCCCCGATATTATTTGACTTAAGACCACCCGTCAAGATTCCGTGGCTGCTATGTAAAAACGCAGGTCTATGCACACAAGCCACAGGCGGCAATTGCCATGAGATCCAACATAATTGGAGTTTTCCATGAAACTGACCACCAAAAAAAAGTATCGCGAATGTTGTGTTGTGATGTCGTTTTTATCTCGTCAATCGTAGCGTAGCATCGTCCTTTCATGGGCCTTTCCAGGTTCGAGAACAAGAAAAAGTCACTGGGTGCCAGATCTGAGGAACACGGTGGCTGTGGTATCGTTCGTGTGTTGTTTTTGCCCAAAGCGTCACGCACAAGCAACGATGTGTGAGCAGGGGCGTTAGTGTGATGCATCAGTCAATTTTAGTTCTTCCACAAATCCGGGCGTTTCTGGCGGATTGCTTCACGCAAATTGCGCATAACTTGCAGGTAATATTCCTTATTGACCATTTTACCCTGTGGCAAGAACTCATGAGGCGCATCGCCCCTGCAATCGAAGGAAACGGTAAGCAAAACTTTTACATTCGACCGAACTTGGCGCGCTTTTTCGGTCTTGGTTCGTGCGGCAGCTTCCATTGAGATGATTGAGCTTTGATTTCAACGTCATAACCATAAACCCACGATTCGTCACCAGTTACGACCCTCTGCCTCTGGAGCAAATTTGGGTCGTCGCGGACAGAATCCAACATTTCATTAGCAATGTTCATGCGATGCAGCTTTTGGTTGAAATTGAGCAGATTTGGTACGAATTTTGCGGCGACCCGTCTCATGCCCAAATCATTGAAAAAAATCGAATGGCACTAGCCAATCGGTATGTCTAGGTCCTCAACAACTTCTCTAACGGTGATTCTACGATTGGCCAATACCATTTTCTTCACTTCATCAATTTTTTCGTCTGTTGTTGAAGTGCTCGGGCGTCCGGCACGCCCTTGCTCTGGCCCAAAGTAGCTTCTCAACATTCGGAATGCATCCGCCGCGCACTTTATTTCGTTTTTCACACAAAATTTTATACAGGTTCTTTGATCCGTCTTTTTGAATAGGTAAAAATCGAAGACAAGCAGAAACACGTGCAAGCAAAACAGCTGCCAACAATTAACTGAACATTCAAATTGGTCGAACTGGTCGGCATCAGTGAGGGATATGAGTACCAACATATCGCCACACCTCGTATGCGAAAGCGTCATGCAAAAGTGGCCCAATAGGGTGCATGACATACAGCGCAACTACAGTTATTTTATATGAATTCTATATTACACAAAATATCATCAAGTGAATTTAAAAAAATTATTACTTAATGTTTTTTTTTCTACTCAAACTGCGAATGCTCTTAATAAAAAGCGTTGTATTTTAAATAAAACTAAAAATAAAAATAATAAAAAATACTAAAAAAAATTAAAAAATGTTTGTGCTTATATGAACGTCGCTCGCTGTAATAGCACAAAAGATGAGATGCTCCGAAGTTCTACTGGGAAGCAAATAAATACCTACATAAATAATTGCCTACATACATACATAGGTATTTATATGACTCTCTACCGAGGTATGCATATGAGTGCCAGTGTAACTGACAGTATTACCCCACACAAATCATCAACCTCAAACCCACCCACACACACACACACTCACACACTTTGAACTGTTTTCATTGATGTTCCATTGCTTTGTGAATTTGCCGTTCCCAACGCTTTCGACCAAAGAGATGATCATAAAAATTTCTTGTTTTCTTGTTTATTGCCAACACATAAAACATACTGGTTGACTGTTCGCCCGTTTGGTCGGCATTGAAGCAAACTAATGTGGAAGGGGTCTCCTCCAAACAGCTCATTTCACCACATTCCATTTTTTGTCTGTTTTATTTATTTTATTTTTTACTGATATTTTATTGCTAAAAGGGCGCATAAAGCGGCAAGTTGTGTTATTGGGCCGAATTCTTGTTAAAAATCAAAAAAACAAAGTTGGTGGTGGATGGAGTGGGTGCTGAAGGGTTACTTACAAGGTTATGTGGCATTTATGATCAGTCTTCGACGAAGTGTGCGTGGGTATGTTGCATAACCTTAACTGGGGCATCAGCTGACAAATCTCGTAGCTGAATAAATCGCTAAAAGCCACAACGCCACTAAAGCGTGGTTTATAATACTAGTTTTAGTGGACGTTTCATGTTAATGTGCGCCTCACACAGCTTAAAAGCGCACACTTTTCATATGATTTTCACTCCTTTTTACTTGGAATTTTTGTTTAGAGTTAAGAAGTGGCAAATATTGTTGTGTATGGGAGTTGCATAAAATGTAAGATTATGTGAATGTGTAGAAATTAGTATGTCGGATTTGAAATTAAATTTTATAAATTCAAAATTGGATAATTTTCTACTTTCCTTTACAAGAGGGAAGAGGTTGAGAGTATCTTAAGTCTTTTTGCATCATTGATTAGGTTGGGGTATGGTGGTAGTTAGTCTGCACGACCACCGTTAATCTAATTACAATTTTTGAAGTGAAACTTCTTAGGCGTCGATGGGCGAGCGAGAATGGAGAATAAAATTTCAAGGCCATGCAACGTTTTTGGCATTTTCGTTCCACGAGAGAGAAAACAGATACAACGTAGAGGAAAAGGAGAGAGAGAGCTATACCTTATGTATATCTTGGATACACTTTAGGCTATTTCTCCTGAGTTTTTCCTTGTAATTGCTCATTTCGAGTGGGAAATAACACTTTCTGGCGCTTGTTTGTTTGTGCAAACTTTTAGGAAATATATTTTTGGTGCCTACCTTATGGCGTTATATTTCCTTGGTGCCCACTGTTTTGGACGTTTCTTGGTCCCAATTTTGTTGGTGCCTACTTTTTGACGCTAACTTCCGTTTCCTGGCTAGTGCTTGTGCGTACTATAAAGTGCTATCCATTCCGGCGTCGGACTTATTGGTATTGCCTTGCTGTAATTTGTACCGTTGCTGCGGTCCTGGAATCACTGCGTTTGTGCGGGTGATAAACGCTCGGAGTAGTGCGCGTTGTTGCCACAGCTTGTGTCCGGCGTTTACCTACACTGGTCGACCCTTCTTCGTTTTGACGTGATAACGTCTTATAATTCGATTTAACAGGCTGCACGCACGAAAAAATGTGTCGTTACCTTTCTCATTAGTGTTACCTTGCTCTTTAGTGTTACCTTGCTCATATGTAGTTACCTTGCTCATTAGTGTTACCTTGCTCTTTAGTGTTACCTTGCTCATTAGTGTTACCTTGCTCTTTAGTGTTACCTTGCTCATTAGTGTTACCTTGCTCTTTAGTGTTACCTTGCTCATTTGTCGTTACCTTGCTCATTGCATTGCATGAACTGCAAGCGAAAGCGCGGAACGAACGACAAAGCAAACAAAGCAAACGAACGGCAACGTTCGACATCTTGCTCTCTCCTACTTAAGTGAGCGTACATATGTATGTATATGCGCATATGTATATACATATATAAATTCACGTATTTGTATTTGCATATGCCTTCTTATTGATTATTATTAATTTGATTCACTTGAAGAATTTAAAATAAAACCAAGTTTGTTAATAATACCTGTTGTTTTAATGTTATAATTATTAATTTTTTTATTATATATGAAGGAAAAATGTATTTTAATATTTACCATATACCTTATAAGATATGTTGTCTATACTAATATTATAAAGAGGAAAACTTTGTTTGTTTGTAATGAATAGGCTCAAAACTACTTGACCGATTTTAAAAATTCTTTCACCATTCGAAAGCTACATCATCCACGAGTAACATGGATTATATCTTATTTTGGAAATAGGGCTCGAGATATAGGTCAAAACGTGGACCCGGGTAACCTTCGGATGTGTATGTACAATATGGGTATCAAATGGAAGCTGTTGGTGAATGCTTTAGTCCAGAGTATTTTTCATGCCGCTCCGTGACTAGGGTCTCGAGATAGAGACCAAAACGTGGACCCTAGAATGTGATTGTACAATATGGATATCAAATTGAAGCTGTTGGTGAATGCTTTAGTACAGAGTATTTTTTATGCCGCTCCGTGACTGGGGTCTCGAGATATAGAACAAAACGTGGACCCGGGTAACCTTTGGTTGTGTATGTGCAATATGGGTATCAAATGAAAGCTGTTGGTGAATGCTTTATGATATGTTATGTTATGTTATGTTATGTTATGTTATGTTATGTTATGTTATGTTATGTTATGTTATGTTATGTTATGTTATGTTATGTTATGTTATGTTATGTTATGTTATGTTATGTTATGTTATGTTATGTTATGTTATGTTATGTTATGCTATGTTATGTTATGTTATGCTATGTTATGCTATGTTATGCTATGTTATGCTATGTTATGTTATGTTATGTTATGTTATGTTATGTTATGTTATGTTATGTTATGTTATGTTATGTTGTGTTATGTTATGTTATGTTATGTTATGTTATGTTATGTTATGTTATGTTATGTTATGTTATGTTATGTTATGTTATGTTATGTTATGTTATGTTATGTTATGTTATGTTATGTATTATTTATTATTATTATTATTAATTGTTCGACTTTTACATTTCATTACATTTCATTTTTAATCATTAACATTAGAACGTACGACAGTGACACTAGGTCGTTTGTCGGAAGAAAAAAGAAAAAAAAAATCTTACATTTTACATATGTTACTATGGTACTATATATTGAATTCGCTTAAAATTAATTTTCTATATTCTATAGCACCAGTGATGAACTTAAATAAATTATTATATCCATTTAAAATGTCTATGATTTCATCTCGGTTTAAACTAAATTTTCCAAAAAATCTTTGACGAATTCTTTTAAGTATCGGGCATTTTCCTAAAAAATGTGTGATGTCTTCTAATTCATTTAAGTTACATAAAGTGCAATTTAAATCCCTTTGGCTTCCCAAGTATATTAAATCACATCTGGCTTTCATAATCCACATAATTTTATAGTTTCTATATTAGTATTATCGTTTAAATAGCTTCTGGCGTTGTTATGGTCTAATTCCTTATATAATCGGGTGCTTTGGTGTGCCCTTTCCCATAAAGTTCGAATATTCGAATCATGAAGATTTTCTGTTATTGAAATTATATTTCTATTCCACTCTCTTTTATTTGAAGTGCCCCAGTTACATATTATATTTAACTTTTGTGCTAGATTACTAATTTCTTCAACCCAAAATATCTGTTTTTCTAAAATCTTTTTTGATAGTATATGAGGCAATCTATTATCATCATATTCAAATAACGTTTTGAATATATATTTTAAGTGAAGCTGCAGTGTATACAAATGAAAACTTGGAACATTTGTCTCCAAGAGAATGCAATAAGATGGCGTATTACTCGGGAGATGAAGTACCCTTTTTAAAAAATAAAGTTGAATTTTGTCTACTTCTTCAAACAACGAGTTTCCCCATACCTGAGCAGCATAACTCTGGATTGCTCTAGTCACCGCTAAAAACAGTTTCCATTTTGCCGACAACTTAATTTTATTTTTACTAAGAAATGTGCACCAAGTTGCATTTATGCTATTTTTCGCTAGAACATTTCTATTTTCTATATGTTGCTTGAAACTGAGTTTTGATGTTAGCTTTACACCCAAGTAATTATATTCTTTCGTTATTGGTATAACTTCGCCGTGAAAAAAACACTTTTCTTTTTCTGCTATTCTACCGCCTCTCCGAAAGATCATTATAGCTGACTTAGATAAGTTTACTTGCATGTTCCACTTTTCGCAGTATTTTTCTAAGTTGCTTATCATTTTTTGAAGAGCACTAACCTCATCTGCTAATATGACGATATCGTCAGCATATAATAGCAAACGGATATTTAACTCATCTATAAAGAGTCCCCCCTCCAAGCAGTCGTGCAGGTCATTCAAGTAAAGAGCAAAGAGCAAAGGTGAAAGCAGGCACCCTTGCTTTACTCCTGACGATATTTTGAATTTTTCACTCATTTCATCTCCTACTTTTACTATCGAACATGTATTTCTGTAATAACTTTCAATAAAGTTTGCCATTTTGGTGGAGATTCCTATTTCATGAAGCTTGTATAGCAATAGTTGTCTAGGGACAGTATCAAAAGCGGCTTTAAAGTCCACAAAAAACGCGTACACTTTTTTCTTCTCCCTGAACTTAATATGGACTATTGCTGCTAGGTTATATATGTTATCTACAGTTGAATGTCGCTTTCTGAAACCTGCTTGAAATTCTGTTATAATATTTTTATTTTCTACCCAGCTTGTGAGTCGCTCATTTAAAATGCCCATCATTATCTTTGCAACACAATTCATGAATGAGATACCTCTATAATTGGAGGGAGATTTCCTATCGCCTTTTTTAAAGAGCGGATATATCAGACTTGTTTCGAAACATTCAGATACTTGGCCCATATTATATAGCCTATTAAAAACGTTTGCCAACTCAACAAGAAACCGGTCATCGGCATTTTTAATAAACTCATATGGAACCTTGTCTGAGCCCGGAGCTTTTCCACATTTCGTTTTATGTAACATCAATCTGATTTCATCTATTGAGATTGGTCTGTCTAGACAATCATCCCTTACTAAATTTGCCACATATTGTATACATGGTGCACAGCGAGTTGGATTTAATAATGTTTGAAAATAGTGCATGAATATTGCTGGCGATACCTCTAGACAAGATTCTGTAACTGAACACCGAAGGACGTTGACCATCTTCCACCAATCCTTACTGTTATTAACCTCATTTATTCTGAGTTCAAGATTGTCATAGTAATTCTTCTTGCTCTCTTCACACAGTTTCTTGTATTTTCTATTTGCCGGAATATATTTCTTTTTATCACTTCCACTCAAAGTTTTATTATAAATTCTCAGTTGTTTTAATGACATCCTTCTAGCTGACTGACATTTCCAGGTAAACCATTCCGATTTTTTTCTTAATCTTTCTTTATTTCGCCTCTGTGAAGTTGATATTCTAATTATTTCAGTTAAATCTTCAAGATCTAGCTCTTTTTTTACATATTTCTTTTTCTGTAGGTTGCTAATAAGTTTCTTGTTATACAATTCTGCTCGTAATTCATCCCAAACAATTTTTGGTAACAAGTTCGTCTTGCATATTGAAGCTGATTTCCTTGCAGGCAATTGCATTTTTAAAATAATAGGCATGTGATCAGACCATGTTTTATTGTCCACTATAAAATCAGACGCATGTTTCAATATGTCCCGAGATATTGCACATATATCATTTACAGATTCACCTATATTACTAACATAAGTAAAGTTTCCCTCAACATCACTACTTAACATGCCATTCAACACTATTAGACCATTATTTATACAGAACTCTATGAACTGCCTTCCACCTCTATTGATTTTTTTGTCTCTTGAATTCCTATCTACTTTTCCTCCTACAATATCATTTAGTAAGATTTCGTCCATATTTACTTGTAAGTCTCCAATTCGTACATTAAGGTCACCGATTACAATACCATTTACAAAATCATTTTGAACAAAACTTTCTTTTACAATTTCAAAATCATGTATTTAGTTATTACCCTTCAAATATAATGGAATCAAGTTTACAGTTTTTTCAGCCACACAAAATTCGATTACGTCTAAACAGTCTAAACACTTAAACGAATATCTGACATCAACATTTTCTAGGTCTTTTTTAATGCCATAAAGGAGTCCACCACTTGCCCGTCCATAATGACTACGTCGTACTGCTGATCTCCAAAACAGAGTAAACCCCTTGAAGAATTTAAAATATTTTTCAAAATTTTCCGTTTCAACATGCGTTTCTAACAAGATGAAAACATCAAATGAACAAATGTAATCAAAAAAATCTTTATATAACGTTTTGTTTGCTAAGCCGTTAATGTTATACGACACAATTTTAATATTAGTTAATTGATTACGATTTTCTAAAAGTTCATCACTGCTGGTTATTACATTTAATTTTGCGGTTACTTTAGTACAATTCTTTAGTTTTTTGGATTTATTTTCTCTAACAAGGAGTGATAGGTAATATCAATTTTTGACACGTTTATACCAAAGTAGTGAATAAGAATTTTTTCTGCCGGCTGTCCCTCACACATAAGTAATTTGTTATTATTGTATGACATCCATTTGCCGTCAATATTTATGCTATCATTCCTTACGAATATCTTATGTGTTCTACTTAAGGTCAAGAGCTTTTGTTTTAACTGCAACAGCACTTTTCTATTTTGTTGCCTTTCAGAGCTAAGGTCCTTTTCAATATATATATCCGAACCTCGCAACATTCTAGCGTTTTTAAGGATATCTCCTGCCATTTCCACTGTTTCAAACTCTGCTATTATATTGCACTTATTATCTTTGTCGTATAATGAACGTGCCTCTCTTATTTTAATGTGATGCAGACTAAGCTTATCTTCGCATAATTTTTGAACAGCTAGTGTTGGTTTTTCATCTTTTGTAACGCCTTTAAAAAATAACCTATTTCGCTTACTTTGGTCAACAAGACGTAGTATTTCTTTTTGTTCCAATTCCCTGTCTTTTTTTAATTTTTGTACTTCTAGTTTAAGGGATTCGTTTTCAGCCTTTAGCTTTTCAATTTCTAATCCCATTGACTCTTTTAAATCTCTTATGTCTTGTTTAGAAGCTAATCGCTCTAATTGCTTATTTAAGTTGCCTTCAATTCCACGTATGGCTGTCATCACATCTTGCAGTGAAAGATCCGGAGATAATTCGGTAACTCTTCTCTTAGCCGCATTACTTGAAGTAGGAGTTCGATGCATTTTGTCGACTTGCAAGTATTAACAATTATAAAAAATTTAATATTTAGTAACTACTACTAGGTGGCAATGCCTTTGATACGTTACACCTTTAACCTCTGTAACTACTCGTATACAAATTCGTTCTGCTACCCGCCAGTAGGTGGCGCTACGCTAGTACCTAAATTCTATTTGTTGTTATGTTATGTATAGAGCTAATAATTTGAGGTTATGTTGATTGAACGCGCCAAAATGTAAATCGCAGACAATTTCACCTTCGCTGTTCCGCTCAATAAAAGACAGGAAATACACCGATCTTGATGAAGTTCCCAAGTCTCACTGAACAATCAAAGGCTCGTAAACTTACGTCAGTAACGCATTTATTCAACTCACAGAGTTTCGTAGCAACTTGTTATTGCGACAAATGTATTGTCCTCCCTCAATAGAATGAGTGTTACGGTCTGTAGGATGATAATTCACCTCACTTAGCTTATACACCAACCTATTATCACAGTACTCCTTCCTGCCGCTAGATGTCGCCTTGATTTCAGTTTTCGGTTAATTTCTCCGCGCGAATAATGATCAAAAAGGACACTCAGAAAGGCCACCACCAGGCGAATCTTTTTAATTTGATAATTTTCGCCAACTCCCTCGTCCAGCAGTTTTGCTACACCACAACAGCAATCACCAACACTTCAGCATCCGCTTCCAATGTTGAAACTTTTTATCTCTTCTAATATCCTTGGTAAAATTAAGAATTTTATAGGAGCGCTCTAATTACACGACTAATCACAAATACCTTCTTCTTGTTATGTTATGTTATGTTATGTTATGTTATGTTATGTTATGTTATGTTATATTATGTTATGTTATGTTATGTTATGTTATGTTATGTTATGTTATGTTATGTTATGTTATGTTATGTTATGTTATGTTATGTTATGTTATGTTATGTTATGTTATGTTATGTTATGTTATGTTATGTTATGTTATGTTATGTTATGTTATGTTATGTTATGTTATGTTATGTTATGTTATGTTATGTTATGTTATGTTATGTTATGTTATGTTATGTTATGTTATGTTATGTTATGTTATGTTATGTTATGTTATGTTATGTTATGTTATGTTATGTTATGTTATGTTATGTTATGTTATGTTATGTTATGTTATGTTATGTTATGTTATGTTATGTTATGTTATGTTGTGTTGTGTTGTGTTATGTTGTGTTATGTTATGTTAATGTTAACTCATTCTCTATATCCATACAAAATATCTATCAAACAAATAAAATTAAAATTTTCTTTTGAAAAATGCAACCATTCAATCAGTATTTTCTTATGACGTTATCACGTTAAACTATCGTCAGTAATCCGACTTTACAGACAACCTCTTTTTTTTGTAAATTTTGTATATCTGTATTCTCCGCAAATGTTGTGAATTTATTTAGATATATATTCTTTCTCTCTCGGGTCTCTCCCTCTTTCTTTGTCTGCCTTGAAGGTTTCACTTCTATTGTGTCTACTACGCTACACGCACTTTTTAATTTATTTATTATTTAATGTTTCATATTATATTACTATATTTATTTTTTATCTTAATGAAAAGTAGTTTTAAGTTCAAAAAAGATTACTCAACAAAATATATTCACTAAATTATAAAAACGGTCTCACAAGTAAAACCTGGGTTCACTTAACTTATGACGACGCCAAAACCTTTGGACTGAAAAGCTGGAAGATGGCTGAAAATGATCTAATTGCTTCATTGAAGCTACTGAGGAATTCTAAGGTTCAATCCGGACAGTCACGTCAACAACGTGATGATCTTAAATAGAGCTGTCTAAATATTCAAAGTCATATATGAAAATACAGTAGATTCTGTTTTTATGCGGTATATACGTTCCGCAAGAAACAGCATAAAAAAACAGCATAAAAAAAGCTACCAGTTCTATAGTAAAACTATAGATACGTTTCAAAAGTGCTAAGAACTGCATAAATCTGAAATAATTAAATAAAATTGCATAAACAAAAAATTGTATTTTTGAAATTTATATCTTTGTTTAAGAAACGTCAGAATCGAAAAACAAATTTACATCGTCAGAAATAGAATCAGACCATACCCGCATGTTGCGCATTCGGTTAGGATTTGGCGTAAAATCACTTCCGTCACTTGAGGAAATGTAGACGTCTGATCTGGATGGTGATGCAGCCGGTTCCATACTTGTAAGGTTAGCATTTTTGATGTACAGTGAGTAATTGACTGTCTACCAGTTCACATCTTCTTACTGTGTCTCTATACTAGCAAAGCGATCAAATTTTGTGTTGTTGTATAGTGCTATTCTAATTTTCATTCGTTTAATTTTACACCCAATACGTGAAACTTAACTATATAAGTAAACGGAGAGTGATTAAAAAAAAGTATCCACCATGTCCTCAGAGCGAGGAGGGAGGGATCATAATTACTTTGCAATTCTCGGGGAAGAGCCCCCCCCTAAACGTAAAACCCTTAACCTTAACAATACACGTGACTTTCCTTACCTCAAGAAAAACAATAAACCATTAAACGTCAACCCAACAATTTGCCCAAAATTTATTATTGTGAAAAACAAAGACAACGCGAAACCACTAAAAACATTTAATATATTTTTACTACAAAAGGCCCTAGAGTCAATCACTACAGAGCAGCCAAACTCAATTTCGTTTACCAGAGATGGAGATCTCCTCATATTAACAAAAAATAATCAACAAACCACAAAAGTTCTTAAAGCTACTAAATTATCAAATTTATGTGATATTTCAGTGAGCCTTCACCCCACACTCAATACTATAAAAGGTGTGATTTACTCTACTTTTCTATCCACCTTAACAGAAAATGAAATCGTTGAAGGTCTACAAAACCAAGGAGCCACAGAATGCAAAAAAATTACTAAATTTAAAGACGGTAAAGTCATAAACACTCCCTTGCATATTATTACTTTTAACGCATACGAACTTCCTGCCGAAGTCAATGTAGCTTGGCTGAAAGTAAAGGTGGAGCCCTATATCCCATCCCCAATGCAATGCAAAAATTGCTATACTTTAGGTCATACATTAAAATATTGTAAATCCGAAAATAAATGCAACGTGTGTTCCTCTACATTTCACGACCCCTCACCATGTACAAAAGTTGAGTGCATTAATTGTAAGCAACAGCATAGATCCAACAACATCAAATGTCCAACATTGCAAAAGAGGAAAGATATACTTACCTACAAAACATTAAACAAGTGCTCTTTTCGCGAAGCCACTGAAGCAGTTAATCATAATCAAAAAGAATATATTTCCCCACGGGAAAATCTAGAAGAAGCAATTCAAAAAAAGGTAACAAAACCAAAAGAACAGAAAACATATACTCAAAACAACAACAACAATAACCTGCCGACCATACCCAACATACCAAATCTCTCCCATACTACTGAAATCACAGAAACCACTCAAAGAGCCACTTTTAATCCATCCACTACTCAACAAGAAAACTCTATAATAGAAACACAGAATACAGTTAACCAAGATAACTCACCAAATCACTGTCCTTTACCCAACAATACTATTCCTCTCTCTAACAACTCAAACTACACAAATACTATAGAAAACCATTTAACTACTCAAAACCACATGCTTAGTTCATCCACAAGCCAACAAGCAATAAACTCAACAATAAATAGCAACTCTATGAACCTCTCTTTATCAGACAGCAACAATCTCACTATTCCCAATGTACAAACATTTTTGTCTCAAATAATTAATAGCACGCCACAACTACACAATACTGATAACATAACGCTTCCCAACAATTACTCATATTCCTCTCTAACTCCCAATCTCTATGGCTCCAATTCACCTGCCGACATGGAACAATAAAAAGAACTCTTACTACCGAAAACCAGTTTTTCGCTAGTAGAGATTCTAAACTTCACTCAGTTTGCTTATCATGGTACTTAAGATTCTGCAATGGAATCTTAATGGTTATCTGAATAATTATAATGAGCTCACTTTACTCATAAAAGAAAATAAATACGATATAATCGCTCTGCAAGAAACCCACCTTCACTCAAACCCACCATCAAACAGAATACCGAAAAATTTCTCTATCTACACAAACAACGATATAGAACCAAACTCTGTAGCAAAAAGAGGAGTTGCTCTGCTTATAAATAACACATTAGAACACACTGTAATAAACACGAACACCAATATTTTATCGATATCAGTTAAAATTAAATCTAATATCCATTTCACAGTAATTAGTACTTACATATCGCCTACAGATAGCCTCACAGAAATTGATTTACAGCTTCTTTTTCCAAACTCAAATACCCCATTCTTGCTTTTGGGCGATTTAAACGCCTGGAGTCCGCTTTGGGGCTCCCCGAACTTAAACAAAAAAGGCAGAATAATAACTAACTTCATTCAAAACAGTAATTTGATTTTACTTAATGACAAATCCCCAACACATTTTTCAACAAGATCCACACACACCCACATAGACCTTAGCATCTGCAATCCTCCCCTCAACATCGCTGCTGCATGGGAAATCTTTGATGAGCCTTACGGCAGCGACCACTACCCAATATCACTGAGCTTATTTAATCACAACACTCTGCCACACACAGATAACACCAAACGCTACAACTTAGAGCTAGCAGATTGGACCACCTACCAGACCCTCATAGATCATCACTTTGACAATCTTACACTAAACAGAAACAACAGCAACCAATCAACAGCAATCCTAACAAAGAAAATTAAACTTTGCGCGAACGCATCAATTCCCACTCGTACACCAAACCATCACAGTCGGGTTACTTACTGGTGGAATGAAAATTTATCCTCTCTCAGACGCGAAAAAGTTTATCTCTGGAAAACTGCAAAGCGCAACCCCACAAAAGAAAATATTTTAGAATACAAAAAGGCAAATGCCAAATTCAAAAGAGAAGCCAAAATTTCGAAAAGGGAACGCTTCGTAGAATTTACCAGAGATATAAATCACCAAACCCCATCAAGTACTCTTTGGAAGAAGGTTAATATCATACACGGTAACTTCCCTTCGAACAGAATACATGTCATACAAACATCCGAAAACTCCTCCGCATCCTCTAATGAAGAAATCGGACGTTTCTTCGTCAAAACGTGGTCAGAACTTTCTAAAAACCGAACTTTCTCCAACGAATTTGTCTACAAAAAAAATCTTTATACCAACCCCGTCAACACTGGCTATATAGCTGATAAGATAGCAATGCAATTAGAAGCCCCTTTTTCTCCACTGGAACTCAATGCTTGCATTTCGACACTTATAGGCAAAACCCCAGGCTTAGATAACATCTCTTACCCTCTCATCAAAAACTTACCGCTTATAGGAAAATCTAAACTATGCAGCCTTTACAATATAATTTTCACAACGAGCATAATCCCTCAACAATGGAAAACCAGTTTAATTATTCCTATCTCTAAGCCTAACAAGCCAAAAAATACCATTGAGGGATACCGCCCCATATCACTTATACCTTGTTTATCAAAAGTCATGGAGAAAATGATAGCACGAATACTAATGTGGTTTGCAACAACAAAAAAACTATTTTCAAACCATCAAACCGCCTTCAAACCAGGATGTGGCACAATAGATGCTTTACTAGCACTCGACGAACAGATATCTAACTCCATCTCCTGCAAAAATCATTTTTCAATACTTTCGTTAGATATGGAAAAGGCCTTCGATCGTGTTGGCTTACATACGATAATAGAACAGCTAATAAACTGGAAAGTCGGCCCAAAAATTATTAACTATATACGCCACTACTTACAAAATCGAAAAATTTGTGTCAAAATCGGCAATAAGATATCTGAGCAGTGGCCAATCGAAAATGGCATCCCCCAGGGGTCACCCCTTTCTGTAGTCCTATTTCTCATAGCATTCGACCGACTAAGCTGTCTTATAAAAGAACACAAGTTTTTCAACCACGTTATTTACGCGGATGACCTTTACGTCTTTACTACTGTTCGGAATATCGATAATTTCTTATTCCAAACAAACACTTTACTCCAAAAAATTTCAAATTGGTGTAATGCCAGCGGAACAATTATATCTGCTAATAAATCTAAACATCTACACATTTGCTACAAACAAAATTGTCAAGACATAAACATATGTATAAATAATAACAATATTACTAATGTAAATAGTCTTAAAATACTAGGCTTAGTGTTTAATAATAAGTACACCTGGAATGATCACATCACATATCTACACAACTCACTTCAAAGCAGATTGAATGTTATAAAATCTTTAAGCAATATAAAATTGGAGAGCAATTCCAACACACTTGTGCGAATTATAAAAGCGACAATATTAGCTAAAATAGATTACGGCCTTCCATTATTTTCCCTAACTTCAAAAAGAAATGTATCAAAATTATCATCAATCTACCATACAGCAGCAAGACTGGCCATTGGAGCATTTCGTACCACCCCCATCATAAATATACTAACAGAAGCTGGACTCCCAACACTAAAGGGTCGGATAGTTTACATCAATACAGGGATGATTGTTAAGTTGGCATATAACGAAGGATCCCCTGTTCAAGCTATTTTGAAAAAAAGATTAAAAAGAAAACGTAATACGAGGAGAACTTCTACCCTGCAGAAACTTATAGAATTGGTAAAAGAGGAAGATATACCAATTACTCCATTACCAACACTCCCACTTCGTGCACCTCCTTGGACTCTGGAAAAAAACTCTATCATGCTCGACCTAACGAAATACAAAAAAGAAACTACACCTATATCAGTATATTTACAATCCTTTCTAAACATACGCAACTCACATATAAACTGGAGAGCCCTATATACAGACGGATCTAAAAACAGTAATATCATTGGGTGTAGCGTAGTGGACGATGCCTCAACAATTCTATCTGCAGTACTACCATGGTACTCATCAGTCTTTTCAGCAGAAGCAACAGCAATCCTCTTTGCCTGCCGATATGCCGCAAAACATAAACATCGATACCTTATATGCAGCGACTCCTTAGGAGCAATCCAAGCTATCTTAAATGCTAATTTTGCCGACCCAACAATATCACAGATAAGAGACATTCTTATTGAATACACGGAAAAAATCAAGCTATTATGGGTTCCAGGCCACATCGGAATACAAGGCAATACACTTGCCGACTCTGCTGCCAAATTAGCCACGAAATCCCCAGTTAAACTCATCAATACCATCAACAAAAAGGACATTAAAAAACTGGCTTACAAAAACTGCCTAAGAAACGAAATTACGCAATGGTCTGAATATACTCATTACTACAAAGAGATAAACCCAACTCGTCAGCCAACAACACTACCAACAAATATAACAAGAAGGCAACAGATTATTTACACCCGCTTCCGTCTAGGACACACCAGGCTAACCCAACAACATCTCTTCCAAAACGTCCAACCACCACTCTGCTATTTTTGCTACGATGCGAACTTAACAATACCACATATAATCGAAGGATGCCTAGCGCCTGAAACAATACGCCAATCTATGGCCAACCCCAATATAAGGGAATTGCTCTCAAATGCAACACACACCAACATAAAAGAATTTATAAGATTTATAACTAAACTAAACATTTATTTTGAAGTGTGATATATATATACATAAGTCTTATTTGTACACATAGTAGAAATAAATTAATTTTAAGAAGCTGATGGCCTTAGTTGCTAACGCTTTTTCTAGATTGTTAAGGCATAATTATATTATCCTTTTTCAATAATAATAAATAAATAATTTTTGATGTAATCTGTGATAAGTTTTTGCTTAGCTGGTTTAGAATCTTGTTTATATGTACAATTCCCGATAGGTCGACATGCATTTTTTAATTTAAAAAAAACCGTACTATTTCAAAACCGCATAAAAAAACCACATACAAACAGAATCTACTGTATACGAATTTTATAGAAATAACGAATATTATAGAGAAGGACCAAAATTCGTCTACGGCTTCGGCCAGCTAAGCCCAGAAAAGTGCAGTTTGGCTAGAGTGCGGCTTTGACTAAAAAATAGTCGAGGTTTAACTGAACATTTCCTCCTCCTCCATTAAGTGTAGTTTTTGAACAGTGCTGCAAGTCAGCTCTATACCCATAAGCTTTGGTTTTTAGATTAGAATATGAAACTAGTCAACTGTAAGTGTTCAAATCTCATATGCCGATGATATTATTATAGCAATCTCGAGGAAGCATCTTCCAACTTTATGCGATCTTCAACAAAGATCCCTGAACAGACTATCACTTGGGTGTAAAAGGCGAGGACTTGAAGTAAGTCCGGAAAAAACGGATCTGATACTATTTAGCAGAAAACATAAACCATCTGCTCTTAAACACATATTCCAAGGAAGGAAACTACTAAGAGTAACAAAAAAGGCGAAATATCTAGGACTTGTACTGGATAGGAACCTAAATTGGGGGCTCACAGTCGCAGAGAGAGTACGCAAATCTATGATGGCGTTGTACTGGATTGGAAAGAGATGAGGATATGGAACCCAGAATGATGCAATGGCTCTACACAGCAGTGGTTAGTCCTATTCTCTACTATGGTATTGTAATATGGTGGAATGCCCTTGAGAAGGGGGTGAACATCAAAAAACTTGACAAGGTTCAGAGACTAGCATCTGTTCTCGTAACTGGCGCGATGTCAACCACACCATCGAAAGCATTATACGCGACATTAAACTTCCTGCCGGTAGATCTGCAGGCAAAATATATCGCGCGTAGTGCGGCCATAAGGCTGAACACTCTAAGTAAGTGCTCAAATAAGAGCTACGGTCATGGCAAAATCCTGGCTGGCACTGCGGAGATTCCCGGATTATTGGACTATGCACTCCCGTCCACACTTGCCATTACATCGTTCACGACCCTCCTACCCTCAACAGAAGAGTGGGAACGGGACGATGTAAGACAAGGCGAGTCTATCCATGTATACACAGATGGCTCAAAGCTCGAGGGCAGGGTGGGTGGAGGTGTATATTCTGAGCATCTGGGGATCTCTTTCAGTTTTCGGCTCCCCGACTACTGTAGTGTCTTTCAGGCCGAACTGATGGCAATAACGAAAGCCGCGACACTGGTACTGTGTGATGCGATATCTGGAAATGACATCTACATTTTCACTGACAGCCAGGAGCCGATAAAATCCCTCACAAAGCAGTCGACAACCTCCAAGGTAGCCATGAAATACCACACATATCTTAACGAGATGGCTGAGTCATTTCGCTTAAGGATAATATGGGTTCCTGGTCATCGCGACATTGAGGCTAACTGCATAGCCGATGAACTAGCGAGACTCAGTACCAAGTTGACCGATGAGTACATAGACAATCACATAGGCATACCCTTACAAACATGTAAGTAACTTATCCTTGTAGAAATCGTAAGAAAAGCAAACGAAGGATGGCGTTATGAAGCCACCTGCAAAATCGCCCATCAACTGTGGCCGACTCTTAGTGCTAAACGCACAAAATCTTTGCTAAGCCAAAATAAACACAGTCTTAGCACACTGATTTCAGTCATAACGGGACATTGTCTAGTAGGTAGGCACGCCTAAAGGATGGGTGTGCAAGCACACGACTTCTGTAGAAGTTGTCTTGATGAGGGAGAGGAGGAGACAATCTTACACCCTCTGTGCCATTGTCCTGCTCTATCCAGACGGAGATTTGCTATTCTAGGCAGACAATTTTTTAACGAATTGAAAGATCTCAATTCTGCAGAAATAGGAGGTGTTCCTAAATTTTTGAAAAGCACACAATGGTTTTAGGAAAAATAGGGAAAGCTCCCCACGCGGCATCACAATGGGCTATGAGCCTGAGTGTGTCCCACAGGACAACCGCTTCAACCTAACCTAACCTTGTGTTCAATAATTATTGCTTGCAAATTTGTTTTTTGTTTTTGTTACTTTTACAAACATAGGTATATATTTTAAGTTGGAATTAATGCGATTGAGACTTTTGTACCTTTCTTGAGTTTAATACTTGTATCCTTCAAAATGTTTGCTTCGGTTTCCGTTTGACTTCAGCTGAGATTGGCAGTAGTTCGATACGCTTCGGTTCGGTCTTAAACATCGATCTACTCCAGAAATAAAATTAAACGAATTTAGAGCTACTTTGTGTGCGTTTATATATCTGTTTTACACCGCAACTTTCAAAGTCATGCATATTTGTCTAAAATTAAGACGTATTTTCCAAATCACAAGCAACTTTAGATGGCGCAAGCTAAAAAAAAAATTTGAAAAAAAGGCAATTTAATTCCACTCTTTGGTTCATTTTGTGAATTTTCGCTCATTTCTCCTGCCCCATAAAGTCGCTCCCTACTTGTACACTTAAGTGCTATTCGGTGGCATATGCCCAGACATTCTTTTTGGCTGATTGTGAATGTAGAACGCGTCGCGAATATCCCACATTCGGAAACATTTGGCATTAACTGCTCACTCAAGAAACAAGAAAAGGCGAAACAGACACGTGCTGCCGTATTTAGTTAGGCATCTCGTAACGGCTTATTTAATTTTTTGCTTATATGGAGGCATATTTTCAAAATGGAACTCGATAGCGGTGCGACGCACATGTTTATGTATACTTTTCGATTGGTTTGTGCGTGACTTGGTGCCTTGGTGGGCAGCCTCCCTCATCCACCCTCACTGCCTGTACTCCCGCTGCTTGTCAGACTGACTAGCAGCCAGTTATTGGAAGTGATTTTCGTTTTGTGCTTATTTGAGTCCTGTACAGATGCACACACACACACACAGGCATACATACATACAAATACATATACACATAAGCACAAGCTTTTATCAATAAAAATACATTTAAACTCGATACAATTTTAAAAATTCCACTCATGTTCTATGCCTCACTTTACTGCCTCTACTCCTTCATACGCTGGGGAACTGTTTTTGCTTTTATGCGAAATCCCTGTTTGGTCATGAATTTCAAAATTTTTTGATTTACCCGGGGGTATTAGCAATCATCTCGGCATTAATTTTACGCACAAAAGTTGTTTCCTTTTTGTAATATATTTTTGTGCGTATTTTTTAAATATTTTTTTCTATGATTTATATGCGTCTGATCTATCGCACAAGGGTGCAATAACTTTGTTCACTTAACAGTTGTTGCAAATGAAAAACTGTAAGATATAAATATGCAAATAAAAATGTCCAGAACATTGAGCAGAATCAATTTAGTCGCATCTATACGCCCGTTAGTCTTTTTCTCCATTGGCACTCCCACTTAACACGAAAATGATTTATCTTGCTGCGTATATGGTCCGTGATCGAAGATAGGTTGGTGATGAAAATGAGCGAAATAGAACACTAAGCACTCAATCCCACATAACGGTAATTTTCAAAAACGCTAAAAAATAAGATATTTCAGTAAATAGTAAAGCAAATTCGTGGAATTTTTTTATAAAAATTTTTAAAAATTTTTTATAATAAAATTTGGCAATTTATTTTCTATAGTTTTTAAGTATAATATTGTTTGAAGAAAAATAAATCCATTAGTTTCGGGTAAGAGTTTCCCGCAAATGGCTTAGAACTATTTCCTGGTCGATATTTAACTCATGCGCGATGCTACGACTACTACCATTGTTAACACCCTGTAACTCACAACTGAATGGAACAAACAAAAACAGTACAATAATTTTTCTTTAGGGTGAAATATCACCTTTACAACGAGCATAAACTTCAAACAAGGCTTCTTCTATTCGCTATTTCTCCGCTCGCTATCTATATGCTCGATTAACTTGACGAAAAATTTGCATGAGAAAGCAACACCAAAGTTAACGAGTAAGATTCACTGCTAGCGAGTATGGCTATGGCTCATTAGGCCGAACCGTCTTACCAACGCATGTAATTTAAGGCAGTTTACTTTCCGCGCTGCCAACATATCTTCATTTGCTTCATCTATTCGCCACTTGCTAAGTCGTGGCGAAAAAGAGAAGTCTGTTGTTAGATATGTACTTTACGAGATATCAATTACAGCTATCTACCGGGAAAAAATAAACTAGTAGTTCTAAATAAACTAACAAAAGCTCACGAAAATTTCATCGCAATCAGATGAATGTCTTAGGACGTTTCTATAGTCAACTAAATAAGTCTATCTTCAAGCCAGTTAGATGAAAATCGCAGGCTTTTTCGATAGGTGACCCTGTGGTCGATTCGAAACAAATGTTAGCAGCACAAAGGAAAATATTTGTTCTGAAATTTACTTGATAGATGGCGCTGGCGTCGAAATCCAGTTATCTGGATACCGGGTCACAGTGGATTCGAAGGTAACTGCAAAGCTGATGAGCTCGCGAGAGCTGGAGCTGCGCAATCAAATGTTAGTAACTTACCCACAATCCACATTCCGCTCTCAACATGTAAAATGATCATTGATCGAGAATTTCACAGCATTGCTGATCGGAGGTGGCGAGTGGAAACTACTACCATCCTACAATCTGAAACAGACAAAAACCCTTATAAGTCTTTCGAAACACGAACTAAGGCATATAATATCTCTTATCACCGGCCACTGCCTTTTGGGCACTCACGCACGTCGGCTCCGGGTTCCTCAAAACGACCTGTGCAGATACTGCGAGGACGAAGATGAGGAAGTATTGAGCAGGCATTTGATGTGCAGTTGTCCCGGTCTAGCCAGAAGTCGACTCGCTCTTCTAGGCTCTCCAACAATTGACAATCTTTCAGTACTCTCGGACCTGAAAATCGAATCTCTCATTAAATTCTCGACGCGAATTAATATTTTGGACCAAAATCTATAATAAAAATCTCGGTAGGGTGGGGAAATCATATAATATAATGAGCTCTAGGGCAACGCAACGGTCGCAACTTGCGGTCTATGTGGCACTCCGATACGGGGTCACCCTTAAACCAACCAACCAACCAAACAATAAGTTACAAAAAAATTATATTAATAATAAATGAAAAAAAATAATAAAAAATAAAAATAAATAATAAATCAAAAAAAGGAAAAAACATAAATAATAAAAAAAAAAAAAATATTGTAAAAATAAATAAAAACATAAAAATAGATAACAAATCCCAAATAATAAATGGTAAATAATAAACAATTATTGAATAAAATATAATTAATCAAAAATAATTCATTATAAATTTTAAAAAAATAGGATAGGAATAATTAATAAACAATAAATAAAAAAAAAATGAAAATAAAAGTAAATAATAATTGAAAAAAGTAAAAATAAATAATAAATCACAAGTCAAAAATAAAAAGTTAAAAACCAAATAAAGAGTAAATATTAAATAAGAAAAAAATAAAAAACAGTATATAACAAATAATAAATAATAAATGCAAAAAAAAAAATAATTAAAAATAAAACAAAAATAATACAATATATAACAACAAAATAAATTAAAAACAAAAATAGAAATAAAGATGACTAAAATATTAAGAAATAAAAATGAATAATAGACCAGAAATAATAAATAATAAGCATTAAATTAAAAAAAAAAAAATAATAAGTAATAAAAATAAATAGTAAATAAAAAATAATAAAAAATAAATTACAAAAAAAAAAATTAATAATAAAGAACAATAAAAAAATACTTAATAAACAATAAATTAAAAATAAATAAAAGTGAATATTAAATAAAAATATGTAAAAACTAAAAATAAATAACAAATGAAAAATATTAAATAATTATAAGTCAAAAATAATAGCAATAAATTAAAAAAAAAATAATAATAAAAATAGGGACCACTGTTCTTATATCTATATTCTGGTATCACACATCTTACTCTTTTCATCCTCAAAAAGTTTTTGCTAACACGAGTTTGCTGTTGCTCGTGCTGAAATTCCTTGCTTTGTTACTCTTTTTCTTTGTTATTTTCCTTTATTCGAGTTGTATACCAGCTTTCGTTGTTGTAATGCAAATGAATTTAAATTTTCTTTTCAATTTACTTACAGCAATTTTCAATCAACCATCTTCTCATCTTCCACCTCACATTCTTTTACTCAGCTTCTCTGTTGCGGCTTATTTATTTGTTTGTTTGTTTGCTTGTACGCTCAGTTTGCTCCATTCGCTCCATCCATTCGCTTCGGTCATTATGGACCCTTTGTTGCACATTTATATTTGGCTTTTATGCCAATAAGTGACACGAAAAATGTCCGGCCGTATTTATTTGGCCATATTGAAAAATTGCTGTGGTAAGTGATTGAATTTGAATTTGAATTTGACTTTAGTAGTACCTCCATTTTACCGTCCACAAACGTCTTCTTCCATCAAGAGTACTAAAAAGCTGCTTTACAAGAATTTCATGTATTTTTAGCGTTAGCTTTTATAAAATATTTTGTGAGTTTGCGCGGGTGTAGGATAAATTTTATATTGGAATGCAATCAAGTGGAAGTTCAGAATGAAAGCAAAATTTGTACATTGAACGGGGATGAAGAAAGGCAATGCAAATGTTGAGGGAATGGCGAAGAATTTTGAAAAGAAGACAAAGAGAAATTACATGCATACAATAAGTGTATTGAGCAATAAAGCCTGAAAAATATTTCTAGTTAAAAATCGAGAGCAAGAAAAAAGTAAACATCTCAGCGGAACGAAGGGTGCATTTGCAACTCAAGTCAGATGTTTATATTAATTTCATATTGTTCAGGAATTTAAGTCTCACACTACGGCTTAGCCATACCATGATGGTTTGATTGATGATGTTGTCTGTATTGAAATTTCGTTTAAGTCCTTATTCCAAATTAAGCGTGGAGGGACATTATAACTTTAAAGGCAAGCCAGGAATAACATTCGAGGTAAGTTTTAGCCTAGATCCAGCCTTAATTAAAGTTCACAACCTATTTTTTGTATATTTTTTATACATACTGGGTTTTTATGAAAAATTAAAAAAAATTGTACTTTTATTTATTCATTCTGTGGAAATATTTACAATGTGCTTTGCTTTACAGTGTCGCCTTTGACATTCACAGCAGAGTTAAGATGCCCACTTATTTACAGTCAGTCACACCTTATTTGATGGAGATACGATTGTTTTGTAAAGTGTTCTAAGGTTCTGCAAAAATGGACAGAGTATGCAGATATTTTATTTAGTTTGTTGTATTTAATTTCTCATCATAAAATACAAAAAAGTGTCCACTCCCCGTTCAATTCTTTGTAATACAAAAAAAAATCAGACAGAGGATTAACGCCGCAGCTTAAATGATGCAGTTAGAAAAGACCAACTAATTATTTCTAATTTCTCAAATTTTAAGGTATTTAGTACTTTTTTGGGTATCCTTTATTATCAATTACAGCTTGAAATCTACGTAGAACGAACTCAACCAATTTTTTTGTGTATTCTGGACTAGTGTGGTTCCACTTTTCAAGTATCGCCTGTTTGAGATCAGATTTGTTACGAGTATGCCTCGAAAACCGACAACAATTTTTCGATGTATTTGTATTATATGTGACATGTGCTTAGTCACTTAGCTTATCTTAATAAACGCGAAAGTCATCTTCAATTTGTAATTTTCTAGCGCTTTGAACTAAATTTTCTTGCAGATGTTTTAAATAAAAACATTTGTTCATTATTTTTTCGATAAGGGTTAAACTTCTAGCTCCATTTGATGACATGCATGACCAAACCATAACGTTGCCACCGTCGAGTTTTATAGAAGCTCACAAATTTTGAGGTTTTGAAAGATTTATTACGATTTTCGCACAGTTTTTGGATGGTTAGTCTTACCTCAGTCCTCTTTGGCCATTTCAGTTAACTTTGGAGCGTTTGTTGCTGGATTTTTTTTTAGTCTTATTTGGAGCCTGTGGTCTCTCAATTGTCCCAATCATGGACATTTTTTTATTTATAAGATCGATAAATCCACTTCTGGCATTTTATTCGAATCGCTAAATTTAATGTAATGGGTACGTTACTTTAGGTTAGGTTAAGTGATTGTTCTTGGACACACCTAGGCTAGTTAGAGGCACTTGTGATACCACCGAAACTATCCAATTTTTATTTATTTTCGCTCTACTTGGTTCTTTAAAAAGCTGGCTATAGTAGCAATTTTTTTTTTTTGTGTTTTTTTTTATTTTTTTGGGAAGGGGAGGATAAAAATGTCAGAAACGTTTCGATAGATGCCGTCGCGCCAATGACCTCCCTACTAAAACGGACCTCCCCTCTTCTGTTGACTTCCACCCCGGGACCGCATGGGCACTACATCGAGGTTAGAGCAGTGATTGTGGCTATCAGCCACAAAAGAAACCGGCGCCCAGCCTCTCTACCTAAGACGTGTGGAGGTTATACGTCACTGATAGTTGTGAAAGTAATGGAGTTTCGTTATGAAGCAGATGGCACCTCGAAAGTGTGCGGTAATGTCATGTGCATGATCCTCTTGCCTGCGTATGATATGGTTGTGAGTCGTTAACTCAAGCGTCTGTAATTGTCATCGGTACATCTGAGTGTTCAATTCAGCACTTGTCGGGAAGTTCGGTGTGATCATAGCCTTGATATTATTAAGCCCTGGCTACCGCTATTGAATGAATTTCTTTGTCCTGCTTGCATAGCGTACTCAATACTTGCTTGGCAAACTTGCATTGCCAGTTAAATTTGACCAACTTGACTGCCAAGGATCGTGACTAACTCCTCACGTTCTCTTGCGAATCTTGGAAATAAAAAAAGTACGTGCTGCGTGTCTTCAAACTACTTTGGGTAGATAGAACAGTGTGGTGAAGCGGAGAGACCAAACCTATAAAACTGAATGTTGAGACGTCTGACATTTACTGTCAAAATCCGCTAGTTTAAGATTCGAAACATCCGCAATGTTGTCCAAAAAAGCGAGTTCAATCAATCTCAACCTTCTTCTATACAGAGTCATGCACCTCGTCCTGTTCTATATCCTGACAGCTTCTACAATAGTCATTGGATAGTGTTCCTAATCCAGTGGTATATCTTCCTATTAAACACTGCCCAGATAGGATACTTACTACAATTCTTAGATTCCAAATACTTAATTTAAGGAGACTCGATGATTCCCTCAATCTTAGCGCCGATTTGGCGTCTTCAATTTAGCTCAATTGGCAGTAAATGCTGCATAACATTTAGAGCTGAAGTTGGCGTTGTTTTGAGCGTCGCAGTAATACGAGGCTTGCCGCCCTTTGAAAACTTTCTAGTCCCTTGATTGACGTTTTCTTATCAAGAAGTGGGCCACCCGACAAGAACTTCGTAGGCCATAATTGGTCTGACAATAGCTGTATATAGCCAGTGAACTATTTTTTAGGCTAGAACCCATTTTAAACCTACTTTTTTTGCATGAGTAGGGCGCCGAGACAGCCTTCAAGCATAGTAAATGTTCGGAAAATTTTGCTTTCATGAAAGTTAAGTAAGAACTGTGCCTCAGTATGCATATTAACTTTGGGTTAACACAAAATACCGGTTTTCGACTTAGAAGGGGTGATTCGAACTTGAAAATGCACCAGTTGATCCGCCACTGGATTGAAGTAATGATTGAAGATTTAATATTATTGATTGTGAATACAGGAAGAAAAAAACTAAATATGTACTTTAAAAGTTTCTTCAAAAATGTGTTATTTAATCCAAGGTGGCACAACCTCATCATGTTGGTCTCCTTGCCGCGGGGATGAGGGTTAAGTGGTGGTTTGACCCCCATATCATGGGGACAAACCCAACACGAACTAAGAGGGAAGCTTCATATGAGGATTGGCCAGCCATCCATCTGCTTTACGGCAAAATTGGTGGCCATCCAATCACCATATGAAGATCACCGTACCGACGAAGATCCCCTGTCAATCCTAAACTCCCATCATTCCATCATTTCCTCTCCTCGACCCCCCCTAACCCAAGGTGTCATGCGACCCGTGCCTATTGCATACCTCGATACCGGGTCACCTCGGGGTATAACCATGACCTTGCCGTGGTATGGGGCGCTGCCACGGTCGACCATTATGTTTCCCCTTTCTTTTAATAAGATCACCATGTCTGCCACGGTGGACGGTGATCGTACGAAACAGATGGAGTCCTTCAAACCAAAAATCTCAATGGACAAGCAGTCCTTAAATGCAAACGAAGCTATAGCTTCCACCCCCAATTCTGGATCAAACCAGATGTTTTCTAGTACGGCGGAAGCTGGGATACTCAAGCCTAGTGGAAGTGTCAGTACATCCAAGCCCTTCACGGCTAGCCCATTTCGTACGGCGGAGGCGTTGAGGACAAACCTGGCAACAGCAGAAGTGGCGGTACTTACAACAAACCTCTGGCCAAGAAGTCATCTTCCTGTACCACCAAGACCGGGACTAGCCCTGGTAAAGGTGGTAAAACTGAGTCTGAAACGACTGATACCTCCGCAGTAGCAGAGCCTGCACGGCATGGCTACAAGGAGAGACGTGCTGCCTTCAGGCTACTGGAGCGCCTAAAAACGATTCCAGAGGGGGAGTGGTCTGACAAGCAGAAGCACTCTTTTAGCTGGGCGACAAGGGTAACGGAGGAGTCCCCTCGGGGTTCTGAACCGAACCCAAAACGTCAGTTGTTGGACGACGCATCCAGCAACCTTAGCACGTTGAAGAAGCCCCGAAACACCAAGACTTCTCCAGCCGCATACAGCGAAGCTGTCAGAGGTCAACAACTATGGGCGGTGGTTGACAAAAGCAACTCTGACGGCACTATTTCGCCTGACAACTGGAAGAAAGTGGAAGCCAGACTCTCAAGCGTTTTCTTCCAAATTCTGAAGGAGAATCCTGGTCCTGCTCCTTTCTGTCGCGATAGTGGATGGCATCAGAGCCACGTGAAGCTTATCGCCTGTGCCGATCAGAGATCAACTGATCTATATAAAATAGCGATTTCAAGGATCGGCGAAGTGTGGCCTGGGTCTAAACTCGAGGTAATTTCAAGGGATGACATCCCCAGTTTACCAAGAGCTAGGGCCTGGTTACCAGCGGAGCCATCGGACCCTCAAAGGATCCTTGAAATGCTTCGGGTATGTAATCCGGAGCTTCCTACATCGTCGTGGAAGGTCACAAAGCTGGACGATCCCAAAGGTGAGTACCGAAGCGCTACCTTCGTAGTCTGCAAGGACTCCGTGGACGCACTGGCGCGATCTGACGGTGTAGTAAGCTATGGGTTTTCGTCCATAACACTGAGGGTCTATAACAAAAACAAGACGTCTAATTTAAAGGACCCGGTTGGAGCTGAGATAGCCCCCACGGCGGAATCTGGCTCCGGTCCTAATACGGCTACAGCGCTAAGAAAGGCATCTGCTGACGGCAGTATCTCTTCCTTGTTAGATAGAGTACTCGATACTACTCTCACTGATGAGGAAGAGCTACTGGCGTCAGATTCAGATGAGCCCAACAAAACGGTGGTGGAGAGGAAGCCCAGTAACCATGATGTTACGGGTTCTTCAAATTAACCTTCACCACTCAAAGGTTGCGTCCGCCAACCTCATAATCCACCTGACCAAAGGTGGACATCATATTGTCCTGATTCAAGAACCATGGGTATCACATGGACTTGTGTGCGGACTAAGGACTCAAAAATATAAACTGATGTATGCTCGTAACAAAGGTAATCCTAGAGCGTGCGTACTAATAAGAAAAGGGGTGTGGCTATCTTCCTGTTACCTCGCACATGACCACGAGGAGCTACCGAGATTAATATTCAAAGATCTGGTAGTGCAGGCGCAGAAGCTTGGCGCAAAGCTAATTATTGGTGCGGATGTAAATGCGCATCACGAGATATGGGGCAGCACTGATACTAACGCTAGAGGTGAGTGTCTCTTTGATTACCTGATAGGTACTAAACTACAGATTTGCAATAAAGGTAATAAACCTACTTTTGTCATTAGTAATAGACAGGAAGTGTTAGGAGCTACTTTTGCTTTTGACTCCGTTATTGACAGAATTAGGAACTGGAAAGTTTTGGAAGAACATTCCTTCTCTGATCATAGATATATCTCGTTTGAGGTTAGCAAAAATCTACCGAATCCTAAGCCTGGTAGAAATATCAGGAAAACAGACTGGGAAAGGTATATAGATTGTATCGGGGTTACCCTAGGAACATGTCCATCAGTGGTACCGCAAAGCATAGAAGGACTAGACAATTTGGTGCACAAAATTACCTACAACATGAATGCTGCCTTAGCGGAAGCCTGTCCCTTAAGAAGACTGAGGGGTAAACCCAAGCCTAAGTGGTGGACGGTTGAACTAGGCAAGCTTCAAAAAACCAGCAGAAGTGCTTTTAATAAGGCAAAGAAAACACGTCTCGCAGAAGATTGGGAAGATTATAAAGATGCTCTGAAAATCTACAAGAAGGAAATCAGGAAGGCCCAAAGGCTTGGAAATCCTTTTGTGAAGAGGTTGAGGGGGCAACTGAGACCTCCAGACTTCGTAAGATCTTAGCGGGAAGTCCTCAAAATTGGGAACTGCTACAGAAAAGTGATGGTACGTTCACTACAACCAGTAAAGAGTCCTTAGAACTTTTACTCGACACTCATTTTCCAGGCTGCTCAGACATTACTGGGCATGATATGGAAAATACAGTACACTGTCGTGAAGTCAGAATAGATGCTATATCTGAGGATCGGCTCTTATGGGCGATTGAAAGTTTCAAACCCTTTAAAACACCTGGTCCAGATGGTATTTACCCAGTGGAACTGCAAAAGACCGCCGGATATCTAGCACACTGGCTGCTAGCAATCTTCAAAGGTTGCTTTCTCTACGGTCATATACCTCTTAAGTGGAGACAAGACAAAATTGTTTTCATCCCAAAAGCGGGTAAAAACTCACATACCCATCCAAAAAACTTAAGACCGATATCTCTTTCTTCCTTCCTATTGAAAGCTTTGGAGAGGTTGATAGAACTTCATTTAAGCCTAACTATAGATAGAAATCTTATCTCTGCGTCACAACATGCCTACACGAAAGGGAAATCGGTAGAGACGGCTCTACATAACCTTATTTACACGGCAGAGAGTTCACTGCACAAACAGGAATTTACTTTAGCCGCTTTCCTTGATATTGAAGGGGCCTTTAACAATGTTGAAGGGGGCGCAATTACTGCAGCACTCACTGATCTTAGGGTAGAACCGGGCTTGGTAGGCTTCATTGGCAAAATGCTAAATAGCAGAATCATTGAAGCGGGACTAGGAGAATCGGTGCTCAGGAGATTGGTAAGTAGAGGTACACCGCAAGGCGGAGTCCTCTCACCGTTTTTATGGAACGCAGTTGTAAATAAACTTCTGTTAATACTGGAATCGGTGGGCTGTAAGGTGATAGCTTACGCCGACGATGTTGTCATTGCTGTCTCTGGTAAATTTGTATCTACATTAAGAGACCTAATACAAAATGCTCTAGATATACTTTCTAGGTGGGCAGGAAAGTGTGGTCTAGGAGTCAACCCAGACAAAACACAACTTATATTGTTCACTAGGAAACACAAAATCCCTCAACTAAGTCCACTTATGCTCAAGGGGGAAGCTCTTGTGATTTCGGAAGAAACCAAGTACTTGGGACTAATCATAGATAGGAAACTGACTTGGAAGTCAAACATCTTAGAAAGAGTCAGGAAAGCGAACCTAGCTTTTTATGCCTGTAAGAGAGCTTTAGGTAAGACCTGGGGAATTAAACCTAAGGTTGCTCATTGGCTTTACACTGCTGTCGTCAGACCCATTCTTCTATATGGAAATGTTGTCTGGTGGTGTGCTATGCAGAAAAAAACCTATTCTAATTTATTGAATAAGGTGCAGAGATCAGCGGAATTAGCAATATGTGGCGTCATGAAAACCACGCCATCCATGGCTTTGGATATCATACTACATCTGCCACCCCTAGATCTCTTCTGCAAATACTTAGCGGCCTGCTCCGCTGTAAGGCTCAAGCGAGCTCACAATGGAAGACTGTCACACAGGGACATTCGACCATCTTAGACTCCTACACGGATATACCCAGTGACTGCGATTATCATCCTCCCATTCTCTGCTTCGAAAGGAATTTCCTAGTGAAAATCCCTTCTAGACTGGAATGGTTTGAAGAAGATCCAACACCCAACACACCCGTTAAGATCTACACGGACGGGTCTAAAATGGATACCGGTGTAGGATCAGGGTTATTTTGCGAAGAGCTTTCTATTAGTGAATCCTTTAAACTACCGGATCACTGTAGTGTTTTTCAAGCGGAAATAAACGCTATTCAAGAAGCCTTAAAATGGCTAAAGATAAACAGAATATCATCAACGGATATCTGCATTCTATCAGACAGCCAAGCTGCCGTACTAGCCCTGGATGCATTCCAAACAACATCAAGGAGTGTCTTACGTTGTCGCCAATCTCTAAATGAGATGGCCAAACAATATCGTATAATCTTGTGCTGGGTTCCAGGCCACAGAGGTATACCAGGGAACTGTAGGGCCGACCAACTTGCAAGAGAAGGTACCTGTTTGCCAGACATAAGTAATTTTATGGAGATACCTCTCGCAACTTGTAAGCTTCTCATTAAGGACGCACTAATCAATTCTGCAAATCAAAGATGGATTAGCGCTAACACCTGTGAAATTGCTAGGCAAACATGGCCAAGGCTAAATTTACGTCTGTCCAAAATCATTATAAAACTGAATAGACTTCAAATCAGGACCATAGTAGGGGCCCTCACAGGACATTGTCTCATAGGAAATCATGCAAAGAGATTAGGCGTTTACACGCATGATTTCTGTCGTAGCTGCAGAAACGAGGAGGAGTTGGAAACAATTAAACACCTTTTTTGCACATGCCCAGCTCTAGCCAGAAGCAGGAACCGATTTTTAAAATCCTACTTTTTAACGAATATAGATAATCTATACATTTTAGGTATCAACAACCTTTTACGCTTTGTCAAAAGCTCAGGATGGTTTAATAAGGAGAGGGAAATGTAGCTCAGCCCCCGCGGCTTCACAACGGACCCATTTCGTGGTCTAAGTGGCATCGTTGTCTCTATGTGTGATGCGGCTGCCAAACCTAACCTAACCTAAGGTGACACAATATTAGTCATCCTATTTTGTTTTTGAATAACTTTTTTATTAAAAAAAATGATTTTGAATGATGGAAATCTTAATTTTGACCTTTACGCGTTCCATTGCTTATCTGTTTGCATACTGCAGCTGTCTCGAATATGAATGACCTACGACGCCATTTGTAGAAATTAAGAAAATCTTTCGATACGGTGATTATTTTTGTGCCACATAACAAATTGATTTGACTTCCATATTTTCTAAGTTTGAGTTTTCTTTAGCGGATATACGAACGAAGCAAAATACGATAAAACAGAAGCAAAATACAGTTTCCTAATGTTGCCCCCAACCGAAGAAAAATTAAATAGTAATAATAATAAAATCTGTTGTGTAAACTAAACTAAATCACAAAAATGTGCCAATAATAATATCTGAGCTACTGAAAATAGATCAAGAATAAGTTTTTAAAATAAGTAAAAGCAATTCTCGGAAGAAATGTCACCAAACCAGCACCAGTTCAGCCCAAAAAGCGCACGCAAATGCACGCTCGACATCAAAGCACTCAGCCAGTCACACACAAACGCGCACACACACTCGAACTTTGGCCAACATATAAAAGCAATTTTTCGAAATTCTCATACAGAAACGAAGACGAAAAAAAATAAAGAGGGCGCCACTATACGTAAATTGTGCGACAGCGCCAAGACTTAGTCGACAAAAAACCGCTTAGCACGGAAATAGCAAACTATGGGCGGAGCAGTAGAAGAGGGGCGTACAATTACATATAAAAGCATAGAGTTGAGGATGAGCCAAACACCAGTGGCGCAAAACGGGAAGAGACAAACAAAAAAATGAACGAAAGTAAACCAACCAATCGATAAAATTGTAGCAATAAAGAAACTATTTATTACAAAAAAAGGCTGATGAAGACATAGAGCCATAAAGTAATGGCATAGCGGCGAGACGCGGAGTAAGCCAAAGTAGGTAGATGGCAATGGAAAATGATTAATATGGAAATGTGCTAGACTACGCGCCTGTAAGTGTGCTAACAAATTCCACTCCAGTTTGCTACACACATACATATGCATTGCCGCTTCGTGTTGGTGTGTGACACTCTGTCACGGAATTGCCTGCGAAATGTTGAATTATTTATGCATCCGTCTTTTGAGAGGTTTTAAGAAAAGTATCATGTTACACGGAAAATAAAAGTTTTGCACAGTCATATTTTATGGAGGAAATTAAGGAAAAATAAAAACTGCTTGTGTAGTTTTCAAATGTTGGGTGCACCACAAAGTTATTACAATTTTTGTTAGCAGTTCACGCTACTTATGTGGCAGCTGAATATTTCTTAACAGCAGTTGAGGTAAAAAAGTGAAAAAATGTAAAGGGTGGTTAAGTTTCAAGGGCCGGTGCTGATTTTAAATCAAATACAACTTTTTAAAAAATTGTTGTCATTTCTCCTTATTATGATAATACTAGTGTGGCTCAATTACGTAAAGAATAAAACATTGGCCAAATAGCCACCACGACCTCGGCGGCACACCTCCATCTGATGGTCCAAATTTTCGATGACGCTGAGGCATAATTGAAATTCTATGCCGTTAAAGTGCCGAATTATCTCATTCTTTAGCTCTTGAATTGTTGCTGGCTTATCGACGTACACCTTTTATTTCAAATAACCCCAAAGAAAGAAGTCCCACGGTGTCAAATCATATGATCTTTGCGGCCAATTGACATCGCCGCAGCGTGAGATAATTCGGCCATCAAATTTTTCGCTCAAAAGAGCCATTGTTTCGTTAGCTGTGTGACAAATGGCACCGTCCTGTTGAAGCCACATATCGTCCACATCCATATCTTCTAATTCGGGTCATAAAAAATACGTTATGATCTCACGATAGCGAAAACTTTTCACAAAAACTGCCTGACCGGCCTCATTTTGAAAAAAATACGTCCCAATGATGCCACCGGCTTATAAACCGCACCAACCAGACACTCTTCGTGAGTGCATTGGTTTTTCGGCAATCACTCTTGGACTATCATTCGGCCAAATGTGGCAATTCTGCTTACTGACGAATCCACTGAGGTGAAAATGTGCCTCATCACTGAAGATGATTTTCTTCGAAAATTGGTCATTCACTGTTGCCATTTCCTGCCACCATTCTGACCATTGACGATGCTTGAAATGTGCAAGAGGCTTTAGTTCTTGAGTCAATCGCACCTTGTAAGCGTGTTAATGGAGCGTCTTTGTGCATAATGTTCATCAACGACGAGCGTGAGAGGTGCACTTGTTGGGCACGACGACGAGTTGAGGTGGACGGCTCTTCAACCACACTATCGCAAACAGCAGCAATATTTTCTGCAGTACGAGCTGTACGAGCATGCACTGGTGTTTTCACATCTCCTACAGACCCAGGTTGCTCAAACTTTGGCACAATTTTTCCGATTGTACGCACATTTGGACTATTAAATTGACCGGAAAAATCACGAAGTGCGCGATATGCATTTTGATTTGAACGCCCGTTTTGATAATAAGCCTGAATAACTTTAACGCCTTGCTTAATTATGTATATTTCCATGGTTTAAATTGAGTTAGTCTGAAATTGAAAAAATGTTGAATAAAATGCAGAAACAACTTGACGTTTAAGTGTGGTTCACATTCAACATCGGTCCTTAAAATTTAACCACCCGTTATATCTGCTTAAGGGGGAAGTCTACTGTGACAAGGGAAAAAACAGGCTTATTTTCCGGATTTTATTTCTAACAAAATATTGCTCGTACATAAAATCTATTTAAACTCTTATCTTTATTATATATTTAAGTTTTTGAAAAAAAAATTTTAAGTCAAAATATTCAAAATGGCCGCTGTGGCACTTCTGCAAGCGCAGGTCCGCTTTTCTTAGGTGCCTAAACGGTGTACATGAAATCTTACGTTTCGGTGATCTAAAACAAAAAAACAAAATATTGTTATCATATACATAGTATTGACTCTCGTCTGACGTAGGATTATGTCGATAAAAAATTTTGGCGTTGAAAAAAAAATTCTTGAAATTTTTTTCTTTTTTTTTGCCTAAAATTGATGTTACTATTGTTTATAACAATTTAACAAATAACGATATCAAAAAAATCCTATGTCAGACGAGAGACACTATTACAGAGAATATATAATTAAATTTTTAAGCTGATTCATTTATCAGAACTCGAGATATCGTGTACACCGTATACAAAAATTTAGTTTCGAGAAAAATGCGTTTAAAGTTTCAGTATAGCAGGTACGCGCTTTGGAGCGCTTCGGGAAAAGGTCGAAATTTCAACGAAGAAAATTTAGGCAGCTGTAACACATATTGTACCTTATTTAAGAGGGTTCAAAGTATTTTTTAAGCTAATAAAAAAAAAATCAATTTTTTGAAAAATTCACAGTAGACTTCCCCCTTAAGCCATGCTTTCGATTTCTTAGTGAAAAAAGCTGGCGAATGTTAAAAATTGGTTTCCTCGAAAATTTTGCGTACTACAAACCTCTGACCCGCTCTTAGTCGTGGGAATCGTTGATATATTTTTTGACTACAACAGCGCCATTATTAAACTTTTCGAATATTAGACCGACACAACTAAATTTGACCTATTCATATCTTAGAAATTAGGTAGCAATACATATGAGTATATATAAGCACACAAGAATGATGGAAAGAAGATTGCGCCCATAAGAGAGTGCGTAACGTCACGTTTTTCCGAGTTGTACAGTATTGCCAACCATTTGCTCTTCGCAATAAATTTAGTGCTTTTTTATACCGAATGTGAAATTTTCGAAGCTTCGTGTTTGTTTCTTGTTTTTTAATTAAAACTTTAAGTTAAAAAAAATCTGTAGTATTATACAAAAGAAGGTTAAAAAAGGAAACTCTGAGAATATATTAGTGCTAATGAAAATTAGTTGGTTCTTATATTGGGAGGTTGAATTAGTTTTAAAGGTGACACACAGATGGCGCTATTTATCACTTTATCGCGTTGGCAATACTGAATATATATTCATGACAAAGCCTCATCCCTAGGCTTTGTTTATCAGTATCTGTCATTTCGCTGAAGTATAAACAACGCAGTGTTTTCGTGCTCCGAGTATGTCAACTTTCGTGCCGTCGAAACGCAATTTGCGGGAAGCTTTGCTTTTCTGCTTCAATTTGAAAAAAAATACAGCCCAAGCCCGTGAATTGCTGCAGGAGGCCTACCCAGACCATACTCCGTCGATTTCAACATGTGAGTACTGGTTTCGACGATTCAAAAGTGGTGATTTTCACACCGAAGACAAGGAGCGTCTTGGCCAGCCCAAAAAGTTCGAGGACGCGGAATTGGGGGAATTGGTAAACGAGGACTCGTGCCAAACCCAAGAAGAGCTTGCTGAATCATTGGGCGTTGATAAATCAACCGTTTGCAAGCGTCTAAAAGCGATGGGAATGATCCAAAAGCAAGGACATTGGGTCCCGTACGAGTTGAAGCTGCGCGACGTCGAACGGCGATTTTTTACGTGCGAATTGCTGATCGAGCGACAAAATCGGAAGGGTTTTTTGCATCGGGTGGTGACTGGCGACGAAAAATGGATCCACTACGATAACCCAAAACGCAAAAAATCATGGGGTTTGCCCGGCCACGCATCAACGTCGACGGCCAAGCAGAATATTCACGGCAAGAAAATCATGCTCTGCATTTGGTGGAATCAGGTCGGCGTCGTATATTTTGAGCTGCTCCAACCGGGCGAAACAATCACGGAGGATCGTTACCGACTGCAATTGATGCGTTTAAGCCGGGCATTGAAAGAAAAACGGCCGGAAACGGTAAAAAGGCACGACAAGGTTATTTTGCAACATGACAACACTCGGCCGCATGTTGCTCAACCTGTCAAAAAATACTTTGGAACGCTTGGCTGGGAAGTGTTACCCCACCCGCCGTATAGTCCAGACATAGCTCCCTCCGATTATCATTTGTTCCGGCATATGAGTCTCGATTTGGCGGACCAGCGGTTCTCCTCGTACGAGGCTACCAAAATATGGGTTGAGTCATGGATAGCCAAGCAGCGGCCAGAATTTTGGAGAAACGGCATCCGGAAATTACCCGAAAGATGGGCGAAAGTTGTAGCTAGCAATGGCCAATACTTCAAATAAAATATTTTGTACCGTTTTTTCACAATAAAGTCCCAAATCTTCGAAAAAACCTTTAAAACTACTTCAACCTCCCAATAAAATTTTATATTTTGAAAGTGTGAATCTAATTTTTTGCTCCTTTTAAGGTTATGCAAGAATATTATCAATCCTTAGTGGGATATAGGGCATCAAGGGGTGTATTCATTGTAAAAATAAGCCACAAAATACCAGAAAATACTGAAGAAACCATAACGAAATTTTTACAAAAAGAGTACCTTATTTTGTTACATAACCTCAAGTATAGCAAAAAAGTCGAGCCTTAACAAGAGAGTCTCGCTTAACAAAAAAAAAAAAATCATAAATTAAATTGTACATAAGCATTTATTTAAAAAAAAACACACATTCTAAGGACAATTTGTCGCGCATACAAAGTTCTTTAAGTAAGTCAATAAAAATTTGGTGTTTCATTTTCTTTAAATGGGCATTTTAGTGCGTTTTTATATCCAAAGCTAGGCAACACTGCAGTAGCCAGAGAGAGATTTGACTGCCGAAAGCAGAAGAAGAACAACAACAACTACAAAAATGCCACCAGATGTTAAAAAAAAGTAAAGCTAAATAAAACTGAGTGAATTATTTAACTAATTATTAAAAATGTACATTTTACAAAATTATAAACATTACATTTTAATTTGAACAGGCTAGAAAAATATCATGAAGTAAGAACTAAAACTCCGAGACTAAATAACAACAAAAAAATGCTAAATCAAGTTATGAGTATGGTAATCCGGTCATACTGGAGGTAACATCACGTACCTCGTTGTCAAATTCGCTGAAAGCAAAGTAACGGGACCACGATAGATGCCATCTCATTATTCTTTCCATCATGCAAGTACATACATACATAGTACATATGTACATAAAAATCATACCGGAATTCATATCAGCTAATACCGGAATTTTCTTTACTTAAAACTGCTGCCGCAATTTGTGAGTCTTGTAAGTATTTCGTGATGCATCCTCAATGTTTGTATGCATCTGTGGGTACGAAATATCCAATCTGCTAAAAACCAGGCATCATTATTTGCCTATTTATTTTCCATCTTGCGCTGACTGCCAATAAAACATTTTGCATAGCTATTTGTAACCCATTTTTTAACAGCAGATTCACACAAATTATTTATTTTTTCTACTTTTTTTAACGAATTTCGGGGAGGCTTCCTATTCGATTGAAAGTTCACTATTTCCTTGTTGTTGTACACAAATTGGCTTATTGGCTTTTTGGCTTGCAGTGGTAGTTTATTTGGAAATCTCCCAAAGGGAAATGCACATAAATGGAATTTTTGCTGTGCACTCGTTTAGAATATTTTTATTTCAGTACAGTTTGCATAGGAAAATGTAAGCTTGTGTATTTTTTGCTTACACTTTCTTGTTTTAGTTGCTTTCATTTCAGTTTGAATCATTATCTTTTCAAGCTTTGGCCTATATAAAAGTTGCTTCGCCTAAGTCAGGTCAATGAGTGAAATGCGGGTAGAAAAAAAAAAACGAAATACCAGTACAGTATGCAGCTGCCGTAGCTGAATGGGTTGGTGTCCGACTACTATTCGGAAGTGCACGGGTTCGAGATGCGGTTCCTGCCCAGTTGATAGAAAAAGTGTTTTTCTAATAGCAATGGTGTATTTCTGCCATGAAACAGCTTCTCATGAAAGAGTATTTGCCATTCGGAGCTGGCTTAAAACTGTAGGTCCCTCCATTTTTGTAGAACACTCTCCCTCCTTTGCCCACCCGTCCCTCGCTCGAACAGCCATAAACCAGCTCTCGTGACTTCACTACTCATTAATAATATTCGAACTCAACATTGCATACCATTTTGACATACCGCATTGCGTATCCTTCGTTCTTTTTTTCGTTTATTGCAGCAAATTTCATGCGAAAAACAATTATTTCTCTGTACCACGCAATGGCAATGTAAATAGTATTATTAGGGCAGGGAAACCTCAATTCTACTAAATTCAACCAAATAATTTTTGTAGGGCCTCATTGCACTGCGACCTTCAATGTCGTCTATTGTGATTCACTCTCAGATAATAAAATTAATTATTCTATGTGGCTGTGGATATTTTTTTTTTCTTTTTATAATCAATCAAATGCACCTAAAACTGTAAACTTCGAATTCCCAATTAGTGGCAGCTGTCTGAAAATTCGGTCAGAATTGTATTATATTTCCATTTTCGAAGCTATACTCAATGCTACGCAGTTAGCAATTATCGACTTATTCACCCATTTCAGAGATTTTCTCAAAATAAATACTTTTATTTTACTTTTTTTTCGTATTACACGAATTCTTTTATGTCAATAAATTTGTTTTTTCTGGTATTGGAAAAGAAGGTATAACAAATACTCTTGACGTTACAAGAGCTGATCACCATGGATGAGGTGAGCTAACCAGAGTAAGCTCTTCCTCCTGATATGGAGATTTTAGGTATACCCCTCTCAACCTACAAACTGCGAGGTGCAATTAGCTTTGTCACTTCAGTCAACACCCGTTAGGATAGTCAAGTCAGTGACAAGGGACGCCTGGCGCTAATTAATTGGTCAAGGAAAAACGTCTATACGTTATTGCTTTGATCACAGGCCACTACTGTCTCATAGACTGACATGCTCAAAGATTGAACGTAAATCATCTCAACTATTGCAGAAGCTGCAAGAATGAGCAGGAGGAAGAATCCGTTCGACATCTTAACTGTTTCTATCCCGCGTGGCGTGCAACTAAGTTTAGATACTTTAGCTCTTCGTTCTTGAATGATACCGATGTTCCTAGGGATATAAGTATCAGCCAGATCAATGAGTTTGCACTTAACACAAAACGGTTTAACGAGGTGTAGCAGATAAACTGGTACTGTGGTATCACAGTGAATCGACAACGGTCTAAGTAAGTTGATTTAGACACCGACTGACATTTCTACCTAACTACCATCACGAGTTGAAACATAATAAGAGTACGAACTTTTGTTTAGCGAACGTACACTATATTTCGTGTTCAGATTTATACTCAACACTTGAAAAACCATTCAGAAATGATTGAACTGGTTCTCGGCTCTGAAGGTCAATCAAATGTTATCGCCCTTTTAAAGGAAAATGATTAAGTGTGAGAATCTAAGAAAGCGAAATAAGACAAGGGATTAGCGTGGAAAGCTGAGCGAAGAAAGAAGTAAGGAAAATAAAAAAGGCTACAGGAGTGCTTAGAAAGGAGTTTACTTGAGCTTGATAGCTCAGCTGGCTTGTTATTATACACATATAAGGAGCGTTAACTTGGAATCATCAAAAAAGTTAAGCATTGCGGGTTCGAGATTTTGTGAAAAATTTCGCCCTTAATATTTAATAAAACTGTTACCAACTTTTCAATGTATAGACCAAGACTCACATGCCACATACATACATATATGCTTGCCTTAAGCTCTTTGTGGAGCATAGGGCGTCGCGCAGCGTTGCTTGCCTCACATCGGTAGCATTCCCAGGTGGCGGATGGCGGAACACTCGGCAGATATCCAGGGAAGGTGGGAAATAAAATACCTGTCGGGGACCAAAACAGGCGACACCCGCTTGGAGGTTTAAGTAGTTCTCATCTATCCCCAAGCTTGGGGAGGCAGGCAAGCAAATTACTTCTTCGAATCTTAAATTGCTAACTAATCGTCAAATTCACAGACTCGAATAAAAAATCTAATATTAGATTTTATTTTAATAATCCGCTAAACAAATTACCTTACAGACTAAACAAAAATATAAAGAAAGGCAAACCAAATTTGGCATCTAAAATATTAGCAATTAATATAAAAACGAGCAAAAACTAAAATTAAATAAAGATTTAGAATTATTGCCTCGAAGTGCGCGCACAATGGGTGCATTTCACTCAAATTTAGTCTTAAAGTTTTCCTTATAAAAAGAGTAAATATTGCGAAGACTTCTTTGTGGAACATTAAAGTTTTTCCACTCAAGTAAAACTGAACAGCCAATGTTGAAGCAGTGAAAGGACTGCCCTTATCCTTTCTAGATATTCTAAATTAACTAACTTTAGCCGAGAATTATTGGATGCTATAGGGGACTCAAATCTTAGGTAATGTAATGCTTGCTTAGGAAATATTTTTTAAACACTTCGGCAGGTATAATTGCATATTTATCATCCAACAACACCGAAGCAGGTATACTCGAACTCGACTTTTTAGATTTGATAAAATAGCAAAATGACTTCGGATTAGTTTTGTTGTTCCGCTCAGTGTTAGGTATACAAGGTGTGTTCCAAAACTAAGGCGAATTTTCAAATTTTTTACAAAATTCCAAAATGACTTCGGATTCGCTTTAAAGTTCCGCTCAGTGTTAGGTTTACGAGGTGGACTAAAAAATTTAGGCGAATTTTCAAATTTCGTGCGCTAGGTACATTCGATTTTTGATGATTACTTTTTTTTATGTTGGTACACTCCTATTGAAGACTTGTTCACGATTTTAGCAAAATATAGCATATTTAGTTTGTTTGTGAGAGGCATAAATACGAGAGGAATTTTGCATGTTCGACGATTTTTTGCTATCGAAAAGTATCAAAGAAGTTACATCAAATTTTGTGCCGAAAATGGAATTAAGTGCTCAAAAATACTTGAAATGTTGACAGTGCCTTACGATGAGAGTACTCTGAGTTTACAAGTGGTTTCATCTTTTCCCAGAAGGTCGAGAGGATGTGAATGACGGCGCTCGCTCAGGACGCCCCAGCACACCAACAACCGGTGAAAATATTGAGAAAGTTAAATGTTATAGATAATCGTGGAATTACAATTAGCGAAGTTGCTGAGGAAATTGGCATATGGGTTGGCTTATATCATGCAATATTTTCGGAAATTTTCGGCATGAAGCGTGCGGTAGCGAAGTTCGTTCCGAAATTGCTGAATTTTTACCAAAAACAACGTCACATGAGCATCGCTCAGGAATTGTTGAATGACGTGAACGATGATCCAGCTCTGCTTAAAAAGGGTCATAACTCCTGACGAATCATGTGTTTATCGTTATGACATCAATACCAAAGCCCAGTCGTGCCAATGTAAGAGTTTATGGCAACCAAGAGAACAAAAATAATAATTGAAAGTCGAATGTACGTAGCCTTCGAAATGTGAAACTTTCACCTTATTTCTTGAACACACCTCTTATAGTTTTTGAAAAGAAGATTTTCTAAAGACTTAAATTTCTTTTGTATGATAAAACGCTAAGCGACAAAGGACTGCGTCGGTTCCGATATGAATGCATGTCTTCTTCATGTGGCACGTGAAACATGGCATTCATCTTCTCAATCCTTGTTTAAGCGAAAGTAAAGTTTCACACTGTCACTTCTGCTAGTAATTATAAGTAGGTAACGCTTGTGCAACTCGAAATGAAATTGAAACTTTAAGCCCCTCCATAAACAATTTCTTACAATTAAAAACTGGACGCTTCCTCGAAGGCGTTAAATCCAAATTAGCAGTAAGAGGCAAATCGTGCGTGGTAACAAATTTCAAAAGTGGAGCTAAAAATCTTTTCTAACGCGTTTCATATAAGTTACACTCCAGTGGTTACTAACTCCATAAATAGCCGGCAATCATCCAATCCCGTGCCAGCATTTGTTGTACGCACTAATCTAACGACAAATAAAGACAATTTTCCAACACACTTACGGCACATTTTACGCTGTTGAATTCATCCGAATACCGAGAACGGTTACTAGAAATGATAAAAAGACGCCATAATATAATGAGTTGGTATTAAAAAGCCAGGTACCTTGTTTAATCGACCTGTGGGCACACGGTTGGTATCCTCAAATAAATGTTTCGAACTACTCCTACTTTTCTAGAACACTTTTTCGTTATTCAATTACCAAATAACCATTCGAAATACAGTCCATTAAATTCCCCATAACCAGCTCCAACACTCATCTCCTTTTAGACTTACACAAGTATGCAGAATGAATAAAGTGGAGGCGCTATTTTAAATTACCATAAAAAACGCCTAGAAGTAGACAGTCTGCCGCCAGCTGACCTCCATTTGGGTTGAGTGTTTTCTCAATTTCATTTCTATTCATTTTAGGCCTTCACACACAATTATTTCGTTGCCATAATCAAATGGATGTGCATTAAATGTAGAAACAGCAGTGCACAGCAAACATAAGGCAAAATTAAGTATACGAGTACTTTGAGCAACAACAACTACTTGCATGCACTTAAGCACAGATATACGACCGCACTTGAGTGAAATCCATGAGATTTGGTTTTATTTGGGTTCGCCTATTTAATTTTGTTTGTCTATTGGTTTTGATGAAAGCAAGCGTTTTTGCAGCTGCTATTGACTTCAGTGGTCGGTCAGTCAAGAGTGTATTTGCTTGTATGTATATGTGTATGTATGTATGTATGTATGTAAGCATGTAAGTATGTAGGTAAGTAAGTATACACAGAGTTAAGTGTGGACTTATTGTGGATTTTTTCTTTGCAGTCAGCCTATTTTTTTATTTTGTTTACTGATTTTATTGACAGCTTAGATTTGACAAATTTTGTTTTTCGTTTCTTTTTGTTTCTTTTTTCGGTACTTATTTGTTTGGAGAGCCGCATTAGGTCGGAATGTTTGCTACAATTCTCACCAAAGTTTGGTTTCATATATTATATGGATAGTTTGCTGATCAACTACCATCCAGAACTGCACAGGTTTGAAACACCAGCTCTTATTTCTAAACTTTGAGCTATTATTTTTAAACTTTTACTTTACTAAGTTTTTGTAAGAAAGTTTTAGTACTTTTGCTAATAATCTTTTTATTCGCCTAGAAATTTGAATTTTCTTAGACTAAATTTATGTGAATTAACTAAGCTGAAAATCAGTTTGGATGATAGCTTCGATGTGAGGGTCTATTGCGCGATTTTCTATGTTTAATTGGTTTAATGAGCTCATTGAGTTGCTAAGCTCTACTGTTGATTTTGTGTTACTCAAGGCAAAATTCAATGTCTCTATCTAACAAACCATCTTATATGTAATTTTAGACTAAAAATTCAGAGTTAGCGCAAAGCTTTTAAAGCATTTTCAAATTTTCTTGATAGTACACATAAAACTGGCCCCAAGAAAGGCTTCCAAAAATTAGCTGGTAATTTTTTTTTTTCACTACTAAGGAAGAGGCTTACTTCAATCCTTAAATTTTTGTATTATCTTCTAAAAATGCTTAAAATCTTCGCGCGTACATTTGCTCTAATTCAGGTAATTGCTACATTAATTCCATCGTTGAAATAAACCAAAAAATGTTTACCGCAAAACAATAAAATGTTACTTTTACTTTACCAAATATTTACGGTCACGCTTTTCTATAGCCTGGCAGATGTAATGGATATCAACAAATGAAACCTCCTTAATTGCATCAGACATAGCACGCAATGGTTCATGCGTTTCCATTTAGTACTCACCAAATATCAGGTCAGGCCATAAGTTCGTGCGTATTTTACCCATAATTTCACTTTTGTACGATTTTTGCATACAAAAAATTATTCGCGGAATATAAAGGAACTATTTGTATTTGCTTTGATATATTGTGCATTCAACAAGTGATTTTAATCGCGGCTAAAATGGAATCTTCGAACGCGTATAAGAGGCATATATTTTTTTTTTTTATAAAAGTGGTAAAAATGCAACAACTGCTGCTGCAGAAATAAACACTGTTCACGGAGAGGATACCGTGAGTGTAAGGACTGCGCAAAAGAGGTTTTCAAAATTCCGAAGTAGTAACTACAACGTGGAGGATGCCCCGCGCGCTCTTCGTGCTGAAGTCTTTAACTCCGATGCCTTGCGCGAATCCGTGGAAGCTGAGCCACATTTGACAGTCGATATGATAGCTCAGAGGTTTAATTCATTGCATGGAACAGTTCACAGGCACCTGGTTCAGTTGGGAAAGGTTTCAAAGCTGGGAAATAGACGCAAAGTTTTGTTTCAGCACGACAACGCAAGGCAAAAAATAGGCAAGCTGAACAAGCTCGGATGGCAGCTAACGCCGCATCCACCATACTCTCCGGATATTGCACTTTGTGATTATTACCTTTTCCGTGGACTTCAATCCCATATGAGTAACAAGAACTACTCCTCAAAAGAAGCTATAAATAGGGATATCGAAACGTATTTTGACTCCAAGGACAACAAAATTTTTGAGCAGGGAATTAAGAATTTGCCGAAACGTTGGGAAGACATTGCAAATAATGAAGGAAAATATATTATCTATACTAATATTATAAAGAGGAAAACTTTGTTTGTTTGTTTGTAACGAATAGGCTCAAAAACTACTGGACCGATTTTAAAAATTCTTTCACCATTCGAAAACTACATTATCCAAGAGTAACATGGATTACATTTTATTTTGGGAAAAAATAGGGTTCCGTAAGATATTTGGATTTTTCGGACACAAACTGAAAAAAATCTTATATAACTTAATATCTTTACAAAAATTCGAGTTGGACCTTCGGTTTCAATGTCAATCTTTATTCTGTTCTTTAACTAAAATGCTTCGCTCAATCAAACCCCAGCTCGATGGAATTTCACCAACGTTTTCCGCTAGGCCATGCAACTCATAATTCATTAGTTTTTCCTCAAAACTGGTTTTGAGTAAAGTGTGAGAGCAATGGTTGTTACTGCGCGTACCCCATCAAAAAATCACTCGATCTTGGTCACGTAGGCAAAAGTAGTGTTGTAAAGCGTAAGCTGAGCTTTAACAAAAAATATAACATCAGCTAATTGTACATAGTTAGCGAATTTGTGCGGGTGGTCTTAACTTATATAAAATAAAGTCAACTTTTTGTATGTGTTCGCTAACCGGCCAATATGGGTATCAAATGAAAGCTGTTAATAAGTGCTTTAATACGGGGTAATTTTCATACCTATTGAGGACTAGGGTCTGGAAATATATGCCAAAACGTGGACCCGCCGTGTCTTTGCACCGAATTAAACCAAACTTACACACATTGTTAAGGATGTATTGAAGATGGTTTCCGTATAGTTTGTATACCTATTGGTATATAGGGTCTCGAGATATAGGTCAAAACGTGGACCCGGGTAACCTTCGGACGTGTATGTACAATATGGGTAATAAATGGAAGCTGTTGGTGAATGCTTTAGTTCAGAGTATTTTTTATGCCGCTCCGTGACTAGGGTCTCGAGATAGAGACCAAAACGTGGACCCTAGAATGTGTTTGTACAATATGGATATCAAATTGAAGCTGTTGGTGAATGCCTTAGTACAGAGTATTTTTCATGCCGCTACGTGACTGGGGTCTCGAGATATAGGTTAAAACGTGGACCCGGGTAACCTTTGGTTGTGTATGTACAATATGGGTATCAAAGGAAAGCTGTTAAGTGCTTTAATACGGGGTAATTTTCATACCTATTGATGACTAGGGTCTCGAAATATATGCCAAAACGTGGACCCGCTGTGTCTTTGCACCGAATTAAACCAAACTTATGCACATTTTTAAGTAAGTATTGAAAATGGGTTTCGTAAAGTTTGGTTGTAATTCGGAGCAGTGGCAACGGGTACAACGTTCTTTTGAGCCAGCCATAATGTCGCTTACTTTTTTAACGCTTGGGGCGGAACTGAACTGTCAAATTGACAGTGTGAGTTACAATGTGTCAATATTTCTTTCTGATTTGGATGCCATAAGGAAAAAACGTAAGTGCAACATGTAAAAATTGTTTGTGAATTTTTTTGGAGTGGATTTTGGAACAGTGAATAATTTCTTACGAAATTTGAGAATTTAATGTGAAATCCGAATAAAACTATGTGTTCGTGGAAAAAAAATTTGTTTCGTCTTTTTTTTGAAAAATATTAATCAATAATGGTTAAAAAAGCTCCAATGCTTAATAAAACATATAAATTGAAACGAAAAATTCATGGATGATCAGGAAAAAAGACGATTGTTTATTCATATGCGTTGATTTGAAATTTAAAAACAATCTTCTTTTTTCCTGATTTTCAATTTATATTTTATATTTACTCAAAAACAAATAGAAAAACAAAAAATATTGTTTATGCCAAAGCGCTTGAATAAAGAATAAGGAAATAAATAATATGAAAACCATATATTTTCTGTTCTAAACCATATCTATTCTATTTTAGTGTGCCCAGCGAAGGGGGCCGGGTTTGCTAGTTGATTAATAAATACTTTAAACATCCTTTTTATTCATTTTAAAACCACCTTTAAAAAATGCACAAACTTATGGACTGACCTGATACATTCACAATGAGTAGCTATGTCTTCAGGTGGAATTATGGATTTCCTTCGTTTACGCCCTGCCCGCCTAACCTAATCCTATCAAACTATTTGTTTTTTATTTTTTGTTGCGGAATTCCTTTCAGAAATTTCTTTGTCTTTCGATGATATTTTTTGTATTTTTTTATGGTATTTTTGTTTTAATCTGTGCTAGTATTTTTAATACTTTTAAAAATATTTGCTTTCAGCTTTTACTTTGAACTTTCTTATTGAATATTTGCTAAATCTTCTTCGTATTTTAATTTTTTGCCCAGCTTTGCTTTCTTTATGCATAATTGTGTATGTGAGTTTATTTTTCTGAGTGTGCGTGTTTTTTCTTTAAAATTTCTGCCGCTCCTTTAATAAAATATTTCTTCTGTTGAGTTGACATTTTATTCAATTTTACTTACCTCAAAAGATTTTTTCTCTATTTATTTGACTTCCACTTCAGCTGCAGTTTGTCGCAAAGCGTTTTGTTGCCTGAGTGTTTATTTGCTTGTTTTTGTATTTTGCTTTTGTTGACTGTGTTGGCAGCTTGTTTCTTTTTGTGCTGTTTTTTTTTTTTTTTTTTTGATTGGTTTTTGTTTCTTTGTTTGTTTACCCAATTTTCCACACTCGCAAAAGTTTTCTCTGATTTGTAGACTACTCTTCTTCTTCCCGTATATTCTGTATTTACAATACTATTTCTTCTTCGTTTTCTGCTTTCATTGATTTTACTAATTTTTCACAACTACACGCACGCACAATCGCACACAAATTCGGAAATAAAAATCTTTGCTCTACTGCTTAGTGCGCTTTGCTCAATTCCACGCTCCAGTTACCGTTTCATTTGTATTTTATCCGCTTTGCTTAGGTCAGCTATTCTTAGTCGATATACCAAAGGAGTTTTGGTGTTGAGTTTAAAGTTTAAATTTAGAGAGCGGGAGAGAGATGCTTGCAATAGTCGTACATTTATTTTTGTGCTTACTCACTTATTTTTCTATTTTTCATTTCTTTTATATTTTTTTGCTATATTTTTTTCTATTTTTTTATACATGTTTTATATTTATTTCCTACTCACAACACACACACACATACACAACTCTTGCTGATTTCGTTTGTTCCGTTTATGGTGCTTGTTTTCGCTTGTTGTTGCGTTAACGCTTAGTTAAGTTTGGATTTGTGCCGCATTTGTGAAATTAAACCCGCTCTGGTAGAAGATTTGTTGGCAGCGTCATCATAAGGGGCCACTTCGTGTGATCTCTCTTAGCTCAGCAGAATCACTCAATCGCCACTTTGATTTTTATTTTCACTTTTTTGGTTACTTTTGTTTTTGTTTCTTTGATTTATTGATGTCTTTGAAATTGGAGAACTCGTGCGCATTAAATTTCCACTTCGGTTTTGTTTCTTTTCTTTCTTTTTCTGCTACTTTTTACTTCTTTTGATTTTTAACATTTCCACTGTTGGATTTTTATGTATTGCGCGCCTGTGTGTCTCCCAGTTTTGGCACATTTCTTCACATACTTTCGCTTTTTTGTTTTGTATTTTATTCTTATTAGCGCCTAAAAGCGGCCTTTCATATTTTTTGATAACCTTAAATTATAGCGAGTTTTCGCTTTAGTTCTATTGCAACGTTGCGGAAGATTAGGATAAAGAGAATTTCACTTCTGCCTGGTTTATTTCTAGCTGACACATGTTTTTTGGTATTTTGGCATTTTTTCGGTTAGATGCATATTTAGCACGAAACTTTCATTATTCGTTGCTTTTTAGCTTGACAACGTGGAATGCTTCAAATTTAAGCTTTTAATTCACCTTTGAACATAAATCAAGTTGTGTTGTAATTGGAAAGAATTCATTGATTTTTGGCATCTGATTGCAGAGTTTTGACCTGGAAATAAAGTGGATAAAATATTAGTATATAATTTGACTAGCACAAATTATAATCAATATCTATAGTTTGATATCCTACTGCTTCTAAGACAACCAGTGAGCCGACGCAATATTTTGAATATGACAAGTGAAAAATATGCTGGATGTTAGATTTGGGATAGGTTAGTTAGGTTAGGTTTGGCAGCCGCATCACACATAGAGACAACGATGCCACATAGACCACGAAATGGGTCCGCTGTGAGCCGCAGGGACTGTGCTACATTTCCTTTTCCATACTGAACAATCATGAGCTGTTGACAAAGCGTAAAAGGTTGTTGATAGCTAATGTGTATAGATTATCTACATACCTATATTCATTAAGAATTAGTATCTTTAATATCGGTGCCTGCTTCTGGGAGCCGGAAATGTGCAAAAAAGGTGTGAATTGCTTCCAACTCCTCCTCATTTCTGCAGCTACCATAGAAATCAAGTAAGAACGCCTAATATCCCTGCAAGATTTCCATTGAGACAATGTCCTGTGGGGGCCCCTACTAAGGTCCTAATTTGAAGTCTACTCAATTTTATAATATTCTTAGGCAGACGTAGATTTAGCCTTGGCCATGTTTGCCTACTAATTTCGCAGGTATTGACACTAATCCATCTTTTATTTACATAACTGATTAGTCATTAGGTAGTTTTTATTAAATGACTTTCTTTATAAATTAAGAAAAAAAATGAAACAGAAATGAAGCTTTCAAGGCAGACAAAGAAAGAGGGAGAGACCCGAGAGAGAATGAGAGAAAGAGAGAAAGAATATATATCTAAATAAATTCACAACGTTTGCTGAGAATACAAATAGACAAAATTTACAAAAAACGGAGAAGGGTCGACCAGGACCGCAGCAACGGCACAAATTACTGGAAGATAATACCAATAAATTACACGCTGGAATGGATAGCCCTTTATAGTATGCACAACTACTAACCAGGAAACAGAAATAAGCACCAAAAAGTAGACACCAAAAAAACAAGCGCCAAAAATATTGGGACCGAAGGACGTCCCAAACAGTAGGCACCAAAGAAATATAATGCCAAAAATAGGCACTAAAAATATATTTCCTACAAGTTTGCACCAACAGACAAGCGCCAAAAAGTAGGCAGTGTTATTTCTGACTAGAAATTAGCAACAACAAGGAAAAACTCAGGAAAAATAGCCTAAAGTGTATCTAAGCTATATATAAGGTATAGCTGTCTCTCTCTCCTTTTCGCGCTCGTCTATCGATGCCTAAGAAGTTTCACTTAAAAAAAAAATTTCGGAATCCGGCTTTCATATTTCATTGTTATTATTTTTTTATTATTGGTTCTCTGAAATTTTTAATTTGCCATATTCCTGAATAAAACTAATTTGGTTTCGATTTCATAATGCAGTAATCAAAGCTGAAATATATGTATGCACATGCCACTTTAGCCAAATTTACTACACGTATTCCATTGGAATCTGTGGGTTTTCTTCAAGCCATTCATGCAAATAGGAATGTCTCACAAACACTTTTGAAGTTTTTCAGTTGCGTAGCTGACGATGCAGCTGGTCATAGAAATGTGAGCTTACAGGATATCTGTGCGAGACAGACCATGAGCTTTATGGAAGACATTCCCCCATTCTCTTTAATCTCTATACGTGAAATGCAACGCAACCTCCTTTGGACACTGCTGTATGCTGACGACAAAGGCATCCTTCAAAAAATCTGTATGAGTGGGTTAACGCCCTTGAATCGAATGGACTACGAGTAAGCTGCACAAAGATCGAAGCATTCGAGTTTCATTTTGCTACAGCGGGCGGTGAGGGTCCAGCTCTTACAATAAATAATGATCCCCACAAAATTGTTGATGGCTTTAAATACTTGAACTCACATGTCAGCGAAGATGTCACCTTCGAACGAAAAATTGATTACCGAATTCAATATAGACAAAGCTGAAGAGCAGCCTCTGATGTCTCTTGCTACAAAAAAAATCAATAAAAATTAAAAGCGAAAATCTAGAAAAGTATGTTGAGGCCAGCAATGAAATATGCATCCGAGTGCTAGGCTGTATCACGTAAACTTGACCTGAGATTGCAATCAACAGGCAGATATTTACAGCCAGTTAGAGCTTTGCATGTAATGGAGAAGCTGCCAAACGCGGGGGAGAAGCCCCAAACAATGGGGGTTAAATGGTAGCCCTAGCTTTTCCGCGTGTTTACCGATCGTCCAGTAACTGGTAAACACAGCTAAAAGTTTAGACATGAATTGGTTGGAGTACCCCGTACTTTTTGCGTGCTCCGTCTATTGCCTGACGACACAGGTACTTCGAAATATCGCATGAAGAAATGGAGTTGCATGTGTTCTGCGCTTTCCTGAGAAATAAGTTGTTGAATTTTCCTTTAACGACAGTCAGACGGATGCCGATGTTCGGGTAGGAGGTCACTGAGACCAATTTAATTGACTTCATCCTGACAAGTTTATCAGGAACTCCATTTCTCTCTATGCTACTATGTTCTGGAACCCAGATCAGAGGTAAGTGTTCCTGCATAGTCAAGACTTTTATCTCCTCCTTACAGGAGTTGTGCAGTTTGGATCTGCCCCATGCTGTCACCAATGCCTTGCTCGCGGCTTGGCTATCTGGGAAAATTTTAATATCTTCCTCGCTCCCGTGCCCTATGCCTGAAAAACACTACCTTTATGCCTGGAAAACATTATCAGTATTCGGCAATTTTAAGGAAATAGATAAATTGGCTGATTGGGTAATTGGCTAATTGGCTCTGCTCCGACTACCGATTTCATCTAGAAACTGTCAGTAAAGAAAGCTACCAGCTTCGGTGGAGATTTTTCCTTCGTTCCAATTTTACCTACTTGGAAAGATTACCCTGGTATGTTCCTCAAACTCCAGTCCAAAAGAACGAATCTATTTTTTGTGTTTTTTGTTTCCTTTTTTTGTTTTGTGATGAAGCTAGAGAACAACTAATTCTCACTAAAACAGTTGCCAGTTACATTAAATTTAGCTGCATACTTCTGGAAGCATCCTCCTCCTCGTTAAGTACAGGGACCCATCTGGCAACGCAGTATCTTTTGACAGAGACGTCAGATCGCTTAATGACATACTGCGATGGAAGCGTCGGTCCAAGCAGATTTTTACCATGGAACAGTACACGCCACGCGAGAAATTTACATTCAACAAAAGAAGTCAATTATGAAAACTCAAAAAAAGAAGAAGAAATTGAAGAAATTGTTTCCTCGTCGTTTGATGTCGAAAAATGTCGATTTTGACCGGCCACCGCGTTCGCCCGATTTAACGCCACCTGACTTCTTCTTGTGGGGATATTTAAAATCAAAGCTTTATATTAATAAGCCAATGACCATAGAAGAGCCCAAGAACAACATCCGCGAGGAAATAGCCGCTATTCCAGCCGAAATGTTAGTTAAAACTATGGAAAATGCTGCAAAACGGGCACAATACGCCGTACAGGCTCAAGGCAGCCAATTGAGAGATATCATATTCAAAAAGTGATGCCAACGAATCTACTTGAACCAAATAAAATGATTATTATCGTCAACATCAAAAAAATTGTGTTTTTCTTTGATTTAAAAACAAAATACATGGGTCCGTTGAATATGGGCAACCCTGTATCCCGTTGCTAAATTCGCTGGTAGCCAAATACTTTTATTTTTTATTTATTACTTAATATTTGATTATAACAGCAATCAGTATTCCCAAATAAAATTTAGAATGTTTTTATATAACATAAAATTCCCTACTGCTTCACACACATATACACACACATGCATGCATCATATGATTAAACGGTCGTTTCAGTTTCATGCGCACGGGCGCCTTTAAGGATGCTATTGTAGTTAAACTTTGAAATTTTGTCATTTTTTCTACTCATACTCGTACAAATATATACACCCACACACACACACACAAGTACGTGCTCCTACTTATATACTTGATTTATTTTTACTTAACTTTTTGTTAGAGATCTGTGTGCGGGTAAGTAATATAGCTTCACAGGAATTTGGGTCAAGCACACAACCTCACTCACTTTACGCACACACACACTCACATAAACCCAAGCTTACTTGTAACAGTGAGCATACGTGCTTCAGGGAATGTCTGTGTAGGTGTGAGTTTGTTTGCTTAAATGCGCTGTCAGATTTGATGCGCTTAAATTTCTTGCCAGAAAGTACATAAATGAGTTTTATTATAGAGCGTAAAATTATGCAACAGATATTTCATACATTTTTCGACAGCTCGCATTTTTTTCGCACACAAGCGCATATATTTATATGTATTTACACACTCGCGCACACACACACACATACACAGTTTGAGCGAAACAATAAAATTTTCTCTTACGCTTGGTTGAACTTATGCAAATTATCTAATGTTTACATATCACATTTCACAATTTACAATTTTTCTTAGCTCAAGCGCCCATAAGTATGCAGCGCTTTGGCCTTCTAATGCAAATTTCTTGAATTATTTTCGGCTATTAACGTAATTTTGTAAATTATACATGACTTTATTAGTTGTATACACATTTTAGGCATACTTTTCGTTAGACTGCTTTTTAAATGCCTCAAAGTATACCACAATTACCGCAAACTGTGCTCTTTGTTTCATGCTAAGAAATTAAGTTTCACATTTTCAAAAGTTTTATTGCAAACTTTTAATTCTAACACGCGATCGTGTCACTAACTCTAACTGACATTTTTCCCGCATAATAACACCCGGCTTAACGGCACTCATATTTAGTGCACGCCTAGTTGCATGCTACTAAAGTGCATGCCGCTACGTTCGTGGTGAAGGCGAAGGCAAAACGAAGGCAATGCCAATGCACTTTAAATGGAGTATTTTCAAAGCACCAGCGGGGTATCAGGGGGGTGTGGGGCCAACTAACGAAGCTTGCAAAGTCGGGCAGGCAAAGTGCGTTGCTTAAGTGCACGTCTGTGTTTTTGTTTATGTGCGTATGTATGCGCGTGGAAACGTGCCATTAATTTATGCACAACTACGGGTAATACTCGTTTTTCGCAAAGTCATCTCGCATTTCGTTGGTGAGGGAGGACACGCAGGCAGCGACTGATCTTGGTCAAACAGAGGATGTTGTAAAAGGTTCTTTAATTGTAGTTGAAGTAGCGGTTTTATGATTCCTGCTGCTGCTGTGCTATTCATCTTGTCGATGGGCTTTGGCTAGACGTGGTGAGGCGTTTAAAGAGAAGAAGAATAAGAAAACGTATATCTACACTAGTCGCTCGAGTTTTTCAACTATTTCTGAGAAGAAGTGCTCAAAAAATTTACTTGCTCTTATAAATTAGAGAAGTATAGATAAGATTAGATTTGATTTGTTGGGGGGGTTGCACAATCCAAGCACACATTCAGGAGAGCATTGTGCCACACCCGGATGGACTTCAGTAGAAAAAATAGAAAGATAGGAGAAATAAAATGTGGGTGAAAAGACGCAAAAATTAGTTTGGGGTCACTCTTCCACAAATCGCTTGGATTCATTGATGAATCTTAAGAGATCCCGAAGAGGAAGAGTATGAAATTTATCCACACTCAGTATATCGCAACCCAACATCTTAAGTCTGATTCCGGAAAACGCCGGACAGCTACAGAGAAAATGTTCTGCAGTGTCGTCATCCTCAAGGCAGGATAGGTATATCGGGCTGTCGACGATCACCATGGCAGCCATATGCTGACCACAGACGTTGTGCCTTGTGATTACACCCACCAGTACTCTCAAGTCCTTTCTGCTGAGTTTTAGCAGAAAGGTCGCTGTTTTCCTGTTTGGTTCTTTCACAACCTCGAACAATGTCTTCTATGGGCAGACATCATGAAGACGTCAATCCATAGTGAAATCGATGCGGGATTGACACTTAAGAAGGGTTCAGAGCATAGTGGCATACTTGCAGAGCCTTCATTAGAGCCTTCACAAGACTAACTTTGTTGTGTTTTGCAACGCTGTTCAGTTTTGTCTTACATTCACCGACTTACTTTGAGCAGCGTATCGCATAATGTCCAAAACTTAACCGCTTTCGAGCTATTCGTTTTCAAAAATTATTTAAAGGAAAAAAAATTGTTTTTGCTGTTCGTCCACCTTTTTAATTTTTAGTTCAAAGACCCACATTTTTTGCTCTTTTAGTTATGGGCTTTTAGAGTATGTCAGCTAATCAATTAAGTTTGAATCTAGCCCTGACAATCAAAATCGCTCATTGATAAATTTTCGAATTTAAGATTTTTCATTAAATGGTTCCTCCTTCATATCATTGAAAGAAAAAAATTGTATGGAACCAATTCCGCAATCCATAGCCGAAGGGTTTGATGCGGGATTACTATTCGGGAGTGCGTAAATTCGAATCTCCCTGCATGAATCTGCAAAATAAGAAACATTTTTTTTTAATAGCTGCTCGGCATGCAATTCTAAACCACCGAGTGCGTTTCTGCCATCAAAAAGCTTCTCATAAAAAACATTTGTCGTCCAGAGTCGGTTTAAAACTGCAGTTCTTTCCGTTTGTGGAACAACATCACGACGCATGCCAGTAGTAGGAGAAGGAGTAGGAGAAGGAGCTCGGCCACCTAACAGAAATGTACACGCCAATTACTTATTTTATTTATTTTTATTCGGAAACTTGAGGATCTTCAGAATTGCTGCAGGGCATCGCTATCCAAAATATGTATGTCGATGGTTGCTATACATCGATTATAGTGAATAGCTGTGTAATAAAAAAGTAGATGAATGGGTGGGTAATCAGCTGCAGGAGACTTTACTGGCCAATCCACCCATAATCGCCACTTCTTATCATTGAGAGATAGGAGGATTAATTTTCAGCCACCTTGTATTAGGTATGAAGAAATTTTCTTCTCTGCTTCTAGAAAAATGAGAGATGGTGACCTCTATTGGAGTGTTTCAATAAAATTCTTCACTATTTCGAAATTTAATTCAAGCGAATACTCAAAACTTAGGTTGGGCCACTACTGCAATACGTAATCAGCAACAAAACAATTTATTGACAACATTTTTGCTTTAAAAATATTAAAATATTTATACAAAGGATTATCTGCTTGTGACTTTGATATCTCTAACCAAAATGAAAACAAATACCACCCCATGATTGGGTGGGGAATTTTCATGGCAAATATTAAAAAGCAGTTATGCTTGCAATTTGAATAAAGAAAGAATAAATAAAATGCCTGCAAGGTTATGTCAAAAAATATTTCGCACAAAAGGAAGTGACATTGTTTTGTTTTTGCGCAAATGGAATTTTGATTTTTTCGAATACATTAAAATGCCTTTTAATAACTCAATATTCAAATGTAAGGCAAATAAAAATTTGTTTATGCATAAGTACATTTTTTTTTTACAAAAATAGCTTAAACACCAATGATTTTAAATTTAAAAAAATGACTGAAAATATTTTAACTGGTGTTTAAGAAAATTCTTTTATTTCTTTAGTTTTTTTCCCAAGTAATTATTGAAAGTGACCGCTAAACTAGTGAGACTTGTCACCAAGTTGACTGAGCTGATGAGTACACGGGAGAATGACACAGGAATGTCCTTACAAAAGGAAAGCAACTTATTTTTGAGGAATTTGTAAGATTGGGGAATGAATGTTAGCGTAAGAAGCACATCTGCACAATCATCGGACAATTTTGTCTGACTCTCAACTGCAAACGCTAATAATCTCTGTTAAGCTAATATAGGCATTGCCTGAACACATTGATTTCTATTATGTATGCATGTAAGTTGAAAAAATTCAGTGTATTTATATATAAAAATAAGCTGGTACTATTTCTGGGTTAATTGAAGGGCTGAAGTTAAAAATTGGTGTCGAGGCGAAGTTTAAACCAGTATGACGGGGTTATGAAATTAAATCTTCCGGAAAACCCGCAATCGTAGGGTATGCGGACGACATTCCTCTAGTTGCAGTTGGCAAGCGATTTGATCATCTAGAAGCAAAATGCAGGTCTAAAGCTGGCAGCCCAAAAAACGGAGGCGGTGCTGATAAGTGCACGGAAGGAAAGAGCACTATGAAACTCTCAGTTTGTTGGCACGAGATACTGACAAAGGCGGCAATGAAATACCTAGAAGTCATGATCTTTTTTTTATATTTGTTTATTTATTTCCAGTTAATAATATTAAGTACTACAATAAACAATAGTATTAGACGAGCTCTCAAGTACCTATATTATCTGATGTCGAGTAATTTTTCCTTAGTATTGAAATAAATTTTTTTTTTACTTAGAAGTTACTAAAGTATATTATATCTTTGATGCAGGGAAAAGGGAACAAACCCGATGCATAGATTATTGTTTATAATAAAAGGCTTAAAAGTAGTAAAAGAAGGTAGTCAGACTAGAAAGGTGGTGTGAGTTAGTGTTACGTGTCATTTGTTAACCACCAGTAGTTTTTAATGGTAAGGGATGATTCGATTTTGTCGCAGGCTGAAATATATGTATCAAATCGTTGATTATTTGCATTAAGTGTTTTTGATGTGATTATTTTATGGTTCGCTCTTCGGAGTATGTGATATATTATTGACGAGTAGTTTTCGTTTTGTATAAAGCCTTTTTCGTCGAGGTAAAGAAGGATTCGGGAGATGCAAATCCATTAGTAATAGCTGGTGAGAAATAATTGTCGCTTTCGTAGTAAAACGCTCTTATTAATATGTTGTTGGTACTGTATAGGCAACGCCGCATATGTTTTCTTTTTAAATTTATAATATGACAATCAATTCTGTATATGGAAGTACATGCTTCTCTCATGCTTCCTTAGCCATATATGAGGGCGAAATTTTGTACCAAATTGAGCAACCATAAGTATCGGTCTTATCAGGGTTTGATACATTAATATTGTGACTTTCTTGTGCAGTAGTTTTGATGAAATCATTTTTATTGATATGGAAAGCTCTTGCGGTCTTCTCGACTTGGAGGTTAATGTGATCGTTATAGTATACAAATTTATCAATTTTACCGAGATATTTGACACTCTCAGTGGTTTGAATAGAGATTCTGGTTTCGTTCGATATTATATTTAGATTTTTCCAGTTTTTTCTGATATTTGAGTTGCATTTTTTATGGGTGACGAAACAAATGCTTTCGCATTTCTTTGTACTTATTTTAAGGTGCCAGTTTGCTGCAAAACCTTCTACAATATTGTATTTCAGTTGCAGATTTCTGTTAATATCCTCTATTGTTCTGCCTGGATGGTAGATGACAATATCACCAGCAAAGGCTATGTGATATTGTCCATTGTATGCAGAAGTCATGATCAATACGAGATAGAGCTTTAACCAAAATCTAGTAGCAATCAATAATAAAGTAGTGGCTCTTATTTGCATATAGGGTAAAAAAGGCTATTACTACCAAAAGTCGTGGTCTCAATTGTGCTCTAAAAAATAAACAAAAAATCCGCAATCCAATTAATATACAATAATGAAAATAAAAAAAAATGATAATCACTGCGGATGCATTTTTCACTTTACAACTACTTGTATAATATTTTTCAGAGTATATCTTTGCATATTGCAGCAAACGGATGTTTGAGGAAATATAGTAAGCAAAATATACATTTTGTTCCAATTAATTTATATGTACAATACAAATTCACATTCTAACCGTGCTCAAGTACCGAAGATTGTTCCTTTGAAAAGCTCGTTTAAAAGATTTTACAAAAATAAAAATCACATTTTAAAAGGATGCTTGTCCTGTTATACGAGTAAAAATGCGACCGAAGAGCCCTACGCTCAATTATTTTTTCCAAAATTCTCTGTTACGCTAGATTTAATATTGCAGCTTCAAGCTTTTGAAAGATTTTAGAATAAATTTTTTTACAAAAACACCAACAAAAATATTTGTTCATATATCATTCATGAGGGTACTCGAGTAACTTCCACGCTGTGTGTTTTATGCATCAAAGGTTAAATGATAATAAAAATAACTACAGGACCGGCACCCGAAGTGCAACCAACTTCAGACCGCCCGTGCATCAGCTGTTTGCCAGTTGGCTAAATGACAGTCCACAGTATTGTATACAAGCGCGCGGAAGTGTTTTGTAGAGAATAAACGCGAAAAAAATCAGTAATGGATTTCAAGTCTGTTTGCATTATATTTGGCTGGAAAATCACAACCCGCGATTGTTCATGAGCACGAGCACCTTAAAGTAAATAAAGGCTACAATGATACAGGTAATACAGGTGGACATCAAAACACTGCAATGTCACGTGAAATGGTTAAAAAAGTGCGAAATCCCCGACAAAGTGCCAATTAAATGGCGCACTAAAAATATCTGAAAAATGATCTCAAAGTCAAGTCTTACTATATCCAAAAGTCGCAAGATCTCCCACCAAAGCAGCAACAAGTCAGACTTGAGAGAGCTAAGGAGTTGCTTCGCTTGGCCAAAAGCGGTCAACTTCCGAACATTGTATTTTTTGACGAGACAATTTTTCTAAGTGAGCAATTCGTAAACTCCCAAAATGATAGAGTTTATTTGACCGACCGTTCATACGAGAGTTTGAGTCATCGATTGGCCACCAGAAGGCAGCACCCGCCGACAGTACAGGTAATGGTTTGGGCCGCTGTAATCGCAGATGGGCGCTCTCCAATCGTTTTCATCGAGCCTGGTGTCACGGTAAATGTGAACTATTATCGGCAAAGTATTCTTTAGGTTGCTTTGAAGCCGTGGGCAGACAAACATTTCGGTGGCAGACCATGGACGTTTCAACAGGATCGGGCACCGGCTTATAAATCTCGAGTGAACCAAGAATAATTAAAACAACGTACGGAACTTCATAGCGACCACACAGCACAAGGTCCAAACTAAAAGATTTCACCTGTCTCGAGGCGCTGAAAAAAGCCATTGTCCACTACCTGCAAGTCACATTCGGGCAGCTTGCTATTCATTCTGGACCGTCTCAAGGCCATAGTCAAGGCAAAAGGGGGTCATATCGAGCAAAAGTAAATTTATTCTTAAGTTTGTATTATTTTCACATATTTTTTACTTTGAATTGAATAAAAGTAATTTTCGAAACTAAATTTATGGCCTTTTTAATTGGTTACACTTCGAGTGCCGGACCCTGTATAATATGATTATGACTGTTATCACCGGTCTAAATATATCAAATCGATTAAATTCCAGAGAGAGTCAGCTAGATTCTTGCATTGTGAATTTTATCGTTTGAGTTTTATTGGAGAAATGAAACGGGATTGTATTTTCTCTATTTACGACTAATAGCCAGGCGGATTGGCAGCATGGCAAAACACTATTCAGTGAGCTTATACAAATTAATCTGAATTTACTAGCGTTTAAGTTTAGTTTTCTTGTCAATTAAATACAGTAGAAATGGGAAAAGGCTCTAAATATATAGCGCAAGAAATTTGAAGAATGCGAGAAGAAAGCGAAAGTGAGCGGAATTCTAGTGAAAGTGATGAATATTTATATTTTAAAAGTGATGTCTAGGGCATAGGAATGTGGATACTTCAGAGACTGAGTCGGCAGAAGACAACAGTTTGATAGCAAGTGAAGTGTGGATTTCGCAGAATGATTTGCTGGAAAATTCGAGTGGACCAGAAGACGCAAATGGGGAATTCAAAATAAGCATTTCAGCGTTCGGTTTGGAAGCTCTTAGAGACCCTGAAGTAGAACCGCTGTAGCTAGAAGATATGTTGCCTATTAGACGGGAAATACTTACAGGAAAATCAGGTATTCAAACAATTTCGGATGAAGCTGGTGATATTAGTGCCATGTAAATTTACGAATATTTTGCATTCAATAACTTCGCTTTTTATTGCTTAGCTTTATTGGCACATGTTCAAGCAACTATTTGAAAAACACTAATTTTTCTACATTTCTAATTTGTAGAGTAAATCATGCCACGTCACATATGAAAAATTGAAGAAGTTTCCATTAGGTGAGATATTTCCCAAATTCCTCAAACATGAAACTTGCGCCTATCAGATGTGGCACAAAATTGGTGATATGAATCATATATGATGCATCGGACAGGGAACTGGTTAAAGGTAGAATCTGTGCATTATGCGACGTCTGAGGAGCAAATTCGTCGGTTATGGCCAGATTTGTCGCAAATAAAACTCATATCTTTTGAACCACGAGAATGCAACATCGCAGGCGGCTATTATTTGGAATAAATTCCTGGTAAAAGTTTCGATAAATATGATCGAACAATTATCACGTTTATATGAAATGACTCGGGCTTACTTTTTCTCCTTCAAAAACAAAATGTATCACTTTGTGGTATCTTTTTTAGTTGATGAAAGATAAAAAAGAGGAGGCACGCGAAATGGAAATCAATGCTGAAAAATGTGTTTGAAAAATGATTTGTTAATTGGCTTACTCAATGGCGTAGGTAGGTGTACTATTATTTTAGAAGAGACCTAATTTCAAGTTTTATTAATTTAATTTTTTTTATATTTTTTTTTTTGTCAAGAAGCCAAGAAAACAAGATTACAAACTAAATACAAAAACTAAAGCACAATAAAAATAAATGCATAATTCAATTACAAATTTAAACCCTACTAAGCCAAAAGTTAGAGTTCCATAGTAAAGACAATTCTAACTTTGAAACTGAGAAATTTTCGAAATAGGAAATCGAGATGTCATTCAAATCACGAAGAGCAAGTGCAACAGGAGCATTACGAGCATAATTTGTATTTAATTTACTTACATAGAAATCAAGAGCGTTTCGAAGAATTCTGCGAATTGTAAGAAAATTAATACTTAGAGGTAGGAATGGACAACCAATGTCGCCTTTAATAACTTTGAAAGCAAACAAAAGTGCAAAAATCTATTATCTACTTTCGAAAGACATCAGGTTAATCAATAGTAAATGAGATGTGTAAGGTGGGATAAGAGAAGAACATTTTACTTATCTTGCGACTTTGCTGATCATCTAAGTTGAGTTTGAATAGTCACATTAACAAACTGGGGTGTGAGTCACTCCACAAAATATTTAATGGTTTGGGTTTATAAATGGGTTTGCTTATTTCTAACATCTGGAAATATACCATTAGCTGTGTTTTAGCAACACCGATTTTACTCTACGAATTCATCCAGTAAGCCCTAAGTAGTTGGTGCGCATCGAATTTATGAAGATTTAAAGGGGAGACTGGGTGAAACTTACCCCAGTGTGCAGTTCGCGCAATTTTTTTGCCTATACAGCCAAAGTCAAAAGAAAGTGCACATCATATATTGGCAAGTCTAGGATGCTATCGACATCATCAAAACCCATTATTTCATCATCCAAATCGGATAAAAAAATGTCCACCTCACTTTCTTCGAGAGGCCGACTTCTTCGGCAATGTGGTCTGCCATTATTGCACTAAAAGAAAATTCCGCGTTATAGAAATGTTATTAAAAAGATAAATATTCACCTTAGACAACAACAAGCTAAAATACTTTTTGGACAAAGCACAACACACTAATGATGCCAGAGTCACCATTTTCCCCAAATCTGGCCCCCTGTAACTTTTTCTTGTTCCCGAAACTGAAGAGACCCATGAGAGGACGACGCTACGCTACGATTAACGAGATAAAGACGGCATCGAAGGAGGAGCTGAACAAGATAAAAAAATGATGTTTTGAAGTGGTTCGAAGATTGGAAAAACGTAGGCACAAGTGCATAATATCTCATGGGGATGACTTTGAAGGGTACAAATTAAATATTAATGAATAAATAAATAATTTTTGAAAAAACACAAAATTCGCGATACTTTTTGAACACACCTCGTATGTACGTACATACTGTCAGCATCAAAGGAAGGTATACTCCCTATGTTGATAAGTTTAAATAGTCACATTACTTATTTTTTAATTTTAATTCATTTTATACAAAAATATATTTTCTACTACCACAAAAACTGTAAAATGCCACAACTAACTAAATAATTTTTATTATTATTGGTTGGCTGTTTGTGCCTGAAGAGATCTATTGTGCAGCCATGTAGCCTACTCGAACAGTTATAGGCTATTAATAAATCCTAAAACTTCTGTAGTCTTAATTTGAACCAGGAGGTTTGGATCTATAGTCCCATTTCCCTGGTAGTTTAGTCTGCAACGTGCCACTGCTGGGCAGTCGCCTACAACGAGTTCTGTTGTTTCTTGTGTCTCTTTGCAGAGCCTACAGGAATCGCCTTCTATTGCACCTATCTTTTTCATGTGATATTTAAGTTTACAGTGCCCTGTTAGTATGTAGTCCAGTGTAAAGTTTTATGTCAGCTTAGGCTGAGTATTGCTTCTGCCTTTATCAGTTCTGGATCTATGATGGATTGCCGTCTGCCTAATTGGGTTCTCCAGTAGTCGATTAGGCGTCGTTGATCCTGCTCACGAAGAAAGGCACTTTTGAAGCTGTTATTTACCCCACAGAAAGGTTCAGGACCTATGAAGGGAGTGTTTGCCTCCTTTTTCGTTAAAATGTCCGGAATTTCATTCCATTCATGCCCCACATGTCCCAGAACCCACATCAGGGTAGCAGAGTTTCTTGATGCTAGGGTGTTGAGGATTTAAAACATTCCCAGACCAACTTTTATTGGAATGAGAAGCTACCCAGCGATTTTAGAGCTGCTTGACTGTCAGAGAGAAAGTTAATATTGGCACCGCGCTCTGTCACACAGCTCTAAGGCGTGGACCTCCGCCTAGAAAATGGAAGTGGTTTTTGCCATTGCTATTGCTTCTTTGAAATGTGGTCCGACAAATCCAGACCTGTGCGCCCTGTTTTAAGGATATTTTATTGTTTCTCCACCCTGAGCGATCACTAATGACCACTTTGAATTTCTTGGAGAATTCTAGTTTCTTCCTTTCCATCTTGTCGTGAGCTGCCAGGCACGGAGAGCTCAGCATTGAACCCAGAATTCTTACATGTCCTGTGAGCTTGCGTTCTTTGAGATGGAATAGATTAGGAAGAGTTAGAGCTGCACTGACTGCCGACCCTTTGGCTACATGATAGAGTGAAATGAGTCCAGCGACCAGCGACAGTAGCATTAACACGTGGTTCCTATCGGCGGGGCAAAAAAGAAAGGTGACATTGAGAGATAGAAGAGTTAAAATTACTTGTAATGAAAATACGATCAAAAATCGGCTGAGTTTGTTTTCGAAGCAATTAATTTGAAACAGATCTAAAATCACAGGATTATCGATGAAACATGACTCAAGGGAATTCGAACATTAGCTGGAATTAAACCAAAGTTAGAGAAGTTTTTAGACCATAAAATATTTGGAAGATTGAAAACTCGAAAAATACAGAGCTGATTATCATCAACATTATTGCGAGCAAGAGAGGCTATATTATCAGTATGAGTTTATACGTTTCAAAATTACTGCTTGACGGAATATATGAAGCTTATAGAAGAAGAGAACCGAAACTGGAAAAACTTTTGACGCAACTTTGGGACACAATTTTTTTTTTCATTGTGTAAATTGAAATTGCATACTTGCGACATTGGAAAATTTGTACCTCGATACTTGAAACCCTTTTTGTTTTGCCTTTCTCGTTTGCTCTTATACGTTATAATATATTTTCGAGAATAAAGCTGGGCGTAGCACCGTCGATGTCATTCTGGTAATGGCATTTTTTTAATTGAATCAGCTGAATGAATTCAAGAGAAGTGCCGACTAATTAATTTGCTGATGAAATGACGGGTTTGCGTTAACTTTTGTATGGCGTGATCTCATGATGGCGAAAAGAAGTTTTACGCTGGCTACAATAGAAGAAAAAGCAGACATTCTTAACAAACTAAATGGGGGAGTTTTCGCTAATGCTTTAGCTAAGAACTTTCACGTGCACAGAGTAACAATAAAGTGGATTAAAAAAAAAAAGTTAGCAGCCCATAAAGCATTTTGTTGCGCGATCGGAACCAATCAAGGTAAAATGAAAAATATCTAGAAAAGAAACCGAAATCAACAATTTATTTAGTTCAAATGAAACTTATCGCTTTAAAGTGTATTTAATTAATCCACTAAAAACCAATAAACTTGGATTGTTATTAATAAAAATACTTTTATTTTGTATTACTTTGTATGGGAAAAAACCTCAGTACTTGCGATAGCATCGTAACTTGCATCGAACCTGGTTTTCATTACCTTCAAGAATCGAGTTTCTACCGTATAAAATACAATGAGGATTTTGGGAAAAGTGAAATGCTGGCCTTTCTTGAGTTTTAAAGGAAGTTGTGCTTTTTGCCACCACTTAACAAACGTTTCTGTACCTACTTGAAGCCTGCAAGTAGAAGTTTCAACAATAAATCTTGGCAAACTTTTAAGGATTTTGCATTTTATTGACAAATTTTCGTTACTTTTTTAACAGAATGTAGTACTTCTTTGCCAAAGCCTACCCACAATTCACACACTATGTGCTAAAATTATTATACCACGTGCAAATCGCGCACTACTTCACTGATTTACGCTTTAAGGCACTCAAGTGAACAATCAGTGCAACACAAAAGGCGAATAAAACTAGTGAAACTGCCTAGCAGAGTAAACACCCTGATTATATTTCACTTCTATTTGCCGCAATGCTCTTAGACATTTGTATGTGTCAAGTAGTGATTGCCTACATTAAGGCGCTAGCGACGCACACACTTGCACTGGCCGATAACCGTGCACATTCGCACGCAGCCATACGCCAGTTGCGTATTTCAAAATTCATGTGCACTGGCTGATATGAAGATTAAATGTGTGTGCGTGCGTGAAGGCTGCTTGTCGCCGAGACGCTCTGCGCTCTGTCACTTCACCGTTGCGTCACTTGCTAGTAATCTTTTTTCGCATCATATACCCTTCATGGTACATGTGACAGGCACCAAAGCTTATTTCCTTCGCCTAATCCTTTGAAACTTTTACGTAAACCAGCAAAAGTCGCGTCGTAAGCAGCTTCGACTGCCGTCTGCCTCGCTGCCTCTCTGTCAACCGGATTTATTCTAATTTCACTTGCCCCATTATTCCTTTTGAGTTGCCACTTGCTTGCCTTTATTCCATTTTACTTAATTCTTTTCATGCTTCTATTACACATTCTCTTATTCGTACTTTTTATGCTACGTGTGCACATTTTTCGGTCTTAAGGAATTTCCTTATTATGCCACATTAATCCTGTCAAGTCGTGACATGCCGCAACACAGGCACACATTCACACCAACACAGGCAAAATGCACGCGAGTAGGCAAACTGTTTGGTGGCAGCGCATGGCTGATCTTATTTTTTATTGCTTTGCGTTGTCATACACACACAAACACACGCACATACACACACAAAACGTAAACACTTTATTTCACTTTATTTGCAATTATGAATTTGCTTTAGAAATAAATTATTTTCAGCGCATCTTTTTTTATTTATTTACATTTTCAAAACTTCTGCTTTCGGAATGCATTGCAAGGTTCCAATCTTATATTTCTGCCGTCATTATAATCAGAAAAATACCGTTTCGGAAAAAAATTCACCGTTAAACGCACGTACACGCGCACACTTTTGCGGACACGCAGACACACGAAAGGATTCCAAACGACTGAGGCTGCGAAACAGCAGCTGCTGCGGCCTGGTCTATTGGCATGACTTGGTAGCACAGCGGTCGATGGCGTTAGAGCTGGCCGAGGGGGGGTATGAATCGTAATTGCCGACATTGAACGAGTGTTGGCTGTGATACTGTGGGTGCGTGTATGCAACGTTGACGAAGTTTGTGCGCGGAAAGAGAGAGTGTAGCCAGCGGGCCAGTGGAAGCCATGCATGTGGTTGTATGTCGAAGTGTGGATGGCAAAGGCCGGATGCTTGAATGGCTTGCGGTGTTTCCAGGCTCGAGCAAGAGACAGCTCGGTAGTTGCACTATTTGGGGCCATGGTTGGGGGTAAGATGTTGTATGTAGAGCCACGTGTGGAAAGTGTGGAACAAAATGTGGCTACTCAGTTGATGTGGAACGTGTGTTGGGTGCTACTCTCAAGCTTAGTTAAGTTTGAGCATTTGTGGATTACATTTCATTGAAATAGTTGTGATTGCGTGTATTAAATTGTACTACCCAAATGCTCTCGCTAAGTTTTGACCGCCACTGAGTAAAAATTCCTGTGCTCTGAAAAATTAATGAACCACAAACATTTTTTTTTAATTTGCTCAAATTTTTACGCTGGGCATTTAAAATAATTGCATGCCTTCTAATTACAATTCAAATAACAAAAAATGGAGTTTTTAGCAGCTACTACACCAAAAAATCTAACGCCCTTAAATACCACTACTTTACAATACCGTCCACTGTCAAGCCTAAATAACAGCTGTTTCTGATTGCTCAGCGCGCTCTGAGCTCCCTTTCTCTTCTTTTCTCACTCTGTTTCTCTCTTTCTTTCGTTTTGCACTCTCATGTTTCTTCTGCTTTTGCTGCGTTTACTTGACTTTGCTTGCTTTTGTTTGCTTTTTCTGCTTTTTCCGCAATACAGCTGTTTCGTCCTGCTATCGCTCAGCTGGTGCAGAGATTTTTCTAGTTCCCATTTATGCCACATTTTGCCCATTGAAATGAAGTCAAGTGGTTGTTCATCTTGCTTTCGCCTTCTGCCTTTGTTCGCTCTAAAATATATTTACTTTGCCTTTGTGCTTGCTTTGCCATTCGTTTGGGCTCCACTCACGTGTTGTTGTGTCTATTTAAACGGTATATCGCGCATTGTGGAAGGTAATGGTTGCTGATTTACTGTGGCAGATTCGACTAAAAGCAAGCTGCTTTTGATTGCTTTTTTGCTTTTGTGCTTGGCGTTATGCTGTTTTTATTGCCGCGATTTCTATTTCTGTTTTACATGCTTTTAAGCGTTTTTGCCTAGTCGTTGAGGTCATTGACGAGCGCAATTTTCGGTGAGATTAAAACAAATCGAAAGCATGATGCATTTTAGATGACTTTCTGGATAAGGTTTTCCTATATATGAATTTGCTTTTCGCTATTACTTCATTTAGTGTTGGATGTTCGCTTTGCAAAAATTCCTCTATAAAGAAAGTTTTGTTTTAAAAAATTATCTATAATCTTTGCTTTAATAGAATTAATAAATCCTCCGATTATTCTTCCTATTTGGTAATACTTTCAAAGGGTGATCAGATTGCAAGTACTTTTTCCAATAGGATTTTTTGACAAATCACGCGTGATTACTTTCAAGCATAAATACATTTTTTTTTTTAAATGCAACGAAAATCGACGCTCTGTCAAAAGTATTCATCGCACGCTCAGGCCAACTTATAGTGTTCGGCGATTAGGCTCATTTTTGGCTTAAAAGCTTACGTCAAAGTGAAATCGCCGTATTTAGGCGAAAGAGCAACTCGAAACCATTCAAGAACAGCCCTTGCATCTATTGAAAATACCCGTTTAGTGCGGCCTATGGGCTGGAGGAATCATCGGCCCATATTTCTTCAAAGACGAGTCTGGTGCCAATGTAATAGCGAATGGCGAACGCTATCGCGCCACGGCAAACGACTTTTTAATGTCCGCAAATTGAAGTCCGTAATCTGCATAACATTTGGTTTCAACAAGACTTGCCATACTTCTTCTTCTTAATTGGCGCTATAACCGCTTACGCGATTTTGGCCGAGTTTAACAAAGCGCGCCAGTCGTTTCTTTCTCGTGCTAACCGGCGCCAGTTGGACACACCAAGTGAAGCCAAGTCCTTCTCCACCTGATCTTTCCAACGCAGAGGAGGCCGCCCTCTTCCTCTGCTACCACCAGCTGGTACCGCATCGAATACTTTCAAAGCCGGAGCGTTTGTATCCATTCGGACGACATGACCCAGCCAACGTAGCCGCTGGATCTTTATTCGCTGCGCTATGTCTATGTCGTCGTAAAGCTCATACAGCTCATCGTTCCATCGTCTGCGATATTCGCTGTTGCCAACGTGCAAAGGTCCAAAAATCTTACGCAGAATCTTTCTCTCGAACACTCCAAGCGTCGCTTCATCGGATGTTGTCATCGTCCAAGCTTCTGCGCCATACGTTAGGACGGGCATGATGAGAGTCTTGTAGAGTGTTAGTTTTGTTCGTCGAGAGAGGACTTTACTACTCAATTGCCTACTTAGTCCAAAGTAGCACTTGTTGGCAAGAGAGATTCTACGTTGGATTTCAAGGCTGACATTGTTATCGGTGTTAATGCTGGTTCCTAAATAGACGAAGTCTTTTACAACCTCAAAATTATAACTGTCAACAGTGACTTGCCATACAGCCCGTGAAATAATGGATTTACTGCGTCGTCGTTTCGGTGAGCAATTTCTCTCGTCTCGGGCCAGTGGATTGGCCGTTATGAGCGTGTGATATCACACCGTTGGACTTTAATTTGAGGGGTATTGTAAAGTCTAAATGTTTGGGGATAAACCAGCTTCAAAGCCCAAATTTTATCGAACTTTGGCCAGATATATCTGGTAACCTAATACGAGGCCACTAATAAAAGTTCGGTAATTTGAATTGATAAAAATATTTATTTTTAATTTTTAATTTTTTATTTTTAATATTTATTATTTTTATCTTCTCCACATAACCACCATTAATTTCAATACATTTTTTAATTTGTAAATATACTGTTGAAAACTCTCCTTAAAATCGTATTTTTGTAGCTTCTTTAGCTGTGAATTAACCGCATTTATTATATCTTCATTGCTACTAAAGACTTTTCCTATCATTTTTGGTTTTTTAATTTTAGATATAACTAGTACACTATTCGGCAAAAATGTTTGGTCTGCAGGAGTAAATCGGGATCGAGCTCGATACCATGTATTGCTGTTTGGTTTTCAGGTTATACTTAAAAACTCAGTATTACTAAATAATATTGAGCAAAATTTTATACTACAATATTTATTATTATTATTATTTTCTAGCTTATTCTTGGGTCTCTTTCAAAATTTGTGTAATCCATCGAGCAGATTTCTTTGCGTATTGTAAATCATTACGCAATATTCGCAATACTGCCATAGTATTCAAGACCAAATCACTATATTGTATATAATTTATAATTTTATTCGTGGGCCTATGCTAATTTTTCGTTTCACCAGGGCCACATTTATCTCTACAGAAAAATGCTCAGTGTGTAGTCATTTAACCACTTACAAATAGTCTAAGGAATGGAGTTTTCATTTTATTTGCAGTTTGAAACTCATTGAATATTTCCACAGGCTTGAATTGACGTTGAGGGTCTTAAGTTATTGAGTAACGAATTTACTGCTGCGACACTAGGGGATTTTCTACTGACACTGCGTCAATTATTTTACGATCTCTCGTTTCCAGTCTGGGCGATTTCTCTGAAATTTTAAATGGAACAATAATGAAACTAAGCATTTTAAAAATTTTCAAAAAAATTTCAAGGCATTTTTAAATTCTTAAAAAACCAAAAAAAAAGAAAATACCATTGACTTACCGATCGTTTGTTAGTCCCCTCGTACATGTGTTCCTCAGTCTATTTTCTATTTATTTATTTTTATTTTTCTATTCATCTATTAACTTTAGCTGGAACAACGCCCCCTTTTTTGACAGAGTTTACTAAGTGTAGCAACTCATCTGCGGTGTATTTTCCAGTCAGCCTAGTCGCAGAACTCAATAACACAACATGACCATTCGCTTCTCTGAGTACTCTTGTAGATAACCTGTTTTCAAAGCAAGCACGTGGGGTGGTGTAGTTCAGCAATGCAAAGCCTGTGTTCAACATTTGGCGGATCTAAGTCTCATATCCTGATATTATTTATATTAAATCTTTTCAAGTCGCAGTCGGTCGGGAGCTTGGTTTGTATGTAAACCTATTGAAAGATACTTGGTGGGGTGGCGGGAAGTACTTTCATTATAATGAAGCCCATTTTGGGTCTTCCAGTTTGCTCCTAGACGTAGTTTTTTTCGAATGTTGTCCATTATACTGCGAGTAGTTTTCAACAATTTGTAATTATGTGCGAGTTGCCAAATTATCACTGATGCAATTTTTAGTTTTTGCTACTTTTTTGTAAGTGACATTGCATTCGGTGTCGAATAAGGTTTATGATCTCGAAACTAACAGCTAGCAAACCTTTTATTAGCCTCTGTGGCGGAAAATAGCGAACTCAGCTACACATCTACCTGCCTACATTTATGTGGCGTTGGGTCAAGCTTCACCTTTGTTTTGTAGTTTGCTCTTTCTACAAATAGGCCAAGGCATAGTTTTATGCCGCCTCAGAATAACAAATAGGTTTTAAGTGAAAAAATCAGTGACTAAAATAACAATAAAAAGTGCACATATTTACGCTAGCAAACACTGGTAAGCCTTACCTCAAAGCCCTCCAAACACGCAACACCCACATGCACACATACATACGCATACACGTATGTATACATATGTATATGTTAATAAACACAGGTAAGCCTTGCTAGAAAGACATACCCGATATACTCGCATGCGAAAGAGGTGAAGGCCGGAAATGTAAAATCCATGCACCTAGAAATATGTCACAACAGACAAAATAAAAAAGCATTTGCTTAGCCACTTATATACACATACACATGCACATACATACATGTGACTGCATAAATGTGTTTTTAATGGTTAACGGCGAACGTTTAACTGTCAACCGCAAAAAACTATACATCAACGTGGATTTAAAATCCAAAAACAACAAACATAACGTAAAGTGACAAACTGATGGAAAATATGCGCTTGAAGCGCACCAAAATTTTAATATATTTATGTCCATTTGTATTGCCATATACGCATACATATGTATATGTATAGATATATAAATGTATCCACATTCCGAGAGAACTTTTATCAAACAGAGAGCACGCTCCATGGAATTGAGCATAGCTAAAATTCTACTCCGAGCTGCTCGCTCATCGCTGGAATGTGGATGTCACTCATACGCCATGCTCTCCGTTTTCATTCGGCATTTCCATTGAACTGATTGTGCACAGCTGGTATTTGATTTTTGTGGACCGTATTTTATTTTCAATTTATGTGTCGTACTTTAGTGGTGCTAATTTACAATAGTGGACTTGTACTGAATTGCCTGCTCATATAAACTTATGTGTAACTTGGAGTATTTTCATGTGTACATACAGACATCCATATGTATGCACGTGCTTAGTTACCTACATAATGGCTTAGATACACTTTATGTATGTGTATGTATGCGCTGATGTCTCTGCTCAGCTGTACATTGTTTGGCTTACATATTTAAAGAAACTTGATTGCCTTTAGCAAATCGAATTCCCTGCATTTTGGCTGCGCCTGGCAAAAGTTTCTTGAACTTGTTTTTCCGATATAATTTGCTTTTGCAATTTGTAGTGTGCGAGTATAATTAGTTTATATTTTATTTTATGTATTTTTCATTATTTCAATATGTACCGAATTAAACTCTTGATGACTGTATGATCCGCCTATTGTCTCAGCGTCTTAAGCTTGAAGGTAAAATTATTAAGAATGAGTTTGATTTGAGAGTTGGAAATGTAAATCGCTTTTGAAGGTTTCGGGCAGGTTGGCTGTCATATATAGAACTTGAAAACTATAAAATTTTCACAGAACTTCTAATTGATTTCGGTCAAGTACACACGGAATGGTGGTCAAGCAACCCGATAGAGGAAGAGAAAACCATGGAAAGAGCACTTTCCGATTTTAAGCAGAAATCTATTTTAGAAACTTTAAAATGTAGGGTTTCTTTGTAATTGTTTAGGTTTATAAAGGTATTTGTTATTCCAGATAACATAAAAAAAACAAATGTTTTAAACAAAAAAATGGTGGAGTAATGCGTTGCTACAGTAAATTGAAATTGAAATTTAAATAGGTCGAGCCAAGGAGCACCAGGAGACTTGGTGGCTCCTGAAACACTCAGCCTAAAAAGTCCATTGTATTTGGAGCTCTGGAAAGAGGGTAGATAGTCAAGGAGGAAAGGAGTAAAGTATCAGAGAAGGAGATAGGAAATAATAGAGACAGAGACAAAGGGAGTCAGTCCTTTGAGAATTTTTCAGATTCTTTGGCTGTAACTATCCTTCAGTTTTAGAGAACGAATATTACTCATAACTCACGACATCTGAACCCAAAATTCGTAACCTTGCTCTAGCAAAGGCTGGACACTCACAGAGAAAGTGTTCAGTGCTATCCGCCACCTCCAGGCACAACAGGCACATAGGGTCCTCAATGATTCCAATGGTGGGCATATGCTGACTCCATGGGTTGTGTCCTGTAATAATACCGACCATTAACCGAACGTCTTACGTGCCAAGTTTTAGTAGAAAGTTTGGCAGTTTTCTGTTCGGACTTCTCACAAAATACTTTGCAGTTCTGCAGCGTTCTAGACCGGACCATCGCACTTTATGTAAATTGCATACATAATCGCTGATCCAATTCGTGATTCCTGCGGAACTGATTCCGATTAATGGCTCTGGCCCGTGTGAGGGAACGGCTGATCTATGAGGGGCCAATTCATCGGCCATTTCGTGTCCTTGAACACCGGAGTGTCCCCGAACCCATATATGTCTTGCAACAGAATTAAGCTTCTTCTTACATTCTTGAACAGTTTTAGAGATTTGCTTCGCGTTCTCCAAGGCCTTCAGTTCATCTTGACTGTCACTGAAAACTCCAATCAGTTTGCCGCTCCATCTTCTTTCGATTAATCATTCGGCTGCTTTGAGGATGGCGAAAATTTCCGTTTGGAAAACAGTTGCCATTTCCCCCCTAGCATGCTTGTGTAATAGTGGTACTTATTACTATCGATTAAGTACCATCCGGCTCCAGACCCTATTTCATTCTTGCACCCATCGGTAAGGAAAATACCCGACAAACCTCCCTGAATGCATTCTAGAGTGACATCAATCTGACATCAAATTTCCTTCCAAATGAAACTATAGGTATCAGGTCGTCTTTAGGGGCCAAAACAGTGCTATAGTAAGTATGAGTTTGTTACTAGTGTAATTTCTGAAAAAAATTTTTTGATTAATCTGAAACAAAGTAAAGTAAAATTTACTATCAGTAGTAAAATGTTTATGAGTCCATCATCATCATCTTTTGGCTCTTTATGAGCCTTGGACTGCTGCCCATGGGACTTCCATATATCTCGATCGCTTGCAATTTCTTTCCAATTCCTTATCCCGAGTTTATTGTTGTACTCCTCCAATTCAAAGTTCAAGTTTATTGATGCACTCCTCCAAATTCTTGTTCTCGGTCTTTGTCTTGCTCTAGTGTTGAACGCTCTGGCTTCTACAACTTTCTTCTGTGGCCTCGTGCCGTCCATTCTTGTTATATGACCCAGCCATCTTAAACGCTGCACCTTGATGAAACTTATACAATTTTCGCCATTTATTAGCTGGTCTCCCTCGACGTTGAACCTTATACGCAACTCGCCGTAATCTTTGATTGCCCCAAACATTTTTCTGAGTATTTTTCGTTCGAAGGCTTGCAGTTTTGGCTTACCTGCTTCAACGAGCGTCCACAATTCAGCTCCATAGCAAAAGGCTGGTATAATGAAGTTTTTGTACCAAATCAATTTGCATCGTCTGTTTATTAATTTCTATTTGAAGAGTTTCGTTAGTGACCCACACAATCTGTTAGCTGTCTCATCGATGGTGAGGATTGTTTAAATACATACAAATTTAAAAATTGTAAATTAGGAGAATTAAAAACTAAATTTGGACCCTGTTTTTTGCTATTTTGAAATTTAAAAAAAAATTAATGTGGAAACTTTAAAATTATAGGTTACTATAGAAAACTATGTACGTTTAGTATTCAAGTGACGCATAAAGCAGTTAGAAAAATATGCTTAAAAAGAAACCCGATTGAAGTTGTGCAAGGCGCAAAATTAATCACTTAATTTTGTTTTTAAATAACTGTTTTACTAAATCAAAAAATTATTTTGAATGACGAAATATTTAAATTTCAGTAATATGTAATATATTGAGAACATTTTAGTAATATTTATTTAGAATATTCTAACCTTTACGTGCTCCATTGCTTATCTGTTTCACGCCATTTGCAAAAATTGTAAATCTTCAGATAGGGCACGTAGTGAATTTTACTCCCTTCAAAATTAGTGCTTCTTAAAATTTACTTCACTACTCTCATGGCTGGCAACAACTTTACTACGAACTACAATGAACACGTGAGTGTATCAACTAACCTCAACCTAACAACAGTCCATCTTTTCTAAACTAAGCTGACCATTTCGGAAGGCAAGGTAACGGAAAGCAAATAGCTCTGCTGTTTTAAATGTTAAGATTGAAAGTTTTGGGTAAATACTTCAATATTTGTAATGTCTTAGGGTAGGATAAATGGCTGCCCACGCGAGTGGCCCACTTGAACAAAGAATCAAAATTGCAAAAGCACGTCAGCTGTTAAGAGGGTGATGAGTAGATTCTACTTCATCGTTTTGACATCTGCTGCTGAAAAGACTTGTAGCAATCACAAACTTCACCACTTGATACCTAAAGGATAATTCTTGGTAAGAACACTTACTAAATTCGAGACCTGCGGGTTGGTTAGAGTTAGAAGTTCCTTCGAAGGGGATTCCAGTCTTCTCCGCGTCCAGCCATCTCATCAGCCCAATAGTATCTCTTTCCGCCACTGTGAGTGGGAACCCGAATGAGCCTAATATCGAAGTATTCGGATGCCGCCGAGAGAGAAGTCAGAATTCAACAAGCCAAAAGTCCTTATTGCCACTTGACTGGCGGAGTAGATACTTACGTTCTGTATAGTAATTACAGAAGTAAGCAACCAACTATTGCTACCTTAATAGCGGCTTTCCACACTACAGTAATCGGGCAGCCTTATTTTGATCGTTGTGGGAGGCATCTCGCAGAGGACTCCCCACGAGTCATTCCGTTTACCTTCGAGTCATCCGTTAAGATGTTTGCCATACCCAGTGTCCAAATATTCCACATCGCCCGTTTCGCCCTTGAGAGAATATTAATGGAAAAAGTAGCGCTTCGATTGAGAAATCTGTGTGCATAGCAAATGCGGACTTTAGTTGTTAGTGCAGCTCCGTGTCGTTTTTGTAGGCTAAAAGATGAAATGCTGGAAGGGCCTATAATTTTTACGTCACCTCGAAAAGATAGATTAGTTTGATTTTTATGGGAGCAGCTTTTCCATGGCACAAATACACTCTAAGGTGTGCTATCCTCCGCTATTAGAAAAAGCTTTTTCTATCAGTTAGTATTTCATGGGTTTCGAACCAGTGCATTCGGCTACGGGCCGACGTAACTGATTGACCTTTCCTTTTTTCCATTAAATAGAAGAAAATTAGGCGCATGAACTGACATCTAAAAAAAGTGGTCATACAAGCAAAAAAAACATTTTTTGTAAATAATTTTTAAAATCAAATACCTTGTAAATGGCTGATTTGTGGGCAGCAATGCAGAAACCAAATCAAAAATGTCTTAAATAATAATATTCTTAAGTATATGAGGCGATTTTCCTGGGAATACTGTATATGTTCGAGCGAAATGAAATGCAGGTATTTGCGGCGGCCGTAGCCGAATGGTATGGAGTAGGTAAATTCAATTCAAAAACCATTTGCCGTTCGGAGTCGGCTTAAAGCTGCAGGTCCTCCCATTTGTGGAACAACATCAAGACGCACACCATAAACAGGAGGAGGAGCTCGGGCAAACTCGTAACAGAGGTGTAGGCGCCAAATATATATGTTTTTTTAAATTTATTTATATGCTTTAAAATTTCACGGAAAATATTTTCCATCACCAATTTAACCCACATAAGCAGGTCGTTTTTATTATTATTTAAAGATGCTGTTCGGTCACCCTAATGGCATTCGCAAGAATATTAAAGTACTCAAATATTCACGCATAATGTATACTGGAACAGTATATGGCATTTGTGAGTGATACACTTTAAGGTTTATCAGCACTTGTGATTGGTGAAAATAAGTAGGCTCTGTTTTTCTGTGAAATAAGTAGGCTCTGTATTTTTGTAAATGGATGTTAAAAATTGTAAATCGTAATTTGAAGTGAATAAATTAACTGATATTTTTTGTCGTCGTTTCGTCTGGAGCTGCAGGATTTTTGTTTCCTTAAGGATTTCGGCTTTGTACTCATTTCGTCTTAGGCTACAGGTTTTTGTCGTCATTTTGTCGCAAACAACAGGATTTTGGTTCTACAGCAGGATTGTGGCTTCTTTGCCGCAGAATTGTCACTTCTCTGGTCAACATTTGTGCAACCCCACTCCCTAACTTTTGTGCTGCCTTTGGAAAGACGTTAGTGGATTAAAATGTTCTAGAAAATGATTCCTCGAGATATTGAATTTATGTTACCGAAACAAAAAAAATGTATGGACCGTCTTAATGTACGAAAGTCAACATTTCCAAGCAGAATGTGCTAATGCCCTTGATTATAACTTTTTTTTATTATTATTCTAATTTTTTTTCTTCTTTCGTATGTTCGCCTCTAGTGTGTAGAATACAGATTTGATTTAAATGTTAGCCAGCAATGCATATGAATGTGGAAAACCGTATGATGAATAATGGACTCTTTGGTAGTTTCCAGCGAAAATGAAAACAAAAACATAGAAAGAGTAAAAAATCACATAAACGCCATAAGAAATTTAGATCATTACACTAACTAACTACGCTTCAAAAGTTTGCCAGTTTGGCCACATGAAATGGAATTAATAGCAACAATCATAAGAGCCCAGCAGAATATAACAAAACAAAGAAAAAAATAAACAAAAAACAAATATACGCAGCAAAATATAAACAACATTGAAATCAGCTAAGTTGAGGCAGATTGAAGCAGCTAAAAGGAGCTGAAAGCAGGCTGAAGTGCTCAGCATTAGCAGCGAACGTAAGTATTTGAAAAAAATTTGCTTTTTCAGCAACAGCTTCACAGCCGTTCAGTGAAGCAACCAAAGTAAAAAAACCAGCTCCTGAACTGAGTGGCAAACTGCGGCTTCGCTCGTTTTTATCTGCTCACATTTATCCTCTTCGCACGAATTAACTCCCCGGCGGCCGAGTTTCAAATGCCACGCTGGTAAATTTTTTGTTTTGCGCTTTATGTTGGCATACATCCAGGCGAGGAGTGAAGCAGCAAGCGAAGTCTGGGCAAAAGTCTTAAAATGAAAGGGCGGCTGTACATTTCCGGGCCGTTGATGGTGCTTCCTGTGCTTCTGCCTCGTTTAATTCATTTTTCAGGCTGTTTTCTGAGTTAAATTTTCTTTTCGGCCTTTTTTTCCGTTATTTAACTTTTTATTGAAGCAACTTTTGCTGTTGTTATTATTAATGAATTTTCGCAGCTGATTTTTTTTTTTAAGTTTATACAGTTTGCAAGTTAAAACTGATTTGCTGCTTCCATAATTTACTGTTAACATTTTATTACATTCACAGCGGTTGAATTATTTATTATTCGCTTCAATATTTTTCAACCTTATTGGAATTATGTTCGAATGATTTGTTATTTCTTACGAGTTTGCGTGATTTTATTGACCCAACGAGCAACTGGTTGTATTTGCTTTATATTTTCATTTTTCACTTTATTGCTCTTCCGGTCTTCGCAATATTTAGGTACCCGTACATGCCCGCGCACTGTAGTGTCATAATTTTGATCACCTGAATACTTTTCTGTGCACATAAATATGGCATAGGCATATACGAATATACTACAGTTATTATGTTTTCCAATTAAAGGGTGATTTTTTAAGAGCTATAGGAAAATTTTTCAAAAACACACGTAAAATTCAGAAAAATGCATAAAATTTTTATTTCAATCGACAGTCCGTATAATTTAATGTTTGAAGATTATTTCATGCAAATGTTGACCGCGACTGCGCTTCAAATGGTCCATCCGCTTAGTCCAATTTTTGGCATACTCTTTCCATTGAATGGTGTCTTCCGATGCGTTAATTGAAGCAGACTTGTCTGAATAGACATGAGCTTTAACATAGCCCCACAAAAAATAATCTAAAGGCGTTATGTCGCACGATCTGGGTGGCCAATTGACAGGTCCCGAACGTGAAATAAAATGTTCACCGAACTCGCCTCTCAACAAGTCCATTGTTACGCGTGCTGTGTGGCATGTGGCACCGTCTTGCTGAAACCACATGTCATGCAAGTCAAGCTCTTGTATTTTGGGCAAAAAAAAGTTGGATATAATTTCACGGTAGCGCTCACCATTCACAGTTACGTTACAATTCGCAGCATCTTCGAAGGAGTACGGTCCAATGATACCTCCAGCCCATAAACCGTACCAAACTGCCACCTTTTCTGGATACATTGGTAGCTCTTGCAATTCTTCTGGCTGATCTTCACTCCAAAATCGACAATTCTGCTTATTTACGTACCCATTGACCCAAAAATGAGCCTCGTCGCTGAACACAATTTTTCGATAAAAAAGTGGATCTTCGGCCAACTTTCCAAGAGTCCATTCACCAAAAATGTTGCGTTGCGGTAGGTCGCTCGGCTTCAATTCTTGCACCAGGTGTATTTTGAAAGGCTTCACACCTAAATCCTTTCGCAAAATTTTCCACTTTGTTGAGTAACAGGGGCCTAATTGCTGCGAACGGCGAAGAATCGATAATTCATAGTCACCATTAACACTGGGCGATACAGCTGCGATATTTTCTTCAGTTCGCACACTACGTAAGCGTGTTGGTGGTTTGATGTCCAATAATGTAAATTTGGTTCTAAATTTAGTCACTATAGCTCGAATAGCCGCTTCAGTGGGTCGATTAAACTGATCATAAAATGGAAGAGGCGCGCGATAAACTTTCTTAACAGAACACGCATTTTTATAATAAAATTCAATGCTTTGCAAGCAATGTTCGTTTGTAAGACGATTCATGGTTAAATTATAGACCAAACTGAAGATAATTGACAGTGAAACAAAACACGAAACGTGCGTCAGCTGTTTAAACCAACTGCTTAAAAAGATAATAGCAAAAAAATCACCCGTTATTATATTTAAATATAAATTCAGCTAAAAGTTCAGGGCTTTTATTTTCAATGATACTGCGGCAAAATGTCTTTTAACCGCCAGCTTTTTCTAACTACTCTGAGGTCAGATTTGGCAGCAATACTTTCACCCGCCTTGGGGTTGAAAGGAAATTAAGTTCTGGATTCTTTTATTTTATTTATTTCTCCCTCAAATGTAATGTATTTGTCATTTAATTAACAATTATACTTTTTATATAATTGGTCTATATGATGATGCTATTGCTGGATCCCTTCCAGGTTTAGGAATAGCGTTTATTTCCATTATTTCTCAAACCTTTGGAAAATATTTAAGCCTAAACATAGCGTTAAATATGTTGCGTATATAGGTCATTGCGCGAGATGGTAGTTGTTTTAATATAAATCCTGTGATTTGGTCAAATCCAGGGGATTGTTTTGGTTTTATATCAGTCTTTATTATTTTTTGGATTTCTCGTGTAGTCGACGGTTTTAATTTATAGTTTTCGCTCTGCTACAAGCGGGAAGATATTGGGAGTTGTAGAGCTTGAAAATATTTCTGCGTAATAATCTGTTAGTGTTGCTGCCTTTTCTTCATTCGTTCTTGCCCAGTTTCCATTTTCCTTCCGTATAGGCCGTCGGTTAATTCTTTTATTGAGAAGCTATTTGGTTGCTTTCGAGATTGAGTAATTAGTTTCTGCTGTTGCCGATAAATTTTTTAAATAGTGAGAGATGTCCTTTTCGGATTTTGTGTTTAAGACTTGTTTTAGGTTTTTAGTTGCTCTTTTTAGTTTAGTTTTATCTGGGGGATACTGACTTCGTTGGCATTTTTTCGTAAGTTCCCTTTTCTCTAAAACATTCTTAAGTATAGGACAGTTAGCCTGGTTTTTGTGGATTATGTTAGTTAAGGTGTTGACTGCTGCTTCTTGTACGATGCCATTATTGTATTATAAATTATCGAGCTTTCGGTGTCAGCATTACGTTTTAATGCAATGTGTAATCGTAGATTTAAATCTATATTATCACGAAACGATTCGCAGTCCGTTTTTCCATCTGCTAGTTTATTAGGTTTTCCTGCCCTTCTAACTTTTTTCCCCGTACGATAGTCGGATTGGTGAGTGATCAGATGAAAGGTCGTACAGGCTTTTTATTTCAAAAAGATGACTGTCAAAGTTTGTTACTACGCACAAATCGAGTAAGTCCCGTGTTTTATTTATGTCAGTGGGCCATATATTGGTTCTCCCGTACTTAATGTTTTCCTCTTATAGATTCGATTGCTTGTAAGAGATTCTTCCCTATTTATTTGTAGTTTTTGACCTCCAAATTGTATGGTTTGCGTTAAAGTCTTCGGCACGTATGAATCTAACACCGGAACTACTAAAATTTTTTAAATATTATTCTGCAGATACTTTGTGTTTAGGTGGGCTACAAAGTGCCCAGATTGTGAATACACTTTTTCCATCACTGATTGAAATATAAAAAGGAAATTACGTTCTGGATTCTTTTATTTACAACAAAGAAACCTAAAGCAGATCTCTAAATTACAAGAAGGAAGATTTATAAGCTAAGCTACCAATGATTGATACTGCCCAGTAGTCGAAGTTTGACCAATTGAAATTGGATTAAGCTAAGGTCAATTAGTGTAACAGGCGCTGTTTGTCATATTTTTTATTTCATTAAAAACCGATCCGAACTCATTCATTTACTTATTAATAAAGAGGCATATATAGACGACTAATTGCTGTGAGACACTCAAATAGGATGAGACATTTTACTTCTTTCGCGCGTCATAATATTTTTAGCACATACGGTCAGCGGCAAAAAATTTGGTCTCAAGCCACTTGCCGTACTCTGGATGTACAACTTAGAGGTTCTGCCAATTTTGACATACATATGCTTGCCTGGTTTGGTGGGTAGCTCTTCAGTAGGCCTTCTGAACACCACTAAACTAAAGAGAGTGCAGAGAACATGCATGGGCATCACTGGTGCTTGTAGAACATGCCCCCCTGCTGCCCTGAACATCATTCTGCCCTTACTACCCGTTGATCTTCATGTTAAGTCCATTGCTACTCAGAGCGCTATTAGGTTGAAGGTGATTGGCCTCCGGAGAAAACTTCCTGTAAGACATAGTAGCATCTTTAAGCAGATCTCCCCTTCCTTCTCTATACTTTATACTGATCTCTCCATCCGCAAACTGTGTTTTGAGGGTTGTGCTAGGGCTATATTTCCGAGCAGGCAAGACTGGAAGGAGGGGAGAGTCGGCATGGATAAAGGTACCTCTGTTTTCACTGACGGATCCAAGATCGAATTTGGAGTGGGAGCGGCGGTTTACTCTAAATCAGCCAGCATTTCGGTCTCTTTTAAACTGCCGGAAACAAGCAGCGTTTTTCAAGCAGAGGTCTTCGTGATCCTGCAGGCCAAAATGCTTAGGGATCGCTGTTGGGAGGGAGACAATAATATTTTTTCCGATAGTCGCGCTGCGATCACAGGACCCCGATCGCTGTATTGCAGCTCTCTTCAGGTAAACTCCTGTAACGAAGAACTTAAACGTCTCGAACGTGCAGGAAAAATTTCCCTTATCTGGGTTCCTGGGCGCAGGATTCCCTCTATATTGCCGATGAGCTTGTCAGGAAGGGGTCAATATAACCAGTTTCAGTTGTCTCCCTTCTCAGACATCGGTGTTTCCGTGACCGTTGTTAAAGGGAAACTGCTCAATTTCTTTCTTAAAAAAGCGCAAGAGAATGGAAGTCTACCTGATCGTATGCTATTTCAAAAACACTATGGCCTCAATGCGATAGAAACAGAACGCTTAAGGTGATGGGAATTCCCCACCATTCAATTTCTAAACTCATTGCGGAGTTCACTGGTCACTGGGTGATCGGTACTCATGAGAAACTTGGAATTCCGAACAACCCCTACTGGAGAAGATGTAGGGATCCTGCAAAGAAGGAGACTGTTGAGCACTTTCTCTGCGAATGTCTGTCTTTGGCGGCTAGGTGCTTGAGATTCCTTAGCGTGCCCCTTGGGGATGGCTTGAGAAAATTCTCCAACCTAACAGGATGCGCTAAAGTAATCCTCCTATCAGAAAAAGCTATAAATTTTGCGATTGGTCCCTAATCAGTTTTGTTTTGACATTTGTGTAGTAAACACATGCGAAATACACGTTAATAAACAATGTTATGCTACACTGCTCCAGAACGCGGAATATTGCTGACGATTTATTTGACCAATAATCGGTCGGTGACTTTGGTACAACGTGAATTTCGTCGTGATTTCCTCGCCGTCCAACGCCTACTGGTAAAACACTGCGACGTTTAGCCACTCGCCTCGAAGAGACTGGCACAACACGAGATGCTGCCAGGCGTGACAGACCCCGGAGTAGCCGTTCTGCAGAGAATATTGCTGCTGTAGCCGAGGATGTCATGGAAGCGCCGTCGACATCGACCAGACGACGTGCCACGCAAATGGGTATCAGTCGACGGTCTTTACAGCGAATTTTGGTACAAGATTTGAAGATGTTTCCGTACAAAGTCCAGACGGTGCATCAGTTGTTAGCTGCTGACCGCCAATCGCGTCTAACATACGCTCAAGCCATTCTTAATCACCACCAAGAGGAAGATGATTTTTCATCAAAAATAATCATGAGTGATGAGTCCCATTTCCATCTTAGCGGGTATGTAAATAAGCAAAGTTTACGCTTCTGGGGCACTGAAAATCCGCGTGTAACCCATGAAGAGCCATTACACCTGCTCAAAGTCACTGTATGATGTGCTGCTTTCGCTGGAGGATTCATCGGACCTTTTTTCTTCGAAGACGTCGCGGGCCAAATGGTTACTGTGAATGGTGAGCGCTACAGAGCAATGATCAACGAGTTCTTTTTGCCGCAACTTGATGAATTGGGATTGGAAAACATGTGGTTGCAACAGGACGGTGCAACGGCACACACTGCACGTGCCACAACCGATATGCTGAAGGATGCATTTCCCGGGCGCCTAATCTCGCGTTATGGCGATTTGCACTGGCCAGCAAGATCGCCAGCATTAGTGGGGCTTTTTGAAGTCGCGGGTTTATGTCAACAAGCCTCAGACTCTTGCAGCTCTTAAAGACAATACCCGTCAAGAATGTGAGGACCTATCGCCGGAAGTTTTAGCCAAAGTGATGGAAAATGCCATAAAAAGAGCTCAAATGGCAATCAACTGTGGCGGCGGCCATTTACATGACATCATATTCTCGACTTGATGTAAAAAAAATTAAAAGACCAAATAAAAATAATCCACAAGAAGAATCAAAGTTTTTCATTTTTTTTTTTAAATTACAGCCAAAAATCATCGCAAGGTTACTTTTGCGCCACCTGTAGATCCCTTTTCTCTCCTCCGCTACATAAACAGCACTGGTTGGCTGCAATGGTTTCCTCTTCGCTAATTTTTTTTGTATATTGTTGAATCGGGGGTACTCTTGCCATCTAACCTACCTACTTACCTACGGTCAGCGTCAAAAGAAAGTGTACTCAACATTTTGTGCACTATTTAAGTATATCTATTGGTTTGAATTTTGAAGTGGAAGTTCTTAGGCGTAGATGGGTGAGCGAGAATGGAGAGTAAAATTTCAAGGCCATGCAGTCATGTAGTTTTCCTGAGTTTTTCCTTGTGCTTGCTAATTTCTAGTGAGAAATAACACTGCCTACTTTTCGGCGCTTGTTTGTTGGTGCAAACTTTTAGGAAATCTATTTTTGGTGCCTACTTTTTGACGTTATATTTTCTTGGTGCCTCAAACAGCGTTTTTTGGTCCCAATTTTTTTGGCGATTTTTTTTGGTGCCTACTATTTGGCCCTTATTTATGGCGAATTTATTGGTATTGTCTTGCGGTAATTAGTGCCGTTGCTGCGGTCCTGGAATCGCTGCGTTGGTCGGGTGATAAACGCTCGGAGTATTGGGCGTTGTTGCCCTAGTTTGTGTTCGATATTTACTTACACCGTTCGAACCTTCTCCGTTTTTAAATTTTAAATTTTGTCTATTTGTATTTTCTGCAAATATTGTGAATTTATTTAGATATATATATTCTTCCTCTCTCTCTCTAATTCTCTCTGGGGTCTCTCTCTCTTTCTTTGCCTGCCTTGAATGTTTCACTTTTGTTGTGTGTACTACGCTACGCACTTTTTTTGTGTTTCGCGTTTTCTTCCATAAAAAAAAAGTTACGGCGCAGTTCCGGCCAACAATTCAAAGGGATTATCTTTAAAAAATAAATGACGTGCATGATTCTGCAAAAAATAATAAAGATTGTCCCATCAATTTGACTACTCGTTGCTTTATTTCATTTTAAAATCACCCCACATAGATCACCCTTTATTTTGAATTTCCTGCATATATTCCTGGAACTTTTCGATCCAGGTGGTATTAGCTACACACAGAAAATGCGAACAAATATTTTTTAGTTTTCATTTCAACATTTTTTGCATTTTCTCTTGCCTCCACAAGAGTGTTGCTGCCCTGAGCCAATTGTCCATCCCTCAAGTGGGTCCATATCTGTGAGCAGTTTGTTATCGCTGGCTTTCCCCTCCCTCAGGCTGTCCAATAAAATAGCCGCAAGTAATTTAACACAATTTTTATTACTGATTTAATTTAAAACTCATCGCTTAAAGTTATCTTAATTTTGATACTCGCTTGTTTAATTTCTTGTTGGCCCCTGCGGATGCTATGCCATGAATTTTAATTCGCAAAAAATCGATTTGGATTTCGGTTGGGACTAAAATTCACTTTCCATTGCCACCGATTATATTCTTTTTCAAAATTAGCGTTTATTGTTGTTGCACAGTATTCAACTTCCGCTTTGTTTATGTTGTTAGCAACGGTGACAGTTGGCTTAGTATATTTCGTAGTACTTCGCCACTGTTTTTTTTATGTAAGTCGCTGCTGCCGCATTGTTGCCGCTATTCACTTCCGTTTCCACTAAAAATGACAACACTTCATCGACCTCAATTTTCGATGGCATATAACAAGCGGTAAGTGGCAAGTGAGCGAGTGAGTGCAAATGCGAGCAAGTACTTGCTGCTGCTGCAATGCGGCAACAATGGAAATGCGGACACGTGAAGCGTTAATGTATGCATGCTATATGTATATACAAGCACGCATATGCACGCGCGTAGATATGCAGATAGGTTTTTTTGCTGGCAATATATTTGCAGAGATATTTGACATATCTTTTTTGAAAAATATGTATTCTTCCTTCATAAAAAGCACACTCACACACACGTGCACATGCATAGATTTATTCATGAAATTGCAATTCGGTAAGGCAAACGTTTTCCGGGTCACGCGTACGCATATTGTGCGCATGTGGCAGCCGAGCAGGCAACATGTGGTGTGACAAATTTTTTGCAACTTCTGCTCCAATTTTTTTGAAAAATTTTTATTTTCACAATTTTCACTGACTGTCGAGTGTGCGCAAAAAATTAAGCAGCACGCACTTAAAGCGTCCGCAGACTCCTAGCAAATGATTTCGTTGCTTGCTGGTTTGGTTGGTGGCGTAGTGTCGCCAGTAGATGCACGCACATACGCATATTTCAACATCCCAATTTTTTTCGAAAAATATATATATTTTTTAAGGATTTCGCCAACTTGTCGACGGCGTTGTCGCATTTTAGGCGCTTCAGCTATGCAGTTTAGCTGCCAAAAAGCTGTTGCTATTGTTATTGCCTATGTTTTTTTGTTTTTTTTTTCGATAGCTGCCTTCAAATGCCACGCAATATGCTCGCCCTTTCGTGCAACTACGGCAATTTACATGCCACAGCATCGCCTCCTTTGCCAAGCTTTTGAAATCGTCGAGCGCGCCTGTGCATATGCTTGCAAAAATTTATGTAATTGCCTTGTTGCAACATTTCGCTGTGGCATGCGATGGCACGACGCATTGCACGCCACAACCAGCAATGCGGCAATGTAACGCGCCACAGCGTCGAATTTGTTTTCGAGAATTTCGGAGTGTTTCTGTTTTTGTATGAAATTTCCGCCACTATGAGGCAAACATTAAACGGATTTTTTGCTGCGACTACCGCTCGCTGCTTTTCTCTAGGTTGCGTGCGGCAAATTTCATTTTGTGTTGGCTAGTCATCTAATTTTATTTTTTTTCCTATCGTAGCTTTCGTGTGGCGTTAGAAAAACATAACGATCGCATCATCCTCGCCGTCATTTTGCCTATCATTCTAGGCAGGCACACACACACCCATACTCGTTCAATGCCGTTATAGCTCACCATTTAGTCCATTCATCGCATGGGCAGCTTTTGGTGCGCTCGCTTGGCTCAAATTCGTGTCTGTTTGTGTGTGTGAGTATTAGCTTGCGCGTGTGAGTGTGCCTGCCTGTCTGGCTGGTAATTTTTCTGAAGTGGCAAGTAAATTACCCACAAACGTGTCGCCATGTAACACTTCCAATGAATGTACACAACTTATGTTGGTTACAAATTTACACAAATACACATGCATACATAAACACACACACACGCATAAATATTAATGTAACATACACTTGAATGTATGCGTGCGTATGCTTCCACATACAATTACATCTGATGTGGAAATCCTCTGTTTAATGTTTGGCTGATATTCCACTTTAGTTTGCGCATTACTTCTTGTTGTTGTTCTGCGAATGGAGCAACCTACAGTTTTATGCGACCTTCAAACAGATGGTGGGTATTCAGAGAATCTTTGCAAGCAGAAATTTCGAAGGTGCCTAGTTTGCTGCCAGATGGTAACTGCTAATAGAAAAAACGTTTCCTCTCATTTCATGTGTCATGTTCGAAATGGGTTCGAACCCAGTGCCAGCTCAATGCTTTTCTTCTGTTCTTTCATTGGCTAACGGCTTCTTAAGTGAACCTCTCTTTTAATGTTAGCTCTGAATCAATTACGTACTGGTGTACAACTTTGATTCCGCTTTTTTTTCTCAAACTTTGATGCGTTGTTTTTTTTTAATTTTAATGCCAAATTTACGTTTCGAAGTACTGTCCATTGTTTGGCATAATAAAATATTTACTAAAACAAAGTATGAGAGACCTTTTCAAATGCTTTAGTTCCCAAATCCTTTAAACCAGCCAAAAATACCAAACTAGGAAAAATATATTAGGTGCGCAACTAAGTTCTTGCTGTTTCTTGATGAAAATACAACTTTATTCTAAAAAAATGGTTGCAAGTGAATCACTGAAAGTGTTGCCCATCGCTGGCTATTACTTTTCCGCATCTTTCTGGTAGATGCCGTATACCGTCTCGGTAAAACTGTTCATCATCAAGCCATTTTTAGATGTCTTCATTTGAATGGAACTGCTGGTCAGCTAGACCAAGTGCCATTGATCCGACGGCGCAATATCTGGAGAATATGGCGGGTGGGGTAGGATTTCCCATTTCAGTGTTTCCAGGTAGGTTTTAACGGGTTTGGCCACCTAAGGCCGAGTGTTGTCATGCTATAGAATCACTTTGCCTCTCCGCGTATTGCGGCCGCTTCTCGCGCAGTGCTAGGCTCAATCGCATCAATTGAAGTCGATACCAGTCCCCTGTGATGTTTTTGCTCGGTTTCAAAAGTTCATAATAAATAACACCAACTTGGTCCTACCAAATACATAGCATAACCTTCGCAGCGCGAATATTCGGCCGAGGCGACGACGTAGAGGTATGGCCGGGCAGTCCCCATGACTTTCTTTTCTTTGGATTGCTGTAATGAATCCATTTTTCATCACTCGTCATGATGCGATGCAGAAAACCCTTCCTCCCTTCCTTTTTTACCGCTGGAGCAGTTGTTCACAGGCGAAAAATCGAAAAAACGACGATCAACATCTCTTGGTTTTAACTCATAAGGAACCTAAGTCCCAAGTCCCCTGTTTTTGAATCATTCCCAAAGCATGCAATCGCTTGAAAATGGATTGGCGGGTAACCCCTAATACTGAAGCAAACTCTTCTTTCATTTGACACGGATCCTCATTGAGCAGTGCCTCCAATTCAGCGTCTTCGAAGGTTTTTGGTATGGACGGTTGTCAACATTAAAATCCCCGTCTTTGAAGCAACGGAACCAATCTCGTCACATTGTTTCACGTAAAGCAGCATCTTCTTAAACTTTTGTAGCTGTCGATGCGCTTCAGCCGCCGTTTTTTTGAATGAAAGGGGAAAATCAACACTTCCCGCAAATGACGATTATTCGGCACAAAATCAGACATTTTCACAAAACCAAAAGTATTTGATACCAAAACAAAATCACAAATGTGTCGAAGCAGTTTGTTTACCATATGTCTAAGCTTGGTTTATGAAGTTTAGGTTATGTTAGAATCGACTAGCACACACTGCTGGCGACATCTGTTGACAAAGAGCGGGAACTTAGTTGCGCACCTAATAGATTTCACTTATTTTAACGGGTGCTTTTCACGGTATACTCGTAGAAAACTTTCAATTGAAATAAAAAACCAAAAAAAAAAAACACTTTGAAGTTACCATTATTTTATCTTTACTATCGTAATTTTTTTTTATATTTTTAATGGTGATATAGTGTGACAACTTTGTCTATGTCCCAGGAACCAGAATAACCAGTCTTATCTCGCTATTAAATTCTTATCGCTAAAGAATATTCGGTTCGAAGTCATCAATGGAAGTTTTTTTAATTCTATAGCCCAGTTACAAATACGTGTGAAATATGGGGTTTTCCAATAAGAGGTGTTATTCTCGTAAAAGATCAATGGTTTCGGCACTTAGCACCGTCTTGTGGAAAATAAACGTTGTCCATATAAATACTATTCAATTCCGGCTATAAAAATCATTAAACATCTCTCGATAGCGCAATCCATTCGCCTTAACTGTTGCTCCAGCCCCATTTTCGAAAAAGTAAGGTCGAATGACTCCGCCGGACCATAAACCGCACGAAACAGTCACACGTTGAGGATAAAGAGGCTTTTCAACAATAACTCTTGGATTTTCTGAGTTCCAGGTCCGACAATTTTGCTTGTTGACGAAGCCACCGAGGTGGAAATGGGCCTCATCACTCAAGATGATGATTTTTCGATGGAATTCCGGATCATTTTCATGCATTTCAACGACCCAATCAGCAAAGACACGACGTTGCTGATGATCGGCCGGCGTGAGTTCTTGTGTTAACTGGACTTTAAAGCCTTAACACCCAAAATTTATGCCAAATACGGTGTAATGACGTTTGTGGAATACCTTATTACGAAAAGGACAAACCTGGGTTTTCTTCAACACTTTCGGCTACAACAACAATATTTTCGGCTGTTCTTGAGCGAAGTGCACCGGTTTTATTCTTCACATCATTAATTTTGCCCAACAGCTCGAATTTTTTCACCAATTTCTGTACTGTGTTTCGACAAGGTGCTTCACGATGACCCAAAAATGTTCGAGTTTTACAAACCGTCTCTGCCAAATTTTCACCATTTTTATAGTGAATTTAAATAATTTCGTCATAATGCGTTGTTTAAGTGTGTATCGTTCCATATTTATTAATGGCGTAGTTTCTTCTTGTCAAATATCAAAAAATGGCAAATGACACCTTCAAAAGTGACATCTACCAAAATAGCGGGGTATTCAAAATAATACTTGTTATTGGAAACCCTTTAGATATCTACCCGCATAGTCAGACAGCTGTGAAATCACTGGATTCAGTAAAACACTCGTCAAAAATGGTAGCTAAATGACACAAATTACTAAGCGAAGTATCGCAATATTTTAAAATAAGCCTTATCTGGGTGCCAGGCCTTAGACATATAGAAGGTAATTGCAAAGCAGATGAGCTTGCAAGGAAATATCCAACACTAAATATTCATCCAGATAATGTGCTTTCCGACTGTCGCAGTTCCGCTTTCACTAAGCAGAGGGGACTGTAGGAGGCTGGTTGGACTGATGACGAGCCACTTTCTATGGGCAAATCACATGGAAAAGGCGGGAATCTCAGACAGTGCACTCCGCCCAGTATGTGGAGAGGAGGATGAAACGGCGGACGACTCTTTGTGCATTTGCCCGTCTTCTCTCGAATTAGGCTTGAGGTCTTTGGCACTGATGCCTTAAGAAGCGACCATCTTGGCTCCTTGGCACCATAAGATCTACTCAGATTTCTTCGGAGGCCGAGTAGATTTAAAGAAAATTAAAAAGGGAATCCGAGTGCAATACAATGGATTTAGTTGTGTCTGAGTACTGGCTAGTCTGTCCCGACAAAATGTGCTTATACCGATTCCCTATGTTCAAATTATTAATAGATAAACACTTTATCTTTGCTGCTAATGCCCGTTGGAGGCAATCAGCGTTTTGCCAACTAAGCAGGCAAATTTGGCCAGAATGGAATCATGGCCGCACGAAAGCACTACTGATTTTAAGGCGACAGGATTTTATTTTTTTTTTAATTTTATTTTTTTATTTTATTGTTTAAATTTATTTATTTTTTCTTTTGTTTTTAAGAATGAATATTTCAGCATATGAGAAACATAATAGGGGTACTAACAGGGCCTTGCCTAATTGGAAGGCAAGCAAATATACTGGAGGTACCACATAAGATATTAAAGAAGAGGAAACCGTGGCACACCTCTTGCGTACATGAAATGCTCTAAGCAGAAAAAGGCTTTCCACGCTCGGATTCGCCTTTCTTGACAGCACTGAGAAGGTCTCATAAATAGGGCTGCCGAAGTTAACAAAATTAATTAAATCCAAAGGTTGGTTCAGAGAGGACCCATGAGTGTAAAGGACGAGTGGCAGAGTTGGACTATTTAGGCCTAATGGATGACAGCCACTCAATCTAACCTAACCTAACCTAGGCCAGTTATACCATAGATTTGGCTCTCTTCTGCAAAAAAGAAGTTCGAAGTAAACAAATCGCGTAATCTAGGCGTCCAACAGGCAGTCCAAATTTGTGTAACTATTCGGTCAATGTAAATTTCATACGCTGTACGCCATGTTGCACCGCCTTTCTAGAATCATTTAGGACTTACACTATTGGCATTGCATTGCAAAGCTAAAAAGCCGCATATCATTTGCCTCCAGTGATTGTTCACCATTGACAGAAGCTCTATTTTCAGTTTTGAAAAACTGCAGCACCAATGATGCGTCTGGCATACCAATTGCATCCAAACCACCGAGATAGGGGTGAGTATTTGGTAAAATTTCTATGACTTTTGCCATGCAAAAAAAAACACCCCTTAGACCTCTTATTAATACTCATGTGTGCTCAGTCGGTCTCCCGTGCACGGTTGCTGAGGGATTTATTGCGAAAATATTTTCAAAAGCAGCAATATGCGGCAGCTGTAATAAACTTTTCGTCGAACTCCAACAGTTTCAGGTACATAATTGGCAAAGCTGCTAAAATTGAAGAAGCGCAACAGATCGCGTGAGGTCAGCAATTTGACATGGTTGCTGTGAGAGATCGGTCAATATAGTGAAGGTATGTACATGAAAGTGCAACCACGAAGAAAAAGAACTAAACTAAAATCGTCATTTCAGCATAAAAGGTTCAGCGCGGGTGGTCGATAGTTATCTGCGTAATTGGTTATGAAGAAGATAAAAAGTAGATATTGAACCGCGCTTGTGTGTGATATTTCAGCTAGTATGCAGGCCCGCACATCGGAGAATGTATGCATGTATGTGTCCATGTATAGCAAAGTATGTAGCCGGCGATGCGGTGTCCACTCATACGAATGGAAATGTTACAACCATCGCTGCACTACACCAAAACCAAAGTTATGCACCATTGCACCGGGTCGCTGATTGTTTTGGCAAAAGTTCAAAATTTACATTTTGCAAACGCATACAGGGGCACTTGAATGTTATTTTGACCGCACACACACAACCTCACATGCGTAATATGGCACGACGTGCCAACAAACAGGCGAATTCGTACGCAGGCAATCACTCACATACATCGATACATACGCCCTACGGAATTTCTGCAATTACGTGTACCATCGACATGCTCGACGAACTCACACATACACATGCGCACATACATGTGCAAATATATTGCAATGTACAATATCAGCATATGTGTGTGCTCCTATAACTTTGTGAACTATTGTATTAGTGTGTGTGCTTGCTAATTAAATTTTAATGTCATTTTGTCGCTGTTTTTGTTTTCCTTCGGTCTCCCTCTCTCTCTGCTTTCACTCACTAAATGTGCAATTGTTTTCGTACATTATTCATTTGACAGCAGTCCCACCGAAGCTGTTGTGTATGAGTTGTGTTTGTGTGTGTGCTTTGATTTCGCATATAAGGCGTATGAGTTTCAACATTTCATTGAAGCTATCGCGAGAGCTAATTGTGTGGTTTTGTTAATTTGGCGCATAGCAAATCGCATTTTTCACTTTGTAAAAACAAAAAGACGAAAACTAGTTTGGATAGCAACGGAAACCTCAAAATAGAAAAGGCGTATAAGCCGAGCAGAGTGTGAAATGTTGGATTGGGAAAGTTTAATAAAAAAAAAATTATGGAAGGAAAAACAAAACAAAATTAAATAAAGTAGTATTATGTAAAATATGTAAAATTAAGTAAATAAAAAAAAATAAAATTAATAAAAATTAGATTATACGAAATGGAATACATCAAAAGGAAATATAATAAAATTAAAGAAAAAAAGTTTATAAAAAACAAAATTGTGTAAAAAAATATAGTGTAACAAATCAGAATAAAATAAAAATAATGATAATAAAGTAAAATAAAAAAACTAATAATAATGATATAAAAAAAAATTGGATCAAAATGAAATTAGAGAAAAAAATTATAAAAAATAAAATAAATAAAATTAAATTAAGTGAAATAAAAAAAAAAAAATTAAAAACTTACTAATTTTAAGTAAAATAATTTTTATTATAAATTAAAGAAAAAATATTATATAAAATAAAATAAAGTAAAATACATTGATAATACAAAAACAAAAACAAAAAAAACGAAGACAAAAATAAAAAATAATAAAAAAAAAGAATAAAATTAAAGGAAATATAAAATAAAAAAGTAATAAAATAATTGAAAGTAAAATACAATAAACTAAAATAAATTAAAATAAAATAAAATAAATTAAAATTAACCCTTAACCGCCAAAAGGCCCCGCTACGGGGACATAGTACTTATGCGATAGTTTTCAGTTTTCATTTCATTTATTTATCATCGCTGTTGTTTTCTTTAACAAATATTGCAACTTTGAGCATCCCTGGTTTGTTGATATAAACTGACAAGAAATATTTACCGTAATATAGCGTTTTAAGGCGTGAATATTGTGGAATATTCACAACAGATCCGTCGCAGTGATATTCAGTGTTGTTTGCGTTTAGAATTTTACCACCTGCAAATCTTATATATTGGCGTCTTACAACTTTCGAATATTTCTATTATAATACGATTTAGTTAATTTTTATTTAACAAATAAATAAACATAATAAAAATTTCAAATAATTGATTAAGGAGAAAATTCATAAAGGCGAAGATTATGAAAGTATGGATGTTTGATTTACGAATTATAGATATGAGAAGTGTTTGAGAAGAATTTTCTCAATGTTAATATAACTCCGATGATAATAGCAGTTCTGATAGCGATGTGGTGCAAGCTAAAGCAAAAAAGTTCGATGCCTTTCAAGTAGCAGTGAAGAAAACAACAATATTTTCAATGAAGATCTCAGTCAGGATGATGACGATTGGATGGATGTTACAGAAAATTACCCCAACAATACCTTTCGTAACATCTCCTAAGATACCAGGCCCCCAAATTATAAAAGCGGTAACAAAACCATAACATTTTTTTTAGTTATTTTTTACCGATGAGCTAAAAAACAATGTAATAAAGGAAACAAATGAGAATGCAAATGATAAAATACGTGCGAATGTATTATCTGAAAGATCTCTGTGGAGTACGTGGGAAAATGTCGGCAAAGAATTTTTCGCTTTCATAGCAACCAATTTGAACATGGATACAATGTCATTATGCAATTACATGAATATTGGTCCTCAACTGAAGCAAGTCATATTCCATTTTATGCAAATAGTTACCTTTACAAGAGATCGATTCAGTCAAATTTTTTGGTCGCTTCACTTAAAACAAACACCAACCGCTGCCGAATCTTTGAGAACGCGCTTACAGAAAGTTAGTCTGTAGTTAGAATATTTAGATGACAAATTTTCCACTTATTTTATACCAAATCAGCATATAAGTGTCGATGAATCTGTGGTAAAATTTAAAGACAAAATAAGTTTCATTACTTATAATCCGAACAAGACCACTAAATGGGGTATCAGGGTTTATGTGCTTGCTGATGCACGTACTGGATATATTTTTTGTATCCTCCCATATTATGGAAGTCTAACTTCAGAGGAATTAACCAATTCGGATTTACCGGCAACAGCCAGAATACGTCTAACATTAGACAAAAACGAACAGCCACATATTGTTCAACATGTCCCGCAAATCCATCACTGCACATTGGCAATTGCTTCGAAAAGTATCATACTTTTAAAAATTATAAAAGTTATTTTCATTTATAAAATTATAAACCAAGTAAATATATTGAATTCATATCTAAATACATCTGTTTAAATATTTAGTTTAAGTTTTCATCCCTGTACAAGTTTTAGAATTCCAGCTAATTTTCCGTCGTTTTGTGGGCGAGTATTACAAAACATAGCTCTCGGCCGTTAAGGGTTAAATTAAATGCAATTAAATTAAATAAAGTTAGGTAAATCACAATAAAATAAAATTGAGTAAAAAAAAAACATAATATTATACATTAAAATGAGAAAAAATTCAAATAAAACAAAATAATTTAAATCAACAAAAGTTTTTTCTTCCCTCACTTCAATAGTTTAAGTTTAACCTTCCGTTTGGCGCAACGTCGTTTCGAATAAGAATAGGCGCGGCGTATTAGCTCGATATGAATGAAAATAGTGGTATATTTGAAAAAAAAAAAAAAAATATATGTAGTAAAAATAATAATAACAAACTAGTAGTAATTTTTATAAAAAAATATTATTTATGAGTCCACGCTTTATTCAAAATATATTATAAAAAATCTTCGAAATCAATTTCTATATGCACTTTTTTTCTTCAGTCAAGATAAGCCACCGAACTATAATATTATTTTAAGGAATTAGTGAATTTAAAAAGTTCTCATTAAAATTGCAGCCCCACTGAAAATATTGCGCAATATAATGGAATGATATTCAAGTGAAAGGGTTTCCGTTAAAATTGACAAATATTCTAGGAAAAAATGTTACCATTGAAAAAAGTTTTTTTTTCATTCTTATGGTTTGAAGATCGTTTTTCATAAGAAAACAACTTTTTGTTGACCGGGATTGATTGTTGATTTGATTTTCTTTTTTGTTGATTTCTTTGCCTTATTTTATTTAATAAAATTGTTATTTTAAATCTAAAATTAATGTAAAAATTAATTTTATTAATTGAACTAAAAAAAAGTAACAAAAAAAAAAAAATGCAATAAGAAAATATAATAGGCTCATTAAATAAAATACATTAGATGTATTTAATAAAACAAAATAATAAGGAAAAATTAGTTTTAATAAATTAAATAAAAAAATTGAATAATAATTTAAAATTAATTTTATTAAATAAAATAAAAAAATTAAGAAATGAGTTTCATTAAATAAAGTAATAAAAAGGTTTATTTCATAAAATGGAATAAAATAAGAAAATGTTATTAAATAAAGTAACATAAAAAAATCAGTTCTTTAAAAACAAATATACTTAATAGATAACAAAAATACATATATTTATTAAATAAAATAATATAATAAAAAACATAAATAAAATGAAATAATAAGACCCAACCCTTTGGTTGGGCACCTATTGCGCCGCGTCCCAGGTGGTGGATAGGGTACGCCACAGTTATCTTCTGTGGTTAAGTAGGTCATAGCCTTGGTAAAAGCCTACTCGCGAACCAGCCTAGTTCTCGCCAACCAACAACTATGGTAGGGGGAACAACTATGGTAGGGGGAACAACTATGGTAGGGGGAACAACATGCTGTACAGTGTTACTGCACGCGTGCCGTAACTGCCATAATTGCTGGCAGTGACCCATATCCACTTCGGTGGAAGGCGAGAAGCCACTCGTATTAGTAGGTCATGTCTCTGCTAATACGAATGGAATAAACATGGACTCACGGGGAGAAGGCCACTTCCTTATATCAAAGGCTACCAATCCAAGGTGGAACAGCACACGCCGAGGGATGCATGGCTTAGGGTGAGCTAAGTCGCTAGTATGCGGACTCTGGGGCACCTGTCGCATCCCAGTTTAAATTCGACTTACCACGGCATAGGGCTCTGGCGTGGCGAACCCCATTATTTTCCTACTAATATCTCTGGTTACGACTGCTGATTCGTCAGCTGAGTGACCGCCCCGCAAAAAATGAATAAAATAAACACAAAACAAACAACGCAACAAAAAATTCCTTCCCGACGCGGAAGACCTCTTGGCTCCACCAAACTCATGGCGGGGTCAAAAACCACCCCTTCGGTGTCGAAAGTGCTCACTAAGAGCAAAACCGTCAAAGAGACACCACCGCTTGTGGACAGAAGTCTCCAAAAAATCTGTCCCTCCTCATCTCCGTCGATATAGAGATAAAAGACGCGCCACTTTCCTTATGGAAAAGCTCGGCAAAACCCCTGAGGAGGAGCTGTCCGACCAACAAAAGGCAACTCTCGATTGGGCCCGGGAATTCCTTCGGAAGTATCAGGCGTCCAAAGAAAAACCGAGTGCAGCTAAGCAGCAGTGGTCTTCAGAAGATCCTCATAGCTCCAACGACCCCAAGAAGCATAAAACTTCCTCTGACGTCAAATTACGCAAGTTCTGCGAAGTTGCCAGAGATAGTCTGGTCATGGCGGTGGTGGATAAGAGCCACCCTGACGGTTTCATCTCTCCATCAAACTGGAAGATTGTGGAGAGAAAACTTCAGTTGGGCTACCTGGACGTTCTGAAGCAGAACCCAGGACCCCCTCCTTTCTGCTCTGACGCGGGATGGTTCCAGGCAAGGGTCAAGTTGATCGCGTGCTCGGATCAACGCTCTGTCAACCTGTACGGCATGGCCCTCGACCGACTCGGCGAGGTATGGCCCGGGGCGAATCTCCAGCTCATCAATAAGAGCGAAATACCAAACCAACCACGAGGCAGAGCAAGAATACCTCTAGAGCCATCCGATCCGGAAATCATTCTGGAGCTACTGAAAATCGGAAACCCGAACCTACCCACCGAAAACTGGAGGGTAGTTAAGGTGGAAGAGCCTTCAGGAAACTCCAGACATGTCACGCTGCTCCTGGACCAGGAAAGCGTTAAAGCACTGGACGACCGCAAGGGGATTGTGGCGTTCGGGTTCATCACCACTACCATCTGGACCTATCAGCCGAAAAATCTCCTCGCACAAAGCGAAGAGAGTACGGCGACCCCCAAGATGGATGTCGATAAGCCACTCTCACAAGCTTCGACGATTGAGTCCGATTCGGAATCGAACAGCGAACTTGTGGGACACTTATTTAACATTCAACTCGAGGACGAGGATAGACTTTTAGATAGCGGTGATGACGCGAACGCCACAGTCATTGAATGTTCGTCTAAAAGTGCTGCAGATTAATCTGCACCACTCTAAGGCTGCCTCGGCAGCCCTCATTCTTTGTCTCTCTGACCTCAGAGAAGACATCATTCTCATCCAATAACCTTGGATATCAAACGACAAGATATGCGGCCTGAAAGATAGGCACTACACCTTGTTTCAAGGTGGGGCTAACGTTAGATCGCGGTCTTGCATTCTCATTCGAAAACATATTAATGCTTTTCTTCTTCCCTTTAGCAATGCTGACACCACTGCCACAGTCTGTCCCAGTTTTATCATGACACAAGATGGAACTTGGACTACTTCAACTGACCACACTCTTAGAATACTTCTAGAATCTCACTTTCCAGGCTGTGTTGCCAACTTACCTGCACTTCCCAGCACTCTTCAGAGTGTTATGGGAATAGATCAGACCTAATCAGCTCTAACAGCATCTCTACAGCAATACTAAGTTTTAAAAAATTTAAATCACCAGGACCTGACAACATCATTCCAGCAGAACTTCAAGAAGGACTGGAAATTCTACTGCCTTGGTCAACAAGGATCTTTAACAAGTGTTTAAATCTCTCTTACCTTCCGACAATTTGGAAGAAATCGAAGGTAGTATTCATTCCGAAAACGGGGAAGCCTTCACACTGCAAACCAAACGACTTCAGGCCCATTAGCCTAACCTCTTTTTGCTTAAAGACTTTTGAAAAAGTCTTAGATGAGCAAATCAAAACCCAACTTGATACTAAGTTGATATCTGAGGCACAACATGCCTACACTAAAGGGAAATCGACTGAAACGGCACTTCATTCACTGGTGCAAACAGTGGAAACTTCCCTTCACAATAAGGAGTACTCTCTTGTCGCATTTATGGACATAGAAGGTGCTTTTAATAATATTGAAACCAACGCTAATTTGTCTGAAATTGCCAAATTGGGTATTAATTACTCCATCCGAAAGATGATCGAACAAATGCTCTAAAATAGAATAATCACTTCAGAGCTTGGGTTAAGCCGCATGAGAATGTACGCCGTCAAAGGCACCCCTCAAGGCGGAGTACTTTCACCCCTTCTCTGGAATCTCGCTGTAAACAGTTTGATTCGAAATCTCGAAAAAGCAGGCTGCAAGGTTGTAGCATATGCAGATGATATTGCTCTCCGCGTGTCAGGCAAACACCTGAATACCCTCACTGAGCTCATGCAACGCTCAATCAATATTCTGTCAAAATGGTGCACCGAATGCGGACTAAATGCGAATCCAGCAAAGACAGATCTTGTTCTCTTCAATAGGAAACAACAATCTCCTCCACTGCAAACAATAACTTTAAAAGGGGAATCATTACTCCTATCTGATTCAGCTAAATATCTAGGAGTTATTCTAGATAGGAAGTTGAGTTGGAAATTGAACATCGAAAACAGATGTAAAAAAGCTTTCATAGCTCTTTATACTTGTAAGAAAGCTATAGGCAAAACCTGGGGTTTTTCACCTCAGATCATTTATTGGATATATACATCGATCATCAAACCGAAACTCTTCTACGGTGTGGTTGTATGGTGGACAGCACTCGAAAAACGGTGTAGAGTAGCCACAATTAATCGAGTCCAAATAACAGCCTGCCTCCTGATAACAGGATGCTTAAGTACAACACCTACTAAGGCTCTAAATACGTTGCTTTACTTGTTCCCTATCGATCTGGCTGGCAAAGCGATTGCAGCGAAAGCAGCGACACGCATGAATGCTATATCGAAATGGAATAAGTATCTTGGCCATTCGGCCATACTGAACAGGAACACTGTTATCTCTTCCGACATAGACTATCATGTAAGTATTCCATCACCACCCTTGCTATTCTCCTGTTCACTCCCAACTAGGGAAGAATGGAAGACAAATCTAATTCTGTCCAAGCTATCTGGATACCGGGTCACAGTGGATTCGAAGGTAACTGCAAAGCTGATGAGCTCGCAAGAGCTGGAGCTGCGCAATCAAATGTTAGTAACTTACCCACAATCCACATTCCGCTCTCAACATGTAAAATGATCATTGATCGAGAATTTCACAGCATTGCTGATCGGAGGTGGCGAGTGGAAACTACTTGCGTTACGACCAGACAAATCTGGCCATCCTACAATCTGAAACAGACAAAAACCCTTATAAGTCTTTCGAAACACGAACTAAGGCATATAATATCTCTTATCACCGGCCACTGCCTTTTGGGCACTCATGCACGTCGGCTCGGGGTTCCTCAAAACGACCTGTGTAGATACTGCGAGGACGAAGATGAGGAAGTATCGAGCAGACATTTGCTGTGCAGTTGTCCCGGTCTAGCCAGAAGTCGACTCGCTCTTCTTGGCTCTCCAACAATTGACAATCTTTCAGTACTCTCGAACCTGAAAATCGAATCTCTCATCAAATTCTCGAAACGAATTAATATCTTTAACCAAAATCTACAATAAAAATCTCGGTTAGGTGGGGAAATCATATAATATAATGAGCTCTAAGGCAACACAACGGACCCAAATTGCGGTCTATGTGGCACTTCGATGCGGGGTCACCCTTAAACCAACCAACCAACCAACCAAGTTTAATTATTTAAATAAAATAAAAAAAGTATAGTTAATAAAAAAAAAATATTTTATTGAACAAAATAAAATAATAAAAAAATTAACTTTGTTAAATAAAATATATATTTGTATGTTTAGTTTCAACTTTTTTGCCTCAAAGTAGCTTAAATAATGCCTCAGAAATGAAATAGAAATAGTAGAGCTAATAAAAAACAAACCTCAGAAATGTATTTGTATTAGCAAAAGATCTTATATTTATAGGGGGCGCAAAATTAATGAATAACGTTTTTACTAAATATTTATTTTATTTATTTAAAATACAGGAATTAAGCGGTAAATCGCCTAACTACAACACTAGAGCTCGGGTAACTAAGACCTTCGGCTCGTTTTACTAATATAAATAAAAAACAAAAATTAACAACAGATTTTGAACGCTGGAAATTTTTAATTTGAACCTTTTGCGCTTCATTACTGTTTCTAAAGTGAAGTTATCTAGTCTGATGTGATTGACGATGGAGTCATTCAATTTGTGCCACCTTGGATAAGACTTTTCCGTGAATATTTGTTCAAAAGCTAACTTATTTCAGTAATAAATAACGGACCAGGATTCTGTTAAAAATATCTTCCTTATTTGAGCTCGCCTCAAGAAACCCATTAATCTTTCGTTATTACACCACCTAAGACAATCACTCGCAATTGATTTTACTCAATATCGATTTTGGTTGTTACATAGTGTAGTCAAATCGCTTCTTTTTAATTATTTCTAATTACAATTTATTACGAATTTCTGAGTGAAAACAAGTGAATTGGCCATTATATTATATTTTAAAAATCTTTTATATATTTTTTTCTATTCGTAATGAGAAACTGCCAACAAGTGCTACTTTTGACTAAGTAGGCAATTGAGTAGTAACGTCCCACCTCGACGAACAAAACTAACACTCTACCAGGCTCTCATCATGGCCGTCCTAACGTATCTTGCAGAAGCTTCGATGATGACAATATCCGATGAAGCGTCGCTTGGAGTGTTTGAGAGAAAGATTCTGGGCAAGATTTTTGGACCTTTACACTTTGGTGACGGCGAGTATCGCAGGCGATGGAACGATGAGCTGTATGAGCTTTATGACGACTTAGACGGAGCGCAGCGAATATAGATACAGCAGCTACGTTGGCTGGGCCATGTAGTCCAAATGGAAAGAAACGCTCCGGCTCTGAAAGTTTTCGATACGGTACCAGCTGATTATCGCGTGAATCAAGAAGAAGAATAATGAGAAATTAGCAACTTTTGCTTAAAATATGGACGCAATTAACAAATACCTACTTATACGAGTATACTTGTATGAAGTTTCGTAGTGGCGAAAATTTAAAGATAAGGAGTATTATTTTAAACATAAATTATAAAGAAGTAATCATAGGGTATGTTAGGTTGGTTTGGTTATCCAAGGAGTGGATACACTCGGACGACGATAACCGGGTTCGTCCTTTGTGATACCATTGTGAAGGAAGTAAGGTGAAGGAGAAAACCGGTGGTATGAAAGGAGAGGTGGTGGTGAGATGGTTAGGAGGATGGGTTTAGAGTGTGTGGATTATGAACGATGACTGTACTGCGTTTTCGTCAACCGCTTTATGCTGCTGATAAAATTCATCCTATTTTTAATGTCATATATCAGCAAACGTAGCAAAAACGTAAGAGCCAACATGCCTAGATTTTAACTACGCCAGAGCAGGGCAGCTAAAGAGAACGTGCTGAGATGATTCTACCTCATCCTCCATACATCCGGCGCAAAAAGTACTCGAGGCAATTTCAAGTATCACAGCATGAACTTCTCGCGCATAGTGACCTGTGAGAAAACCCACGAGGTTCGAAAGCTGAGTTTCTGTCAGCCTCAGAAGCTCCCCCGGGCGACCCGATCCCCACGTTTTCAAAAGGATTTCGCGACCTTACAAGTTAGTGTACTTGCTCAGCGCTCGCTGAGTTGGCGTGAAGCCCATTTTTCCAGGAGCAGACAGCAAGTAGTCAGAGGGATCCCAATTCTCTTCCTTCGCGGGGAAATCTCCTCACGTGTCCTTTGTCTGGCCAGTTCATCCGCCTCACAGTTTCCCGAAATGTCGCCAATGACCAGAAACCCAAATGAGGTTTACGTCAAAGACTTCGGACGCAATAGAAAGTGAGACCACGCATTCCCTGACCAGTTTCGAATGCACCGTCACTGACGCGGGGGCCCTAATAGTCGCTTGACTGCCCGAGTTGATATTTACTTTCTTGACTGTTAGTACGCGTGTGAGCAGCCAATCAGCTACGTCCTTGATTGCGACTACCTTTGCCTGGAACACACTGCAGTAACCTGAATTTGAAGCTGATGGGGAGCTCTTTGCAAAAAGCTCATACAAGAGGAAATACTCCTACTAAAATACCGGAGAGATAAGTTTTTCATACTTGTTTATAATGCGTGTGATCTTAATGAAAATACAGACATCAAAGCTAGGAAACGAACAGTTTTACTAATCCAGTTTTTTCGTCCAACAGCGCGTAGTTGTGTAAAGGTTCAGCATTGCTGTCTGTCAGAGAGATCAACGTCATCATTAAATTAATATGAATAAGGAGATCCAAGACACAACTAAATCTAGACAGAGACATGCCATAAGAAGATGCAGAAGTCTTTTACTAAATATTTCAAGAGTTTTGGAAAAGAATAGAATAGAATGGAACAATGGAATGGAAAAGAATAGAACAAGAATAGTGTCACTGTTAAGCTGCTATTTATGACAGAGCAATTGTTTTGACGGCCAATGATGTAAATCGCATACCATCAAAGGTTCTTCCAAATTCACTTCACTGATTTTCAATGAATATCTCTCTAAATAGAGATTTTTCATACTTTATCTTAATCGCCTTGACCAGCTTCCTCCAATTGAATCCATTTGGTATATTAATTTAAATCCTCTAAAAATTAAGTCTTCTCCAAATCATTCACTCACACTAGCGCACAAAAATTCATTGCCTTCCCAGCAGTTCCACGTTTAATTAAGTGCCTTAGTTGCACAAGGTTAATGCGCCTAAAAGGAGATAAACTTATCCACCCTCGTCTATTTGGTAATACGAGAAAGGAACTTCTGAACATTTTTCCCACGTTTTTCAAACAGACGTACCATTGTTGCCGTTATTTATGTTGTTGTTTTAATTGCGTAGAACAATTCAAGAATGGCAATTAAACCCAGCTGAGCAGTTTGACAAAAACTTAGAAGGACCAACGCGAGAGCTGTGAAGTAATAAAAAATTGAAGATATATCGATGCGCCCCGTAACTGTCACAAAACGCGGCCGTCTGTGCGTCTATTTACACTGAGAATGCCCGTCACTGGTGTAACATTATAGCCAACGCCATCACCAGAACCGTCACCACCAAAGCGGCAGCTGCCACCCTTTGTCCTTGACCAACAGCGATGCTAGCAGCGCAGCAGCAGCAGCAAAATCAACTAAAGTCCGAAAGCAAACAAAGTTTGCAAATAAAGGCCCGCCAGCGAAATCGCCTAATTTGCTTTGCCAGCAGTGGGCAGCGGGAGTTTTCGGGTATGAGCGGGTGTGTATGACAACAAATAGGCGCTAGTGAATCAGGCATTTCGAATCAGGGCAATATTTGAAATTTAATTTTTAATTAACGCAATTAATTTTGGCCTTCAATGTGGCACCACAGCATTACCCCGCCTAATTTGCCATTTGTCTATTTGTAGTGCCTGCTGCTGTTGTCGCTATTTTTGCTGTTGTACGTTTGCATTGAACGCGACTGACATTGGTAATATTTCCACTCTTCGGGTTAACTAATGCGCTGGGCTCTGTGACAAACTTCTGGCCAAGTGGAAGTGTTTAAAGGCATAAAGCGGCTCAACATGTCACGCGGGTGACGCGCGATGCGTAATTAATGGCGCTCAAACCGATTCATTTCAGACAATCGAGTATATCGACAGGGATTTTGTTGTCACGCGGCTTAAGTGCTCTGGTGCTGGTATTGTAGTAAAGGGCAAAAAAAAAAGAAACAACAACAAAAATAATAATAAATTCGACTAAATCAAAATCACAAAAGACCCAACGTGATTTTTGCTGATTGAGGCAAATTAATAGATGATTATTGTTTTCGTTTTTCATGAGAAATAAATTAGAAAACTAATATAAAGCTCAAATAATTGACGTTGATTATGGGGTTGCATCAACCGACTCAAAAGTTTTATTTCATTGCTTTATTGAGATTTTTACCATTACTATGAAATTTTGATAGCAAATCAAAAGGTAAAGGGGGTTTTAATAGGGCTATGTGCACAAAACGTTTGAAAAGAAATAAAGAGAAGAATAAAAAAATATTTTCCCTATGATGGCGAAGTCCTCTCGTTATTATCTATAAATACAGGGGTGGTCTTTCCTACATTTTTTATAGATGTTGCCCGAGCCGGTCCGCGCATGAATCTGAGTAGCCTTTATGGTTTTCGTAGGAATATCAAATGTAAATATGGCTTCATATAGGCTGTTTCAAATTAGGCTATAGTAGAATTAGGATTAGGATGCTAAGAGGACTGCTACTAACGGCCATATCCATTAAATCTTCCTATTATCTTCCTCCACGTTGTGTACTTCGAACAAGCTGAGCAACTTAAGTGAAGATGTGATTACCAATTCATGTAGAAGCTTAGGTCAGGGCTAACGAAAGACGGATCTTTGATGGAGCCACTCTGACATATTCCGTTTAAGAGTCCACCAAAGTGTGCGAGGTCTTGTGGAATTTCGCACTATTGGTACGGTGGTTGAGGAGTACTTTAGGTACCAACGGCAGCGTCCACATATTCAAGGAGAGATAGCACCACCCATTCAAACTTCGGAGTCGGGTTGTGTGTTGGGTTTGAAATCCACCACATAAAAAAATGTTTCAGTGAAGAAAACTACTAAGCCTCCGATAGGAAATCCTAATTTTGATGACGACTCCCGCTTACGAATTAAGCACAACGATTTGAGGATATACGTCTGGTATGTCCGAACCCTCTGTAGGCAAGTTGACTGACATTATCTGAATCGAGCAGGCCAATGCCACAGGAGTTCCAGGTCATCCTCTTTCTCTTTCTTATTTAGACAACCCCTGCAGAAGTCATGTGCCTAGGCCCCTAGTCTTTGACCGTACCCACCTATTAGGCAGTACCCCATAATAACGAGAGTCAGTGTGCTAAGACAAAGCCCATTTTGGCTGTGCTCTCTTTAAGAGGTGCGTGAAGTTTAACAGCTATCGTAGAGGTTTTCGACCGCTTTGTGAGGGATTTTGTCGCCACCTGGTTAGCAGTGAAACTGTGGATATCATCTTCAGGCATCGTATCACACTGTACTATTGTCACGACTTTTATTATTGCCCTCAGTTCAGCCTGAAGAACACTGGAGTAGTCGGTAAGCCGAAAGCTGAAGGAGAACTCCAGATGTTCGGAATATGCACCTCCGCCCACCCAACCCTCGAGCTTTGAGGCATCTTTGTATATATGAATGGACTCATACTGTTTTACATCGTCCTGTTCCCACTCTTCCCTTGAAGGTAGTCATGGAAGCTCAGAAATACCAGTTTGGCTCTTACCGTGACCGTAGACCATGCTCGACCACTTACTTGAGGTGTTCAGCCTTATTGCCGCACTGCTAGCGATATATTTTCGATTGATAATTCGACTAACAACCGGTGTGTAGAGCCAATGAAGGCAAGAAGGCGGTGTATCAGATAAGAAAGTGGAACAACTGCGGATTGGACCACCTGCCGCTTTCGCCTGAGAAAAAATATACTCAAATTTTACTTGAACAAGAGGTTAAACCGACTCTACAACTTTATAATATATTTTTAGAATCTTCACAAATAAGGGTAAAATAACCCACGCGGGTAAGAAATAGTGGGTTGAAATTTCGTACAAAAATATATGCCACTGAATTTTATTATTGACTTTTAGGCATATTAAAGATTTCGTGGAGCTATGTGAGCTTTTTTAAGGGGTTAGGGGTAGTCAGAGGCCCGAAAAAATGATAATTTTCCAAAATTTTTTTTTGCTAGTCAACTGCTTTATTTTACAAAAGTAAAAACATATCATTAATACATCTTGTTTCGACTTATTTTTAGGAAAATTTCAAAAAAAAAAATTAAGAATTGTAAAAGTTATCGGTGTTGGTGTGGAGTCCGTTTCTCCAGAAGTCCCTTGCGGTGATCATCACAAGTCCTTGGAGATTCATCCAAAATCAATCGGATAAGAGAAATTAGTTTTATTAATAGATAATCTTGTGCCTGATCGACGCTTTTTTGTGTTTTTCAAAAAACACAATATGGCGGAATCAGGAAATATTTTTCAGATTTTCGAGAAAGAAAACCGATAACTAAATGTAAAAAAACAATCAAAATTTTTGAAAAAAACTCCTACTATCAGGCACGATTTTTTTATGTTTTTTCAAAAGCATTTTATTAAAATCCACTAAACGGTTTTTAAGTTACAGTGATTACCTGTTCGAAAAACATAGTACAGGTATCCCTCGTATAACGCGATAGTTACGTTCCAGAAGAATTGCGCGTTATGTAATTCCGCGTTATCCAAAACATAGTTTTCATATAAATTTGGGGGTTATGTTCCAATAGGTTTTTTTTTTAAATAAAATACATACAAAATAACAGATGCACATATATTTCAATTCAATACTAAAGTTCAGACTTTATAATACAATTAAAAACACAAAACAAAAAATTTAAAAACAAACTAAAACAAATTAAAGGTTTATTAAAAACTTTATTGTTATTCTTCAAACTTCATATGGTAATTAATCTGTTTCACTGTTTTAAAAGATCTTTGCACGTGGGCGTTTTGGGGGAGCAATAGCTTCATCAGAAGACATAGTTTTCGCTATTGGAAAAGAAACTATTTGTGGGACCTTGTGGTTCTTCTACTGGTTTTATAATTGCAAAATCTGTTATCAGTTTTTGGTGGGGGGTTTTTTAAGCTCCTTTTCAATTTCGTAATAAGGTGCTAGATTAATATCTATTCTATCTATCTAAGGCAAAAAAGGGTAATTCCCGGTTTACATTAAAAATACATTACATATTATAAATATGTGGTACGCAAATTAGTGTTACCAGATTTTATAATTATGTATTTTCCCCTTCGCATTATATAAACCTAAATTTCGCGTTGTACTGAAACCTAATTTTTCCAAATCGCGTTATATCGAAACCGTGTTGTATAAGACCGCGTTATACAAGGGATACCTGTATTGAGAAAAAGGCTTTTGTTAATTGTTGAATAGCTCGAAAAGTATTTGTCGGATTCACTTCAAATTTTCCCACAATATTTTTAAGATATTATACTTTAAGAAAAGCCAAAAACAAAAAAATTCAATTTTTTTCAAAATTTTGACTTCCCCTAACCTGTTAAATAATTTTAGACCAATTTATGAAAACCTTACATTGTAAAAAAATTTTAATATTTACGGACGAAATTGCTGTGAACAAAATCTTCTACAGTTCTTCCACTTTCATAATTGATAAGCTCCATTCTTCTCTCTTTTGTCCCATTTTATTGGAACAATTTTTTTCTTTAAAAAAATTAAAAAAACAAAAATGATTTTCTGGGCAATATAGTGCTGTCTTTAGTAAATTCTGCGCTTATTTAGAAACGACCACCAGCCTAATTTGAAATGAACCAAATAATGCCTTACACATTTTTTCTAAGGACGCGACGCTAACTTTTTAATTTATCGATTTTTACTTCACAATTTGGTTGCTATGCTGATGATGAGCCACTGTCCTGTAGTCGCTTCCAAGTTAAAATAAGTTGACAAGAACACTTAATTTGTCGCTCAAAGTAAATTTACATTTTAATTGCGTAGTTAAAATGAATTTAAATGTGCTCTTCGAAGACACAAACGAACTGTTTAATATATCAGGGCAGTAAGGCTGCAAGAAGTGGGAGCCTGACGGTTGATACTGACCGACAAATATAAAAAAGCAATTTCGCAGATTAGTTGGCGCTTGTGGGTGCCTAAACGTGTGCGCAAAAATTGAATTCTATGCAATTGCCATTGAATTGAAAAAGCCTAACAAAATAGATGCGTAGGAAAAAACTGTCGGCTTGGAGGAGCACAAATTTAGGCGCGCCTGCACACGCGCGCGTGATCACTAATTGCAACAAAACGACTGACCGCAGACGATATTCCACCGAGGTGGTGCGGAAAGTGAAGGGGTTGTGGAAATGGTTGCACGTTGCTTAAATTTCGGTGGCGTCAATGGGTTTTGGGTACAAAGAACACGCAGGAAGGCAAGTGGCTGCCGGTCGTTGGTAAAAGCTGACGTTCATTCAATCACTTAAAATGCGCGGCGCACTTGTCGGGAAGTTTGTATTGGTGAGGCAAATAGGTATCATAGTTGTTATATGCCGAACAATATCTCAAAAGCGCAATAGGGTGGCAATGCGTAATTTTGCATATAGTCATAAGATCGATATTAGATGGGAAGGTTTTGGTGGAGCTCCACGCATTTCGGTTGGTGTTGTCGGCGCATTTTTTAAATTTTTTTTAAATTTTATTTTATGTATAAGTGTGCGCGTTCACTTTATGCTGGAATTGCCTCCCTTGCACCGACCACTTTGCATCATTATCGGCTGTCATGGGCCTCCTTTGTTGGGCGAAAGTGCGGTTGCGCATGAACGGAAATTTTAATTAAGCCCTCACTTGCTTGCTGCATACGAAATTGCATTTTAATGAATAAAAAGATGCGTGTCAACCGCTATCAGCACCCAGCAACGGCGGTAATTATAAACACGCACATGTGTAGGTATCTGCCTAGGTATATGCATGCGAAAATTCTGCTCAATTGCATATGTGTGCGCCACGCATTATTTTTACTGACACCACGCAGTGCAACGTAGTCGTACAAATTGTCGAGTAGAAGTGGAAGTGGTCGGAGGTTGATAAAATTCGTTACAGAGATAAAAAAGTGCATTCACTTGGAAATGCAATCGACATTTGCATAGATGCTGGACTTTTTTTTTTTAATTGAAGAATTTTCACAAATTATATTTTGCAAATTCATTTTTTTTAAACAAAAGTTTTGATTTGTGCTAAAGGAAATTGAAGCCTTTCAATTTATGAGCATTTTAATGATGTAAAGTAGAAAACACTTATCGAAAAGTCGTAAATTCAAAACTTATGAAGCTGCTTTTTTAACTGCCAGGGCTTGGTTTAAATTTTATTGAAGAAATTTGTTAATTGAATACCTTCAACTAAAAACGGAAAAGAGACGCATCTTGGAAGTAGCATTTTAAAGAAAGCAGACGTAGAAGCAAAACAAGAAATATATTTTTGTAAATAATTTTTAAAATCGAATATATCGAAAATAGTTAACTTTTGGACATTACTTCCTATGACCAAAATAATCGAAAATTACCTAAGTAACCTTGCACGCAAATTTATTAATCGACTAGCTATTACCCGGCGCGTAGCTGCCGCAGAAAAATGAGATTCGTAATATCCCACAATGTTAACCAGAAAATTGAGATCGAGCAATCTCAACTGTCTTCTACAGAGAGTCATGTACCCGCATAGAAGGTGTTCGACTGCCTTTTCCTCTTCTTTAACCTGATAGCTTCTACAATAGTCATTAGACGGTGTCCCTGTTTTGTTGGCAAGTCTTCCTGTCAGACAATGCCCAGAGAGGATACCTATTACGTGTTTTAGATCCCTGCTACTTAATTTAAGTAGCTCTTAGTGCGACCCATGTTCCATTCGGTCCACGTTTGCCTGTCTATTAAAAGTTTACATGATACCAAGGGCATGAGTATGTCGACCTTGGAACGAGAAGCTCAATCTAGCTAACTATCTGCCTTACAATTACCTTTAACGTAACTATGTTCTAGCACAGAGTAGATTAATAGGAGAATACTAGAAAAGTAAATATTTTTAATAATATTTTAGTAATATTTTGAATAATTTATAGCACATTTTACTCTCTTACACGAGTGTTTACTTGATAGGAGCGATTTCAGAGCTTTCTGACTGTCGGAGTAAATGAAGATTTCTCTTACTGTGACTAAGCTCTTATTTAGCACTAAAGGCTTCCTGAGATTGCCGAAATTTCCCTCTGAAATACGTTTCATTGATCAGGCCAGCCAAAGGATATATAGGTACCTATCATTTCAGAGCATACACCAGCTCCCACTTCATCATAAGGCCTTCGTCATCCTCTCTGAATGGAAAATGGATTGTAAACGGTGGTTAAATTTTAAGGGCCGATATTGAATGTGAACCATTCCTAAACGTCAAGTTCTTCTTGCATTTTATTAGATAATTTTCAATTTCAAATTAATTCAATTTGAACCACGGAAAGATACACAATCGAGCAACGCGTTAAAGTTATTCAGGCTTATTATGAAAACGGGCAGTGGATTCGTCAATAAGCAGAATTGCCTCATTTGGGTGAAAGATAATCCAAGAGTGATTGCCGAAAAACCAATGCACCCACAAAGGGTGACTGTTTGGTGCGGTTTATGGGCCGGCGGTATCATTGGGACGTATTTTTTCCAAAATGAGGCCGGTCAGGCAGTTACTGTGAATAGTATTCGCTATCGTGAGATGATAACGAACTTTTTATGGCCCGAATTGAAAGATATGGATGTGGACGATATGTGGCTTCAACAGGATGGATCCACTTGTCACACAGCTAACGAAATAATGGCTCTTTTGCGCGAAAGGGGTGATGACCGAATAATCTCACGTCGCGGCGATGTCAATTGGCCGCCAAGATCATGTGATTTGACACCGTTGGACTTCTTTCTTTGGAGTTATTTGAAAGAAAAAATGTACGTTGATAAGCCAGCAACAATTCAAGAGCTAAAGTATGAGATAATTCGGCACATTAACGGCATAGAACCTCAATTATGCCTCAGCGTCATCGAAAATTTGGACCATCTGATGGAGGTGTGCCGCCATTTGGCCGATATTTTGTTCTATACGTAGTTGAACCATACCAGTATTATCATAATATAGAGAAATGACAATAATTTCTCAAAAAAAATTGTATTTTATTCAAAATCAACACCGGCCCAGAAAACTTAACCACCCTTTTTAAGAGATGTCCGGGCATGTATTTGCCGAATCACAAAATCGGTGGTTTTAGGAATACCAGGAAATATCACAAGTATGCTCGAGTTCCAGTTTAGTTGAGGGTCAGAAGCCAAAGGTCGGGAATTTTATATTTCCTTGTAAGCAACGCTAGTTCCGTCTTGTGCGTATTGAGGCTTAAACCACTCATTTCGGCCCAAATATCTATGTATTTTAAGATTATACGCCAAAACTATACAAAATGGGGGAATTCGTTTATATGGGGACTACCACGCCTCCTTTACCAGTACCGTCCCCTTTTTAAAATTGTTAAGGTATTCATATTTTATGTATTTAAGCACGAATGGTTTGTATGAGAAATGCCACGCCCCCTTTTTTACATTAATTTTACTATGCCTATATTTTTCGGGTCGCAGATATTTTTCGGCAGCGAATTGTGAAATATAGAAAGAGAGTATGCCAGTTTATTCTGAGCTGATCAAAGTCATTTCATATGAAGCCAAATTTTTTAAGGTTTTGATCTGATATTGATAGAGATGATCTTGGTTCTAGAGAATAATTTTTTGCACTTAAGAGATCGGTGAGGAATAAATATTCCACATCTTCTCCGGTAGCGTTGTCGCTTAAGGCATTTGTTGCAAAACAGGAAGAGGTTACCTCACAAGAAGAGTTCGCATGATCCCCAACTACAGCGTCATACAGATGAAAACATCATACAGTCATGAAGTTCTAGAATTATGATTGCTATAAGGCTGCATGAAACTGCATCTTTGGCATGCTTACTTTACCACATTTTCACCATAACCGCGTCTACGTTGCCGGAACGATCGGGATTTACATGTAGGGAATATTTGTGTTGTTACACAAACAATAAGAGATTTCAGCGCATTTCATTTTTACTTTTCAATATTTGCTTTGAGCTTTTTAATTTTTGTCCAATGCAGCTGTACTGTGCACTGCCCAGTCACCCAACTGCCACTTAGCCAGCGAAAAATTTCAAAATCGATTATCATTAATGCAATATGAACGACTGCGGTGTTGCTGCAAACTTTAATGTGTGGCAAAAAAGGATCTGCATTGTACAGAAGTGTGAGAGCGTCGATTGGAAACCCATCAACAACTGGCACATAGTTAAATATTCTGAAAACTGTAGACCAGAGCTGAAAAACAGAATATTTTAAAGCAATGCATTGTTTAAACGATGAAACGAAGAAAATGCTAAATATTCAACAAACACTATTTTCCGTGTTAAAATGCGTTAAAATGCAGAAAATATGTTTTACTGCCACATTGCACCCACGCGAGCCCACCTGAAGTGTTGCAACATATGAGTAAACCACCTAAATATGCTGCGTGCAACCGTTATGACATTCTAAGTCGCGTATGAAGGCTTTGTTGGCATAAAAATGATAGGTTGCATGCCACTCACACCCACGCGTATTACGCATGTGCATATGTAATACCTTAAGTAAGTGTGTGTGTAGGTACATCCATCAGTCCAGATGAGGAAGCAAAATTCTCATACTCGCTGCTAGTGCTACTATAATGTTTGTGGCAGCTTCAAGTTGCAAGTTTTTGCTACTCGTTGCGGTGTACGTGTTTGGATGGTATTAATTTTTTGCCAGCAGGAGCAGGAGGAGGAAAAGTGCAATGGTAACTAGGGAAACGTTTTGATTAGATTTAGATTATTTTTTACAGACATTTTTGCTTCCATTAGACTTTTAGTTGACGAATTCAAAGCTGATATTTGGCTAATCTGGATATCACGGCAATTATAAGATAAAGTATAGCTCAATTGGCTTAAAGTTGAAGAGAAACTTAGAGTTATTATAAGGGAGAACAAAAAGTTTGGTGTTCTTATATTCCTTCAACTCCTATCTCTTCGCCAACGGACACAGTTATGTGCGAGACCGCTGCATGTTAGACCGAGGAAATTAGATTCTGCATATGTAGAGGTGATAGGTTGTATGCGGCCTGTCAATTTCTCGACCGACTTGTTGAAAAGGATTCTAGTGCAGCGCCTGTTGAGCAACATTGAAGTTGAATATGCATAGCTTTGTGCGAGTACCGATGTTATTGTTTTGCCTCACTGGAGTGAGGATGCCAAACCCCTACTTTGCTTTACTAATTCTGCATTCAACATCCACTTTAGAGCCACCGTCTGCAGCTACCATGCAGCCAAGGTAGCAAAATCTGTTAAATTTTCAAGCTGCTGCGCACCCAATACCAACGGCTCCGATGCAGTGCCATTAAGAGGCAATAGAACTTTTGTTTTCTCAACATTTATTTTGAGGCCGGTGGTTTTTAACTTCACTTGCATGGCTTGAGTTAGTAGCTTCAGGTTGCAAAGCTTATATGCAAGCAAGCCGAAGCTAATGGCGTATCCCAGGCACCTCAGAAAGGCCTTATTTATCCACCAGTCTGCATCTCTGTTGGTTTTCGCTGCTGAAAGCCGCACTCAGGACATTTTCGATGACGAGGAGATACAGGATTGGGGATAGAATGCAACCTTGCCGCACACCACTTAGCATTTGGAGAGGATCCGATAGTTTGCCTTTGTGAATGACATAGCAACTGTAGCATAACACTGTAGCTTTTCTTTATATATATGTAATACGCAAGTTTTTGAATGTAACCTCTTCCACGTGGTGCAACCCAGATGATCTCCTGCTTTACGTTATCAAATGCCCTTTCAAAGTCGATAAATAACAAGTGAAGTTCGACGCACTGCTCGATGATAATCCTGAGTGGTTATTTGGTTACCACAAAAGAACCCAATGCGAAAGCCAACCTGGCAGGAGCTAATTGAAGTTTCTAGGTGGTGCTTTAGCCCAGACATCTTTTTAAGAGGACACCTCCCGTAGGCGGACATTTTTTCAGTACACACCATGGATCTTAAGCCTTTTTTTAACTTTTTTCTCTTGAGCGGAAAATCCTCCCATACCACGTGAACCCTCCTATAACACTAACTTCTCATACGAGGAACAATTTTTGAGTCCCTTAGGTGTCCGGTTAAGGGAGGGTGCACTGTACTTTATTCTACTACAAAAAAAAGACACAAAAATATTAATAATTCTAATCAGAAACAGGTATTTGAAGCAACCCAAGTTTTTTTTCGGTGAGGTTGGAGTAACCGTTGCTACTACGTGTGCGGTGATTCCCCTAAAAATGTCTCTCCTCTTCTCTTGGATATTTCCCTCCCCCCGGGACTGCTTCCGTATTGCTTTGAGGTGGAGGGCCCAAGACGGTGTCGTAAGAAGAACTCACCCTGCGTCCACGGTTGCCTGCTTCGAGAAGCCTATGCTAAATGCGCATCTGCATAACTTTCTATTTCACGCACCTTTTTTCGGATAATATCCTCGACGAAATTTGCGATACTATTCCATTTTTCTTCGTCTATCATCGCTTTATCGATTACTTCTTGAGATGTAAATACACCAATAGGTCGTTGTAGAGCTGTTCTCTCTATGCTCCACTTCTCGCATTCAAAGAAGGTGTGCTCCGCATCATCATACACAGTATCTCAATACGTGCAGTTTGGTACGCTTACTTTTCTCTTTCGCCACGCATATTTGCGAAAGAACCCATGCCCGGACAAAAACCGTGTGGGGTTATAGTTAACCTCGCCGCGCTTTCTTTCTACCCACTTTCTTAGATCGGGTATTGGTATCGCTGTCCATCTACCGTACCGTTCAGAGTTCCATCTTGCCTGCCAAAGTGTGAGTGTTTGAACTCTAATATCGGAGAAGCGTGGTACTGGGATTCCTGATATTTTTGCCTCCCATCTCCGTTTGCGCTCTTGTGCAAGAATATCTATAGGGACGGTTCCGCTGATAACTAAAACTGCTGCTTCAGATACTATTATGCATGAAGAAACCACTCTGAGAGCGCAGCTGTGTTGAACAGATTGCAGAGTTTTCCGCCGGCATTGCACCCTTAGCGAATCTGCCCATATTTCGCATTCGTATAAGAGAATCGAGTTCGTCGTGTCCATTAAAAGTTTTCGTTTGTTCTGCGTTGGACCTCCAAGGTTTGCCATGAGCTTACTTAACATGTCGCTTACTTTGGCAGCTCATGAAGCAACCCAAGTAGCGAGCATGAGAATTTTAACTCGAAGACGAACTAAAGATTCTACAGCCTAGCCAACAATCATCACTCGCTGGACTTCCTACTCATTGGGTCAATTTAATATTTTTATAATCAGGGCCTTGCACGCTCAATACCTATAAAGGATCTTTCAAAATTGACGCCTAGCTGTCAGTAGGGAATAATTTCCAGACGGTATCTTTTTATGTCATCTTTGATATTTTTCAAGTAGACAAATGTACAATTTTACACTACAGAATAACGCGTTAAAATTATTGAAACTTATTATGAAAATGGTTGATCTTTAAAATCAAAATATCTTCAAAACTCGTGCCCAAAATTTTTTTTGCTGGAATGTTGGTACAACTGTCCTCTATAGTGTCTTCAATGGATGAAAACGTCGACAAAGTCAAGGAAATGGTGCTGGAAAACCATCATTTCCGGTTAAGGGAGGTAGCTCGTGACCTTAGCGTGTGTGACGAATCAATTCGCAACATTTTACACCAACAATGAGGCATGAGACGCGTGGCTGCTCGATTCGTTCCAAGAGAGTTGAATTTCTTTCAAAAAATTCATCGGAAGAGGGTGGCGAAGGCATGCTTGATCAAGTGAATTCGGACTCAACATTTATCCAGCGCATTATAACAGGTCAACAGATGAGACGTGGATATATAAGTTTGACATGCAAACCAGTCAACAGCGGCGCTGTCCACATGAGCCGAAACCCAAAAAACCACGTCAAAGTTGGTCAAAAGTGAAAGTCATGCTACTCGTTTTCTTTGATTATCATGGAGTTGTGCACTTGGAATTCATTGCAAATGGTTGTACGGTAAATAAAAAATACTATTTGGAAGTAATGTGACGTTTGAGAGGGAATTTGGGTCGGAACAGCCAAATTTGTGGAAAGAAAATTCAGAGATTTGGCACAATGACAACGCACCATCTCTCAAGGCTCATATTGTGAACACGTTTTTGACCAAAAACTCGTCAAAATATCATCGAACAACAACCATATTCACCGGGTTTAGACTCCTGTAATTTTTTCCTTTTCTCAAAACTTAAATTGCCACTCCGCGGATGCCGTCTTGAGCCGATAGAGGTCATTAAGGAGAATCCGTGGAAGAAGCTGAAGAAGATCTCTTCAAGCGTGTTTGAAAGGTGCTTTGATGACTGGACTAATCGTTGACAAAGTGTATTGCTTCGAATGAAGCCTGTTTCGAAGGCGGTACTTTCCTGCCAGAATGTATCAGGTCAGTCCATAAGATCGTGCGTATTTTACCCATAATTTCACTTTTGTACGATTTTTGCATACAAAAAATTATTCGCGGAACATAACGGAACTATTTATATTTTCTTTGATATATTGTGCATTGAACAAGTGATTTTAATCGCGGATAGAAGCACGTGTTGTTAAAAAATAAAATGAATTCTTATTCTTTTATAAAAGTGGCAAAAACGCAACAACTGCTGCTGCAGAAATAAACACTGTTCACGGAGAGGATACCGTGAGTGTAAGGACTGCGAAAAAGTGCTTTTCAAGATTCCGAAGTGGTTACTGCGACGTGGAGGATGCCCTGCACGCTGGTCATCCTGAAGTCTTTAACTCCCACGCTTTGCTCGAACTCGTGGAATCTGAGCCAAATTTGACAGTCGATATGATAGCTTAGACGTTAAATTCATTACATGGAACAGTTCACAGGCACCTGGTTCAGTTGGGAAAGGTTTCAAAGCTGAGAAAATGGGTTCCGCATAGACTTTCCGTCGCCAACCTTCAGCAGCGAGTGAATGTGTGTATCAGCTGCTGCAACGGCTTAAAAATGAAAGTTTTTTTAACCGTACCGTTACTGGTGATGAAAAGTTGGTCCTTTATAATAATCCTGTTCGCAAAAGCAATGGTTAGATAAAGATGAAACACCAGAACCGACCCCTAGAAATGGCCTTCACCCCAAGAAGATTCTGCTGTCTATTTGGTGGGATATGGCCGGTATTGTTTATTATGAACTTCTGGAACCAAACCAGACGATAACTGCTGATTACTATTCCCATCAGCTATCAAACCTGAATGAGGCACTTAACAAAAATCGACCGTCTTTAGTGAATAGACGCAAAGTTTTGTTTCACCACGACAACGCAAGACCTCATACCGCAAGGCAAACATTAGGCAAGCTGAACGAGCTCGGATGGAAGCTAATGCCGCATCCACCGTACTCTCCGGATATTACACCTTGTGATTATCACCTTTTCCGTGGACTTCAATCCCATATGAGTAACAAGAACTACTCTTCAAAAGGAGCTATAAAAAGGGATATCGAAGCGTATTTTGGCTCCAAGGACAAACAATTTTTTGAGCAAGGAATTAAAAATTTGCCTAAACGTTGGGAAGACAATGTAAATAATGAAGGAAAATATATTCTTGATTAATAAATACTTTAAATATCTTTTTTATTAATTTTAAAACCACCTTTAAAAACCGGACGAACTTATGGACTGACCAGATATTTAGGTATTTATTATATGCTTGCGGAAGTGTTATGTCTTTCTACTTTTGTGTGGTTTTGCTCTGAACGTTCTTCTAAATGCTTATTTAATGTGTGTTTTTTTACATAAAATGCGATAGAGTAAGTTTTTAAATATTAGTGGATGTACGTGTTAAAGATTTTATGGTAAAAAATGTGTAATAATACAATAAGTGAAATTGAACTGCAGGGCCGTGGAGAGAGTATTCGGGCCCCGGGAGAAACTTGAGATGCGATTTGAGATTTTTTTTTATTTATCAAAATGCGTATTATGTTATAGTGATATAACATTTAAACATTGAAAAACTCATTGATAACATTTTTGATAGAATTAATTATGAAATATTGATTAAAATGAATTTTAGAAAACTCTTCAGCAGATCTGAAATAAAAAATGCAGCTGAAAAAAGTTAAACTTTTTTATTCATTTTGTGAGCCTTACAAATATTTGAAAATGACTGCCACGATGCTTAGAATTTTGCTTTTCTTGCTTTAGAAAATTATTTATATAATAACATACCCAGTGAAAAATCAAAAATTTCTAGTCTATAAAAAGTATTATTGCTATCTCTACATTTAATTCTTTATCAACTTTAAAGAATAACTACGTTTCAAAATTGGTCTTCATTTAAAATACAACTATCTAAATTTAATCTAATCATCACTATAATTATTAATTACCTTATAAATCAGTAGCATAAAATGTTCCATTTTAATAAGAGCTCAATAATATGCTCTTTTGTGTCACCATATTATATTTATTCTTCGTAATCGTGATAATAACATTCGATATGGTGACACCAAAAAAAGTCTGTGACGGAACTCTGGTAGAAGTATTATTTACTATATTTTTTCAAGCAGGAAATTTCTTGGAATTACCCTCGAGCACCCCCCCCCCCTTCCCGCCCTCTCGTCGGGCCTGTTGAACTGGCATATTACTTTCGGCATTAAAATTTCTCAGAACCGTACGGATAATTAGAAGCGTTGCGCACATCTTTTCATTTTGCCAATAATTCTCAGAATTTTTTATGCAGTATTTTACAATGCAGAATTTCGCAACACAGAATGTGAACACCCAGCATTTTGAATACCTAATATTGTATATTAGCATGCAATTTTTATATGCAATCCGGGCTCAATTATATTCAAGGCAGTTCACAATGAACCACACGCAACATGGTTTTTGCCAGTTTCCATTACAACACAACAACAATATGCATTAAATGCAACACTTTTGCCCTCATAATTTATAACTGACTAATGGCAGGTCAATTGCTCTTAATTGTAAAATACTTGAATGCCATCGAATGCATATGAAAATGAAATTAAAAAACAATTGTTGCAATATTACTTAAATCGTTTGGTTTATTCAATTTCGAAGTTCGTACGCTCTTTGTAAAAAGATGTACAAGCGAACATCTCTGTTGATATTCAAAACCATAAAGTTAAAATTGCATGCAAATTTTTTTTATGCAGAAAGTAGTTTCTAGCAAATAAATAAATTCGTTGAAAAGGCGTGATGCTGTTCGCAATGCACTAACGCTTTTCGAATGCAACTTTCAAACATACGTACAAACATCACTACTTTTATTAAATTTTTACTGCAGTTAACATAGAGATACATACATACAACATTCAGCATGTATATTTAAAAACATATACATTAGGGTGGGTTGAATTTGAGCCTAATAGATATTCGGAACACAACAGCCTAGGAGACTGCATTTCGAGACTCGTTACTTCTAATTTTAGTTATTAGCCGTCAATAGAATTTTTTATTTAGTTACATTTTTTGGGAAGCAAATATTGTATATAAATATACATCTTTTGGCTACGATAAACTAATTTTTGAGGAATATTTTGCCGAAAATCTTCCACTAGAGGGCATATCAACAGTTGCAACCTGCAGTTTTCCACAGCAATTCAACTGTTATGCCAAGGTGGCAGTTGGGGTCTGTGTTTTTAGTTTTTGCCAATGCTACAAATACTGCTTGTATAGTGGCTCACAGTTTATTTCATGCAGGCGAACTACTAAAACTTCGAATGCTCTATTTTGAAAGCTATAACTTTTTTTGAAAAAAATTTAAATATTAAATAATTTATACGCAATTGCAGTATCAAATAACTACTTCATATATTTTTTTAAACTTTAAACTAAAAATGTAAAGAACAAAAACACAGAACAGTTCAAAATTTTATGTCACAGCTTATTTCATGCAGTATTAATTTTTCTTAAATTTAAGTTAAACTAATGATTTAAAAATTATTCAGTACTTTGTGTGGTATCCTTTGGCTTTTAACCTTTCTGGCATTGACTCCACTAGCTTTTTCGTTACTTCTGGTCCGATTTTGCTCCACTCATGCTCCATAATTACGGTTTTTATCTGATCCCTATTGCTTATGTAATGTGTGCGGATTTTTGTTTCCTATAATGACCATAAATTCTCGCTGATGTTCATGTCAGATGATTGAGCCGGTGGTTGCATTAAATGTGCACAGTTCCATATGAGCCATGTCTGCACGATTGCCGCCTTATGTTTAGGGTCATTGTCCTGTTACATGCCCATACCACTATACTGTCACCACCATGTTTCACAGTCGGTTTTATATTGTTTTGTGGAGCTCTGTATTAGATTTCCGCCAGACGTAAGACATTCCATCTGAGCCGAATAGGTTGAATTTGAACTCGTCAGAAAATATAACTGTTTTCCAAAAATCAAAATCTTTAATTTCCACAACATAAACCAGTGCTTGCGTGAAATAAGATGTGAGCAAAGATACCGCATTGTGGTTGCATTTCATCCCGTAGTGTGAGTGGGACTATATTTCCTCATTTCTCATTATGTTAGCAAATCATTCAACTATATATTTTCATTAAAATTTTGTTTAAATTGCGACAATTTTTCATTCTGCAATAATTTAAATTCATAAACTGAAACTGCATAAATAAGCTGTGGGCCACTGTAGATGCCAAAATGGCAGAAGACTGCAAATTTTTGCTATATTGAGAGTCGTCTAATTACACTGTACAACACAGCAAAACACAAAGTTCTGCCAATGGATTTTGGTAGAGAACACAGAAGAAAATGTGTGAAAATATGCAAAGTGAAGTCCAATATAATAATGTTTTTGATGGCGCCATCTTTTGAATGAGTTAGTGCGTTGGAAGTTATATCCCTAGCTGACTTCCGGAGAAACCTTGGTGACATTTCGTTCAGTGGAAGCGAAGTTATTGCGTCTAAAGTGTCAGTATGTTTGTGTCATTGGTACAAAAATTAGTTTCGAACAAAGAGCTAATATCAAATTTTGTTTTAAAATCGGTAAAACATTTACCGAAACGTTTGGATTGATGAAGAAAGTGTACAGCGATGATTCTCTATCTCGTACCAAGGTTCATGAATGGTTTACATGTTTCAGAGATGGTTGTGAGGACATAAATGAATGATTGACAATGAACATACGGGCCGCCCAAAATCAGTAATCACCGAAAACTCCATCGAAATTCGTCGTAAATTGATCAAAAATTAACTGAAATCATATTTAAAATTTATGGAATCGGAGTTGAATATCTCCAAAACATCGATTTATCGCATTTTAACTGATCATTTGGACTTGCGAAAAGCCTGTGCACATTTCACTCCGCTCAAGTTAACTGAGGATCAAAAATTGCTCGGAATTTAACATTCGAAAGACCTCATTAAAGAGGCGAGAAAAGACGGAAGGTTCCTTTACAACATTGTAACTGGTGATGACGAACAGTAATCTGAAACTAAGCGTCAAAGTGCCGAATAGATGGCCCTAACGAGCCACCACTCAGAAAATCGCGTTTGGAGAGATCAAAAATTAAGTCGATGGTCATTTGTTTTAACGATTCCAAGAGAATTGACCACAAGGAGTTCATGCCAATGGACCAAACCGTCAATGCAATTTTCTATCTTGGCGTTTTGAAGTCAAGTCACCTTGAATATCGCTTATTGCATGATAATGCACCATCTCATCGATCCGCTCTTGTGATTAAATTTTGACTAGATATCGCATTTTAACCATCCATCACTTCATCTGGTCTTCTGTGACTTCTACCTGTTCGGAAAATTACTAAAATACCATCATCATCATCATTAGCTTCACAGTCTTTGGCGAACCATAGCTGCCGCAGCTATTTATGTATATGTGCCTCTATTTGACTCGATCGTTAGTCAGCTGCCTCCAATCGCAACGTTCGTTCTCCACAAATCATTTACCACAGAATCCATTCACTTTTGGCGTGATCTGTCACTGCTTCTTTGTCCTAACGGTGTTCTGTGTTACGCTATGCTAGTAGCTTTATGGTAAATTATAAATTGAAACAGTTATTTTATGTTTCAGCTCAAAAGTAGCAAAAAATCGCATTTCTTCCTTTACAAATATTCAATAGCGGAGGGTGCACGCGCTGGGAAAAATAAACATCAAAAATTGAAATTTTACTACCTAAACGCCACATAAAAATATTTTGCCATAAAAAATATTTAACAAAAAAAAAAAAAAGAAATTGGTTGTTGGTTACAAATAATGAATTAAAATGAATTCTGAAAGAGTTACTTCTTTCCCAAAGGAAAAATATTTAATTAAGGGATTAGAAGTAGTCAGAGCTCCGAAAAAATGATGATTTTCCATAATCTTGTTTTTGCGTCAATTGCTTTATTTTACAAAAATAAAAGCATAGCGTTTGTATATCAAGTTTCGACTTGACTTTAGAAAAATTACAATTAATAATTGTAAAAGTTATCGCTGTTGGTGTGGATCCCGTTTCTCCAGAAGTCCCTTGCGGTGATCGCCACAAGTCCTTGGAGATGGATCTAAAATCAATCGGACAAGAGAAATTATAATTTTGGAAATTTACTAATAGATATTCTAGTGCCAGATCGAAGTTTTTTTCTCTTTTTTCGAGAAGTAATTGTTTGAAAAATTAAAAAAAAAAATCAATATACGAGTACTAGTCACGAATTTTTTATTGTAATATATGTTTTTCAAAATCAGTATAAATTTTATTGAAATCTAGCAAGCAATTTTTAAGTTACCATGATCATCAATTCAAAAAACATAGTTTTGAGAAAAACGCCTTTAAAGTTTTGCTATCGATATCCGGAGCGCCCGAGCGACCTTTGTTAATTGTTAAATAACTCGAAAAGTATTTGTCCGATTTACTTCAAACTTTCACACAATATTTCTAAGATATTATACTGTGTTTCGAGTGTAATATTTCTTGAAAAAGTCAAATCGATGATGTTGCCTCTTAGTGTTGTTGGCTTATTAACGTCATTTACCTCCTTCTCTATATCCATAGAAAATATCTATCAAACAAATAAGATTAAAATTTTGTTTTGAAAAGTGCAACCATTATATCAGTATTTTCCTCTATTTTTCGAAAAAATTTCGAGTTGTAAATTCACATAGATAGAATATCATAGAAAAAATGTGTGCAAAATTTTAGGAGATCGATCGATAATCGATCGAGTTATCGTGTACCAAAATTCGAAAAGTATAGTTTTGAGAAAAACGCGTCTAAAGTTTGAATACATGAAAATTCAACCTCTCCCAGCGCTCGAACGCAAAGAATAGAGGCGTCACGGTTGACGATCTATAATAAATATAAGAAATACTTAAGTTCACGTTCTAAAAATTGTTTGACATATTCCTTAAGGCTTATATTTACATTTTATGAAAAATAAAACAAATTTGTTTTTCGAAATTTTACAGGTATCTGCCCCCTATGCAAACAAGTTCAATTTTTGAAAATTTAGACTACCTCTAATCCCCTAAGGGGAGAAACCGGCTTAGGAGGCCAAAATTTTGGTGTTTTTCGAAAAATTTTTGAACAAAGAAGGAATAATCAGAAATTGTTTAACTTTAGAGGATATTTTATATAAATTTTTAAATACACTTTTACATTTTTTGAAGCTATTTCTGCGGGAGGTAGTGGCGTTAGAGCGTGCTGTCCATTGCCGATCTCCATCTGAATGTCTTGCTGGTGGGAATTCCTGAAGTTGCAATTTTTCTCTGAAATCAATAGCAATTTTTTTTTTATTAACAACATATTTCCTAAGAATATGAACCTAATTGTGGTAAAAAAATATTGTAAATTGCATGCTTTTCAGACGTTTGAACACAAAGTAGTTTTTTATACCATATTTTTTCATCTTTTTTGCTTAAAAAACTATTCTTTTAAGAATAATATAATCCCAGAGAAAGGTTCATATGGATAAGAATTCAATAAAGAAAAAAAACCCGAACAATTTTAAAACGATTGGTCGATAACTTTTTAAGCTAGAATGCCCACCAGTTGAAAAAAGTAGTTTCGAGAAAAACGTCGTTCTAACTAACGTGCGCTACGGTGCGGAACCGACGGGCAGCCACCTAAGTGCCCATAGAATCCGGAATAATGCGAATTTTGCTTTAAAATTTTTACCAAATATTCTTGAGTAGCTATGCTAACGATTTATGCAATAAAAAACCAATCGATTTTTGATCGATCTTAACCGGCTTTCCCCCTTAACTCTTTTGCTCAAAATTAAAATTAAAATAAAAATACCTCCTAGCACCAAATCAGAATTGAGCCGCCGAAGCAATGTCGATTATATTTTCTAAGAACCAATTGACCCTTCCTAATATACATATGTGCACACATACATACGTGGCCAACTGGTGAACCACAAATATTTTATTCCTACCTAAACATTTACCATAAAGATATCTTAACACAGACACACATACACACACAATGCGCTCTAGATTTATCCAATATTTAGTAATTTTGTAAAATAAACAATAAATTTTACATCTTAATTGATTGTAAACAATTATAAAGTATACATTTTTCTTTTGGACTTACTCGAGCAAAAATAATTGGTGAGCGTTGAGCTACCACAAGATCTTCTAAATTTTATGCATTCAAGCAAATTGAAATTCAAGTGAAATAAAAACATAGGCCTGCAATTATGCCAAATAGTTGCAATTTTTAAGAAAATATTTGCATATTTTTATTAAAGACTACAAGAACGAAAATTCCAAGACGAATGCTGCTTGTAGGATTTTTGTGGTAAATTGTAAATATCTTGCGGTCGAATTTAAATGTTGCAAGTATATAATATAGCAGTTGTGCGAGAAATGCTGTTAAATACGTTTCAACTTACTTTTGTACGCCTACAAATCACTTTTGCTGTCCATTTTTAATACGAAAATAATTGCTTTTGTCACCAAAAGGTAAGCAAATAAAATTTATGACCACATTTTGTCTCAATAATTCAAGGCCTTGCTTAGTGTTGCACACTCCTAGGCGCATTAGCCACAAGAAAAGCAAACACACACTGCGTTATGGCCTGTAATTTCAGCAACACACATCAGGGAAATTGGTGAGCAGCGAAAAGGGATATAATAATGCTGTGATTAGAAGAAGGCCGAAAAAGATGGCCGAGATGACTGCCGAAAAAAGGCATTCAAGATAAATATTAAATAAATGAAAGCAAATAAATTTAGCCGCAAAACCAATACAAGCAAGGCGATCACACATACACCTTTAGGTGTTTGAGTATGTTAAGCATATACATACGAGAACACACATACATATGTACATATATGTGATAATATATATCTAAAACAAAAAAAAAAAAATGAATAAAGCGAAGTAAAAAGTGAGTCAGCGGAAAGCGGAAAAATCAGCAGCAAGGAACGTTCTTTGGTGGGGGGAAAATTGCTTTTGCGCGCCATTTATTTGTGGTCTGGTCGGGTGGTGCGCTTTATGTGACAGCAGAGCCTTAAATATATAGCAAAGTCTATGATTTATGCGAGTGCAGGAATGTGCCGTTATATGCTCGGTGCGCACCCCGAAGCTGGCACTTGGCTGCAAAGCGATTTGTTGTGCGATGCGATTCGGTTGCATGTCCCAAAATATTACAAATGGATAATAACGGGAGTATAGCGCTTTTTTTTAATGTTGCACGCCAAATTCTAGGCGCTAAATTTTAGCTGCTTTAAGAATATTTCGCGGACTATTTTTTGTTTTCTAGGCGGAGGGTTTCACAAAATTTGCAAAACCAAAAGTGTAGTTCAGTGATTGTTTAGTAGTACGAGTATCAAAATGAAATTGCTGCCTCACGTTTGCTGTGTTGCATGTGGCAAATTGGATTTATCGGCGCTTTTGTCTTTTGGCATGTAAATTAATACGATTTTCTCGTAATTATGCGTGCATACATACACACATGCATGCCTACATATGTACATATAAGTACACACACACATAGAAAGCAGCTTACACAAACATCAGTGCATTAGCGCATGTGTATTTCAATGCGAAACAACAACAATCTTAGTAATACAACAACAATCCTAACAGCAATAACTACTAATTGTGTGCCTTTAATGCGGTTGTTGTTGTTGCTTCCGGCCTCTGGTGGCTACTCTTAATCGCACAGCTTTGCATCGCTCCTTTGTCTTGCCGGTCTTTGTCGTTTCACTGTGGCAACATACATAAACATCGCTAATGGTATTCATTAAAGCGCAATTGCATAATTGAACGAATTCCATTTAAATGCAGCGAGTTTTAATGAAGTTACAGCACACAAACACAAATGCAAACAATACATCGATGCAAAATGTACACGCATAAATGCCTCGAGTGTACATGTACGTGCGCACGTATGTGTGAATTGCAGCAGTAGTTATGAGTTCTTGTGTGTATGAGCCTTTGACTTGAACCAACTGGAAAGAAATTCGATGTCATTGCGTGAGCAATGGAGTAATCCAGATTTCATTTAAATAGCTTCGACGCCATCAATGGCTTTGGATATTGTATTACATCTACCACCCCTAGATCTCTTCTGCAAATACTCAGCGGTATGTTCCGCTTTAAGGCTCAGAGCTCACAAGGGAAGACTGTCACACATGGACATTCAACCACCTTAGGCTCCTATATGGATATACCCAGTGACTATGATTATCACCCTCCCATTTTCTGCTTCGAAAGGAATTTCTTAATGAAAATCCCTTCAATGTAGACTGACTTGAAGAAGATCCACCACCCAACACACCCAATAAGATCTACACGGAAGAATCTAAAATGTGCACCGGTGTAGGATCAGGGTTATATTGCGTAGAGCTTTCTATCAGATAATCCTTTAAACTACCGGATCACTGTAGTGTTTTTCAAGCGGTAATAAACGCTATTCATGAAGCCTTAAAACGGTTAGAGATAAACAGAATATCATCAACAGATATTTGCATTCTATCAAACAGCCTAGCTGCCCTACGGGCCCTGGATGCGTTCCAAATATTGTAACATCAAGGAGTGCCTTACTTTGTCCCTAATCTCTTATTGAGATGGCCAACCAATATCGTATCATCTTTTGCTGGGTTCCAGGCCAAAGAGATATACCAGGGAACTGTAGGGCTGACCAACTTACAAGAAAGGGTATCTGTATGCCAAACATACATAAGTAATTTTATGGGGGTACCTCTCGCAACTTGTAAGCTTCTTATTAATTTCTGCAAATCAAAGATGGCTTAGCGTTAACACCTGTGAAATTTCTAGGCGATCATGGCCAAGGCTAAATCTACGTTTGTTCAAGAATATTACAATATAAAATCGAGTAGACTTTAAATTAGGACCTTAGTAGGGGCCCTCACAGGACATTGTCTCATAGAAAATCACGCAAGGAGATTAGGCGTTTACACGCATGATTTCTGAGGAGCAGTTGGAAACCTTCAACACCTTTTTTGCACATGCCCGGCTCTGCCGATCCTACTTCTTAATGAATATAGCTAATCTACATACTTAAGGTGTCAACAACCTTTAGCGCTTTGTCAAAAGCTCAGGATGGTTCAATATGGAAAGGGAAATGTAGCGCAGCCCCTGTGGCTCACAACGGACCCATTTCGTTGCCTTAGCGACATCGCTGTCTCTATGTATGATGCACCTGCCAAACCTTACCTTACCTATGGTAAGTTTGACGGATATTTTCTTTACCGATGGGTTCTAGTATGAAATCGACTGCTTGATCTCCAGGCTGATAGAAATGCTAGCCTTAAAGGCCTCCCGATTAATTACTTAACTGCAACGTTCCGACAAGAGGTGGTTTTAGTTCTGGTTAAGCGGGGAGCCTGCTTTAGAAGCTTCAAAAAATCGATTTTTTCGTGGATTTTATTGGGAAGGAAAGAAATATTCGATTGAAACGAAACCTTCAGGTGTTTTTGTTATATATTTCAACAGTCTTCTCAAATTTTTTCATTAAAATAGATGTCATATTATGCCTGGTGCAAGCATTTCGCCGAGGCGCCTCGAGTGCGCATGTGTCTGCGGCGGGAAAGGTGCAGGTCGCAATTGTCATCTGAAACCAAAAAACCCAAAAAAATGTTTATTTTAGTATAGTATAGCTTCTAGTTAAACCAAGGAAATTAAACAAAAAGTGAGAAATTCAACAATTTTTCACTAGTTAAAAAAATCATTTTTTTGGAAAAACTAATTCACTTTAGATTGTTGAAAAAGTGGGTTAATCATAACTTTCTTAAGGTTTTTTAGGTTCAACTAGAAGAGAATTTAGTTCCGAATATAATCAATGTTATCTCGTTTCGATAGGACGTTTAACGTTTTCCCTATCTTTCCCGCCAATTAGGAAAAATCGTAAAAATAAAAAACCGAGAAATCGCATTTCGGGCGATCCGGCCGCTCGTATACCTGCTCGGAGCTTGCTCACAATTTCTTCTGTAACTTCGAAAATATTTTGAATTTGCTTCTGAAATTTCGAGGACACATTCTTGGATAGTTTGGAAAGACACTTATGGAAAAAAAATCGATTTTTTGAAGCCTCTAAAGCAGGCTCGCCCCTTAAAGACGGCATCAATGGCTATAAGACTTTCGACGCTATTCGTCTACTATAGACATAGATTATTATTTTGTGTATGGGGCCCGCGCGATTATATGAGAAACACCATACCATTATTTTTGGGCTCTCACATTTAATGATTTTCAGAGAATATTGCGGCTGATTTTCGGTGCCAGGTGGACGTCTAGCATATTGTCGGGAACGCGTGCCACCATACCAAACTATTTAATACTCGTCAGTTCATGAAATATTGCGCCACAAGTCAGCTGCGCAGCTTGCACGTTTTATTGCAAGCTTCAAACGTTTTGTCTCTGTTTTGGTGTCAGGAGTGGCTGCGAGATGCTAATCCAACATTACCTAGCCTTTTACGTATAGTCATGTCAGAAACATTTAAGTTCATCTCTTTTTTAATTTGTGTGAGTGACTCATGGCATTCTCTTTCGAGCTCTTTAAAATCCTGCGATCGTCTCGCAAGAAAATTTTCGTTTTTCTCCTCTCTCTTCCGGCTTCTCCACAAATTTGCTTGAATTTGAAATCATTTTTGATGAGGGTGAAATAATATTTTGTACTTGTATTCTTTGAAGTGCAAAATGAGTTTTTAAAAATTGTAAATTTTTAAAGCGTTAACTTGCATTTTTTCTCAATCTAACTGGTATCTCACTTGCCTTGAGTACGACATCGGTTACCAAAAGACACATTCTCAAACATGTTCAGAACGAAAATGCCAACTTTTACGCGAATATTTCAAGGGTAACGAAGGGCCAGAAATAAAAATAAATAAATAAATAAATAATGTATTTCCATAAACTTTCGAGAGAAAAACGTTCATAGCCAACCTCTGTGCAAACACATGTTCCGAAGTACGAACTGATATAGAGAATTAAGGGAAATAAAAGAATGCAGGAACAGCAGCAGGGAAACTGACCCTACAAGCCAAGAAATGTCATACAAAAGTGCCAAAGCAAAACAAAAACAAAAACCTAGCGTGGCATATTTAAAGACAACATGGCGACTGGCGACTTCTTTGCGTCAAAACGAAAAAGTAGTTGAACAATCACAGATTGGATGGATGGCGACACGCGAGAAAAATGTGAGTGTTGCAAATGAAAGTGAATTTATGACACGGAGGCTAAGGGAACTTCCATAAGAAGCCAGAAATATGTAGCAATATTTGAAATATATTTGAAGAAATAAGTGGCAATTGTAGAGCATAAATCAGGGCTCCAAAGCTTATTACGACTGAGTTTATGATAAATTTCGAATAATTATTTTTTGAAAAATAGCCTACCTATATATTGGGTGGTCCAAAAAGTTTGACAACAAATTGCCCATATCTGGGCTTAATGTCAAAAACATCGGTAATACTGCAGCGCAATATGATATCATCATCATCATCATTATCATAGAAATTACAGCACGGGGTGAGCCGGTGCTTCCTTCACAATCGCGCTCCATACGACCCGGTTCATTGCGTCGCCTCTCCTAGCATTTGAGTAAAGCCATGTCAAGTGATCCTCGAAAATTTCACTAAGTCACGGATTTTAGGGTAAGATGTCTCGTTGTGTAGTCAAAGTCATGTTAACGCTGTTCTATAAATATTTCGCGCAAATTCCAATTTTAGCAATTGTTATTAACAATCAAAATTTTAAGCAAGATTAAATTGAAAAATTAATTACTCCAAAACTACAAAAGATAATGACGTGAAATTTTGCACACCATTCAAGTATTGTCTGTACTATTTTTCAAGAGTTAATAACTCTTTTTATTTTGACAAAAAGATAAATAAATAATAACTTTTTGTAATCAGTTGCATTTTTTCATGTTTTCTTCACGCTGTTAAACAATCGGACTTACACATAATTGTGCGGAAAACGCTTACCTTTAATAATCTGAAAATAGAATTTTGTACTTTTACTCCATTTCCGAGATATTGACTGTTTTGTAACTTGATGCGCTCGACGGTAGCAATGCTGCCATCGGCTGATCGGTCGCGCGGCGGCTTGAGGGACCGCGCAAACTGAAGCAGCGTGCACGTTTCTTTTTTCAGTCCTACTCAAAGTGCAGAAAGTGAGACGTCGGATAGCTCTATAGATTCTTTTGACGCACAAAGTTTGCGTGTGTAAAACGCATCAGAATGTGGCTTTGAAAATTTATGGAATTAGGCATGAATTAAAAAAATGTAAAGTAAATTTTCAGGAGAATATGGGCGATTTGATTAAACAGTGTGTTTGCGAAAATTCGACGCCCCATTGTTTTTTGCGTGATTGGAAAGCATGTCCCGGAGTATCAGCAGTCATGGAACACATTAAACAAACTTTGACCGAAAATGAAGTTGAAGAAATCACATACAGTCAATGGGTGAACACTGACCGGTAACTGCTTAATTCAAAAAATTTCACGTGCCCATGAAGGGCGTTTGTAAACCTTTATGAGGCGTTCAAAAGCACTTTGTGGGAAGTGGCTAAATAAAAAAATCTGCATTTTCATTATAGTACATCATGCATGATTAAGAATATTTCCATTACAGATGCGAAAATGTGCAAGAAACAGAGAAAGCAGCAAAGTTTGTAGAAACGCTTGGTGCCGATTTATCTGCAGTCCGTAAGCATGATTTCTTATCGAAAATTCAAGTGGCGTATTTTATTGAGAAAAAAATACTGTATCCGATGAAGAATATGTTGTCAGTTAAGAAAATTACACAATCCAATCCCATCATTGGTCTAATACTCAAGCTACTCTCCATCCTTGTGTTATATATTATCGCAAAGATGGAGTAGCTTATCATCTTAGTTTTGTGATAATATCTGGAAAATTGACTCATGACGTGAATTCAGTCCAGTTATTCAATGCACGACATGCGAAGTATTTGAAAAAGAAATTTGGATGTAGAAATGTGAAAAAAAAAATTTTTTCGATAAGAAAGTACAAAAACAACTTTAATGTTTTAAATTTATGTCATCATAAGAATGATTTTGCGATCGACGCTGAATGGAATTTTTTCGCAACGTCTCATGGAAAAGGAGCGTGCGATGGAGTTGGAGGAGCTCTGAAGAGATTAGCACATAAAGTAAGTATGCAACGTGTAAGCGGGGATCATATAAGTAGCCTTGAAGCTCTCTATGAATGTGCAAAAATGCTTTCAAAACAATCGATTTTGATTTTTGCTCTTAACTTGAGTATGATACTCATGAAAAAAAATATCAAAGCCGCATCAAAGGAGGTGTAGCGATAAAAAATACGCGGCAATATCACCAGTTTCAACCTACGATTGGAAAAAAAATTCAAAGTCGAATTTTTTCAAAAGACGATTCTTTGTTTGAAAATACTATCAGCAAATAAAAGAAAGAAACGTAAATAAAACTGTCATATTATGGTAAAAATGTACTATAGTTGGAATCTTTCAGACTTTTAATACAATATAATTATTTTAATGAAATTAGTTGTACACTGCTTCAGTTTGCGCGGTCCCTCAAGCCGCCGCGCGACCGATCAGCCGATGGCAGCAATGCTACCGTCGAGCGCATCAAGTTACAAAACAGTCAATATCTCGGAAATGGAGAAAAAGTACAAAATTCTATTTTCAGATTATTAAAGGTAAGCGTTTTCCGCACAATTATGCGTAAGTCCGATTGTTTAACAGCGTGAAGAAAACATGAAAAAATGCAACTGATTACAAAAAGTTATTATTTATTTATCTTTTTGTCAAAATAAAAAGAGTTATTAACTCTTGAAAAATAGTACAGACAATACTTGAATGGTATGCAAAATTTCACGTCATTATCTTTTGTAGTTTTGGAGTAATTAATTTTTCAATTTAATCTTGCTTAAAATTTTGATTGTTAATAACAATTGCTAAAATTGGAATTTGCGCGAAATATTTATAGAACAGCGTTAACATGACTTTGACTACACAACGAGACATCTTACCCAAAAATCCGTGACTTAGTGAAATTTTCGAGGATCACTTGACATGGCTTTACTCATTTATAAGGCGTACATCTACGTCAAAATCATCTGCTCAACTTCTTGGCGGTCGCCCATGCCGTTTAATATCAACAATAAGAGAGTTGGGGGTATTTTTCGGAATTCTGCTGTCGTTTATCCGAAGTAGGTGTTCAGACCATGTCAGGCGCTGAGATTTAGCGAAACGCATATTGTTGAGACCTGATATCAGCTGTTCGATCTTGCCATTGTATCTCTCAACCACTATAAGTCTTCTGGTGGTGTAAGAGAACCTTTGGCAAGACATGGGGTCTAAGACCGGCGACTGTACACTGTACACCCTAATTAGACCCATTATTACACACGCCTCTGTAGTATGCTGGATGTCCACAATGGTTAATTCCAGATTGAAACCCCTAAATAGACTACAGAGAAGTGTGTGCTTGGGTATCACAAGTGACATGAGTACGCCGTCTGATGATGCCCTCAAAGAAAGCGATGAAGGCGGCATACAGGCTCAAGTTAAACGGAGTCTGGGAAAATGAAGAAAGCACTGACCACTGTCAGATATACCACCAGTTTACGGAGCGGTGCACACTGTTCTCGATGGCAGTGGACAATCGGGTGCCTATCGTTAGCTTCGATAGGAAGTATGATGTTTTGATCCCAGATAGAGATCTATGATTAAGTCCAGAGAACCTATTAACGGGATATGAGCACACTTTCTACACCGACGGATCCAAAACCAGTGATGATAGCGGATAAGGATGGTACTTAGACGAATCCACTAAGTACTCCTATGCCACAGAACAAATTGCTACATCTTGAATGTGGCGTACTGGCTAATTGAAAAAAAGTGGAGGAGTAACAGTATTGGAATTTGTAGTGACAGTTAAGCTGCACTGAAAGCCGTTGCTAACCCACGCTGTTCTTCGCAGTTAGTCGGTGATGTAAGACGAAACTGAGCAGGGTTGCAAAACACAACAAAGTTATTCTTCTTTGGTATTACAGAGAACGAGTTAGCTGATAAACTGGCTAATGAAGGCTGTGCAAGTATGCCACTAGACCCTGAACCCTTTCTAGATGTCAATTGCCCATCGATTCCACTATGGATTGACGACTTCATGAGGTCTACCCATATAGGACGTTGGTCTGGGTTGAACTCGTGCAGAGTAGCCAAGTATTTTGTGAAATAACCAAACAAAAATTCGCGACCTTTCTTCGAAATTTCATCAGAAAGGACCTGAGAGTACTGGTGGGTGTAATCTCAGGGCACAACGCCTGTGGTCAGCATATGGCTGCCATGGGGGTCTTAGACAGCTCGATATGCCTATCCTGTATTGTAAATGACGACACTGCAGACCATTTTCTCTGTATCTGTTCGGCGCTTTCTTGAATGAGACTTTGGATATTGGGTTGTGTTGTACTGAGAATGGATAAAGTTTATACTCTTCCGGATCTATTAAGATTCATCAATGAATCCAAGAGATTTATGGAAGACTGGCCAAACTAATTTATCCGTCTTTTCACCCACTTTTTATCACTCCTATCTCTATTCTTTCTACTGAAATCTACCCGGGTGTTGTAAAGCGTTTTTCAGTAAGATCGCTCCAACTTTTTTTTTGAATAAAACACAAACGGTTTGACTTTTTTAACTAATTTTTTTTTATTATCGAGTTTGAACATATACATTTAAGTATAAAATTCGATTTCTTTTGCATGACCACAGCGTGCACGTTTTACGAAGTCCAATCGTTAAACCCAATTTTCGACCACTCTTTTGCATAAATCGGCCGAAATTCCAGCAATTTCGCGTTCAATATTGGCTCTGAGCTCACAAATCGTCGCCGGCTTGTTACTGTAGACCAATGACTTCACACAACCCCAAAGAAAATAGTCTAGAGGCGTCAAATCACACGAGCGCGGCGGCCATTCGACCGGTCCATTTCTGGAAATGATGCGCTCATCGAACTTACTCTTCAACAAATCAATTGTAGCGTGTGCTGTGTGGCTTGTGGCCCCGTCTTGTTGAAGCCACATGCCGTCTAAGTCCATACCATTCAATTGCGGCCAAAAATAATCGTTTATCATGTCGCGTTATCGACTTCTATTCAGAGTAACGTGGCGATCATTGAGCCAAAAGTGAGCTTCATCACTGAAGATGATTTCTTGGAAAATTTATAAATTTTCTTAAAAAATTTGCATGATTATTTTCATAAAAAATTTGCACGATTTGCAATCGTTGCTCAAGTGTGTAGCGTTCCATGATGAAATGTATGCTAATGAAGTTTACAAATGACAAGCGAAAAATAAAAAATATTGCGTCGTTCGCCCTCCCTATTGGAAAGAAGTTGAACCGCACCTATTGAAAAACGCTATACCATGGTTTCCTAAATGAGTGCTGGACTTATCCAACACCCCACAAATCTAATATAATGTAATCTGTGGTTTTATTTCCCAACGCTGGACATTATCATTAAAAGGGTTGTACTGTTTCTGCACTGCTGTTGAGACACGATACAGCATGCGTTCCTGTCGGCCACTGGCCCGTGGTAGTTGCTATTGTACAATTTCAAGCAATTCTGGTCGTCATATGCGAGGGTCGGGTCATCCGGGTAAGGCTAGATGGCACTCCTGACACGTATCGATGTTATGTTTAGTTAGTAGCATATCTTGGAAGATAACACATCAAGTTTTAGCCATCGGTCGGTATATTACTTTGTGTTTGGAAGCTGAGGGATTTTCCTTTTTCCAACGCACCAACTCACGCCTCAGGAGTTGTGGTAAAAAAATTAATGGAAATATAGTCTCAACTCATTTCACATTCCTATTATCCTATTATCCTGACTAGGCTCTCTCGGATCTCTAAGGCTACTATTTCCACCATTGGAAGAATTTGACTGCCTAGCCCTCTTTTCCCAGCGAAATGGGTTTGAATTACTCCTTGGACTTATCCTTGGCACTTATTGAGACATAAGAGCCTCACCCGGGAAATTTTAACTCGAAAAAGAAAATATTTTTCGGACATCCAAAAGCGAACTTCTTCTTAAAAGTGGACCACCCCATCATAACTCTTGACACCAAATAAGTGGACCTCATTTAAAAAAGCTGTAAAAAAAGCGATTATTCAGTGTCGCATGAATTAACAGATAATAATTCAACTGGAGATATCTTCATCTACGAAGCTCTGCTGCGGAATGAAATAGAGTTATTGCTTTTGATGATAATCTGTGAAGAAAATTCGATATAAACTAATTAAAAAATATTGGAGGACAACGCGACGTGAGTTGAACGTTTTCAAATAGGAGCAGAATCGGCTTTGATGCTACACAAGGCGCATCTGGGTGTTTGATGGGATTGAACTAAGAGATTCAAACGTATCCGTAAACATTCGTTTCTACGACAGTCGATTCTTTTTACCGGAGTGATCCGCTTTTATATCCAGCCAAACGACCAGCCAAACGACCAACCGAGCGTCCTCGGTAGTCTAGCGTAAGTGCTTTAGCCTGTCATCCTAGATGTTGTTGGATCGAATTCTATCAAAAGACCTTAGTCTTACTATGTACTATTTGTATAAATAAATAAAATTCCACGTGAAGCACGATCCACGCACTTTTCAAGATTTACCTACTTTCCCTCTTTCTAATAACTTTCCATCCCAAAAACATTTTCAGACTGACTCCACAAACCTAAACTTATCCTTTCCATCCTCACTCCCGCACAATAGTCATCGCATTATTTGCATTGTGGCAAGGAGGAGGGCAACCGTGGTAAAAACGCAGACACATCAACTTTAGCGAAGTCCTCAACCATCTGTGTGATCCTTCTGGCAGAAAAATGTAAAATACAAATGGCGGTTCAAGCAGTAAAAAAGCGATGTTCCTAAGTTTAGGACTGGTAACGGCAGGCTAATCACCTACCCTGTCAGAAATCATATAGATTAACGTAACCAACGCAAGACAAAATGTCGAGGCCCTATGCTCCCAAGAGGAGTGAACAAGGAAAAAAAATATCTAGCAAAGGACTGTCACTCTAGCAGCATTCCCGTACATGCGTGGAAAATGTCTATGCTATGAGAAGGATTGATTCGCAAACGGCGCAGGCTTATTACAAGCAGTCTGCTACGAAGAAACGTAAAGGTCAAGGCTCATCTGGTACCACTAAGGACCAATAGGTCTATGTATCAGCCAGGTCAACCTAGCCTAACCTACAACAACAAGCCGCGAACATTCGTCACTAGAAAGAGTGTTCATTCACAATTCCAGATCACATACACCTTTGATAACTAGGCAGAAATTTAGAAGACTTGACTGACAAGTTTCAATGCATCCACCATGTAGTTGTATATAAGAAAGTTTTGACCCTGGCCCGGTAATGCCTTACTTGCATAGATCTCTACAGAATTATCGTAGTGGAGTGAAACTGAATTCAATAGAAGTTGAAAAGGATAATTAAACCAGTTTTGGTAGGCAACTCAGAAGTTTTAGAGTGATGGAGTAATAGCTTTTGTGGCGTTACTCCGAAAATGGCAAAGCTTTACCACTCGACCACTCGAAAATGTTCTAACTCTGCGAAAATTCGTTACAAAACTTTTTGGACTACCCCATGGTTTATTAGGACGCAATGAAAGCGAGTGTTGGGCAGCCAACGAGACAAAGCTAAGATAAGGGAAGGAATGTGTGTGTAAAGTAGGCAGCCCATTAGTCTGTCCGGCAAGTTGACAGACTTCGTGTGAAAAGCATGCAGGCAGAGCTATCAAAAAGGACAGTAAGTCGCAGCGGGCAGTCCATCAAAGTTGCCAACCCAGTCAGTCGGGCATTCGGTCAGTCATTGCGAAGGACAATTGTTTATTGCAAGCGTTGCTGAATGTATGGGTGGCAAATGCGGGTGTCGTAAATTCTACGCAGAATTTCGCGCACTTTGAATTCGCTGCTGACATTACTGCCGTTGCTATGGCTGTCGCTGCTGTGAGTTGTGGGTGGACAATCAAATAAATGACAAACACGCTTCGCTTGCCAGGCTGAATTATGTAGTAGGCGGCGTTCGTGTGTGGTAGCTCTTTTGAATGATTAAACAGAGCAGAGAGGAGTTCGTGCGCAGTCAGAGTTAATTAGTTGCTGGGTAGGAGGAGTACGGAGGTGGTAGCGTTGGAGCGCCGTTGATGGACGGGGACACTAATAAGTTTTATAAAGTTCATCAACGTACAGAAAATTATTTATAAGATTAATATGCACATTCAACTTTTCAGTCTCCTCCCTCGCCTGCAGACGCAAGTAATGAATAAACAAGTGGGCATGCACATATTCATAACTGCACGCATACATACATACTTAGCGTATATTTATATTTATATTTCCAATGAAATCGCTCGAAGTGATGCAATTTGCACTTTTAATTAAATTTAGAACAAAGGGATTTGTAGATTTAATGAGAAGTTGCATTTAAAACAATAAAGCTATTTAGCCCCACACCCTTACACACACACTCTCTCAAATTGCTTACAAGTATCTGCAAATGTACTTATAATTCCAAACAGCTTCAGCGATGGATACAACTTGATTTAGGAGGCATTGTTTTCGGTGGAACAATGAAATAAATCTAAAGTCTGAAAAATTATTTATTTAAATATCAAAAAACGTAAAAGTCCCATGCATACTCATCATCATCATTCTTGGCTTGACGGTCCGGGTTGAACCTTGGCCTCCCTCAGTAGCTTCGACTATGAATCTCGATTCTTTGCAGACATTCTGCAGTACAAACATCCTGGCGTCGACATTAACTGTGTCAATGCAGATTTTCCTTGGGTCACTCTCCTCTATAATCTTGTTTTGCAAATTCGTTTAGATTCATCTTCAGAACATATTCTATCTACACTTTGATGGTACAAAAAAATTATTTGTTTGTCTTGATTTTGCACCTAAATTTGTTCTATGACCAAAAAAAATCACATATTTTTTATTTAATATTTGCCCATGTTGCCAGCGCTTTAAGACCCACCCTGAAATTAGAATAGTAAGAAATGCATTTTTAAGCTGCAATTTGTGGAGCCGTAGCCTTAACGCAATATCCGTAACCATAACCATAGCCGCAACATTACAGCATTTGACGATTAGTCATGCCGAAATCATAAATAGCTGATATTGAAGTATAATAAGTCAGTTAATGTTTCGCAGTTCATTTCTAATATTCAAATATGTAACGTAAATATCAAAATTAATGTAAGGTATTTTACAGCTGCTTAAAGGCTTAAGACGAAAAACCAAAATTCAATAGATACATACGGCTACGGTTATGTTTACATGTTATGTTGTTGTTGAGGTGGTTGAACATTTCTTAGCTGAAATGCTCCTAATTAGTGACCAGCACCATTTTAATACCACTATCTCGTGAAATGATGATGATGTGTTTTTTTTTTTTTTTTTCTTTCCAAGTCAGATCCATTTAGTGAGGTCCAAGAATAGGAGCAAATCCTTTATCTCGATGACTGAGATCTCCTTAATTTGCTTTAGGAAAGGCTTACAGAAGGATCGGAGTCGTGCCCTGGCTAGTCCCGGACATTCACATAAATAGTGGAACAGACTTTCCTTCGCCCCTTCCGCTTGACAGCTTCTACAGATAGGATTGAAGGGTAGATTGAGTCTAGCTGCATGATCCCCTACTTTCCAATGTCCTGTAAGGGTTGCAGTGATCCGTGAAATGTTTGGCCGAGAGCATCCTAACAGGTCATTCGTCCTTTGGATTTTATATGACGGCCATGTGTTTTTTGTTGTGATACATGTAGGTATTTGCTTCCATCTTCTTTCGGCTAAAGCATGATAGTGTGAAGCAATAGATGCTTTTAGTGTGTTCAGTGGGGTGGAAACTGCCACCGCCTCTGCTATGTCTAGTGTTGAGCCCTTTCTTGCTAGCTCATCCGCTATCTCATTGCCTCGTATGTTCCTATGACCGGGAACCCATATCAGGGTAATTTCAAGCCAATGGCTGAGCAGTTTCAGCTCCTCTCTACACTGTAGGACCAGTTTGGATGAAATGTAGTTGGAGTCTAAGGCCTTAATAGCTGCATGACTGTCTGAGAAGATAGCTACTCTTGCACCAACTACCTTGTAGAGTTCTAGGGATTTGCATGCTTCTCTGATCGCTAAAAGTTCTGCCTGGAACACGGTGGCATAATCAGGAAGACGAATTGATTGAGATAGGTTGAGTGGCTCCGAATGGAAGCCAGCTCCCACACCACAGTTCATCTTAGAACCATCGGTATAGATTTCGATATCGTGTCTTCCAATCACCTCTCCTTTGCTCCACTCGGCTCTCGGTGGAAAGCGTACCGTAAAGCCTTTCTTGAAGTTGAGGTCGGGGACTGTGTAGTCTGATCCGTTTTTGAGCAGCGGGGGTCCCTGTAGGAGGATCTTGCTGTGACCGTACGGCCTTGTTGTCCAGCTTCCTATGTCTCTGAGTCTCACCGGGCTGCAAGTAGCTATTGTTTTAATGTGTAAATCTAATGGCAATAGATGTGTTAGTACATTGAGCGCTTCAGTAGGACTGGTGCTAAGCGCTCCTGTAGTTAGGATACACGCTGTTCTTTGTATCTTGTTCAGCTTAGTTTTGTTGTATTTCCTTTCTGTTGCAGGCCACCAAACTAGTGCCGCATATGTTAGTATTGGCCTTACAATGGCTGTGTAGGACCAGTTGGATAATTTTGGTTGGAGACCCCATTTTTTTCCCAACATTCTCTTACATGTGTAAAGTGCTATGTTCGCTTTCTTTACCCTGTACTCTACGTTGGACTTCCAGCTGAGTTTGGGGTCCAGGATAACCCCTAGGTATTTGGCCTGTTTGGTTAGCGTGAGGCTGACGCCGTTTAGTTTTGGGAGATTAAAGTTTGGCACCTTGGTTTTCTTGGTGAATAGCATCAGTTCAGTTTTTCTCGGGTTTACGCTTAAACCACAGTCCGTGGCCCAATTGCTGAGTAATACCAGAGCTCCTTCCATAATCTCACTGATTGTGGTTGGAAACATTCCTGAAACCATAAGCACTATGTCGTCCGCGTACGCCACCACTTTAATTCCCTTTTGGTTAAATTTGGTGAGGATGTTGTTGGCGACTAGTAACCACAGTAGAGGGGATAAGACTCCTCCCTGAGGGGTTCCCCTGTTGACAGAGCGTTTTATCGTGCTGCTGCCTACCTCACCGATGATTATTCTACAATAGTTTTGAGCATGTTCTCTATCTATTCGTTGAGACCTGTGTCTATGCCTAACATGTTAAGAGCCTCAATTATGGATCTTGTGGTGACATTGTTGAAGGCCCCCTCTATGTCGAGAAAAGCGACTAGTGAGTATTGCTTGTATTCTATGCTCCTCTCAATCGCACTTACAACCTCGTGAAGAGCTGTCTCTGTGGATTTTCCTTTGAGATAGGCATCTTGAGATGGTGAAATCGTTGAGTCTGTAATCTTTTCCCTGAGATATACATCCAACAGTCGCTCGAGAGTTTTGAGGATGAAGGAGGATAGGCTGATGGGTCTGAAATCTTTCGCTGTATCATGACCGCGTCTACCAGCTTTAGGGATAAATATCACTTTTACCCTCCTCCAGCTCTTTGGTATGTGCCCCTACATGTTATAGTGCGGACCATACGTTTGATCAGATAAGCTGATTGCTTTGGTTACGGTTATGGATACAATACGGCATCACTAATTGCAGCTTTAATCCCCTTCTTAACCGTTCTCGCAGCAACAAAAAAAAGCATTACCCTTAAGTAGGCAAGAAGGTATCTGAGTAACTTTATATATACTACTTGTATGGCTTTTGGGCATTTTGTCTCATATTTTGAGTGAAATTGCTGCATATTCCCTTAGTAAATACTTAAGCACAGATTTTAAATACTTTCCTGAGCTGTTCATGGCCTTTTTATGTTACTGAAGGGTCTTTGAAAAGCGACGCCTAGATTTCAGTAGTGAATAATTTCCAGACGGTATCTTTTCTATGTCATCTTTGATATTTTTCAAGTTCACGACAGAATAGCGCGTTGAGACTATTCAAACTTATCATGCAAATGGTCCAACGTTAAGAACAACACAAAATTCGTGATTTTTTTTGGTGGAAATAATCGTCCGAATGAGTCGACAATTCAGAGGTTGGTGAACAAGTTTCTGGTTCTGTCAAGGGTAAAAAAAGGACTGGCAGACTAAAAAATGGAACGTTCTTTTGAGAATATTGCTGATGTAGTGCAAAGTGTTGCTGAATAACCCTCTCGATGTTCTCAAGAATTAGGCATTCATGAATCGAATATTTGGCGGATTTTACACAAGGCCCTTTCAAATGCAGACTTCCGGTCAGTGGTAGAAGAAGTGCTCGGATCTCAAGCAGCTCCAAATCTGTCAAGCAAAGCAAAATAAACAAACAAAATATTGGAAAACTGGTTATAGAAAGGCGGCAGTTGTTCCGAAGCATAAAACAGAGACAAAGAAAAACACAAAAACAATGTACGAGTTGCCATAAATAAAGATTCAGAGATCTCGTTACCTGCTATACATTCCAAGAGCAATGTGTAGTTTTGAGCCACTGGATTTCACGTAGGCACCAGAGCCGGAACCGTGCTCGGTCCTGGAGCCACCTGTGGGAATGCGAAAACAGTGTTTGCCGGACTTATTTTCAGAGGTTGACCACAATTGAGCTTCTGGCAACACCACACTGTATTTCTCTTCAAGTACGACTCCTGATGGCATGGAGTAAAGGGCATGGAGAGGGTTGTTGGATCGAGGGCTATCCTTTCTCTAACGCTTTTAGGGCACTCCTTGGATGAAAAATCAAGTGGTGATATACTAAGCAGAGCATCTAATGCTGGGTCTGAAGTGCGTTGTAGTCTCGATAAGATTCTCCTGACTCCCACGAGAGAGAGTCTACTCATCCAGACCACTGATGTATAGGTGAAAATAGGTCTTATCATAGCCGTGTAGATCCATACGATCTTGCTAGCAAAAAGATCCCACGTTTTCCCAAAGACACCTTTGCACTGCCAGAAGGCTGTCAGTGATTTGGATGTCTTTGCTTCAGCGTGTGACTTCCAAAGGAATTTACTATCGAGGATTACTCCAAGGTATTGGATTGCTTGGGATAGCATGATTGTGACTCCTTTTAGATTAGGCAGAACGAGTCCATCAAGCTTCCTCCATCTGGTAAAGAGGACAATGCCAGTTTTCGTGGGGTTTGCCGATAGCCCATTATCACAGCAATCATAACCAGAGTGTTCTACACTTTTCTACAGATGTTCATAAGCGAAAGGGCCATCAACCAACAGGCAACGTCGACCATTTAAGGTGGTGAGTAGAGGATCGATCACCATGCACCAGATTAATGGAGACAGCACATCACCTTGGGGATGACACAAGCAGATGTTCTTCTACTCGCAGCGTAATGATTCTTTGGGCTAGCATTGAGCGAATCCAATTCCATGGCAGAGCTAAATATTAAATAAAAAATATATAGACCTGTGACCCCTTTTCATGGTCATGGAATAATTTTAGAAGGCAGCATCAAACAAATTTTTTTTTGTGTTTAGGGACCATTGTAATCTTCATCTATGATGACAGTCGGTTCTGCGTTACCGGCTCGACCCGTATTTATGTCCGGCCAGGACTGTAATTCCCCAAACATTTATGGGAAATATTTACGCTATTACAACAACAACACATCAGAGCCCTGGAAGTTCAATATCAAATATCGTGAAATATAAAATATCGTTGACTTAGTCTCAAGTGCTGCTCTTCATAGTGACGTCCAGATAGAGACACAAGAAGACGAGCCTATATCATGAAAGCTGGCTACAAATATGATGAATCTATACGTGGGTGAATACATAGAATTGATCCTTTATGGATGCCGCCCTGGGCCCTCCCGAAGTAATATAGAAAGCAGTTCCGGGGAGGGTGCCTCCCCAGAAGGAGAAGAGGGATCGTTTTAGTGGCCACACCACACGATGCAGTAGACGACGGTCACTGTAAGTGCGAAGGCATTTGAACCCCACTTCACCCACCCACAAAAAAAAGGGACGTCCAGTATAGTAACGTTTTTTATAAAATATCCGCTTCACAACTTTTCCTTGAAGAAACCATTTTTTAGAGGACGCACTAAGCGAGAAAATTTCATCAGCAATTTAAATTTGTGCTGAAAATATTTTTTTTGCTATTCCACATTTTAACAGCTGTGGATTTTTGCAATCACGGTTTTTAATCAAAAAATTCAAAATTCGAATTAAAAAGAAAGGTTTCAACAACATTGGGTATAAAAAGCTATTTAATATATCGAGAAATATACTGTACTTCCATGCAGTATATAAGTTTAAAATTAAAGTCTCTAGACAATTAGTCCAATTTGTTGGAGTTATGAGGCCGACCAGCTTAAAATTAAAATTTGAAAAAAAAAAATTGGGTTCGCATAAAATTGGGTACCCATAATTTTTAGAACTCCCTACTTTGCTTTAGTTGTTATGGTTTTCAGCGCTTTATATGAAAGGAGTCAAATTACTTACTCTTTTGGTGGGAAAAATTTAGTTTTATCAAGGATTTTCTCGAACGAAATTTTAAAATTGACTAATAAATTCTTTTGTTCCCAAGAAAAAATGTTGGATAAAAATATTTTCTATTTGAAAATAAAATTCTTTTTTGTGGAAAAGCAGAATGAGTATATGAACTTCAAAATTTCCAAAGATTTTTCAGCTTTTGTAAACTTTGTGAACCTTCAAAGTTTCTCTGTGGAAACCAAAGAATTAGATAAAACTCCCTTGTCTTTTTCGTAAATGAGAATTACTTTGTGTATTGTTAAATGTCAAATCATTGCATTATGATTCCAAATTTATCTACACAACTCGAAGGTACTTCACGCATTTCTCATATCTATGATATTTTTTCCTTTTGAGCGATATATATCTCGCATTGTTTTGTAGCAAAAGAAACCCCAAAATCTGTTTTACCTTCGCCATTTATTTTAAGGCATTTTATGATAGCTTATCGCATCAAAATTACACAAATTTCTTTTTGGCGCTGTAATTCGGTCACCGTGCACTCTCTTAGCATTTTCTCATCTTCCTCTCTGGGCCCCTTTGTATTATCGTTTTTTGGAATTCTCTGCTTTACTAAATTTCTCTTTTTATTTGAGTATATATTTTCTCTGTTTTTTCTCTTTCTAAAACGTACCACGCACCGGTGAGAGCCAACCCATTTTTTGACAATTGAAGTAATCTTATTTACACACACACTTACCTTCAAACAATAACAGAAGTTATTTTTTAATTTTTTCTCCTCTTCGATTTGCTGTCCTATCCTTTGCGTGACTTTTTAAGGTAGATAAGCGGTAAAAACTATTAACCCTCTAAGCCCCAAAGAAAATATTGAAACTAATAAATGTACTTTGTTTATGCTTTGGGTATCTAAAACGCCAAAATATATAAACAAAGATTGAGAGTTTAGAGACCAAAAAATATTGCTACTACCTTACTTGGCAAGTACCAAAAAATATTATTAAAGTCATTTTGAAGTTTTTTTTTCTTTTTTTGAAAGAAATTATGATCGGTTGAATTTAAAACTTTGTGTCAGTTACATAAAACTCAGAAAAATTGAAATGAGAATATTTTAATATAAAAATACAAACATTTAAACAAGGTGGCGCAAAATTATTCACCCTATGGAAAGATTTATATTTTTTGTAAGTGACGTCGTGACGCTCGTGAACTAGGCTGCTGCAATATATAATATTTATACAAACAGACAAGCAAAATAAAGATTTTCGTTAATGAAAATAATTGTTTAACTAGAGAAAAGGTTATTCAAAGAAAAAATTGGATGATTAATTTTGCGCCACCCTGTACTACAATAAATATTTCGACCACTTAAAATACCTTTTGGATTAGTAAAAACATTTTTGCAAAAACAAAACTGAATGATTAATTTTGCGCCACCCCGTACTACAATAAATATTTCCATCACTTCAAATATTTTGGTTTTTTGTTTTTTTTAGTAAAAAAAGTTATTCGAAAACAAAATTGGATGACTAATTTTGCGCCACCTTGTACTACAATAAATATTTCCACCGCTCAAAATACCTTTTTGTTTAGTAAACAAATATTTGCAAACACAAAACTGGATGATTAATTTTGCGCCACCCTGTAAATATTTTCATCACATCAAATAACTTTTTTTGTTAGTAAAAAAAGTTATTTGAAAAAAAAAATGGATGATTGATTTTGCGCCACCCCGTACTACAATATATATTTCCATCACTTAAAATAATTTAATTTTTTTTTGTTTATTGAAAAAAGCTATTGGAAAACAAAATTGGATGATAAATTTTGCGCCACCTTGTACTACAATAAATATTTCCATCACTTCAAATAATTTTGTTTTTTGTTTAGTACAAAAAGTTCTGAAAAAACGAAATTGGATGATTAATTTTGCGCCACCCTTTACTACATTAACCCTTTCGCTACTGCTGGGACACTGATATCCCACAGCATTTTCACTTCACCTTGAAACTTGCAATTTTCATGGAAACTCAACCAAAATGTCCTAATCAGTAGCTGCGAACAATACTTACAATTTACCGTTATCCGCTATCCACACTGTTTCAATCGTGTTTAGTTTTGATCAGTTGTTTGTGAGCAGTCGCTAATATTGCATCAAATTTACGCGTAATTTTGGTGAAATAATGCGTATTTTTATAAGAAGTGTTGATTTTTCTAAAGAAAAATATTGCCCTTTTACTGGTAAGTACAAATATATATTTTAATAAGAGTTTGGTGAAAAATATTCAGCGAAAATTAATTTTGGGATGCATGTGTCCCAGCAGGGCTTTATATGGGGACATATATGTCCCAGCAGTACGTTGTACATAATGTATCACACAGCTAATTTTTTTATTTTTGCAACTTCGTAGACAGCAAAAATGTCGAAATTAAATCGCGATCAAATTAGTCCATTACTTTAAGAAGATGATGATGAATCCATGGAATCAGGAACTGATTTTAGTGACGAAAGTGATGATATTTATAGTCCTGAGTTTGATAAAACCACTGGCAATGACGATTCTTCCAGCGATTTAGAGGAGACCGGATTGAGTGACGAGAATGGTGGCATAGACGATCAACCTGCACGAGGTGAGGAAGCCTCAGGCACGGTTATTTGGAGCACACCGAATGAGTCGTTTGTTTCAAGAAAATCAGTAAGTAACCACCGCGAATGCAAAATTGCAGTAAATATTGGGCGCCACTCAACCCCCTACGAAATTTTTCGCAAATTGTTTCCAAGAAGCATATCTTTGTACATTGCCCAAGCAATATATGCCACTCAAGCCAGTGAAACGGGGCATCAAAATGTGGCTTCGCTGCGATTCTTTGACTGGAGACACCTATGACACGAGTATCTATTGTGGAAAAGAAGAATCTGTCCTTGAAAGGACACTCGGCGAACGAGTTGTGAATGATCTTGCAGCAACGATTTCTAACCCTGGCGTGACACTTTGCTTTGATCGTTTTTTCACCACTGTTAATCTTATTAACAACATACAATATCCAGCTTTAGGAACATTTATGTCCAACCGGAAGAATGTTCCGCAAATACCAGAAAAATTGCAGCGAGGCGAAGCTATTTTCAAAGTTAATTCGGCGGGTACGAGGTCAAACTAAAACCCTTTAATTAATTTTTTAAGTAACTTTCTTGATAGCAGGTACCATAGCGGTAAAGTGGCAGGACGTCAAAGAGGTAATGCTGCTCAGTAACAACCACACTCTGAAATGAGCACTGTTAGACGCAAAATGAAAGATGGAACTGAGGCAGAGTTTCCATGCCCTGACATCGTAAAGATGTACCGCGCAATAATGAGCGGTGTGGACTTGGCAGATCAAATGTCGGGATTGTATGATATAAACAGAAAATCAAATAAATGGTGGAAAAAAGTATTTTATCGTGGCATGATGATGGCTGCTGTAAACACTTGGGTTATATATTCGGAGCTGAATAGGAAGAAACCTGCCTTCTTACCAGTGCTGGTCGAGATTGCTGAGTCGCTAATTGAAAAAGGAAAGGAATCTACCGTATTTAAACTATCCCGTCGGTCTGGAAGATCATCGAATAAGATGGAAGATCAGGTATAAATCGATGACAAATGTGGGGGATCATTTACTCATATAGCAGTCTAAAAGACGTCGGTGCGTAGCATGCGCCAATCGAAAAGTCGAGAAAAGAACAAAAATTATTTACCGGGCTTGTAATTTGCCATTCTATATACAATGTTTTGCTTCATCACATTCATAAAATAAATTAAAGTGCAAATCATATGTTATTACCAAAAAAATGTTTCTACTTTCTAGGTGTAGTTTGTACCCTGTTGGGACAAATATATCCCATTTTTAAATACTGTTGGGACACATATGTCCCACCTCAAAATACCGTTATCTACATAAGTTACAAGCTTCATCTGGTTTCTATGCCCATAAAGTACCAATGGGTATCCAAAAATTCAAAAATAAAGTTTGAGCAAATCCCCTGCAAAAGTCGGAACGAAAGGGTTAAATATTTCCATCACTTCAAATAGTTTTGTTTTCTTGTTTATTAAAAATAGTTCTTCGAAAACAAAATTGGATGATTAATTTTGTGCCACCATACAAAATTTTAAAACTCAAAATCAGCAGTCAGAATCATTTTTTCATATTTTTTATCGCCTCATGAGCTTTACAATACCCACAAACTTTTGGTTAAGTCACATTAACGACTGATATTGAATTTGTTATCGAAAAATACAAACTGGCCATCAGAGTGTTAATGGAAGGCAGATTGTTGGGCGAACAACAATTTTATACTGATCGCATGTACATATGTATGGTACATATATGTACACACACACATACATTTACTTTGCTTTACTGGTTTATTATCAGCAGGCAGTTTACTTATAAAAAGCAGCCGGCAGCTCAGTTGCTCAGTGAGAACGCGCCTGCAGTACAAGCCTTTTAAAGATTTAAATCGCAAAACCGAAAATTTTCGGTATACCAAAACTTCGTTAACCCTAGAACGTCATCCTTATTTATTGTACACTAACGACATCCTTCGTCATTTTGACTACGATGTATTTTAAAAAGCTGTAAAAAAAGTTGTCAACAAAAATAGGTATCAAAATTGATTTGTTATTTTTATTTAGATACTTTAAAATTGATATTTAACGAAACTCATAAAATTTTATTATTTTTTTGGCGTAAAATTAACATTGAATAGCCTTCTTTCAATTGGCATGGTTTTTTAAACAACTTATTATATAACATTTCAAATAAAAAATAAATCACATTTTTATCCATTAAGTCTTATAGTTTCTTATAAATAATACATTAAACTAAAAAAGGAACATTCGTTTTAAGATAAATTATTTCATATAAAGCATGAGTCACAAACTTCTATTTTGTGCTCGCCGCACAGCCTTTTCTTGCACTTTGCACAACCGACGTTTGTCATTCTTCGTTTAGCAGAAGGACAAACTGCGCATATTTTTCTTTTTCCAGTTGAACTTTTTAGTATTTTGTTTTCAGATTCTGTAGATTTATTTATTTGAAGCTGATTCTCGATATCATTTCTCACAGTGGATGTTATTGTTAGCATAACAAGCCTGTCCTTTAGTTGCTCTTTTATGAGTTCCGCAAAAAGTTTTTTCATAAAATTAACGCGATTTAGTGGCTTTTGACCACCTTGAAACACATTATGGGTATAAATTGTATATGAATTAATGAAAGCTATGTTTAAAATTCCGAAAAATTGACATAACGGCCATCTGTTAGTTTTTCTTGAACAGCTCATAACACTGCACATCTGATCGAATGTATCAACTCCTCCTTTGGTACTATTATAAAACTCCACCATGTTGGGTTTATTTGTATTGGAATTGATAGTGCCCTGTTCGTTACATGAGGATAAAAGATAAACCATTTTGTTTGGCTTCGGCTTATACGATAACAATGTTATGTTGCTGTCGTAGCAAAACATGGCCGAACCGCACTTACGACCCTTTTTTTCTTTTAGCTGAACTGGAATTTCTCTTTTATTTGACCGAAGAGTGCCGACAATTGTCAAATTGTATGGGCTCTGCCCTAATGATTTTGCCAGAGGTATTGAAGTGAACCAGTTGTCCATTGTAATATTTCGGTTTGAGCCATGCACAGTTTTCGTAAGCTCTTTCACATAGAACTCTCCAAGAGGCATTGTAGTATTGTTCGAATTTTTGCCCAAATATGGAATTGCGTCCACCATATACTTGGTTCCACTATCACATAACATCACCATTTTAATTCCATCCTTGGCAGGCTTATTCGGGATATACATCTTGAAACTGCACTTGCCTCGGAAAGCCAAAAGCTGTTCGTCCACTGTAAGGTATGGACCAGCACTGTAATTTTACCTGCATTTTTTTACAAACATTTCCCATATTTTTCTGATGGGTGCGAATTTATCACCCACTAATTGCAGGCGCAGAGATTTATCGTCGAACCGCAGGCAGGACATAAGAAATTGAAATCTGGCTTTGGTAAGAACGCTTGCGTAGATGGATCCAGAATAACACCTGTCAAATAATTCCTCCACAGATAAATGCTGATCTTTTTTAACAGCGGTCAACACCAATATACCCATAACTGCATATATTTCATTTGCATTTGTGTTACGTCGTTGTGTCTGATCCGTATTTGCTAGTAAGATTGATTGGCGTTGATTTATTTCAACATTTGTCCACTTTACAACTTCGTCGACGATATCTCCTGTTATGAACAGTTTGAAACAGTCGAACGGATCAATTATGTTTTTACACTGACGGGTAGGCCCTCGACTTTTATGTACGATATTTAGCCCATAATGATGAGTTGTACCTTTAACTGATGACCATTTATGACCATTTTTCCCTCGAAATATAGTTACATGTAATAACGTTATCTTCATCCTCATCAGTTGCTTCATCTGATGAGCTGGTGTTTGCAACGAAATCCTCTTCCTCAACTTCTGTGTCACAACCTATTTCACTGTCATCGCTTTCAAATTCATCGTTGCTATCACAACAAGAGAGAAATTTCTCAATTTGTTTATCTGTTAGTGATTGTTGATTAGCCATTTTAGAGTTACGATAAAATTATTCGTACTAAAAAAGTACCCCGTCAAAACTGGAAGTTACACAAACGTCATCTTTCGTCATTTTGACTACGGCAAAAAATTATAAGCGAAAAAAAAATACTTACAATGTGCGTTGTTTGCTGTACGTCTTCGTCCACCAACAGCTTCTAACCAACTAACGCTATCAGAAAAATCAGACCAAAACAATCTAAAAAAACCGGTTTTAATTTTAAAATAAAATCGCGCGTAGTCATTTTGACGAAGGATGACGGAGCAGGGTTAAACATTTACAGTATAAATTCGCCTTGACACCAGCCGCAAAAACTTTGCATCGCATCATGCTTTATACCGCCCTCTGCTTGCCATATCTTAGTCTGTGTTTGGTGTTGCTGTATTTATACAATCATTACAATTACTGGATGAATTACGGTTTGCCTCAAGAGGATCCTATCTACGGTCTTGGTAACATGAAAAGCATAGGACATGAGCTACATTTCACGCCATAAACCAACGCCTCTACCAAAGTTTCCAGCGCAGAGTAACGCCGTTAGGTGGATTGATTTGTTCTTCTTGTGCGGCGCTTTCGCTATGGAACTGGATTCAGCCAAGCAAATATTAATCAAATATTTATCTACCTTTTGGTTCGACGCATAATAACTACTTATAGACATAAACTTTCGTTTTGGATAAAGTGTGCCATAATTCGTGCTCCTCATTGTGTTGGCCGTGACGGAGAATCTGGGGCGCACCAATGAAGAGTTGGCGCCGGATTTTGATAAGCTGCTTGCATAAATTGTGTGCATATTGAGTGAGCAAACTATTATATATGAAGAGGTGATTTGAGCGGTGAGCAGTAAATATTGTTTTGTATTTACAAAACTTGTATAGTTAGGAATTTAATTAACTTTTTCCCAACAGAGACAACTTCAAATTTACAAATTCACTCTGCGCCGCATTTGGTGCGCAAATTCACCTCCGATACCTTGGTTACGATACCTCATGAGCGGGGCATCTTTTTTAATCAGATTGATTCTGTCCCACGCGCTTCAGCCAAGGAACCAACGAACAGCATCACTCGAATACTTGATGAGCCGCGCAACTTTATTGCCCTGCGTTTTGGCAAAATGCAGGCAAACAAGCTCTACTTTCGCGCAACTATAGGCTCAGTCGTTTTCCACACACCGAAGTGTCTGGGGTTTTGAGCAAAATGAATTTCTTCATAGAAGCAGGTATTGGGATTTACTCAAGGGCAGTGGACAAAAGATGCAAATGCTCTAGCTGATAATTATTTATTCTCACGAAAAGAGACTTGCCAACTAAGTTTGTGTTAATTTAGTTTATAAGCAAATTATTTCCGCCATTGATGTAAATTAGAAAAATATTTCGTTGTTCCCTCGTAAAGTGATCTATATGAGGTTTTATGTTTTTTGTCAAAACCACTTTTTTTTGTTAAAAAATGTTATAAATTCTTATACAAACTTTAGTTATTACAATTTTTTTCAAAAGCGTAAATAAAATAATGACAAGCTGAAACTATGGCAGAGGAATGCAAAAACTATAATAATTTGAAAAGTGGCTCGGCACACAGCTACGTTCTTATTTTCTTTATGTAACGAGTGTCTTTATACATGCACAGACATTTTGTTGAAGCCACCAGTAAAACTTGATACCCATATTTTTGGTATTTCTGTTTAGCGTGGTCTGGCAAGTTGCACTAGTTTACAGTGATTTACGCTGAATATCCAGAAAACAGACTGATACTAATAAATAGAGCTGCGATGGTCATGAAAATGCATGTTGCATTCATATTTTGCATGTTTCGTCCATAAAAGCATATTTCGATTTAAAATGCATGTTTGCGTATTTTTTGAGTAATTTTAATTAAGAAATTTAAATCATTCTTCTAACCAAAACATAAATAAAAAAAGAGGTGGTCTGTAAAGTCGGTTTACTGACGATAGTTTAACGTGATAACGTCATAAGAAAATACTGATTGAATGGTTGCATTTTTCAAAAGAAAATTTTAATTTTATTTGTTTGTCCACGTCCACGTTTTGATTTATATCTCGAGACCCCAGTCACGGAGCGGCATGAAAAATACTCTGTACTAAAGCATTCACCAACAGCTTTCATTTGATACCCATATTGTACATACACATCCGAAGGTTACCCGGGTCAACGTTTTCACCTATATCTCAAGACCCTATCTACCAATAGGTATTCAAACTATACGGAAATCATCTTCAATACCTACTTAACAATGTGTGTAAGTTTGGTTTAATTCGGTTCAAAGACACGGCGGATCCACGTTTTGGCATATATTTCGAGACCCTAGTCATCAATAGGTATGAAAATTACCCCGTATTAAAGCACTTATCAACAGCTTTCATTTGATATCCATATTGTATAAACACATTCTAGGGTCCACGTTTTGGTCTCTATCTCGAGACCCTAGTCACGGAGCGAATGGAAATACTCTGAACTAAAGAATTCACCAACAGCTTCCATTTGATACCCATATTGTACATACACATCCGAAGGTTACCCGGGTCAACGTTTTCACCTATATCTCAAGAGCCTATCTACCAATAGGTATTCAAACTATACGGAAATCATCTTCAATACCTACTTAACAATGTGTGCAAGTTTGGTTTAATTCGGTTCAAAGACACGGCGGATCCACGTTTTGGCATATATTTCGAGACCCTAGTCATCAATAGGTATGAAAATTACCCCGTATTAAAGCACTTATCAACAGCTTTCATTTGATATCCATATTGTACAAACACATTCTAGGGTCCACGTTTTGGTCTCTATCTCGAGACCCTAGTCACGGAGCGGATGGAAATACTCTGAACTAAAGCATTCACCAACAGCTTCCATTTGATACCCATATTGTACATACACATCCGAAGGTTACCTGGGTCCACGTTTTGACCTATATCTCGAGACCCTGTCTACCAATAGGTATCCAAACTATACGGAAACCATCTTCAATACCTCCTTAACAATGTGTGGAAGTTTGGTTTAATTCGGTGCAAAGACACGGCGGGTCCACGTTTTGGCATATATTTCCAGACCCTAGTCATCAATAGGTATGAAAATTACCCCGTATTAAAACACTTATCAACAGCTTTCATTTGATATCCATATTGTACAAACACATTCTAGGGTCCACGTTTTGGTCTCTATCTCGAGACCCTAGTCACGGAACGGATGGAAATACTCTGAACTAAAGCATTCACCGACAGCTTCCATTTGATACCCATATTGTACATACACATCCGAAGGTTACCCGGGTCCACGTTTTGACCTATATCTCGAGACCATATCTACCAATAGGTACCCAAACTATACGGAAATCATCTTCAATACCTCCTTAACAATGTGTGGAAGTTTGGTTTAATTCGGTGCAAAGACACGGCGGGTCCACGTTTTGGCATATATTTCCAGACCCTAGTCATCAATAGGTATGAAAATTACCCCGTATTAAAACACTTATCAACAGCTTTCATTTGATACCAATATTGTACATACACATCCGAAGGTTACCCGGGTCCACGTTTTGACCTATATCTCGAGCCCTATTTCCAAAATAAAATATAATCCATGTTACTCGTGATGTAGCTTTCGAATGGTGAAAGAATTTTTATAATCGGTCCAGTAGTTTTTGAGCCTATTCATTACAACCAAACAAACAAAGTTTTCCTCTTTATAATATTAGTATAGATATGGTAAATATTACCATACATTTTTTCCTTCATATATAATAAAAAAATAATAATAATAACATTAAAACAACAGGTATTATTAACAAACTTGGTTTTATTTTAAATTCTTCAAGTGAATCAAATTAATAATAATCAATAAGAAGGCATATGCAAATACAAATACGTGAATTTATATATGTACATATGCGCATATACATACATATATACGCTCACTTAAGTAGGGGAGAGCAAGATGTCGAACGTTGCCGTTCGTTTGTTTTGTTTGCTTTGTCGTTCCTTCCGCGCTTTCGCTTGCAGTTCATTCAATGTAATGAGCAAGCTAACTACATATGAGCAAGGTAACACTAATGAGCAAGGTAACACTAATATGAGCAAGGTAACTACATATGAGCAAGGTAACACTAATGAGCAAGGTAACTACATATGAGCAAGGTAACACTTATGAGCAAGGTAACGACACATTTTTTCGTGCGTGCAGCCTGTTAAATCGAATTATAATACGTTATCACGTCAAAACAATTCCAAGCTAAACTTTCGTTTAAAGAACAGATATATAACATTTTATGCCCCCATCTATTTCAAATTTTTTTTATTTGCTTTCTCCAATGAGGCGACAAATTTCTTTATAAAAATGAGACTCGAAAATTTCCACGAAATGAGTTTGACGCAATTATTGGTTACTATGATTTGTGAAGAGAGCACAACGACAAGTGCTATGCGTCACTTGTGTTAGCATGAAATTCATAGTAAACGCAGTAAGTTACATCATATTCTTCTCAGTTATTGCATAGTATTTGAAGTAATCGGTTGATTGAAAATTGGGTTAAGATGCCAAAAGATAGAAAAGAAACGCCGGGTGAATTTATTGTGCGTATGAAAAACCAATTTCTCAATGTTCTTCGGTCGGACAAATCAGTTTTATTTTGTTCATATTGCAATTGTTTGGTTTCTGCGAAAAAAATATTTCAAGTCAAACAGCACATTGATTCAGTGAAACACAAGGATGCTCAACAAAGAAAAAAAAACAGAATTCTGAATGTGAAATGAGCCAATTGTTAATATCAAATTATCAACAGAAACATGGGCCAAATCTTTCGGAATTCAATATGGATTTATGCAAAACTTTAATCGAAGCCAACATTTCATTAAATAAAGTGAATCATCCATACTACACTCGTTTCATAGAAAAATACACTTCACAATCAGTTCCAGATCAAAGTACGCTCCGTCTCTGGTTGAAACAACGGATATGGAAAAAAGATCAGTTGCGAACTTTGTTTTTGGCATATTGGACGATGAAAACGAGCGCGGAAAATCTTATTTGTTGAATGTAAAGAATTAGAAAAATGCAACGCTAACACGGTCGCAACATTTTTCACTGAATCATTGTTAGTTTTATGGCCTAAAGGTAAGTCTTTACCTAAACACTCGAAAAACGACTCAATTTTAAATTTTTTCTTTGCATTTCTTTTGTATTGGAGGAATTTAATATGACAATGTTATGCTCGTTACCACCGATGCTGCTGCATATATGTGTATTAGGGCGGGTCGATTTAAAAATCGCTCATTGCTCTGTGAAAATCGTATTCTAGAGATCAAAATAAGAAACTTTGCCGAAGGAACCATACCTCTAAAACGAATTCTGATGTCCCCCAATTTGGGTCGAACGAAAAATCCCACTTTGACCCAATTAGAGTGCTCCAATCGAGTCCAGATGTATGACTGACCCCCACTAACTTTGGACGGCCGATCCACCCATGCCAGTGGCACACCCCCTGGAACTCCCCTGGGGGGTTCCCCATGCAATCATTTCAAAATATCACCATTTTTGGCCTTTACATGAGAAAAGAAACTAAAAAGGTCGACCCAAATTGGGGGATATCAGAATTCGTTTTAGAGGTATTGTTCCTTTGGCAAAGTTTCTTATTTTGATCCCTAGAATATGATTTTCACAGAGCAATGGGCGATTTTTTTGCCTCCCCACAAAAGACACTAAAAGTTCGACCCAAATTGGGGGACGTCAGAATTCGTTTTAGAGGTATTGTTCCTTCGGCAAAGTTTCTTATTTTGATCCCTAGAATATGATTTTCACAGAGCAATGGGCGATTTTTTTGCCTCCCCACAAAAGACACTAAAAGTTCGACCCAAATTGGGGGATATCAGAATTCGTTTTAGAGGTATGGTTCCTTCGGCAAAGTTTCTTATTTTGATCCCTAGAATATGGTTTTCACAGAGCAATGGGCGATTTGTTTGCCTCCCTACAAAAGACACTAAAAGTTCGACCCAAATTGGGGACATCATAATACGTTTTAGAGGTATGGTTCCTTCGGCAAAGTTTCTTATTTTGATCCCTAGAATATGATTTTCACAGAGCAATGGGCGATTTTTTTGCCTCCCCACAAATCGACCCGGCCTAATGTGTATGATTTCGGCAATGAAGTCTCTTCAAGTTTTATTCCCAAAAATGCTACACGTTACATGTTTTGCCCATGGATTGCATCAATTGGTAGAATTTATTCGGTCAGAGTTCCATGAAGTAAATTTGTTGATATGAAAAGTAAAGGCTATATGAGTATAAGTATAGTTCAAATTCTTATCTATCTACCTATGTATATAAAAATTAAGCCGAAAAAAGTGTGCGTTTGTCCGGGGTAGTCTCAGCAACGCGTGTAAGGAAAACAATGAAAGTTTCACACATTGTTGGTGTTGCTTTAGCAAAGGTTTTTGAGAAGTTTGGTTGAAATCCGATAACGTGTGTGTGTGCGGTGCGTCGGTTAAGTGAGTGTGTTTTTGCTATTTGCCGCACGTATTTTTTGTACCGCACATAGCATTCATTAGAATTGAATACATTTTGGTCGTGTGTGTCTGGGCCGATTATTATGAAATTTGGAATGGTGAAGGTTAGTATAATATGCTTATTGATTTATTATCTGATGGAAGCTGTTGATGAAAGCTTTTAAGTGAAGTAATTTTTACTGCCCGTTTCCGGGATAAAGAAAGGAGATGGAGATGGAGCTGGAGATGGAAGAGGAAAAGGAATAGCTACAGGAAGAGGAAGAGGAAGACCACTTATTATTAAAAATTAAAAAAAAAAAATTCTAAAAAAATTTTAAAATGTTATACATATACGCTTATTATATAAACGTTAATCTGAAGTCAGTTATAGTGAAAAATTCATTGTATCATTGCCGGCGTGATTGGTGATAGTTTCCTTAATTTTTTGCAGAAAGGTTATGCTAATAAGGGATATTACCTATATCATTCATATATTTACGTATTACCTGTGTACTCACAAATATACGGTAGAAGCAAATAGGTATATGCCAGTCTTTTTACTTCGCCTGGAAAAGTTTATATAAATTTATGAAGGGTAAATAGAACTTATTTTATATCAGACTTCATGCAAAAAAGTCATTTGCACCTGAACACATAGCTGGGTTAAAGCGGGGGGGAATAGAACAGTTCTCTTCTCCTTCTCCGCTTTTTCGTACACGACGAAGTGTATGTATCATACGATTGATGTTGCTGTTTATGTGTAAAGTGGAGCGCATCTATGCAAATTGATTTTCAAGCAAACAACAAGTGAGTATTTTTTCTCCAGAGAAAACCACGTTTTTAAAATTGTTTCCTGATAAATACAACCATTTGAGTAAATATTTAGAATATTTTGCATCTATTTGATAGGAAACGAAGCTTTACTGAAATATGTCGGATCGGATATGTCATTTGAATTCAAACGTTTTCAATTTCCCGTTCGCCTTGCTTTCGCGATTACTATTAATAAGTCACAAGGCCAAACTTTATCAATTTGTGGTATTGATTTAGAATGCTCATGTTTTTCTCATGGCCAACTTTATGTTTGATGCTGAAGAGTTGGCAAGACATCGGTATTGTTCATTTATTCAACAACGCATGGAAAAACGAAGAATATTGTATACCAAAGAGCATTACAATAAAAAAAGTAATAAAGTAAATCACATCAAACGTTTTTTAATTGTTGCTACTATTCAAAACTTCTTTCATTACAATTCATGCGCGAGAATTTTTATAAAAAACACACAGTATTTTTTGGCTTAATTTAATTAATTAATCTAGTTTTTTTTAAAGACGGCCAGCGGAACGGGCGAGTTTTCGCAAGTATTGAAAAAACCATTAAATTCCTTCACAGTCAGCAGCTCGATGACAGCTGTTTAAGCAAGCAAATCCGAACATTCCACTGCCGCCCGAACCAATTGTTACTAGATGGGGAACTTGGCTACAAGCATGTGATTACTATGCTGACAAGTTTGACGCTGTAAAATCAGTTGTTGATTATTTGAATGATGCAGAAAAAGCAAAAAAAGCGTTTAGAGCGTCCAATATTCGACAAGATTTGGCATTCATAAAAGCTAACTTCATGTTCATCGCAGACAATATCAAAATATTAGAATCGAAAGGACTTGAATTGAAAAAGGGTATAGAGCTGTATGAAGAAGTTCACTCTATCTTAGGCACAATGACCGACGACCGTTTTTTTAAGAAGTTCGAAGAAGTGTTATCTCGGAATGTTGGATATAGTTCTTTGCAATGATATTTTGTATGGAGATTCACGAGCTACCGCTTCAAATGAATATATAACAGTATTGACACCATGTGAAATAACACTTTTTAAATTTGCTGTTGCTACATCGGTGGATGTAGAACGTTCTTTCTGAACCTACAAGTCAATTTTAACTGAAAACGGCGGCATTTCTCGTTCGATAGTCTGAAACAACATCTTGTTTTGACTTGTAACAATGAATTACTATAAATATCTGGCTAACTGAAATAAAAATGTTTACTAGCCCAGGAGAAAAAACTACCTTTTTTGCATTTTCGGTATTTTTTGAGAGATTTTTGAATATTATTTTGGGCTTTTTTTGCATGTTTTCGTGCATGTTCCAGAGTTTTTCATGCATTTTTGCATGCATATTTTGGCCTTTTATTTCGCATGACTATCACAGCTCTACTAATAAACGTACAGCAGCTTTCGAAATAAAGGGTGGTTAAGTTTCAAGGGCAGGTGTTGATTTTAAATAAGATCCAATGTTTTTAAGAAATTATTATCATTTCTCTTTATTGTGATAATATTGGTATAGCTCAATTACGTATGGCCTCGGCCTCGGCGGCACACCTTCATCCGATGGTCCAAATTTTCGATGACGCTGAGGCATAATTGAGGCTCTATGCCGTTAATGTGCCGAATTATCTCATCCTCTTGAATTATTGCTCGCTTATCGACGTACACCATTTCTTTCAAATAACTCCAAAGAAAGAAGGCCTTGGCGGCCAATTGACATCGCCGTGACGTGAGAGCCATTGTTTCGTTAGCTGTGTGACAAGTGGCACCGTCCTGTTGAAACCACATATCGCCCACATCCATATCTTCCAATTCAATCACTCTTGGATTATCATTCGTCCAAATGCGGCAATTCTGCTTATTGACGAATTCCCTGAGGTGCAAACGTGCCTCATCACTGAAGATGATTTTCTTCGAACGCCCGCATTTTGCATATTGATTTGAATGCCCTTTTTCATAATAAGCCTGAATAACTTTAACGCGTTGCTCGATTGTGTATCTTTCCATGGTTCAAATGGAGTTAGTCTGAAATTAGTCTGAATTGAAAAATATCAAATAAAATGCAGAAAAAAAGCTTGATGTTTAGGTGTGGTTGACATTCAACATCGGCCCTTAAAATTTAACCACCCTTTATAATTAAATTTCAGTGCGAATAATGTCAGCTCACTCAATTGGTACTAGCGACTAATTATCAACAAATTTTTTGATAATATTTTGATGGAATTAACCAGTAAGTAAGTGCAACATTCGGATCGGACGGAACACTACAGGGTCCGGCACTCGAAGTGTAACCAACTTCAGACGCTCTGCTAGTTGACTAAATGACAGTCCAGAGTATTGTTCACAAGCGCGCGGAAGCATTTTGCCGAGAGTAAATGCGAAAAAAGAAAATCAGTAATGGATAGCAAACGTAAAAGTGTGATTGCATTATATTTGGCTGAAAAATCACAACCAGCGATTGTTCATGAGCTCGAGCATCTTAAAGTAAATAAAGGTTACAATGATACCGGTGGCATCACGAAACGTCATGAAGGTGCACATCAAAAGACTGCAACTTCACGAGAAATGGTTCAAACAGTGAAGAAGCGACTTGAGCGAAATCCTCAACAAAGTGCCAATCAAATGGCGAAAGCATTGAAAATATTCGCCGCATACTGAAAAATGATCTCAAAGTCAAGCGTTACAGAGGCGCATGATCTCACACCAAAGCAGCAAAAAGCCAAACTTGAGAGAATGAAGTAGTTGCTTCGCTTGGCCGAAAGCTGTCAATTTCCGAACATTGTGTTTTGAGACGAGAAAATTTTTCAAATTGAGCAATTCGTAAACTCCCAAAACGATAGGGTTTATTTGATCCACCGTTCATACGAGAAAATGATATGAGTCATCGATAGGCCACCAGGAAGCAGCACCCGCCACAGGTAATCGTTTAGCTCTAAAAGGTCCGAACTAAAAGATTCGCCAGTCTCGAGGCGCTGAAAGAAGCTATTGTCCGTGAGTGTACCAAAATATCTGCAAGTCCCATTCAGGCGGCGTACGCACCGTCTCAAGGCCATAGTCAAAACAAAAGGTGGTCATATCGAGCAAAAGTAAATTGATTCTTAATTGTGTATAATTTTCACACCTTTTTTATTTTGAATTGAATAAAAGTAATTTTCCAAACTAAGTTTATAGCCTTTTTAATTGGTTACACTTCGAGTGTCGGACTCTGTAGTTACAACTTAATTAATTTGAATTTTCTTAAACGGACCAACTCAAAGAAAATTTAATTTTTGGAATCAGACGAATTCTAAGGCACCACAAAATTCTCAAAATTTTACTTGTATCAAATTGCGTTTCTGGCTTCTTCGTTAGTAGTAAATTTGAGAATATATTGTGTTTACTCCGCGAAGTTCAAGTACAAACTGAAGACTGAGAGAACGTAAGTTTGCCGCATTCCAAGGTCGTGACGTCAGCACAGAACAAAAACCAACGAAAATAAGAGGAAAGAATAAGCAAAACCAAGTGAAAAGAAAGAAAAAAATATTATATTTGGAGTCATGGTTTCACAATTTTACAAGCAGCACTTCATTTTTATTATTTTTTTATAATTAAAATGCCAAGTATCAACTGATTGTTTCACAAACAAGTAACTTGCATACAAATGTTTGTTTATTTTCTGTGCCAAATTCGTCAATTCTGAGGTAGTCGTTTACTAAAGGTGCCACCTTTGGATACTCCAAGGTGTGGTATAAACAAATAAGTCTAAATTTTTTTTTTTTTTTTGAAAAATCAACGCATAAAGCTATAAAACTGCGTACTCAAAATTTCACTCAAAACTCTGATTAAAAAGTGAGAAATTTTGATGGCTATGTGTTCATTTTTTTCTTTTTATTTACACAAAATTTTACATACAAACTTATTATAGTGCAATTATAATAGAACTAACAAATTTTTCATAAAAAAGCTATTAAAATTAACAAAGAAAACAACAAATTGTCAAAACTTGTTAAAAAGTTCCTATGCTGTAGTTATGTATGAGTATGTATGTATAAGGGGAGTTGGAGTGAGGTCAGTTGAGTCATTGATCGAGTAATAAGATAGGCACACATCAAAAATTGCCTCATCCGAAATATAAATGTATTTGGTATTGTTGAAATGCTTTAGTCAAAAAAAAAAATAGTCCCAATTTCAGACTTAATTTCAACGAAAATATATTGTAAAAGCAATGAAAGACCAAAACAACAAACCGGAATATCAAGGACTCAGCCCACTAAGAAACAAATTTTTGGCAAAATTACCCATTGTTTATATTGAGCCGAAGTACTCTGTGACGTTTCCTCTTTGTGTGTACGAACAAATCCGTATTGGTCGTCTTTATACCTCAACACGACGATTGGTCTATAAAGTTTATTTCTTTATAAAAAGGCGTGTGACAACATATCTGATTAGAAATGGGTACTCCACATACAAAATAATTTTATTTAAAAGATTGTGAATCTATTTTATTACTTACTCAGTGGTTTAAGTGAGGCGTAGGGCTTTCGGTTTTTCGATATGTCAGCAAAAATTGTGAGTTAAAAACTGACATTTATTTTTGAGAGAAAAAATAACGCACAGGAAGTGAGTTTTATTATCGAACCAAAAAATAAAATTCGAAACTAACTCCGCTTCGAATAAAACTCACAACTCATTATTTTAGACCAAAAAAGTTATACTCGGAAAATGAGTTTTGTTCTTAGAAAAATATGAATTAAATAAAAATCAAAATTTGGTTCTGTAGAGAGGAGGTTGATACTAAGTATGATAGATTACCAGTTTTGGCCAACTTGATATGGTGAACAACGAAATTGAGCGAGTAACTTCGAGTAGACGGCAGTAGATTTCTGCCCGCTCATTTCACACCTAGTCACACACTCGCAAGAATGATAAAATAAGACATAGCACCTGCCGAATTCGCTGCGTCGCCGGGATCCTAAAATATACAAACAAAAGGAAGTGGAATTACCTGCTTGTTAAGACGAAGAGTAGGGAAAGCAATAGCCACTAGTAAGCACAAGAAATTATACACACTCATACGCACATTTCTAGCCACGACGTCATCCGCATAAAATGAAAAAAAATGTATTTTGAGGCTTTTTACCCCATGATTAAAAATCACCGGGAACATTAAATTCACTGTTTTCTTCGATTTCCAAGGCGTAGTGCATCATGAGCACCTTCCATCGGGCCAGACAGTCAATAAAGAATATTACTTATTCATTTTGAAGTGTTTGAGTGATGCTGTAAGTCGCAAATGGCCGGAAATGTGGGCAAACAATTCTTAGATTTTGCGTGATGATAACGCGCCATCGCACCGAGCCCAAATTGTGCTGGGTTATTTGGCCAAACACCAAGTAAATACCATCGTGCAAGCACCGTATTCACTGATACGGCACCGTGCGACTTCTTTTTGTTTCCCAAATTGAAGTTACCTTCGTGGAAGGAGATTTCAGTCGATAGAGGAGATCAAAGAGAATGCGACGAAGGAGCTGAAGGCGATCCTTTCGTCGACCTACCAGGGGTGCATGGCACATGTGTGTTGCTTCAGATAAACTAAATTTGCCTAAAATTTAACTCTGTTTTGTTTTGTTTAAACATTCCCGGTCCTCTCTGATTATAGGGTATTCACTTATGCTTTCATAATTTAACACGCGACACTTAAGGGGTCCCGGTGATCTAGTGCTCGAAAATTTAGGGTATTTTCAGGAATTTTTTTAATTAAAAAAATTTAAAAACGATATTTGAATTTTTCAGGCTGTTCATTTAACTCATTTACAAATAAAAATTAAATCAAGGAAAAATTTTAACTTCTTAATATATAATTTTAAAAATGGCGAAGTTGCTCCTTCCGAAATACAAAAACCAATTATTAATCAGTATGACTATAGCTAAGTCCCGTACTAGACTAAAACCAAAAAAAAAATTGACAAAATGGTGCGGTTTTGAATTTGACACTCTAAAAATCAAGTTTTTTCGGTTTTTTAATTTAAAACATACGAAATAATTGAAAAAATAATATGATTCTAGTACGGACGATAGCCATTGATGTTATAAACATATTAAAATTTCAGACAATTCGGCTGAGTAGTTTTTTTTTTCGAAAAAAAAAACTTTCACAGTATATTCTTAAGAAATATAAAAAAAAAACAAAAAAATCGATTATTTGAAATTTCCAGAGCACCGGGTCTCCTTAATTTATTTGTTTAGTATTTAGTTTAAGTATCGCAAATCACAATGCTACCAAGCCATTCACAGAACATTAAAAAAATACGTGATTTCTACTAGTTTTGTTTGTTTTGTATTAGTAGGTTTGTCAAAATGATGTTATAGCAACATGAGCGGGAACTTTCTTGATTATTTTCGTATATCACCAACACAATCTCAGTTTTGTCGTAATCAATTATCTGTCTCGACCCGTGTGATGTCAGCCAATCATCTGATTCTTTCAAATTCGCTGAGAACTGTTTAACGGGCCGATCTAGACCACACCTTCTGAACTTTTTCTAGCTGATGGGTTGACGTAGCATTGAACAACGACTGATTGGATGAGTGCGTGAAATGTTCGTGCATAGTTCGGTCGAGGAATACCCTGTGACGTAATAGCCGAAGTTACATTCACAATTTTCTTTTTCATTATAATTGCTGAGCAAACCTGGTAAATCTATCATCCTTGCTGTGATTATGACCAGCTTAACTGAACTTAACTAAACTAGCAGTAGTTTTTTTAAACGTGATGAAGAGCGAGAAGAGTTTCAGTAAACGATGCGTAAATGTTATTAGACGCAGTACGAATGAACTTAATATACATATACAATAATCTCTTTCTTAAACAGATCTTTGTATTTTGAATCAAGTAGAAAAGATTACAGTTAAACTAAGTATAAATTTTGTTAGAAAATAATAAAGGGTGGTTAAGTTTCAAGGCCCGGTGTTGATTTTTAATAAAATAGAACTTTTTTAAAAAATTATTGTTAATTCTCTTTATTATGATAGCTCAATTATGCGTAAGACAAAATATTGGCCGCTGAGGTATAATTGAAGCTCTATGCCGTTAATGTGCCAAATTATCTCATCCTTTAGCTCTTGAATTGTTGCTGGCTTATCAAAGTACACTTTTTCTTTCAAATAACCCAAAAAAAAAGAAGTCCAACGATGTCAAATCACATGATCTTGGCGGTCAATTGACATCGCCGTGACGTGAGATTATTCGGCCATAAAATTTTTTGCGCAAAAGAGCCATTGTTTGGTTAGAATTGTGTCAAGTGGCACCGTCCTGTTGAAACTACATATCTACATAAAAAGTTCGTTATCATCTCACGATAGCGAACATTATTCACAGTAACTGCCTGACCGGCCTCATTTTGGAAAAAATACGGCCCAATGATGTCGTTGGCCCATAAACCGCACCAAACAGTCACTCTTTGTGGGTGCATTGCTTTATCGGCAATCACTCTTGGATTATCATTTGCCCAAATGCGGCAATTCTGCTTATCGATGAATCCACTGAGGTGAAAATGTGCCTCATCACTGAAGATGATTTTCTTTGATATGCATTTTGATTTGAACGCCCATGGTTCAAATTGAGTTAGTCTGAAATTGAAAAGTGTCAAATGAAATGCAGAGATTAACTTGACGTTTAGGTCTGGTTGACATTCAGCATCGGCCCTTGAATTTTAACCACCCTTTATAATAAAAGGCATCAAAGATTCAATGTAAAGTTAACATGTGCATGTGGGTAATCTTCACATGGCCACAATTTAATTTTATTCAAAATGAATCATAGAATGAGTATATTAATACTTGTAGCATACTCGCATGTGCATATGCGCCTCAACAATTCTTAATATTGTAATATTTTTTGTACATGTTGCCCAAAAGTTTTTAAAGACTCACAAAGATGGCAAATAAATATGCTCGAAATTGTTGTACGATATTCGGAAGCTTTTGAATCTTTTCATAGGCAATTGGAAATGAATGATTATTTCCGGTCCCTGCTTTAAACAGGGCTAAAAAGAGCGCATTATTATATGCATAGTCGCATTCATTTCATTCATTTGGGTAACGCCATTGGTACCACTGACACACGCCCGATTTCCATTCACAGCAACTGCTGCAACTACCGGCAATTTGCCGCGGATCTCAATATTTCGGCAGCCAATTGGGAAATGGAAAATTTTTGATTGCTGCTTGTTTGTTGCACAAATGCTTGCACCACGTGCCGCATGCGAAATGATCCACAGCAAGCGAGCAAACGAAAAGAGAACGAGGGCAGCGAGCAGCGAGCACACATACATTCGTGAGCATGCCGGTAAACAGCAGCAGCAAAGTCAGCAACAAAAATGATGTGAACAGTAGCTCGATGAAATAACAGCAAATAAAAACTAAATAACAACGATAAAATCAACAGCGGCTGCATCAGTGGCAATCAACTGTAATACTTCAGAACACAATTGGATATGCAACGCTGTCAGGGGAAGGAAAAAGGTTTTCCATAACTAAAACTATTTGAGGGAAGCGCTGCATTCATGCAAACCCAATTGCTTATAATATACAGAGAAGAAACACACAAATGCTCATAGATATGCTGGCTAATAACTCAGCATACAAAAATATGCTGACATGCGAGTATAAGGACGAGGGGAGAAAGCCAACGAATGAGGGGGAAGAGAAAGCTTTCAAATAGAATTGTTTTTGGTTGAAACAATATAATCCAGCAAATATAATATCATTTGTATGCAACAGACAAAGCTTCGGTGCTGAAAGCCCGACGAATGGAATGGAGTAGAAAAAGAGGTTGGGAAATTGAATCAGCGCAAGAGGATAGAGATTCTGGCGACCACTACGCAGAAGATAAGCAAACATGCAAAAAATGCTAAATGCTGATATTTAAACTAATTGAATGCGATTGCGCGCGGAATAAGTTATGCTAGCAAGGGAGAGCCAGAATGGGTAGAGGGAAGAGTTGAAACAAAGAAGGACATTAAGGACGGAAGCATGCAAAGTAGCGAGTAGGGGAAGAGGTACTCATGCACGGAAGGCATGGAAGACATTGGTGGCATGAAAGTCCTTCGTTTCGAAGTTAACAACAACATTTCTAACTCATTCCTCCAACTTCAAAATGGCGAATAAATATTTTCATTTGCCGCGCCACAAACACATTTACAAAAGTAACCATTTGAAGTTGCATAGTTGTTGAAAACTCTCTGATCGAGTTGGAGCGGAAGAGTGGAAGCATAAGAGCAAGGAAATTCGATTTGTGGGAAGTAAAGGAGAAATCGACGCGAAATTCTAGCTGCAGGTAAAATGGAAAATGCGGTTGAAAGAGGTGGAGGTGGTAAGAGAGGCGATGTAGAGGAGTGTGATTTGAGGAAATTGCCAAGCAAATTTGTTGGCGAGTGGTGTGAGTGTCTAACGGTATGAGTAATAAGTGTATATATACAGATTCCATGGTAATGGAAATGAAAGCAAAGTCCTACGAGTTATAGCAACCAACGAATTAGCGCCATCAAAGATTGCTGGAAATAATATGTATACATAAGTTATAAAATATTTGCACACTCAGCAATGCGTTGATAATCGCGATAAATTATCAACGCTTTCAAAACTTTTCACAACTTCAAATTGGGTTGAAGCAGGGCAAGGGAATGCAAATGGGGGCGCATACAAGCAAGCAAAAGGTATAAATCAAAGAGGAAACATTTAGTGGGAGATGCGAGGCGTATGAATATAGAGGTTTGCGTTGAAGAGATGCGAGGAGCTAAAGCAAATTGAGCGGTGTGCAAATATAAAAAAAAAAAAAAAAAAAAAAAAAATGAATCTAAAAAACCAGTTGGAAAGTTAAGCCATTGAAGTAAAAGCTAACTTTTCAAAGCAAAAACCATTGGTGGGGCGCTGAAAGTTAGTTGAATTTGTATGGATCATTTTGCACAAATATTAGGATTTGCTAGCGCTTAGCTCTGACGGCATGCCCCTGCGGCACAACGCGCTTAGAAGCTCGTGCCCTACATGCGAGGCTTACAGATTTACCTGATAAACGCGTATTCGTGCATATTTATGTGTGCGTGTAAGCACGTGAAATCATTTATTTGCTAGCGAGCACGTAGATATGTGCCTTTCACGAATGTATTTCTCAGTGTATACACGAAAGGGGGAACACTTTTGGTTATAGCTGTGGCATTCGTAGTCATTGCTCTCAAATGTTCCCGTAGTCCAAGCGTTTGCGCTGGCGTCTCATGCAAATTATTCAAATTAAGGAAACTCAGATATCAACATTTACAAAGACACAGCGAAAAGTATTTGCACGTTGAGTTACTTCTACCCACTAAAAGACTAACAATTTACAGGATAAGAAACAAATTGGAAAATTGCCATGAGATTAGTGGTTGAGTCGCTTCAAAGAAGCAGTTATGTGTAAAGGGGCGCCCGATCACACAGCTATTTGCATCCGATTATTTAAATTATATCGCATCAATATTTCGTCAAGACAAATTAATTGACGTTTAACCAAACACAGAAACAAATCGGGCCATTGAACTAAAATTAAAAAAAAAAAAAAAAAAAAAAAAAAAAAACTGGGCGTAAAAACCAAACATTCTTTTTTTTTGTAAATACAAATTTTAATTTGGGGTAAGCAACCAGAGAAAGAATTTCATATGTAGGTGCAATGCCTGAAGTACCACTCTGGCACTTCCCAACTAGCACTAAAGCACCGTTTCGGCAAGATTTTGAGACCTCCAACAGGCAGATAACTACAGGCAACCAGAGCTGTTGATGTAATGGAAAATATTGAGGGGTTTTAGGTTGGAGCACTGTCTCAGGCTGTCGAGGAAAGGAGCACTTAGTGCCTTTAATCGTCCAGGTGTCAGACCTGAACATTTAAAGAGAAGGGGCTCAACACTCTCCTCCTCTGAAGGATCTTCACAGCTTCCGCAATGAGGACTAAAAGACAAACCTAGCTTTCCCACCTTTATGCCAATCGTCCAATGACCGGTAAGCGCAGCTACAAGCTTGGAAATTGAATGACGTTGAGTCTCCAGGTGTTTCTGTGTCCTGCGTCTATTGTTGTGGTGCCAAAGAGTTTTGGAAATAGCACACGAATAAATGGAGATCCATCTCTTCTGCACTTTCCTGAGAAACAAGTTGTGTAATTCCCCATTAACAATAGTCAGGGGGGTACCGATGGCCGCTTTTTAGATCTCTGACACCAATTCAATTGACCCCTTCTAGCAACCACATCAGCAATGTCATTTCCTCCAATGTTTCTATGTCCTGAAATCCAGATCAGAGAAGTGTGACTTGTACACCTAAGATATTTGATCTTCTCCTAGTTTGGATCTATACCATGGCCACATTAGAGCCTTGGTGGCGGCTTGACTATCGAAAAAAAATTTTGATGTCTGCCTCGCTCCCACGTTCCTTAAGCATTCTGCATGCCTGCAGTATCGCAGAGACTTCTGCCTGAGGAACTTTAGCAGTTTAAGTTTATAGGAAACAGATAAATTGGTTGATTAAGAGAAAACCCCTGCTTCTACTCCCGGTTCCATCTTGCATATACCAGTCTCGTTCCAGTTCCTGGTTTTGTCCTTGTTCCAGTCCTGCCTTCTTGGAAATATTGCCTTGGCGCGTCCCTCAAACTCCAGTTGGCAGATGGAGAGATCTATACGAGGTTCAGGGAAATTCGGTGTTAATTGCCCGGAAATCCCGCCATCTCCTTTGAGAGATTGTTTCCAGAGGTCAACCTCCCTGTTTGCACTTTGAACAGTGATGGAAATAACGTAAAAGTCGATAGGAGGTAAGTATAAAACGACATTCAGGGCAGCACTGGGGCAAGTTCTACATGCTGCGGTAATGCCAAAACTCGTACAGTCAGTACTTTGCACCCTCCTCCGTTTAGAGATATTATAGCCCATCGAAAGAACTTCCCACCAAACCAGTAGCATAAACAATAAAAAAATGTTATTTTTCCAGCTTTGCCGAATTGATTTGAATTTTTTCATATTTTTGCTTACCTTCATTTCTATTACCTGTGTTTGGGTTGCCTTCAATAAGTGAGTTGCCTTACGACTACAATCTCTATGGCAATTAGTATGTGAGATACAAAGTTGTAAAAGCACACAGGTTAATTACAATGCATTTAATTACAAATATGGATACAGAGTTTTTCAATAAGAGCGTTCGAAACTAGAAATTAAACAAAGCAAAGAGATTAATTGATGTTGCCACAATTTTTAAGTCCTTTCATATGCATTCGATGGCAAATAATTTCGGGCAAATGGCCACCATGATTATGTTGTAGGTGGAAGGTGGAACCTCCTAGCGACTCACTTTTGGTTCACTTCTTTTTATAAAGGGACCCAATTTCAAATTTTAATTGCTAAGAAATAAAAGCCGACAATATCAGCTGACCAAAATTAACCCCAGACATAGGCACTTGATGAACTTACCTTGAATTTTTCTCGTTCAAAAAATCCGGCCATTATGTTCATTCCAGTTAAGGGGTCCCGGTGGTCTAGAGCTTGAGAATATAGGGAATTTTCAGGAATTTTTTTTTACAATAAAAAAATGAAAAACAGGCTTTTTGGGCTTTTTGTTTAACTTCTTTTATATACAAAAATGAAAAAAAATTTATTTTAATAACTTTAAAAATGGCGCTGAAGTTGACCCTCCCGAAAAATTGTACCTGGACGGTATTGTCTAATTTGGCTCTTATATTTATCTGCAACACAAAGCCAAAGAATTTATTAATCAGTATGATTGTAGCTATGAGCCGCTAACAGAATAAACAAAATTGACAAAGAGCGAAGATTTGAATTTGAAAAATCGAGTTTTTTCTCAGTTTTCAATCAAAAAAATACGAAATAATTGAAATAATAATTTGATTCTAGTAAGGGTGATAGCCAATGATGTTGTGAACAACATATTAAAATTTCAGACGATTCGGTTGAATAGTTTTTTTTGACAGCACCAGGCCGAAAAAAGTCGTTACGAGATAAATGAGTTCAAATTTTGAGGTATAGGCTTGCGCGGACCGATCTCTACCTGGTTAATGGGCTGTAGAACCTTTAATATGGGGAACTTCCGCATGAGAATTTCATAGTATATTCTTAAGATATCGTAATTTCGAGATGTCGAGAAAACAAAGATCGGGTTTTTGGAAATTTCTAGACCCCTTAAGTAATGAGCCTATCACTGAATATTATTTTCTTGCACACAGCGCTGATTTTGATAATAAATTATATGATCAAATGTTGGTGCTAAAAAAGTATTCCCAAAAAATTTAATACCTTTAGTTTTGTAATATATTAATAGGACTATGAATAAGTTCGTGCGGTTTTTTTTCGAAATTTGAAACTTTATTGACGTAAAATGGTTACAAATTTAATATTCAAAATATTGTCCATCGCTTACTACTACTTTTTCCCATCTTTCTGGCAATTCACGGATTCCCTTTGTGAAAAATTCGGTCGGTTTTGCCGCAATCCACGAATCGATCCATTTTTTGACTTCATCGTAATTACGGAAGTGCTGGTCAGCCAGGCCATGTTGCATCGATCGGAAGAGATAGTAATCGGATGGCGCAAGGTCTGGACTATACGGCGGGTGGGGTAGGACATCCCATTTGAGCGTTTCTAAGTATGTTTTGACCACTTGTGCAACATGTGGCCGAGCATTGTCATGTTGCAAAATAACTTTGTCGTGTCTATCGGCGTATTGCGGCCGTTTTTCTGGCAGTGCTCGGCTCAAACGCATCAATTGTCGTCGGTAGACATCCCCCGTAATCGTTTCATTCGGTTTCAGTAGCTCATAATACACAACACCCAGCTGGTCCCACCAGATACACAGCATAACCTTCAGGCCATGAATATTCTGCGCCGACGTCGATGTTGAAGCATGGCCAGGGTATCCATACGTTGCCCGACGTTTTGGATTGTCGTAATGGACCCACTTTTCATCGCCAGTCACAATTCGATGCAAAAAACCCTTTCTTTTGTGCCGTTGAAGCAGTTGTTCGCATGCCATAAAACGGCGTTCAACGTCTCTTGGCTTCAATTCATACGGCACCCAATGGCCTACCTTTCGGATCATTCCCATGGCTTTTAAACGTTTGGAAATGGTTGATTGATCAACTCCCAAAGTTTTTGCAACCTCTTCTTGCGTTTGAGCCGGATCTTGATCGAGCAATTCCTCCAATTCGGTATCCATGAACTTTGGCGGCGCACCCTCGCGTTCTTCGTCTTCCAAGCCAAAATCACCACTTTTAAAGCGTGCAAACCACTTCTGGCACGTTCGCTCAGATAGAGCATGCTCACCATAAACTTCCACCAAGATACGATGACTTTCGGCTGCTTTTTTCTTCATATTAAAATAATGAAGAAGAATTCCCCGCAAAAACACATTATTTGGCACGAAATTCGACATTTTCAAGTGTGGTAAAAATATTGTTGTTTACGCTTCAAATAAAAAACTTATACTGACGTTTGTGCCTTACGACAGTAGCTCTCCAATGAATGTTTGGAAATGTGGATCGATGGAATAATAATCAAGTTACGCCATCTGTTGTAAAACCGCACGAACTTATTCATAGTCCTATTAGCTAAAATTATGGTTACTTTATATACATATATAGGGTGGGCCATGTAAAATTTGCTTTTTGAATCGGCTATAAAAAAAAACGAATCAATATTTTTTCAAACTTTTTTCTTTGTTTTGAAGATTGAGCATTGTCATTTATGAATAAAAAATAATATCGTTCAAATGACTGCCACTACTAGCTTTATAGTAGGCCATTCGATCAACCCAATTTTTAAGCACATTTTCGATTGTTTGGACTCCAATTTCATGAATGGCAACTTCGATTTCGTGTTTTAAAGCATCAATCGTCTCTGGAGGGTTCGCATAGGATTTGTCCTTAACGGCTCCCCACAAAAAATAGTCCAACGGGCTTAAGTCACAGCTCCGAGGCGTCCAATTGATATCGGAATTCAAAAACGGTAGCCAAAAGTTCGAGTGCAACTTTGGCAGTGTGACAAGTTGCACCGTCCTGTTGAAACCAAATGTCGTCCATGTCATCCTCTTCAATTTTTCGAAACAAAAACTCGTTGAACATGTCACGGTAACGCTCGTCATTTACTGTAACCGCAGAAGAAGATGAAGACTCACCACTTTGGAAATAGGTTTTCAATATTTCTCAATTTTGTTCAAGCGTATAGCGTCCGATTTCGTAAATGCCAAACCTTTAAGTAAATTATGAACACATTTGACATGTCATTTGTGGTACCATTCTTCAAAAAATAGGTGGTTTAAAAAGCAAACGCTATATGGCCCACCCTGTATATCTTTATAAAGTGAGTAACAGTAAAAATCGTATACTTCAATATGACAAGCAGTTAAAATTACATTTTTTGACGTGACAACGTCTTGTAATTCGATGAAGCCGGCTGCATGCACCAAAAAATGCGGCGTTACCTTGCTCTGAGGCGCTTTATTTAAGGCTTGAACTGCAAGCGAGAGCGCGGAACGAACGACTAAGAGGCACAATTGGCTTCTGCGTTCGGCAACGTTTGACATCTGGCTCTCTCCTACTTGAGTTAGCGATGCGTCCGGACAGCTGCTACACAATAATACAAGACTAATTAAAAGCCTATGGGCAACTACATACACACATACACATGCCTGTATGCACATATGTACGTATGTGTATAACGAACTTTGTTCCAAGAGCCAAATGAGTGTGCGCTTTTACTCACTTAAAAATGTGTAAACAAATTAATAACAAACATGCGAACTATCGCTTTTATATGCAATAAATGAGCAGCAAAGAGATTAAGAGAGCAACAATGCATCGTTCCATTCATTGACTGGCACATTTCAAATTTTATAGTATTCAGTAGTTGAACGCGAATCGGCAACAGCTAAGGAAGTGAGCAAAGTTTTATTAAAAGAAACAGAGACCATAACTGAATTTGATGTACACAACTCTTTTTACAACAAATTACAATTAAATTTGCAAAAATAACTAAGTAACTAATTGAACAACAACTTTTTTTCAGTTTACTTGCTGAAAGAAATAATGTCAATACTAAATGTATTATTATAAAATAATAAAATCAAAAATTTAATTTTAACAATCGAGTAAAAATTGAAACAGTAAATTTTATTCAAGTATTTGGTAAATTTAAAATGATTTTCTGAACGAAGAATTTCTAAATTGTTTCGAACGACGACTCATTTTTGCAGAACCGCTAATTGTATTGCGTAGAAATAAATGTAACTTGATCAATTCCATTGCGATTCCATTTACCTCCTTCTCTATATCGATACAAAATATCTATCAAACAAATAAAATTAAAATTTTCTATTGAAAAATGCAACCATTCCATCAGTATTTTCTTATGATGTTGTCACGTTCAACTATCTTCACTAAACCGAATTTGCAGATAACCGTTAAAACCTACCTGCAAAAACTGAAATGGGAAATCCTACCCCACCCGCCATATTCTCCAGATATTGCGCCGTCCGATTATCACCTGTTCCGATCGATGGCACATGGTCTAGCTGACCAGCAGTTCCATTCATATGAAGACATCAAAAAATGACGTGATCCGTGGATAGCCTCAAACGGTAAACAGTTTTACCGCGACGGTACACGAAATTTACCAGAAAGATGGGGAAAGTAGTAGTCAGCGATGGGTAATACTTTCAATGATTCACTTGTAATCATTTTCTCAGAATAAAGTTGTATCTTCATCAAAAACACAGCATTTGCTGGGTATAAAAATTGTGAATATGCGATAAGTCGTGAAAGATACAATACACCTACTGAGAGCCCCGTTACAAGCACACACACATCACATGTAGTACATTTAAGTGCTTGTGTGTGTGCTTATTTAAAAATCTGACATCACTGATAGAAACTGACAATAGTAACAGCAAACAATTTTCAAAAAATTCAATTATAATTTGCAATCTCTCCAAAGGATGCAATAAAGGATAAACATAGAAACAAATGCAAGTAACTTTGCTTGTGAAGCTGCAGTGATTATTCACATTTTATGAATGCTGTTGTATTGTGCATTAATTGTTGTTGTTGTTGCATTTGTTGCTATTATTTTCATAGTTGACACAGTTGATATGCTTGCTGGCTGTTTGCAGATGAAGTGGATCGATCAGTTGCTCTAATTTCAGTTGACATTGGCAACAGCAGCAACAACCCCAATGAGGAGAGCTCAGAAATCAGTATAAAGGGCACATGTAATTAGAAAGAATGCAAAACCAAAAAAACAGCAAATGATACTTGTGTTATAATCATCTAGTTCAAGCGCATAATTTACGACATTTTCCTCTCCTCTTTTTCTCTGATTGTTGCATTTTAACCACACTGACTGTGGGTATGTGTTTTAAGGATGCATTGCATAGAAATCACAGGTTTTTGTAGTTGCTTTATTTGCTGAGTAACAATGTATTTAGAGAAAAATTCTGCTTAAAACTAATAGAAATTTTGGTATCTAACGAAAGTTTTCTAGTTTGACGATAATTCGTGAATGGCTAGAAAGACCATGTGTTAACATGCAGTTTTTCAAGAATTATTCATACGCTCAGCAGCAAAACTGGGCTTACAAACTAATTTCCTTAGCATATACGAGGGACGCGGGGTTCAATAAGTACCCGTGTTAGAAATGAAGTCATAGTCCCCTTGTAGAAAGACACACTTCTCTCAATGCTACGGCCATTTTTTAACCCCTTCAAAAAATAGGATTTGTTGAACTCTTCAAAATACGTCTCTGTCTCGGCGATGACTTCCTCGTTTGAACTAAATTTCTCTTCCCGCGAGCCATTTCTTCACGTTAGGAAACAAGAAAAAATCGCAGAGAGCCAAATAGGGTGAATACGGGAAGAGAGCCGAATGGGGCAAAGGGAAAGTGATTGGAAGATACCATATTGAAATGTTGTTGTTGTTGTTGTTGTTGTTGTAGCAGCATAGCCGATAGCAGCATAACAGAACTGTTAGCGTTCGGAGAAGCATGCAAATCACTAAAACTCTACAAGGAAGTTGGTGCAAGAGTAGCTACCTTCTCAGACAGTCAAGCAGCTATCAGACTCCAACTCCATTTCATCCAAACTAGTCTAACAGTGTAGAGAGGAGCTGGAAATGCTTAGTCATTGGCTTGAAATCCCTCTGATATGGATTCTTGGTCACAGGAACATACGGGCTAATGAGATAGCGGATGAGCTAGCAAGAAAAGTTTCGACACTAAACATAGCAGAGGCGTTGGTTGTCGCCACCCCACTCAACACAATAAAAGCATCCATTGCTTCACACTATCTTGCTTTAGCCGAAAGAAGGTGGAAGCAATTAACTACATGTATTACAACAAAAACACATGGCCGTCATACAAAATCCAAAGGACGAATGATCTGCATCACTGCAGCCCTTACAGGCCATTGGTCACTAATTAGGATTATTTTAGTGGAAATACGCAACCACTTCAACAACAACAACAACAACGGGGGATGCGGCACCAATTCATAACGCAGTTCATGCAGTTTGGCGACAACAACTCCGGATGAATGTGCTGTTGGGTTATTGTGGTGACACAGCATCTTCTTTTTCGCCAAATGCAGCCGTGCCTGCTTCAGGAATTATATACAGTTAGAAGACCGAAAAAAAAGCGAATTTCCCAGAATTTTTTCTGATAAAACTTTTAAATTTAGTGATCTAAAAATTTGTACACATATTATGTTATCTTTTAGCTGTATTTTAAGACTTAGTATTAGTAAAAATATTTATGCCCGTGCGTCAGCTGCGCGAGCGATTTGAAGTTGGTTACAAAAACAATTTTGACCAATTTCGACTATATTCTTTTGCTTGATTAATGTTTATTAGATTTTTATTTTGGTTTTTCTTTTATTTATTTATTTTATTTATTTATTTATTTTTTCTGCAATTTATGACGCACACAACTCCGCCCCAGTAGAAGTTGACCCGATACCGCCAATCGACGATAATTTGGACGTTCCACCACCTAGTCATGCCGAAGTCAGAGTTGCCATTCAGCGGCTCAAGAATAACAAAGCGGCTGGCGCTGACGGCTTGCCCACTGAATTGTTCAAGACTGGCGGCGATGTGCTGATAGGGAGCCTGCATCAGCTCATCTGCAAAATATGGCTAGCAGAAAGCATGCCCGACGATTGGAATCTCAGTGTTCTTTGTCCTGTACTGAAGGAGGGTGACCCGACGATCTGCACCAACTACCGGGGCATCAGTCTTCTAACCATCGCTTACAAGGTCCTGTCTAGCGTCCTATGTGGAAGACTTAAGCCGTTTGCCAACACACTGATCGGGCCTTATCAGTGCGGCCTCAGAAGTGGTAAGTCCACCATCAACCAGATTTTCACATTACGCCAAATCCTGGAAAAGACCCGTGGAAAGCAAGTCGACAACCATCAACTCTTTGTCGACTATAAAGCTGCGTTCGATTGCCCGATAAGGGATTGCCTGTACGCCACCATGTCTGAGTTCGGTAAACCAGCGAAGCTCATACGGCTTTTCAGAATGACGTTGAGCAACACAACCAGCTCCGTCAAGGTAGGATATAACCACTCCGAGCCGTTCAGTACCGTTCGAGGTTTCAGACAAGGCGATCCACTGTCATGCAACCTCTTCAACTTCGTGATGGAAGGGGTGCTCCAAAAAGCAGGTGTACATCGTAATGGCACTGTTTTCTGCAAATGTGTCCAGCATTATCGGCCACTGTAAGCGAGATGTCACCGCTGCGTTTTCTGCTATCGAAAAGGAATCACCACGAGTGGGTCTGGCGGTGAACGAGGGTAAAACGAAGTATATGCTGTCTACAACGCGGAACACACGGCGTGTAGGAACGCACCTCATTGCGGACAACTATACCTTCGAAGTTGTGCCAGAATTTATTTAACTTGGCACCGCCATTAACAGCAACAACAATATCAGCCTGGAGATCAAACGGAGAATCACTCTTGCTAATAGGTGTTACTATGGCCTGAGTAAGCAATTAAGTAGTCGGGCCCTCTCTCGCATGACCAAACTAACACTTTACAAGACGCTCATCCCGTGTTGCTTTATGGCGCAGAGGCATGGGCAGTGTCACAAAGCATTGCAGCCGCTCTTGGGGTGTTCGACAGAAAAGTTCTTCGTAAGATCTTCGGTCCTGTGCGCGTTGGCGAAGACTACCGTTCAAGAATGAACCACGAGCTGTATGAGCTCTACACCGACATTGACGTAGTTCAACGCATCGCCATCCAACGCCTGCGTTGGCTAGGGCATGTCGTGCGTATGGATGAAATAGTTCCAGCAAAGAAGGTGTTCGAGGGCGAAGTCCAAGGGAGCCGATGCAGAGGAAGACCATTGCTCCGGTGGAAAGACAAGGTGAAGGAAACCCTTTGCTCGCTTGGTGTACAGAATTGGAGAAGGCGCGCGCGGAGCAGAAGCGCCTGGAGAGAGCTAGTGAGGTCGGGCGTAACTCGGTAGTGGGTTGTTATGGCCACCTAAGTAAGTAAGGAAGTAAGATTTTTATAAGAGTGTAGCGCATTATATAAAAAACCAAAAAAAGCCAAATTTTCAAGCTTTGTAGAAAATTAGAAAAATAATTAAAAAATTAGACTTCTTCATAATTTCAAGCACTTTAATTTGAATTTCTAGAAAAATATTTGGTTTGCAGTTTTATAGCCTATTAAATTTTTTATACGGAAGAAAGTGCACGCGAAATTTATCCAGCACGCATCGGGGCTACATTTAAACTCGTTATACCAGCGTTGCAAATTGGCTAAGTGTGGCACTTCAACACCGAAAATCAAAGTGAGTTGATCAGTGCCCTTTTGTCTCGGCAATCCACGTCGAAAATTGTAGTAACGATCTTCATGACTTCAAATCATATCCTTTTTTATTTAGTAAAAAAGTTATGTAAAAACCAAATTAGAAAATTAACTTTGCTTCACTTTGTATTTACATTTGAATAAAAATTATGTCCCCTCAACTAATAAACTGGCGTCATATATAAGTAAATATAGAGAAGCGATGATTTTTTATGCAATATTCTATATTGCAAAAGTCTAAATAGTTAATTTCACAAATCGATTCAAAAGAAAAAAAAAATAACGTGCCAAACAAATGCGAATATTTGCTTACTTTAAAAAGGAGCATTTAAAGATTAAATATGATTGAATAAAAGAGAAGCAAATCGTCAGAGCATCCAACAAACTCTTTTTATGAACTTTTACGACTGTGTTTGTACATTGAAATAAGTGCGGAGACGAGTGTTGCCACTTTAACCTACTTATTTGTGTTATTATTTCCGACATCTTACAATTGTTTTCCACTTTTCCGAAGCACTTGATTGATGTTATTTGTAAGCCATTCATCAATCGATACCAACTGTGTTGAAGATGCGCCATTAAAAGTTATGGTTTTGTTGCAGGCCAATGCGCTGCCTGAGACATGGATGGAGACATGAAGCTGCATGAAAGGGAAGGACTGCATGGAGCGTGAAATGTATGCAAGTACGTATATACCTAGATTTATTCAGTTAGTATGTACAAATTATAGTTATATCAAAATAATTAGGACTCTTTCTCTAATGATGTGGCTTAATATCGCAAATTTGTGTTATTCAATTGAAGCTCTGTTTGTTTTCGATGGAAGAAATCAAGTAATGTAATAGGAGCCTATTTTTTATTGTAGCAATTTCTCAATTGCTTCAGAGAGCTAATTTACCATCACAAATAGTTTAAATAAAATTTCTATAAGTATAAAAAATAAACAAAAATGAATTGCTAGCCGTTTTGAAGGTCTAAATCGGTTTAAAGAGTGATCAGATTGGAGAGTTTTCTTGGCAGATCACGCATGACTACTGTCAAACTAAATACAGCCCCTTTTCAGTATTCATTGACATTTCACCATGAAAGAGCTTACGGCTCAACAACCTTTACAAATCGTACAACGAAAATCGACGCTCTCTGAAAAGTGTTCATCGCGCGCTCAGGCCAACTTATGGCGCTCAGCGATGAGGCTCATTTTTGGCTTAAGAGCTACGTTAATAACCAAACTTGCCATATTTAGGCTGAAGAGCAAGCCAAAGCCACTCAACAACAGACATTGCTTAAATTAAAAACATCCGTTTGGTGCGGCCTATGGGCTGAAGGAATCATCGGCTCAAATTTTCTTCCAAAACCATGCTGGCGCTTATGTCACAGTGAATGGCGAACGCTATCGTGCCATTATAAACGACTTTTTGATACCGAAAATTGAAGCCGTGATCTCCGCAACATTGGCCATTGGCGGTCTCAGTAGACTAGCGTAAGGGGACTAGCCTGCCATCCCAGAAGTTGTGGGTTCGAACCCCACGTAAAGCACGGTACTCGCAAAAGCAAAGAAGAAACACACTGTTACACATTGCATCAGTGCGCCAGCAAGAGGAAACGGGCAACCGCGGTAATAGCGCAGATACGCCAAAATTTAGCAAAGTCCTCAACCATCCATGCGATCCTTCTGCCGGAAAAATGAGAAACACAGATGTCGCTTCAAGCTGTAAGAAGGCGACAGGCTAATCACCTACCCTCTCAGAAATCAAAATATATCAACGAAACCAACGCAAGACTGAGTCTTGTCGAGGCCCTATGCTCCCGAGAGGAGTGAACAAGTGGAAAAAAAATCTTCAAACAATTGGTTCCAACAAGATGGCGAACGACGCTACTTGCCATACAACCCATGAAGTAATGGATTTAATAGATTTACTACCTTGCCGTTTCGGTGAACAATTTATCTCTCGTCTCGGACCAGTGGACTGGTTACACCTATTTATTTGTGGAGGTATGTAAAGTCTAAATGGGTTGTAGATGAACCAGTTTCGATTGCGGTATTGGAAGCTAACATTACTAAAGTTATTCACGAGATGCCGACCGAAGTTCTCCTGCGAGTCATTACAAAATTTGAGTTTACGGATGGCTGAGTTGTTACGACGTACTTCCGGTCTACATTTGAAATGGGTTATCTATAAAGAATATATCATGACCGGTTCTACGCACAAATAAGAAAGATTGACCAATCAATTTGGATTATTTATTTCAATTAAGAATGCAATACCTCTGAATTGATCACCCTTTACTAATAATGGTATTTGAATTACAGTATGGACAGTAAGTATTATTTTAGAAAGTTTTTGGATTGTCGTGTCTGGTTGCATCTCGATGGACTTAATATTAGTTCCAAACAGTAAGTAGCTAATAGGAATGGATCGCAAGGCGCAGAACAGAGTTTAGAATTAATTTTATTTTAAAAAATTGAATTTTTGGTGCAAAGCTATAAAGGAATATAGGATAATTCTTCTTCTTCTTAATTGGCGAGATAACCGCTTACGCGATTTTGGTCGAGATTAACAAAGCGCGCCAGTCGTTTCTTTCTCGTGCTAACCGGCGCCAATTGGACACACCAATTGAAGCCAAGTCCTTCTCCACCTGATGTTTCCAACGCAGAGGAGGCCTTCCTCTTCCTCTGCTACCACCAGCTGGTACCGCATCGAATATTTTCAAAGCCGGTGCGTTTGTATCCATTCGGACGACATGACCCAGCCAACGAAACCGCTGGATCTTTATTCGCTGCGCTATGCCTATGTCGTCGTAAAGCTCATACAGCTCATCGTTCCATCGTCTACGATATTCGCCGTTGCCAACGTGAAAAGGTCCAAAAATCTTACGCAGAATCTTTCTCTCGAACACTCCAAGCGTCGCTTCATCGGATGTTGTCATCGTCCAAGCTTCTGTGCCATACGTTAGGACGGGCATGATGAGAGTCTTATAGAGTGTTAGTTTTGTTCGTGGAGAGAGGACTTTACTGCTCAATTGCCTACTTAGTCCAAAGTAGCACTTGTTGGCAAAAGAGATTCTACGTTGGATTTCAAGGCTGACATTGTTATCGGTGTTAATGCTGGTTCCTAAATACACGAAGTCTTTTACAACCTCAAAATTATAACTGTCAACAGTGACGTGGGTGCCGATACGCGAGTGCGCCGACTGTTTGTTTGAAGACAGGAGGTACTTCGTTTTGTCCTCGTTCACCACCAAACCCATTCGCTTTGCCTCTTTATCCAGTTTGGAGAAGGCAGAACTAACAGCGCGGTTGTTAAGGCCGATGATATCGATATCATCGGCATACGCCAACAATTGTACGCTCCTATAAAATATTGTGCCTGAGCGGTTAAGTTCTGCGGCTCGTACGATGCTCTCCAACAACAGGTTAAAGAAGTCACACGACTGCGAGTCACCTTGTCTGAAACCTCGTTTGGTACCAAACGGGTCGGAGAGGTCCTTCCCAATTCTGACGGCGCTGCTGGTGTTGAGCAACGTCATCTTAAATAGCCGCATTAGTTTTGCGGGGATACCAAATTCAGACATCGCGGCATACAGGTAACTCCTTTCCGTACTGTCGAATGCAGCTTTGAAGGCGACGAAAAGATGGTGTGTGTCGATTCTCCTTTCATGGGTCTTTTCCAAGATTTGGCGTATTGAGAATATTTGGTCGATGGTGGACTTTCCAGGTCTGAAGCCACACTGATAAGGTCCAATCAGTTGGTTGACGGTGGGCTTCAGCCTTTCACACAATACGCTCGCTAGAACCTTATAGGCGATATTTAGAAGACTAATCCCGCGGTAATTGGCACAAATTGCAGGATCGCCCTTCTTATGGATTGGGCAGAGCACACTTAAATTCCAATCGGCAGGCATGCTTTCATCCGACCATATTTTGCATAGGAGCTGATGCATGCACCTTACCAGCTCCTCGCCGCCATGTTTGAATAGCTCAGCCGGCAGTCCGTCGGCGCCCGCGGCTTTGTTGTTCTTTAGCCGTGATATTGCTATTCTCACCTCGTCATGATCGGGTAGCGGAACGACAATTCCGTCGTCAACGATTGGGGTATCGGGATCTTCACGTTCTCTATGACATGCGCAGCTGTCACCGTTTTACAGGCTCGAAAAGTGTTCCCTCCATAATTTAAGATTGCTCTGTACGTCAGTCACCAGATCGCCGCCTTTGTTCTTACAGGAAAACGCCCCGGTCTTAAAACCCTCTGTAAGCCGCCGAACTTTCTGGTAGAATTTTCGGGCGTTGTTCCTATTGGCCAGCATCTCAAGCTCCTCGCACTCACGTATTTCGGCCTCTCGTTTCTTCTGTCGGATAATACGTCTCTCTTCCTTTTTCAGCTCTCTGTAGCGATCCCACATGGCTCGCGTTGCGCCCGATCGCAGCGTGGCTCTGTAGGCGGCATCCTTTCTTTCTGCGGCAGCATGACATTCCTCGTCGTATAATAATAGGATAATTAGTTTAAGATAATATTAAAGCGTTTATTAATGATACAAGGCATGAAATATTACAGTTGTATTTGACTCTAAAATTAATAACAGTTGACCAGTAGAGGAATCAAAATTGTTATACCGCATCTTCCGTTTGAACAAAAAAACAAAAATCTGTCAATCCATTCTTTGTTTAGAAGCCCATTGAAGTTGACGTGAATTTGTATATATAATATAAAAATATGAAAACTGCATAATACAAGGACTACTCTCAAGCCACGCAGTTCTTCTATTTTGACACACCGTTTCCACAGATTAACCCTCCGTTGGACACCTTTTTTAAGGCATTCGGTTGGGCACCCAGATCTGGCCTTTCTTCGTCCTGTTCGAGAATCCATTTCAAAAGATTATATCAATAGGGTGTTAGAGGTAGTCAGAATTTTCAAAAGAATTGATTTTTTTGCATTTTCTTAAAGTATAATATCATAGAAGTATTGTATGAAAATTTGAAGTGAGTGTTATTCAACAATTAACAAAGAGAGCTGGGACGCTCTGGAGCTGATAGCAAAATCTTAAATGCGTTTTTATCTAAACTATGTTTTTTGAACTGGTGATCACTGTAACTTAAAAAACCGCTTGATAGATTTCAATAAAATGTATACTGCTTTTGAAAAACATAAAAAACTCGTATATAATCGAATGATTTTTTTTTTAATTTCGATTTTTTCGTTTTTTCTCGAAAATCCGAAAAATATTTCCTGAGGTCGCCATATTGTTCATTTTGAAAAAAAAAAACTCTATCAGGCTCAGGGATATCTATTAATAAAACTAATTTCTCTGATCCGACTGATTTTAGATGAATCTCCAAGGACTTGTGCTGATCACCGCAAGGGACTTCTGGAGAAACGATAACATTTACAATTATTAATATTTTTTTTTGAAAAATTTTACTAAAGTCAAGTCGAAACATGATGTATTAATGCTATGTTTTTATTTTTGTGAAATAAAGCAACTGACTAGCAAAAAAAAATCATAATTTTTACGGGCTCCTTCTGCCCCTAACCCCATAAATCGATAAAAAATTAAATTTAGGAAGCTACCTGGATATTCACGTCCAAAGTCGAAAAAGCGTGGCCAAACACGGGTGCTCAACGGAGGGTTTATCATCGAGTATATTTTTACATAAAATATGTACGAGTGTTAGTGCTAATATTCTTATATGTGTACACTTCAAATCACATTTTTGCTCATACAGAAAGTAAGTTTGCATATCAAATATTTATGGTATGTAAGCATGTATTGTATGTATGTATGTATGAATGTTGAAAGAATCGCTCATACCACCCATATAACTAAACATACATACATATGTACATGCATCTGTAAATATTTGCTTACTAGTCTGTGCTTTTCGATGACCAAAAGCAGTTGCACTTTTGCTTATATTTCTCGATATCTGCACTTTGCACTTTAAAACTGATAAAAAAATACACCGGGAGAAATGTCGAATGATAAAAAGTTGTAGGGAAAATTGGAGTTATAAAATTTTTGAAATAAAGCAAAAATAATTTTTTTGTTTTTAAAACTTCTCATGTAGCATGCATACACCAGTCATATCTGCAAATAATGAAGCTACTTCACTCTTCTTAACATCTAAAAAGCGGACTGAAAATATTTTTTAAGTTTGACAATATTTTCATTTCCATATCGAAAAGTCGACTAGAAAAGTACTTTTAGTCAATGGATTACCCAACCAAGGGATGTTAACTAAATTTCGACTTATCACTGGTGGTATGGCTATCACTGGCATGTGGTTTCAACAAGATGATGATGAGACAGATATCTCACTGTCATTGAAACTGGATTATTTTTTTGTGGTGTTATGTTAAAGATATAGTCTATACGGGGCCACTGTAATCCATTTCAATCTTAAGCTTAAGAATCCTATTTCATAAATCACACCCTCCATTTTATCAAAACCATTTTCAATCACTTTAAGACAAAATCGACATCTGGTTGACACCGTAGTCGTTCATGCATAACTATCAAATCTTACTCTTTCTATTAGAATAAAAATTTGAAACATTTATATCTAAACTCTTCGTTTTATTTTGTGTTGAAATGCAAGAGCAAAGTTATTGGATGTACCTCTACCACGAGATGTCGCCATCAATTTTGTACTACGAGACCCGGTGGTCTAGAAATTTCAAACAATCGTTTTTTTGTTTCTTCAATATTTCGAAAGTATAGTACCTTAAGAATATATTGTGAAATTTTCATGCGGAAATTCCCAATATTATAGCTTCTAAAGCCCATTAACTAGGTAGAAAGCGGTCCGCGCGCTCCTGTACCTCAAACTTCAAACTCATTTATCTCGAAACGACTGTTTTCGACCTGGTGTTGTAAAAAAAAAACACGATTCAGCCGAATCATTACAAGTTAAGTGACTGCAAAGAAGTTGAGTCTTGGATTAAAAAGATGAATCAGCACACTATTTTTTCTTTTTTTTGACACATCAGTTGCATAGGTTTCAGCCTGCTAGCCTATAACTTCACCTATACCTTTAACCAGTATATATTTTGGCTCCACGTATTAGGTTTGCATTATTACAGGATGCATATAGAAATTTAGTTTTTTGAAGAGGGTAAGGCACTGTAATGCTACACATGCACACATACATATAAATAACTCTAAAAAAGGAATTGTATGCACAAAAGCAATCACTTCATATGGCATCAAAAATGCGAAACACCCAAGCAAGCCATCTGAGCGAGTAGAAGAGTAAGCAATAATGCAATATGAGAACCATTGCATATTTTCAAGCGTTCACTTCATATGTGCACGTACTCTGCAGTGAAACAGCAAACTAGTAGGAAAAAATACTATTCTACAACTATAATTTCGCGACAGAAATCGAACTGGTCCGAAAAAGACCAGAATATACCTATTTTATTTGGCTTAAACCTTTTAATTAACTTTTATTTGTGTTTGTTGTATACCATGAAAACGAGTACATATCAAGGGTGGTTATGTTTCAAAGGCCGGTGTTGATTTTTATTTAAATTAAATACACTTTTTTTTAGGAAATTATTGTCATTTCTCTTTAGTATGATAATATTGATATAGCTGCAATTGATTATGCATGCAACAAGATATTCGCCAAACGGCCGCCGCGGCCTCGGCGGCACACCTCCGTCCGCTGGTCCAAATTTTCGATTACGCTGAGGAATAATTGAGGTTCTATGCCATGTATGTGCCGAATTATCTCATCCTTTAGCTCTTTAATTATTCCTGCCTTATCGACGTACACCTTTTCTTTCAAATAACCCCACAGAAAGAAGTCCAACGGTGTCAAATCACATGATCTTGGCGGCCAATTGACATCGCCGCGACGTGAGATTATTCGGCCATCAAATTTTTCGCGCAAAAGAGCCACTGTTCCGTTAGCTGTGTGACAAGTGGCACCGTCCTGTTGAAACTGCATACCGTCCACATCCATATCTTCCAATTCGGGCCATAAAAAGTTCGTAATCATCTCACGAAAGCGAACACCATTCGCAGTAACTGCCTGACCGGCCTCATTTACAGTCACTCTTTGTGGGTGCATTCGCTTTTCAGCAATTACTCTTGGATTAGCACTCGCCGAAATGCGGCAATTCTGCTTGTTGACGAATCCACTGATGTGAAAATGTGCCTCCACACTGAAGATGATTTTCTTTGATATGCATTTTGATTTGAAAGCCCATTTTCATAATGAGCCTGAATAACTTTAACGCGTTGCTCGATTATGTATTTTATCAAATTGAATTAATCTGAAATTGAAAAATATTAAACGAAATACAGAAAAAAAGTTGACGTTTAGGTGTGGTTTACATTCGATATCGGCCCTTGAAATGTAACCACCCTTTATGATAATAAAAAGATTTAATATATAATATATTATTGGGTAAGATTGGCAGAATATTCTGGCCAAACACCATCAGTAACGACGCACTGTAGAGATTAACGAATGAGGAACTCATCCGTAGGCAAATCAAACGCAGAAAGTGGCGATGGATAGGTCAAAGGTTGAGAAAACCTCCAGATAGCATCACTAGGATGGCACTAGACTGGAATCCGCAAGGGAGCAGAGGTCGCGGCCGACCAAAAAACACTTGGAGAAGGTCGATGTTGCGTGGTCCTATGCTCCCGAGAGGAGTGAACAAGGATAAAAATATTTTTTATTTTTGTTTAAAATTCGATTTATTTTGCGTTATTTGCATTCCAAAAATGGAAAAATATTTTATTTTAATATAAATGAAACAAAATTTAAGTTAATTGAAATGAACGCAGAATTTTTGTATAGGGTGGGCCATGTAGAATTTGTTTTTTGAATCGGCTATAAAAAAAAACTGATCAATACTTTTTCAAACTTTTTTTTTATTTTGAAGATTGAATATTGGCATTTATGAATGAAAAATAATATCGTTCAAATGACTGCCACGACTGGCTTTACATTAGACCATTCGATCAACCCAATTTTTAAGCACCTTTTCAATTGTTTGGGCTCCAATTTCATAATTGGCAACTTCGATTTCGTGTTTTAAAGCATCACTCGTCTCTGGATGGTTCGCATGGCATTTGTCTTTAACGGCTGCCCACAAAAAATAGTCCAACGGGCTTAAATCACAGCTCCGAGACGGCCAATTGATATCGGAATTTCGGCTGATTATTCGGTTTTCAAAAACGGTAACCAAAAGTTCGAATGTAACTTTGGCAGTGTGACAAGTTGCACCGTCCTGTTGAAACCAAATGTCGTCCATGTCATCCTCTTCAATTTTTGGAAACAACTCGTTGAGCATGTCACGGTAACGCTCGCCATTTACTGTAACCGCGGAAGAAGAAGAAGACTCACCACTTTGAAAAACGGTTTTTAATATTTCCCAATTTTGTTCAAGCATATAGCGTCTCATTTCGTAAATGTCAAACTTTAAGTAAATTATGAACATATTTCACATGTCATTTGTGTTATCAATCTCAAAAAAATAGGTAGTTCAAAAAGCAAACGCTATATGGCCCACCCGTGGTACTAGCGGCTGCACTAGCTTCGTATGAAGTTCACACTGGTACTCGTACTGCAATTGATTTTTGAAGAGAGAGAGTGACGACTGACTGTTGAACTGCAACTCACTGCCCTTACGACTGCCAGTTGCCACCTTATCTGGCGTGAGTGGTGAGTTCATGTCTCATGCAGGCGGACCAGCAGCAATGTGGGTTGCAACAGGGTGCGATTTGAAATGGAATAATATTAACTAGTTTTGAGTTTTTAGGCCCTGAGTTTTGAATGTTTGAGTTCCGAGTTCTGACTTTAGAGTTTTGAATTTTGGAGTTTTTGAACTTCCAGCTTAAAGGTTTGCGTTCTTTAGTTCTGATTTTGGGTTCGAGCTCGATTTTGACTTTTTGGTTGAGTCGTGATTTGAATTTGAGTTCAAATTTATTATATTGGGCTATATCATAGTTTGATTATTCATTTGAGTTAGCGATTTATACTTAAAATCTTTTACTGTTTATAACATGTAATGAAAGCTTAATGTATTTAATATTTTGAATGTTGCCCATTTTGAAATATTTCCAATCTACGAATACTTAGAAAATATTAGACTAAGGAATAAGGAAACCTAAGACTGCTAAATAACACTGCTTAATATTATATTTTAAATATAAACTTAATAAAAAGGTTTTTATTCCGCATTCATGAATTTATTTTACTTTTTAATTATCACTTTTAATTTCACTTTAGTGATTTTGACCAGTATGTTTTTGCCTAATTTGAATGAGTACGAGACTGGAACAGTTATGATCGAAATTTGACCACTAACATCTCGTACACCTTCATCACCATGCAAAAATACCAGTCGGGTGTATGGAAAAAAGTTCCCTGACTAGATGGATATCCGACTCATACTAGTTGTGAGTTAGGTGACAACTACATAGAGCATTTGACCACTGGGCACGTTTGTGCCTTGTGTTTGTATGAGGATATGTTTGAAATTTCCAGTATCCTCTTATTTATTTACAAACGAGTATATTTGTCTTGGTCAGCGTTTGTCGATACAACATTGGCATAACCCACAAGAGCATATTTGCATAATGGGCACTTTTGGCTGGGAGTAACGGATTTGATGGCCGGAATTGGAGAAATCGAGTGACAAGACTGACGCAGCATTTGAATAAATGGAAAAAAGGCAGAAAATGTAACAGACTCATTGAAAACAGCAGCAAATGTTTGAAAAATAAGCAACATTGGAATCGAATTGCATTTGGACTAGTATTGAACTAGCCGAGTCGGGATGCCACCTGTCTATGTACCAGCATTTTCTTAGCTGCTGCTGGCTACTGACTCGATTTGCAGACAGTTTAGACTGGTGATAGGGTGATTACATGACAAAGGGTTGTCTTATTTGTATTCCCCATTGTTTGTACTCGGGATAAGGATTAAATTATGATGGCAAATATACTCGGATATAAATATTTTGTGACTGTGTTGTCAGGTAATTTACACTTAATTGTGAATTGCCTTGATATTTTTTTTTTTTAATGAGAAATAAGTAACTACATTCAATGTCAAGCCTCTCGTAGTGAACAACTTTATTCTGATAAATATCTGTAATTCCTAGCAAAATAATTATATGTTACGGTGTACAAGGTTAATGGGAACGTCATCCTAGATACTTAGAACTTTATTTTTATATGACACGATATCCAAAACCTTAACCGTTTTTAAAATATTCGATTTTGAGAAATAAAATAATAAAAAATAAATAGTACAAAATATGAAATAATAATAACAAAAGTAAAATAATAATTAAAAAATAACAAAAAATATTTAAAAAATATAAAAACTAATAAATAATAGCAATAAAAATAAAATAGTAATAAAAAAGTAATAAAGAAATATTACATAATAATAATAAAAAATAAATAGTACGAGAAGAGAAATATCAAAAATAAAATTCATATAATGCAAAAAACTAATAAAAAAAAAAAATAATAAATAATAATAATAAAGCAATAAATAATACGAAAAAATAGTAAATAAAATAATTAGACCACGTGCTAGCTGGTGGATTCACCACACTGACAAACTCTATGTACCTGAAGCGACACAATGACATCGCGAAAATAAACCATCTAAAACTGACGCAGATGTACAACTTCAATCCAAGCAAAATACCGTTCTTCAGATAGACCCCAGAACCTGTTCAAGAAGACTCCAACTACCTTCTATATTATGACAGAACAATTTTAGCAAATGCCACAAGAGACCACAATAGGCCAGATATTTTCCTGATTGATACATCTCAAATGACTGGTTATATAGTTGATATTACTGTTCCTCTAAACAAAAACATATGCAGGAAAAATATCAAAATATTCTGACTTAGGGATTGATGTCAAACGACAATGGAAATTAAGGAAGGTGTACATCCTGCCAATTGACATCTCAGTACATGGAGTAGTGCGCAAAAATTTAGGAGACAACGTCAACACACTTCAGCTCCCGGAATCTCTGATTTTTGATATGCAGCTCTACTTAATTCTTGCCATGTAGTTTGAAACTTTCTACAGTAAATGCTTTATTCTTTATCAATTTGTCAATTATTTAATATTTCTAGGTGCAATATTAGTTATAACTTACGAACCTGTTATGCATTATTGGCTCGCAGCTAAAATGACACAACTTAATGTTAATTACTTTTCTTTGGGATGCAAAAAATATAAATAAATAATAATAAAAATAAAGTAATACTAAAAAATAATTTTACTTTGTTTGACGTCTATTATTTATTATTATTTTATCAAATGGTCCAATGGGTCCAATTTCCTTCTGTTTGCAGTTTACCCTTTTTAATATACCCTTTGAAAAACTCATCAATAAAATTTTAACCAAAGCGCTAACAGTCAAAAATTACTCTTGATAAAACTTTGAATTTGCGATTTTTCACTCCGTTTCTTATTAACTAATATCCTAAGTATCTTCGACGACTTTTAGGGTACTGAATATTTACTGGTTACTAAAGAGTTCATAAATAAAAGTAAGTATTTCCAAAGTGAGATACCGAGCTTCCATGAATATTTCAGTGTTCGAAATATAATAAAAAACTCTAGCCCGGAAAACAACTTAAGAATGTTAACAGCGAAAAATGTGGACGGATGCGCGTTTCGCCATAAATTTTTTAGTTTTTTTTTAACAGCCAAACGGCGTCAGTACCTCTACTAAAATATTTGCTTTGCATTTTCGCTTATTAATCACTTACCTTTCAAAAAGCAAAACAATAAAAATATATTTTTAAGTCAGCGAAAAGAACGTCCATTAAAAAAACTTGCCCGTGATTTCAAAAACGGTAGTTTTTAAAGAAAATATTTTGTGATAATAACATATATAGGTAGGTAGGTGAAATAGCTGAAGTACCACGCTGGCATTTTTCAAGTAGCACTAAAGCACCGTTTCGACAAGATTTTGAGACCTCCAACAGGTAGATAACTACATGGTTTATGTAATGGAGAAGGTTGAGGAGGTTTAGGTTGGAGCACTGCCTCAAGCTGTCGAAGAAAGAAGCACGTAGTGATCTTAGTCGCCTAACTGGCAAGCCCGGACACTTACAGAGAAAGCTCTCAACAGTCTCCTTCTCTGAAAGGCTCCCACAGCTTCTACATTTGGAACTAAATGGTAAAACTAGCTTTTCCGCATGTGTGCCAATCATTCAATACCCTGTAAATACAACGACAGGTTAGGATTTTCAATGGCGTAGAGTCCTCAGAACATTTTGAGTTCTCCGTGTATTATTCTACGAAATACCACATGAAGACATAGAGCTCCATCCCCTCAGCGCTTTCTTGGAAATAAGCTGTGGAATTTCCTTTTAACAACAGTCAGGCGGACGGCGATGATTGGGTAGACCTGATTCCAATTCAATAGACCTCTTCCTGACAAGTTCATCAGCAATGTCGTTTACCTCTATGTTCCTATATCTTGGAACCCATACCAGAGAAATGCTCCCTGCGCACCCAAAAAACATTTGATCACCTTACAAAAATTAATCAGTTTGGATCTGCACCATGGCGTCATCAGAGCATTGATCGCGGCATGACTATTGGAAAAAAATGTTAATATCTCCCTTGCTCCCGCGTTCCCTAAGCATTTTGCTTGTCTGCAGGATCGCAAACACTTCTGCCTTAAAAACTTTAGCAGCATTAGACAGTTTTAAGGAAATAGATAAATTGGTTGATTCAGAGAAAACCTCAGCTTCGACTCCGGACTCCATCATGGAGCTGTCAGTGAAAACAAAGGTACAAGTTTCGGTGCAAATTTTCCGCTCTATCCAATCCTGCCTATTTGGAAAGGTTGCTTGGGCCCGACCCTCGAACTAGAGTTTGCGGATAGAGAGATCTGTGCGAAGTTTAGAGAAATACGGCGGTGACTGCCTTCAAATTGGACCATGTACCTTGAGAGATTGCCTCCGTAGGCCAACTTTGATTATGCAGTTTGTAAAACGTAAATGTCGATAGGAAGTAAGTTCAAAACGGCATTCAAGGCAGCACTGGTACAAGTTCTATATGCTCTGGTGATACCTGTACGTGCAGTCTTTCACACCCTTCCCAATTTAGTGATGTAATAGCCTTTCAAAAGAGCTTTACACCAAATAAGCCATCCATACTTTAAAATCGGTGGAACCACTTCGTTGTGCATCCAAAGTACGACTTGTAGCTTAAGGTCCCATTTTTTGCCGAACATAGATTTGCAGGAGTAGAAAGCTATCTTGGCCTTCTTTGACCGATTTTCAGTATGTAGCTTCCAATGGAGTTTGGAGTCAGGTGTCACTCCAAGATACCTCACTTTCGATGAAAGCGGAGAACGGAATTGAGTTATTTTCCTTTTACCACCTAATTTTATTTCCTTTTTTTTCAAAGAAGTTAAGTTAATTAAGTTTAAACTTGACACTGCGGTGCTATTCCTTTTTGCTAGATATTTCTGGAAACCATTTTGGGTATAAGAACCACCTCCAGGTAGCAGTGAGAGTCTGTTATAATAATATACCCTCGTTTATATTGCCATTTTTCTTTTTTCGATATTTTGTGCCCGCGACGAAAAACCATTAAAACCAAAGGTCAAAAAAGACATTTGCATTTTTTTTGGTGTTCGATAGAGTTTCCTTTATTTAATTTTTCAGCAACTTAATGATCTGTCTTAGTTATCATGCCAACATAAGATACTTTAGGGATAGAATCTTGCAGTATGATACGGATGACGGTCTGAATACGTATAAAATCACTGGTGGCGTCCCTCAGGGATCGGTTCCAGTGGACCCTCACTGTGGAATGCCATGTACGACGGAGTACTTAGCTGAAAATTGCCGGATAAAGCAACAATGGTAGGCTATGTCGATGACATCGCTCTCGTGGTCACGGACAAGAAGCTAGACCACCTGCAGGAGAAGTGTAATGATGCAGCAGCTAGGGTCCAATTATAGCTCTCTGCAGCGGGGCTGAAGTTGGCCGTACAAAAACAGAAGCGGTTCTCGTAACTTCACGAAGAAAAAAAAAGTACATGAAATTGCGAATAGGTGGCCATGAAAAACTGTCGCAAGAGGCAATAAAGTATCTAGGCGCAATGATCGATGCACGGCTATGCTTTAAGCAACACTTGGCAACTGTGGGTTCCAAAATAGCGGCAGTCAACGGTGATTTTACAAGAATTCTTCCAAACATTGGCGGACCGCAAGGCACCAGAAGGCCCCTCCTGGCAAGTATGGTGGATTCAGTCATTTTATATGCTGCCCTTATATGGGCAGGATCTGAGCTATCGAATGCTAGACCAGTAGCTCAAGTGCATCAACGAAATGCACTAAGAGTCGGCTTGCGTCATCCCTGGAAAGCTCCCAATAGATATACTTGTGCAGGAAATGGGACAACCTTATGACAGACAAGAAGAAAAGTTGACAACTGAAGCAAAAGCAGCAGAACGTCTGCATTCGTTAGAAAAATGGTAAAGCAGATGAGACTCGTCTGTTAATGGACGTTGGACCTATAAACTTATCAAAAAAATTAGCCAATGGGTGACCAGAAGGCACGGTGACGTAGACCACTATTTAACCCAAATATTGAGCGGTCACGGATTCGATCTGTCCAAGCTGCAACAATGCAACAGAAAGCGCGGAGCACACGTTCTTCTAGTGTGATCGTTTCAACGAAGATCGACGAACGCTTGAGTTAGTCTTGAGTGAACAGCTGAGCCCAGACAGCTTAATCAATAACATGTGTGCATAACATGACTGTTGGAACGCAGTAAAAAGTTATGCAAAGAGGATAATGCTGCACCTGCAACGCGCGGAGTTTCTCAGCGCAAAGCGCAGAGAAAAACAAATCAGCCCTCGATAGGAGGTGGACTATTTACAAACTGACGACAAATCACAGACGGTCAAGTCATGTGCTCACGACGGCATAAGAGGGTATAATACTCGTATTACCGTAACATCTTCTTTGCTGCAGATGCAAAAGAAGCCTCGATAGCGTATAACATCCATGCGCTCATGTGAGAGGAACCTGAGAGCATGCCACACATACGACTGGTATGACGGCACTGAGACATTAGAAGACGAGCCTATATCATAAAGCTGGCTACAAATATGGTGGACCCTGACGTGGGTGAATAGTATTGGTGCATTTAATGGGCACCGCTCTGGGGCTTCCCGAAGTAATGCAATGTAATTCCGGGAAGGGAGTCTCCCCAGAAGAGGAGGAGGAATTGTTTTAGTGGTTACACTATTCGACGCAGTTGATGGCGGTTGCTGTAAGTGCGAAGGCATTTTGAACCCTCCTCACCCACTACAAAAAAAAGATATCGTCATAAGATTGTCATGTCAAACTAAAGTAAAATATACAGTTCTTTTTTGCATTACAAATCAGTGTGAAAAACATTTTTGCGTGTATGCGTTCGATATGCGAGTAAATAACTACATTCAAGCAATTTTTTGCGGCGAATAATGAAGTGACCAGCGCAGGAGCATTAAAAAAAATGCAAACTTCAGCGAAATTCCATAAAATTCTGAAAATGTAAAAAACAACACAGCTTACAAAAATCAATTACGGCATAGACATAGACATATATATAAATAAAAGGTCTTTCAAAAGACGCGACTAGATGTTGTTTTAAAATTAAAAAAATTTCAATTTACAATATTTTCTTTCAGGTTTCATTGTACTCGCTGACGCTTTGTCCCATTGAGTCCCGCCAGTTTCGGTTATCGAGTTTCAGCTCTGGAATTGTTATTGACTTATTCACATAGACTTTACATTTAAAAAAAAAAAACATTAAATGTAGTTTAGTGAAGCAAGATCGCATTATCGAGGTGACCTTCTTATGTCACCATTACGTGAAATTAATCGACCGGGAAACTTAGATCGCAATAAGGCATTGTTTTCGCGTGTTGTGTGACTAGTAGCTCCATTCTGTTGAAAATAAAGATTTCGAAGAAAAATGGTCCAATTTTTCCATCAGCACAAAAATGATACCAAACAGTTGAAATTGAAATTTGAATTGAATGTTGAATAGGCCGAGACAAGGAGCACCAAGAGATTTTCTGGTTTCTAAAACACTCAGGCTTAAAAGCCCATTGTATTTGAAGCTCTGGAAAGAGGGTAGATAGTCAAGGAGGAAAAGAGACTTTCCGAAAAAGAGATAAGAAAAAATAGAGACAGATATAAAGGTAGTTAGTCCTGTGAGAATTGCCAGATTCTTTGGCTAATCTGTAAATATCCTCCAGTTTTAGAGAACGAATATTACTCATTCTCATGACATTGGAGCTGCAATATTTTCAACTGAACGTCCAGTTTCTTGCAATTTGTTCACCAACATTTGAATTTAAAATTTGAATTGAAAATTTGAAAAATTATGAATCTTGCGTTATGTTGCTTTTAATGATCGCCCATTTTAATAATGAGTTTCACTAATTTTAACTCCTTGCGCTGCTGTGTAAAATTGTCCATCTGTCTACTTGAAAAATGTCGAAGATGACATAAAAAAGTTACCGTTTAGGTATTATTCACTACTGACATCTAAGCCTTACTTTTTAAATACCCTTTATCATCTCATTTTCACTTCGTTCGTATTTTGGTTCATAGCTCACTAGAATTTTTTTAATGTTCATCAGCAGCGAATGAAAACTCCATCAAACATTCGACTTAATTCACAACAGCAACGTCAACTTCATTCACCCTCAATCGGCCAACCGGTAAGCCATTCTACTCCATGGTGAATAAAAAAATAGTACAATTTGTAAATTTCTATTTAAAATGACAAAGGATAAAAAAGAGAAAAGTTTATGAGTTCATTTGCAATGCTTTTCATTTTGATTTAAATTTTGATACCAGCGCACTGGAGCTCTAGGGTATTTGAATTTTGTTCGCTTAACGTTTGCATCTAACATCACAAAATGAGCGAAATATTTGTAAACATACATGTACTAAAAGGCTCAGAATGCTGAGAACAGTCGACTTATCTGTCCCGATTCACATGCGATATTCCCGAGCTCTTTTTGAACCAAGTTTCGTAGTATTTACGGACTAAACCACCCCATCGCCTCGCTGTTCTGCCAGTTATCAGTTAAGGTATTCTTCGGAGGGGCAGGTCGTGTTTATTCACTCATTTGTCTGCGTTCATTATCATTATGTCATTAGCATTCGAACAAGGCATCCTTAGGAGTTTCATATTTTCCTTGGCAGTATAGGCAAAATGGGGAGACTGTGTCCTTGTATTTGTACAAATACTGCCCGAAACAGCCATGCCTAGTTAAAAACTGTGTCAGCATGAAATTCACGTTTCCATGTGTTCTCCGAATCCATTTCTGTATGTCGGGGATCATGGTAAAAGTGGTTCTTCCCTTCCCTCTATCGTTCCATTTGGTCTGCCAATTTTGGAGAGCGATATCATTGATCCTTGTAGGGCGTCCCTCAGTGAGGCTTTGTTACCAAATATCCGCGCGTTTTTTGTATGCTGGTATTTTGTTTCATACATTTTGCCGCGTAGGAATTTGCAGTTTTCGAGCTTGCATATTCCAGATGCTTTTTAAAACTGAGTCTTATGTAGGTCATCACCCCTAAATATTTTATGGTATCTGTTGATGTTATATTGTGACCACCAATCTTTGCTTGAAGGTTTTCCACTTTTCGTCTTATGGTCTGCTAATCTTAGCCCAGACGATTGTAGCCATTGCTTAACCATGTAAGTCCATGTGTACCACTGTGTCACACGGGAATCTTAGTGTGTATTTATCATGTAACCATTTAGGCTCTCTTATGAAGCGTAGAAAAGGTGTCATCCCGCCCTATCAGACTCCGTAATAGAGTCTAAATGGTATTTTCCTAACAAGCTTGCTCTCCTCTTAGCTAAGGCTGGACAATTACAAAGGAAGTGTTCTAAAGTTCTTTCCTCTTACTTGTCTCTGCAACTTCTGCAGTATTCATGAGAAAATATGCCTACCCTAGAAGAGTGGTTACCTAACAGTCAATGACCGGTGACTCAAGCCACGACGTTCGAGATATTCTGCCTTGAGAGGTGAGCAATTCTCCTGATCTTTTCTTATCTATTGCGGCCAAATTAATTCTCTCCACTACCTGGTGAACTCCTGTAGAATATTATTTGTTACACATAATTTGCAAGTTGCCATAGGGATTCCAATATTGCCGCTGTTTTCAAACAGTGGAAGATTAGCATCCTTTCTGGCTAGCTCAACGGTCTTGCAGTTTCCTTCAATATCTCTAGGTCCCGAAACCCAAATAAGACTGACCCTGAAGACGGTGCTAATATCATCTAGAGCCGCCAGGCATTCCTAAGAAACCTTTGATCTTAGTATAACTGCTTCCATTGATTTGATGGTCGCCTGGCTGCTCGAGAAGATATTTATCGTTACCTCCTTAAACTTATACCTGGTAGACGCTACAGTGGTCCAGAAGTCAGGCAGATTTTTTTTTCTTTTTTTTTTGTCGGGACAACTAGCAAGTATAGCACTCAGACACAATTAAGTCCAGTATACTGAACTCGGATTCTATTTTAAGTTTTTTTAAATCTACCCGATCTCCGAAGAAATCTGAGTAGATGTTGTGGAGCCAAGATGGTCGCTTTCTAACACATTAGTGCCAAGGACCTCAAGCCTGATTCGAGCGAAGGCGGGGCAGACGCATAGAAAGTGGCCCACCGTCTCATCCTTCTCTCCACAAGCTGGGCAGAGAGCACTGTCTGAGATGCCTACCTATTCCATGTGCTTCGCCCACAGAAAGTGGGCCGTCATCAGTATAACCAGCTACCTGCTGTCCTTTCTACTTAATGACTGAAAGATTTGCGACAGTTGGTCGATCATGACAGGTAACATCAGTTTAGTGCATCTGCATCTTCTCTTAACCTGCCAAGCTCGCTTGAGGGTTGTATGTAGTAACCCATTTGCTCACCGTGGCTTTGATGGCTGCAGAAGGGAGTGGGAGAAGTTGGCCTCAGAGCCCATCCAAGCTAAGGTGTCAGAGGTCTCGTCCCGGGGCCCATGTTAGCATCAGATTATTATGTCTACCGACATAGTTCAGCCTGGATTTACAGGACTCGACTACCCTTGATGTGGTTGGGGGCTGTCTGAGGTCATGAACACAGATTGGCCAGATAATTCTAATCCTAATTCTTTTGAAAAAACTCTATAGCCTTCTTTATTTTCTTGCTGGGATCCATCCGTGTAAAAATGTATTTCACCTTCTTCTCTGTGGGCCTTGAGTTTGCCATTCTCTTCTTGATGGGTTGCGATTCTGGAAGCGCCTGTTGAAAGTGGGTTTATGGAAAGAGTAGACAATTTATTAACCATAACTACTCATAATACGTAGTATAGAAGTGTGGTCGTACCGCTGGGTCTTCCATAACGCCATACTATTAAGTCTGAGCGCTGAAGGGGCGGCACACATTCACTAATTTTCTAAGTGTAGCTTGGTATTGAAAATGGTCTCAATCGGTAAATTATCACGCCCACTTGCTATATAACAAATATTTTGTAACAATCATTTTTGGGTTAATACCTGTGGCTCAATAGCAATTTAATAAAACCCGCCCGAATTTGGTATTCGCATTGCTCCTTACCTAAGTAATTACATTTGCATGAGATGAAAACTACGCCCACTTTTCAGATGCTAAGAGTATATTTCCGTTCATCTCTCTGATATTACAAGTTAAACTTCTTATTACCTATGAGCGCTTTTGATCCGAAAAATTAAAATACATTCCAAACTAAATTTTACCAAAATATGCGTGGGTATATCCAGTTCCGTCCGGACCGCATTTAGTCTTCCTTACTTGTTTATGTTGATTTGGATTTCAAACTCTCAGTTTCGCAATGCATTCCGATTTTCATCGAATTCGTTTTGATTGAATTTTTGTGCTCAGGCTGCAATATTCAACAGCAAAAAAGCGAAAAAAAGCAAATAGTGTAGTATTCGCTGGCTGCTCGTACATACATACGTACATATGTACAAACATTAGAGTGCTAGGAATGTAATATTACAGTTTCATTTGTATCGTACATATTAAATTTTAAGTGTACAAAAAATAGAAAGTAAAAGTGATGAAATTTCTAACCTCCACTAAGGTTTATTTTCACCAACAATCCTATCAAGAAGTGGTTTTTCTTTTTTTGAAAACATTACTTTGCCGACTGCAGATATTATAAAACAGTGTTGGGTGACGTAAAAAGTTCCGGGCCAGATATTAGCTGGGGCTCATATAAGAACAACAACAGAAACGGGGTCAAATGATAATGAGCCAGCAAGTACGATCGACAAGCCCAGATCAATGACCAAGAAGGTTTTGTTGTGCATATGGTTGAATTAGAAGGGAGTAGGCCAGTATAGGCTGCTATTTATGAGGTCAAATACTCAACTCATATTTCTACTGCCATAAACTGACTAAATTGAAGCAAATGATGGAGCAGAAGCGGCGACAATTGGCAAATAGGATGGGTGTAGTGTGCTCCAAGAAACTTCAAGAATTTGCACCATATTCTATAGCAGAATAGTCTACAGCTGCGATTAATGGCGCCGTACCGTAACCATAACCATAACCAAAGCAATCAGCTGTTCTAATCAAACATATGGGCATCACTATGAATGAGGTGCCGCAACCATAACCGTAGCCATATGTGTCTATTGAATTTTGGTTTTCCCTCGTAACCATAAACAACTGTGAAATACTTTAGATTTGTTTCGATATATGCCACATAAATTTGAATATTAGAAATGAACGACGAAGAATTAATTGACTTAGTTGAAAATTATCCGAGTTTTTATGAGAAAATCCAAATGTTGTTATTAATTCTACTTCAATATCAGCTGTTTATGGTGACTAATCCTTAAATGCTGTAAGGCTGCGGTTATGGTTATGGTTATGACTATGGCGTTATGGCTACGGCTGCACTAATTGCACCACAAGCCATTGTTGGTAGAAAGCGGCCCTCAGTAGAGGGTACTGAAAAACAAACGCGTAAAAGTTTTTAACAACTGAAACTAGAACTTTTTTGATTATGCAACTCTAAATTTGCCTTTAAATGGACAGAAGTTTAATAGTCACGAAGTAGTATTTGAATGGGCGAGCACAGTATTGAAAAAGAAGCCACTCAAAAACTCGCATAAAGTTTGATATCATCAAAGAGTGGCGCTAAAAGGAAGAGGCATAGCTAAGAAAATGGCGTTGGTATTGCGTTGGTAAAAAATGTGGCTACGAGAAGCAAATGACGCTACTGGTAGGGTATAACACGCAAATATTAAAAAAAGCCTACTAATCCCTCTAAGGTGTGCTGATAGGGTGTTTAGTGGATCATTCTGCGAAAAAGTTTTCTATGCAGTCCAGGCAAAATCTCAAGTTCAGTCAAATATGAACTCCCCCCCATTCAAGGAATTTGTTGAATATTAATAAAAGTGGGCAGGAAATTGCAGAGTAGTTTTGGAAAACATGCAAAAAGATATTGTTGACGTCTTGAGTTGCCGAATTCTATATTCAGGGGTTAGGTGGATTTGAAAATTTCAAAAACTCGATTTTTTTTTTTTTTACCTTATTAAATAGTATAATATGTTTAAAATATTCTCCTAAAATTTCAAATTGATCCGAGTAAAATTCTACGAGATAGACCCTTCAGAAGTTCCGCCCATCAGGCCATGTCAGTGCAGCGTTTCGCACTTTAAACGCGTTTATCTCAAAACTCGATTTTTTAAGTCGGTGGACACGATTTCTCGAAAAGTTATGAAGCGATTTTGTTCAAATTTTGCACACATCTTTGGAATAACATTATCAAGTTATTTAACGAAGGATTTTTGTTTTTTAGTACAACTAATTTTTTCGAGCCAACACATGACGAAAATTTGACCAAAAAATGTGTGTTTTTGTTCAAAGTCTATCAAAAATTCAAATTAATTTTTTTTTCCTTCGTCCAGCAACGAGATTTATCCATGTACTAACGAAATATTTTTGGTTTTTTGATTTTAGATGAACCAATAATGAGTTATGCTGTCCACGGCAAGAGCATTTTTTTGTGAGACGTTAAGGGAGATGAGGTACCTACGGCTGAGTTTTCGGAATTTTTAAATAAAAATTTCACAAAATACTGTTTAAATATGTATCTTTGATATGCTGAATTGTTTAAATAAAATATATGATTGTATATATTAAAAAAAATAGTAAAAATACCATTTTTTTGAGCCTCTGTAACCCACCTAACCCCTTCAACAACAGAAAGCATTATTTTTAACGAGTCGGCACTGCAAAACCTTGTTGCTAGGGTAGAGCTGGCCATCGACTGGAGGGACTACGCTATGGGCATCTTTTTAAACATAGAAGGGGCATTTGATAATGCCACTTTTGACTGTATGTGTAACTCTGCTAGTAGGCACGGCGTAGACCAGGTGCTAGTAAATTCGATTCGTTAGATGCTGGCCCAAAGAATCGTCTCGGTTCGAGCAGAGGAAGATCTGCTGGTGTCATGCGGGGCCCCCAAGGAGGTGTGCTCTGGTGCATAGTAATCGATCCTGTACTCAACATCTTAAACGACTCGGGAATCTACGCACAAGCATATGCGGACGATGTTGCCTGTTTGGTAACAGGCCCTTCGCTGATGAACATCTGCAGGAAAGTGCGAAATACTCTGGATCTGGTTGACATTTGGTGTTGTGCGAATGGGCTATCGGCAAATCCCACCAAGACGGGTATTTCCCTCTTCACCAGAAGGAGGAAGCTTGATGGACTCGTTCTGCCTAACCTAAAAGGAGTTACACTCCAGCTATCCAAAGAAATTAAATATCTTGGAGTAATTCTTGATAGTAGAAGTCACATGCTGAAACAAAGAGATCCAAAACACTGACAGCTTTCTGGTAGTGTAAAGGTGTCTTTATGAAAACGTATGGTCTTACTCCTATTATCACTTATGCATCAGTGGCCTGGATGTGTAGACTCTCTCTCGTGGGAGTCAGGAGGACCTTATCGAGTCTACAACGCATTTTGGCTATCTGTTGCACCGGAGCTTTTTCGACTACTTCAGGCCCGGCATTAGATGCTCTGATTGGCTTACCACCACTTAATGCTTTCATGAAAGGAGAGGCCTTGAAGGCCATCTGCAGGCTGAAACACAATGGGAACTGGTACGGCCCTTGTCCGGCATTAAAAAAACAGAGAAGGCATGGACTTCGATCCAACGATTCTCTCCATGCCCCTTGACTCCATGCCATCAAGAGTCGTACTTGAAAAGAGATACAGTGTAGTGCTGCCAGAGCCTCAGTTGTGGTCAAACTCTGAAAGTGAGCCCGGCAAACACTGTTTTCGCATTTTCACGGAGGGCTCCAGGACCGAGCATGGCTCCGGCTGTGGGATCTACGTAGAATCCAGCAGGACAAAACTTTACTTTGCTCTTGGAATGCATGCATTTGTGTTTCAAGCGGAGGTGTATGCTGTTGAAGAAGCTATGAACTTTGTTGTGGAAAACAGATGTAGAAGCAGATCTATATGTGTCTGCAGCGACAGCCAAGTCTTAGACAGCCCTCCAACCACATCAGGGGTTGTAGAGTCCTATAAATCCAGGCTGAACTATGTCGGTGGACATAATAGCCTGATGCTGACATGGGTCCCGGGACATGTGGGTATCGTGGGTAACGAGACCTCTCACTCCTAAGCCACTCTCTTCTGCGGCCATCAAAGCCACGGTTAGCAAATGGGTTACTACAACCCACAAGCGAGCTTAGCAGGCTGAGAGAGGCTGTAGATGGACAAAACTGATGTTACCTGTCAAATCCGGTCGAGTGTCGCAAACCCTCCTTCGGAGATCGGGTAGATTTAAAGAAAATTAAAAGGGAATCCAAGTGTAGCATAGACTTAATTCATGTCTGAGTGCAGCACTTGCTAGTTGTCCCGACAAAAGAAAAAAAAACGTTTAACGAACCTAGATTGGATGAGGAATTTATGCTCAAGTAACTACTTCCAAAGTTCACCGGCAGAAATCTGCTAAAAGATTGGCTGCATCTCAAAAAGAATATTCCTGAGTTTCATTATAACCAATAACGGAATGAATATTGAGCATTTTTCCTGGCTTTAAGGGGTTAGGCAGTCAGATTTTTGAAAAACATGGATTTTTTTTTGCATTTTCTTAAAAATATTGAAAATTTGAAGTGAATCCGAATAATACTTTTCGAGTTATTCAGCAATTAACAAAAGGCGCTTGGGCGCTACGGTGCTCGGCGCAAAACTTTAAATGCATTTTTCTCATAACTATGTTTTTGGAACTGGTGATCACCGTAACTTAAAAACCGCTTATACTGCTTTTGAAAAACATAAAAAAAATCGTGACTGATTGAAGGATTTTTTTTTCACAAATTTCGATTTTTTTAATAAATTAATTGTTGGTTTTTTCTCGAAAATCAGAAAAATATATCCTGAGGCCGCCATGTTGTTAATTTTGAAAAACAAAAAAGCTCCGATCAGACACACGATTTTCTATTAATAAAACTAATTTCTCTTGTCCGATTGAGTTTAGATGAATCTCCAAGGACTTGTTATGAACTCTGCAAGGGACTTCTGGAGAAACAGGCTGGATCTACACAAACAGCGATAACTTTTACAATTATTAATTTTTTTATTGAAATTTTGCTAATGTCAAGGCGAAACATGATGTTTTAATGCTATGTTTATATTTTTGTAAAATAAAGCAAAAAAAAAAACTTATTGAAAGTCATCATTTTTTCGGACCCCTACCCCTAACCTCTTAACATATCGCCAGAAAGAACCAGGAATTATCCTTATGTCTGAATCGAAGTTATAAATATAGTTTCACTTTAAATTCGTATCCAATGATTTGCGTTTTTTAGAAAAATGCAAATATTTATTTTTATGAGTGATGGAGTTCCATAACTTAAATTTCTAGAAATATTTTTTTCTGAAGTTTTTAAGTTTCCTCAGTTCTTTATTACACCCAGGTAGTCTATAAGAAGCCTTTCTATTACAGGTACATTTTTTTACAGGCAGCATTCATCTGAATCCTAAAAAGATCATAGGTTGTGTGGCAACTTCAACCCTTAGTAAATAAGGAATCCCAATATCACAAAATATGTAGAAAATCCGCATTCGTTGGTAAAATTTTAAAATATTTAAAGCTATTAAAAAACTATGCCACAATGTTGTTTCACAAAAAATTCCCAAAATTGTTAGAAACCACCAGAAATGCAAATCTTTTTGTCATCCACTTCCAGCTCCTCCGACTTGCCTGCATCACCAAAATATAGCAAAACTTCTGCCAAACTGAATTCCCTTTCAATCTCATATTCAGGCAGCCGAAAGATTTCAACTACTCCGGCATTTGCCACACATCATTGTCGCCTTTCACTCAATGAATTATTTAAATTGTGTGCTTCACTCTTTATTCCCATGCACTTATTTGCATACATATATGCATGTTTATGTATACACCTTACGAGTATATGCACATTTGCGCAAACAAATTCATTTCATTATATAACCGTGTGTAAGTGTGTATGTGTGTTGCCATTTCTACGTATTGTTGCGCTTCCTGTGTGGCTGCAAATTTTCACATAAATGCCTTAAATATAAAACCTCACTGCAGCTGTTGAAGAAAGTGCAACAATTTGCTATGTGCAACAAACACAAAACAGCACCAACAATGCAACAGCTGCAAACCATCATCAGCAACAACCATCAGCAACATCGTTCATTGCCATCAACATCAGCAGCAGCATCAATTTTAATGCATTGCTCTGTGTGTGTTTGTGCGTGTGATTGTGCCAGCTGCATAATGTGTTTATGTCGAAAGTTTTATGCGTGTGTTGAAAGGCGTCAGTGTGTGTGTGTGTGTGTTTTACATGTGAGCGATTCCATTCCAAGTGATCCAAGCATGGGTCTTAAGGTTTTGCCTAAAATTCTAGGCTTTTACTTGTAGGCCTGAGTGGACAAGAAGTAAACAAAAAAAAAATGGGAAAACATTTTTGAAAACATTTGTGTTACCATTCTCAAAAAAATAGGGGGTTCAAAAAGCAAACGCTATATGGCCCACCCTTTTTATGTTGAAAAAAAAAGTATAAATATTGTCTCGTACACTTATGTTAGATGTTTGGCCGAGCTCCTCCTCCTATTTGTGGCATGCGTCTTGATGTTGTTTTACAAATGGAGAGACCTGCAGTTTTAAGCCGAACTCCAACGGCAGATGGTTTTTAGGAACAGCTTTTTCATGTCACAAATACACTCTGAGGCTTGCCATTGTCTGCCGAGGAGCGACCGCTATTAGGAAAAACCGTACCCCAACGATAGATGGTTCTTTAGGAGGTGGTTCTTTATCGCACAAATACACCTTTTCTTACATTTGGTTATTTTTGCACGAAGATTCGAGCCTAGGTACTACCAATCCGAAGTCATGCACCAACCCACTTACGGCAGCTGCTAAAATATAATATCATATGGAATATGAAGTACTTAAAAAAATGGATGGGCCGTCTTTAAAATCAGTTCCAATTAGAGGGAAGAGTTCATTTGTGTCTTGCTTTTCAGCTCATCAATAGGACAGGAGTTTCTCTCGCATTTTTAGCATTTCAATCTACTGTGCGAAACGTTGTTTCTTGATTGACCCAAATGGTGTCGATTTCGAGGAGTGCCTCAAAGTCTTCCTCGCCTTGAACAGGTTTCGAGTATCTTCGTTTTAACGCTAACTGCTTTTACAAATGTTTCCATTATTTTATATGGTAAATATTTTTGTTTTTTCAGTGCATCGTGCACCGATATCGGACTTAAGAACAGGTATACCTCCGTGGCTATGAAATCCACTATCACAGTTCCTTGAGTCTTTGCCGCACACTTTGCCGATACCGGAATGCGTGGACGGATCGGCGCTTGCCCTGAGCAATGTTAAATACTGTTTCGCATCCTACCAAGGCCCGAAATGGCTGGTTTCTGCTGCTTGCCGCTACAAACACCTCAGCGGAGCTTGAGCTGTTCGCCTTTTTCATTGTTGGACAGAAGGCTCACTAGTGAGTCTAGCCACTTCCAGCACGACGCGGCAAGCCAACGGTAAGCAAAAACTTTTGTTCCTTCTTCGTTCCAAGTCATCATCAAAATCATTTTCGTATTCTCACTATATTCCAAAAGCAAAATATGTTTCCGTTTGCTTGTTCGCTGCTTATGACGTAGCTCCCACGATGTCGTCGAAACGATTAGCGCTTAAGAGTGGCGGCGTCTACTCGCCCGACGTATAAGCTTCTTGGAATTCGCCGGACTTTTAATCCTGAATTTTCCACTTAAGGCGCTCTTGGTTGGTGGCTGCTTACTTGGCTTTCCGGAGCTGAATATATAACATAGATATTATAATCTCTTCTTCTTCTTCTTAATGGGCGCTATAGCCGCTTACGCGATTTTGGCCGAGTGCGCCAGTCGTTTCTTTCTCGTGCTAACCGGCGCCACTTGGACACACCAAGTGAAGCCAAGTCCTTCTCCACCTGATCTTTCCAACGCAGAGGAGGCTTTCCTCTTCCTCTGCTACCACCAGCTGGTACCGCATTCAAATACTTTCAGAGCCGGAGCGTTTGTATCTACTCAGACGACATGACCCAGCCAGCGTAGCCGCTGGATCTTTTTTCGCTGCGCTATGTCTATGATCTTATAGTCTCTACTTCTTATAATATTGTAATAAAATCAAATTCTGAAATATGCTTGCATGGAGACCTTGTCTCTACATATACCTGCCCAATGAATATAACAAATTTGGAAGATATACGCATGCCGCGTAGTTTGTAAATGAGGCAGCTTTAAAATCAACAAAAAAGGCATACCCTTTGATTTCTCGTTAAATTTTGGGTGCACTATGGACGCAAGGTTTGTTGAATATTTTTACCGAAACTCAGCTTGAAACTTTGTGGGGAAGTTATTTTCTTCACCCCGTTGAGCCAGCCGAGACTTTAAAAGACTTTTTGCATTGCAATCCATAGAAGATATTCCTTTGGACAAAGGTAAATTTGCTTGAAAAATGTCTACCACTCTAACAGTTGTGTATAATTATTGAAAATTTCCACAAGCTGGACAAAAATCGCATTGGTTGAATTTCTGAAATATTCATATGAAGTTCAGGCAAGCACAGGCGCCTTATTTGCTTTCGTTTTATTAAGCATTTTAAGTATTTCATATTATGAGGTTTTTAAGGCGTTAGCTTTATTGGCACATTTTTCTTCAAAAAACCCAGCTCTACGAAGACATGCAAACACATTTTTATTTACAGCACTTTGAAGAATTGGCTGCGAGCTTTAGTTTGAGTAAAATGCGCGATATGCCACATGGGAGGTCCAGCGGTTGTTATTTAGCGCACTAAGTTTGCTGGCTTTTTTGGTAACGCGAGTTGACCACCAGCGAAGCGCGATGTGACACCTTTCGAATTTTTCTTTTATTTGCTGCTAAAGACCGATGTTATGCTGACAATAAAAAAAACCAATTCAGGTACTTTGATACAATATTTTTTATTAAATGCTTTAGTGTGTAGACAAAAATCTGCTGGTGAACTAAAAGAAAGTATGTGGGCAAAAATATATTTTAACGAAAATTAAATGACATGACAAAAACAGTGAATCGACAACAACAAAAGAGACAAATAATAGCCACTACAACTACAACAATAATACGCAAGGCTGAAATGGCAGCCAACAAAAGAAGCACTTTCAAAGTTGCATCAGGGCATCAACAAACATTAGTTACACCAACAACAAAACAAACATTATTATAAGTACAACAATGTTGTTTGCTGCAAAATCAATGTTTTAACCTTCGACAACAATGGCGACTAAAATTCAAAATAGCAGCAAAAAGCAAAACATTTTGTTCAAATAGTTTACAAGTAGGCAAAGTATGCGAAAGTGTTGCCAGCCAGCATAACGGAGTGAGGGTGTCGAAACGAAATGGGCACCAGGAAAAGTACCAACAGCTATAACGAAATTGTTGGTCGGGGTATGAAAAACGCAAAGAACAGAGAGCGAGAGAGTGAAACTAATTAATAATTTGGCATGAGGCAAGATAACTGGGGCAGGGATCCTACAAAAGAAAGGTGCCGGCCAGCCGTTGGCTTAAAGAACGGAGGAAAAGAGGGGGTGAGAGGAGCGAGCAGATGAAGTGTCAAGTATGATGGTGTGGGGGTTGTGCTGGGAAAAATATGAAAATGCTGAAACTGTCGCACGACCGCAACATGGCTTTTTGCAACAACATGCAACAAGAATAATAATTATTACAAAACAAACAAAAATTATGGAAACAACAAAAGCAACATGAGGGGAAAAATATATGTAGGTATGTATATATGTATTTACACACAGTGAAACGAAAGTAGAAGCAACCCTGACACCAAAAAAAAAACACGAAAACTAGGAAAAGGTCAGGAAGAGTGTGCCAGCCATAAACGAGACCGCATAAAAAAATGCGTAGAAAACACGACGAAAGGGAGATGTAACAGTAAAATGGACGCTGTGACATAATAATGCAGCACTGACAATAGGCACACATTCACATCTATACTCAAACGGTTAGAGGGCGATCGAGAGCACTGGAAAACAGGAAAACTTTTTCAAATGGTTGAATGAATTTGAATGAAACTGGTGATGAAAGATTGTATGAAGGGAGAGAATATGGTATGGAGTATATAAGGGCTAAGTAGGCGAAAAATCTATAAAGCTACGGTACAGTGTAAGATTTTGCCAATCAAGAGAGAAAAATGCCTCAAGTGCAATGAGTTTTAAGTGCAGATAAGAAAAATATTCTACTATTATGAAAATAGACGCTTACTATGAAAAATTCAAACAAAATAAATATACACTAGTTAACACAAAATTCAACTGAGAAGGCTTCTATTGCTTCAAAACGAGTTTGACTAATAATTAATACCTACATAAATTGTATTTTGATATCGCTTCTGCAAGTGAAATTATTAAAATTATATATTTTAACTTTTTATCAATTTTTAAAATGTTTCATTGTTGTTGTACATGCACGGGGAATGCAGCCGGAGCGACCATCCTTGGCCGGTTATAAATCCGGGTCCTTCCGATAACATAGAAGCGACTAACGTGAAAACGAGAAACTTTAAAAAATGCCTCGCCTTTTGATTGGCGCTATATTCCTGATTTTGGTCGAATTTAATAAAGCGCGCCAGTCGTTTCTTTCTTGGCGCTAGTTGGCCACACCAAGTCCTTCTCCACCTGATTTTTCCAACGCAGAAAAGGGCTTCCTCTTCGTATACTTTCAGAACCGGAGAGATTGTATCCATTTGGACAACATGACTTAGACAGCGGAACCGCTGAATCTTTATTCGATATGTCTATGTCGTCGTAAAGCTCTTATAACTCATGGTTCCATCGCCTGCGATAGTCGTCGTTACCAACGTGCAAAGGTCCAAAAATCTTGCGCAGAATCTTTCTCTCAAACACTGCAAGCGTCGCTTCACTGGATATTGCGATCGGCCAAAAATCTGCGCCATACGATAGGATGGGTATGATGAGAGCTTTGTAGAATGTTAGTTTTATTCATCGAGAGAGAACTTTACTACTCAATTTCCTACTTCCTCCAAAGTAGCACTTAATGGCAAGAGAGATTGTACGTTACATTTCAAAGCTCACATTATTATCGGTGTTTCTTGCAACCTTGAAATTATAACTGTCAACAGTGACATGGGTGCTGATACGCGAGAGCGCCAACTGTTTGTTTCATAACAGGAGGTACTTCGTTTTGTCTTCATTCCCCACCAGACCCATTCGTTTTGCCTCTTTCTCAGATTTGGAAAAGGCGGACCTAACAGCTCGATTGTTAAGGCCGATGATGTCAATATCATCGGCATACGCCAGCAATTGTACGCTCTTATAAAATATTGTGCCTGAGCGATTAAGTTCTGCGGCTCGCACGATCTTTTCCAGCATCAGTTCGAAGAAGTCACACGACAGCGATTTACCTTGTCTGAAACCTAGTTGGTATAATCCGGAGAAGTCCTTCCCAATTCTGACGGCACTGTATGGAGCAACGTCATTTTGCAAAGCCGTATTAGGTTTGCGGGTATACCAAATTCAGGCATCGGGGCACATAGGCAACGCCTATGCATCTTTGAAGTTGACTAAAAGATGGTGACTAAGACCTGGCATATTGTGAATATCTGGTCGATGGTGGACTTTTCAGGTCAATCAGTTGGTTGATGGTGGACTTGAGAGTTTCACACAATACGCTCGCTAGAAACTTCTAAGCGATATTTAGAAAACTAATCCCGCGGTAATTAGCACAGATTGCAGGATCACCCTTCTTATGGATTGGGCAAAGCATATATAAATTCCAATCGGCAGGCATGCTTTCATCCGACCATATTTTGCACAGGAGCTGATGCATGCACCTTACCAGCTCCTCACCGCCCTGTGTGAATAGCTCAGCTGGCAGTACATCGGCGCCCGCGGCTTTGTTGTTATTCAGCCGCGTTATCGCTATTCCTACCCCGTAATTGGTGGCCGCCGTAGTCGAATGGGATGGTGCGGGACTACCATTCGGAATACAGAGAGGTTCGAATCACGGTGAAACACCAAAATTAAGAAAAACATTTTTTTAATAGCAGTCGCCCCTCGGCAGGCAATTGCGAACCTCCGAGTGTATTTCTGCCATGAAAAAGCTGCTCATAAAAAAAATCTGCTGTTCGGAGTCAGCTTGAAACTGTAGGTCCCTCCATTTGTGGAATAACATCAAGACCCACGCCACAATATATATAACGGTCGGGTGGCGTCTTGAACGATTGCGGTATCGGGATCTTAACATTCTCTGTGGCATGCAAAGTTATCCCTATTTACCGAGTTCGAGAAGTGCCCTCTCCATAATTAACTAGAATTCTCTTATTAGCTAGAATCTCAAGCTCCTCGCACTGACGCATTTCGGTCTCTCGTTTCTTCTTTCTGATAATACGTCTCTCTCTCTCTCCTTTTCTTAGCATTCGATAGCGATCCCACTTGGCTCGCGTTGGGCCCGATCGCAGCGTGGCAGCTTCCTTTCTTTCTGCGGCAGCATGCCGTTCCTTGTTATACCGAAATCCGATTTCTTCTTCGGCTGCGGTACGTAGAGAACTAGAAATTTTGCTCCATTGCTCGTGTGATACCAGGTTGGGTGGCAGTACTACCTGAGATCAGGAGTAAGAGTCGTCTGGCCGTTTGATTCGGGTGCAGCTTTCCTGAATTGACTCGATGTTGTGTCCTCGGATCGTAAGTACATCTACAACACCAGAAGCGTGTCTTCCATCTTCCAATCGTTGGTCGCATCGTCCTTCTCTTCCATCGGAGTGTTGGCACTAATGAGCGAGATATTGAAAAAAAAGACACACGAACACGCACTCTTTTACATGGCAGCGGTAGTAGACGTTGCAAGCCCCAACTTCCTTCTTGTCTTGCCTCATCCATATCATCTCTTGAACGGCAGTGATGTCAACCTTTGCTACTGATAGGACATAAAACGGCCGGACAGAGGCACTTTTCACATTGAGGGACTGGAAATTTCGTGTGCATATTCCCCCAAATCGTAATCCTTAGATCGTTTGCAGTGATTGTCATCAGTTTTTCATTGCCCTTGAACGGATATTTCTATTTCTATTTGTTTGCGTTTTTATAAAAGAAGAATGAAGTTGAAAAGCAAGAAACATTTTTTGTAAATAGCTGGTTATATTAGCTTTCATTTGGGGGCCATATTGATATCGTATAATGAGTTTAAGATTTATAAATTTTTTTGAAAATTTACCTTTGAGACTTAAAAGTTCTTTAAAAAATTGAAACGCTGAGAAAATAAAAAACTGAGTTTGCATGCATTAATATATAAAATCTGTGGTTTTACGTGCTTTCGACATTTTTTTGAGATAACTGTTAATGTTCTCAGTGCATTGTCAAAAAAATATCTACTAATAATAAACTTTTAAGGCTCTCGAGTTCAAAGTTTTAAGGATTTTTTGGTCTATCGGTATAAAATAGGTGGATTTGTGTATGAGATGAAAATGTTTTCGCCCATTGCTGGCCTTTCTAGAGCTCATTATTCCCATACAGAATAAAAGTTCATTTACCAAATTTCAATTCGATGTCTCTTAAGCGACAGCTGCTATTAAATTAAGCCGCCTTCGATTGACAAAACCTTACACTGTGCAGCGGAAGGAATAAGACAAGCCAGTATAAAAGTAACTGTAATGTGGCATCGACTGTGGCGTAACATGGATTCTAAGGCAGCAGTGACAGGACATAGTAAGCAGGAATACGAAAAGCATCAATGGCAGTGACCAGAGTGACATGGAAAATTATACCAAAACGACAAAGCATAAATAAAAGCGAAGTTAGGCAATAAATAACAAAAAAAAAAAATTGCAAGAAAAAATGTCGAACTTGCAGAAACTGCAGAAAAATGTTGATAAATTTAACAATTTTCGAAAATACAATATATAAAAGAAAAAAAAACTGGAGTTGAAGCAAAAATTTTAACAAAAATGCTTTTTTCGCTGCTGTTGTTCATTTTGTTACTCTAAATATTTTGCTGCATAAAACATTGTGACTCTTGTACGCATAAGCCGTTGTTGCTACTTTTGCTGCTGTTGCGGTTTTCATTGCATGAGTTCTTGTTGGTTGCTGCTTTAACCGTAGGTCAGCCCTACAAAAAACTTTACAATTCTATACAGTGTATCTTTTTTGATACATACTGAATTATTATTAAAAATGAAACAAACCAATGTGTTTTTAACTAGATTTTGAGATAGTTATAAAGCTAAGCTTTATTGACGCAAAGTATGCGGCGAGAAAAAGTTGTCCATGGTAACGTTGTGACCTTTCAATCCTTCCACTAAATTAAGTACGACCCGCTCGCCTTGGTTGCGCTCTGGAGCTCCAGTAATTCCTTTTTCCAAATAAGGCTGTATTTTCCAAACATAACATGTTTCGGAATCAACGGCCAGCCAAAACTTTATACCGTACCTCTCGGGTTTCGACGGAATGTACCGGCGAAACTTACAGCGGCCGTGCAAACCCAATAATTGTTCGTCTACTGTGATGCAATCATGAGGATTATAGAACGTAGGGAGTAGTTTTACCCACCACTCCCAAAGATCGCGAATTGATGTAAATTTATCTTCACTTCTTCTCTCTCGTCGACTAAGTACGTCATCAAAGCGTATAACTTTCAATACATATAAAAATGTTTTTTCGGTCATAATTGTGCGAAATATAGGTCGTCCATATGTAGTATCGAATAAATCATGCAAAGCTTCATTTTCAGATCTATATAAGTATTCCAAAAAAAAAAGTTTTTTATTTATGATATTTTAGTTTTTGAATATATGTATTAACGTACTTATATACACCAGCCAATATCAAAACAGCCAGAAAAGCCAGGAGTAGATCTTCGTCAATTTCTAAATGTTTATCTCCATGCAATTCTTTCCCATACTTATTCGAATTTTCAATTATTATTTTCGTAATCGATGTAGGGAAAAATAATAGCATGGAATCTTGGATGTTTCCAACTCGGCTAGATGCATTTCTTGTTACTCGTAAAAGAAGTAAGTCAGTATGTAAATTGAAAAATCGTAATATAAAAAAGCACAGTTAGTAACCTGGTCTCAAACTAATGACGTTTTCCGCCCTTGAACGACCGATGGTGTATGGCTCTGGATTCCATATGGTACCATCTTTTGCAGTATATAACGGATCAATATCAAAGTTGAGACCAATACTCTCAGAAATATCTGATAAAAAACTTTCATTTGAGTCATTTTCAAACACATAGTCCTCCGCCTCAGTTTCTGAATTGGAAAAATTTCCATTTTCAGATTCATCGTTTGAACTGTTATCCAGAACTTCATTCACCAGCTCCTGTAAAGTTAAATATTGCGGACGCGACATTTTTGAACCAAACTTCACTAACAATCACTTATTCACAAAAAAACGTCCGAATAATGTCAAAACAAGGATGAAACTAAAACTATTCGCACGAAAAATCATTAAAATTTCATCTGTATCCAATATGATACAATGAGTAGAATTATGAAGTTTTCGTTTTTCTCGCGGCCTACTTGATTTTAAAATTTGAAACTCAGTTTAAAATGCTTATATCAACGGAACAAACAAAGTCATAAAAGTTGAGGTAAGTGTTGCCAACGTGGACGAATTTATTGGCTTCTAAAATATGAAATGTATCATTTTTGATACAAAGAACGATCTACGGTTAATGCAGCCGCTGCTTTTGCTCATTTTGCAGCTTCACGCATACCAGCAAAGAGCAGAGTTGAGTTCTCTTTCGTTCATATGTTTGTGTGTGTGAGTTGCTGTGGGGCAAGTATAGCTTAATTACAAGTTTGCCGAAAGTGTATGCGGCAACTGCGTTGTGCAACAAATTAATATGAAAACAATAACTCTTTTTGCTAGTTTTAAAATTCATTAAAAAATCTGTATTTAAATTTGTTCCTTCGCAAGCTTGAGACGCAAAAAAAAGGGAAGGAAAAATTGCGTCAACTATTTACTGCAATACAAGCAATGTTTTGTTGTTGCAACCTACACTATCTGCCCAAGTTTTTATTTGCAGTTTATTTAATACTTTTTCTTTTTTTTCTTTTTTATTTTGCTTTAATGTGAAAAAGATTTGCATTTTGTTGCAGAAGTTTCTTCATCAACATTTTTGGCGAAAAAGTGAGAATTGCATTTAAATATGGCTGAGGCATGCAGAGGAAAGAATAAATCTTCTTTTAATATAAAAAAAACAAGCAAAATGTATATTCAACATTTAAGAGAACATAAAAAAGTATAAGTGGCAACTTAAGCGTCCAATTTTTTCTTGGAAGTGCGCAACCGGCGCTAAGCTATAATAAATATGGCCGCTTTTTGGATGTAAAGGGTGATTTTTTAGCTATTATCTTTTTAAACAGTTGGTTTAAAAAGTTGACGCACGATTCGTGTTTTGTTTCACTGTCAGACATCTTCATTTTGGACTATAATTTAACCATGAATCGTGTAACAAACGAACAACGCTTGCAAATCATTGAATTTTATTATAAAAATGCGTGTTCTGTTAAGAAAGTTTAAGATCCACTTTTTTTTATCGAAAAATTGTGTTCAGCCACGAAGCTCATTTTTGGATCAATGGGTGCGTAAATAAGCAGAATTGTCGATTTTGGAGTGAAGATCAGCCAGAAGAATTGCAAGAGCTACCAAAGTAACCAGAAAAGGTCACAGTTTGGTGCGGTTTATGGGCTGGAGGCAACATTGGACCGTACTTCTTCAAAGATGCTGCGAATCGTAACGTAACTGTGAATGGTGAGCGCTACCGTGAAATGATATGCAACTTTTTTTGCCCAAAATGCAAGAGCTTGACTTGCATGACATGTGGTTTCAGCAAGACGGTGCCACATGCCACACAGCACGCGTAACAATGGACTTGTTGAGAGGCGAGTTCGATGAACATTTTTTTGACGTTCGGGACCTATCAATTGGCCACCCAGATCGTGCGATATAACGCCTTTAGATTTTTTTTTGTGGGGCTATGTTAAAGCTCATCTCTATTCGGACAAACCTGCTTGAATTAACGCATTGGAAGACAACATCAAAGCATTTATATATGTGATGCCGGCCGAAACATTGGAAAGAGTATGCCAAAATTGGACTAAGGGGATGGACCATTTGAAACGCAGTCGCGGTCAACATTTGCATGAAATAATCTCCAAACATTAAATTATATGGACTTTACTACCGTTTTAAATAAAAATGTCATGCATTTTTCTCAATTTTACGTGTGTTTTTTTGAAAAACTTTCCTGTAGCTCTTAAAAAATCACTCTTTAAAATACGGTTTTAAAAATGTTAAGTTGATATCTATCCACTCTGCAAGAATTACAATAGGGCTGGTTCCGATTATAAAAAGAAATGTTATCGACTTCTTGGGAATCGATAAAGTAAGAAAATCGCCTCCACGGGTCATTCTTTACAGTGCAGGTTCCTTGTCTCACTTTTACATCCTCGGCATGTTCTGCTTCAACCACCTCAAAGTTCATCTGCTTGGTCAGTGAAATACCACAATTTGAACTTAACGACCCGGCCAACTGGACACGAAAACATCTCTTAGAGGTACATACCTCCTGACAGCAGTAGGCTAATCGCCGACCCTACCAGAAATCAAAATAGATTAACGAACCCAACGCAAGACTGAGTCTTGTCGGATCCTATGATCCCGAGTGGAGTGAACAAGGAAAACAAAAGCAAAAAACATCCCTCTAAAGCCGAACTAATTCTATTCACAAGGCCCAATAATATAGACAGTTTCAGAAGTCTTTCATTTAAGGGCACGAACTTGAAACTGTCGACCTGCTCCCGATTCTCGATTGTTTGGAAAAGAAAAAAGTCGTTAATAGATTTACCCTTGCAGTTGTAGAAGGTGGCGCAAAATTAGTCACTCTATCGGATGTCATACATCAATCATATTTGCACTTGTGAACTGGAGGGCTGCAAACAGGCAAGCACTGGAGCGCGTAAAGGTCGAAATAAAGGTATCCTTCAATTAAAATCATTTTTTGTTTTTTTTAAATAATAAAAAAGTAAAATAAGATTAAAAAACGTGGATGATTAATTTTGCGCCACAATTAAGAGAGCATAATGGTAGCGTAAGCATAGGTGGGCACGCTGCATTATAAATTTACTGCATTACAAATAGCAGCAATCAGTAAAATTTTACTGATAATGAAGTTTAATTTGCATTACCAGTAAACTTTTACTGATTACTGAAAAAAATTGCAGTAAAAATATTATTTTACTGATTACAGAAAAGAATTGCTGATTACTGAAAAAATTGCAGTAAAATTATTTATAATATAATTTGATTTGCATTATCAGTATAATATTTACTGTTTATGGAAAGTCAAAATGTAATACACTCTCATCACGAAATTCAATCATTTATGTACTCAATAATTCTTTCTTTTTTTTGGTTTCTCTTATTTTCCTAAATAACAAAATAATAACCCCATAACTGTAACTGTCGTACAATCCAAACAAAAGAATTGGATGAAGATGCAAAGAAAAAAACAGGCCAATAAATATTTATTGCACGCTACACATATCTATACCACATAGAAAGAGTAGAGGTTATAAGATATATTGTATTATTTTTACATAAATTATCAGCTTCTTTGTCAGAATCGATTAAACTACGTTCTTTCGTGTGTCAAATCAAGTTTACTTCAATATAATAATAAGTACACTTTAAATTAAGAAGACTGAATCATTTGCAAATATTTTGCAGGGTATCAAAAAGTCAGGTTCGCTAGACTTTTGTAATATTTTCCATGTGCGCAATCAATGAATAAAAAAGGTTTTTATTCTATTCGGTCATAAGTTTGCGAGCGTAGTCGTAATAATTATTTTAAACGTTTGAAGTGCTATATTGGAAAAATTATTAATATAAGTGAAATACTATAATATACTTTAAAATGAATGCATTACAGTCCGATAGTGATAATGATTCAGATTTTGTTTGCGCACAAAATATTACAAGTGGTTCAAACGGTTTTGGTTACACTTGCCACTGGCTAGATTGTAACAATTTTGAGCGGATGTCTGTAGCACTGGCTTGTCGGAGGTTTAAGGGGATTTAACTTACACTGACTCCGATTCAGATGACTCGACAATTGTTTCAGGTCCTCAATTTCGATCTGTAACTCCACGTCTGTCGAAGCATTTTCTTTGTGCGAGCCACACTCTAAATCTTTTGGCTTCAACCGATTTCAACAGAATTATGAATTCTTCAAGTCAGGACATAAAAGATATTCACAAATGATCTTTCCAAAGGTAAAAAATCATTCAATTTAATTGAAATTTTTTATATTTACATATTTTCTTACTGCACAGATGCACACAACTTTGGAATAAATGCAATAGACCGAAATCTGCAGAAGTAGTTAATGGAGTGATAAATGCGAATTTAATAACTCCATGCATAACAAGGTGGAACTCGGTTTATGATTCCGTAAATAAGTTACTGGAGCTCAAAACAAATTTAGCGGAATTGTGTTTCCGTTTAAAAATTCCTACAATTCTCAGTGGTGAGCTTGAGTACTTAGAGGAATACGTAAAGCTTATGAGACCTATTGCAGAAGCAATCGACTTCCTTCAGGGTGAAAAGACGATGTATTTTGGTTATTTCATACCCACTATAGTGTCCTTAAGAATAAAAATGCGTCGTTTGGAGCCTAAAAGTTTTAAGTATTTAACCGAAATGCATGAAGCTTTGCTTAAAAGATTTGAAAAGTACTTCCTGATTCAGCCTAACGCTTGGGATGCTGTTATTGCCGCTATTTCTGTCCCTGACATTAAGTTGCGATTCGTGAAAGCTCTTTTAGAAATAGCTAAAACGCAAACAGAAGAGGAAGTTAAAAAAATGTTCAACACTTATGTGGTCAAGTATGGAAAAGTAGCCTGTGCCAAAACTCGTATTCTACCTCAACCACCTCAAAAAACATTGTTTGACTTCGGGGATGAAAGTAATGGTAAGCTTTTTACACTTGGTTTTCAATTAAGGTACTTGACCACCTTGGAAAGCTAAAAAGTACAACATATTCAATAATTTTTTTTTCATATTCTGTATAATATATTAAAATAAATTTTTTTTTAAATTTTTATTTAGAGCTTATATAATACAAAAAAAAAATTGATTTATTAAAATTTCTTTTTTTAACATATATCCAGGAGGCGCCAAAGTCGAGGCCTGAAGAAAATCATGTCTTGCGGCGGACAGTTAATCTTAGAAATGGTAATTCTAAAACAAAAGAGAGAAACAAAATTTTCAAAAGGAAGGTTCCTTGCGTGAGAATTTACCACAAACTGACAAAAAAAAAAAATAATAAAAAAATGGCGGATGTTTGAAAAAAAGTTAAGAAAACACCCCTGTTTTTCACAATGTTATGCTTAAAAAGCAATACTTTATTAACTTTTTTTTTGCAAAATGTGGTAAATAGGCATACAAAACATCTTAACAAATAAAACAAGACCAAAATCATTAAAATCGGCTAAGCAGTTTCGGAGATAAAGTGTCCGCCATTCGAAAAAAAGTAATTTCTGGAAAAACGCGTTTAAAGTTAAAACTTGCTATTTTCTTTCAGCTGAGTCAGCAAGGAATGAGTGCAGGATGCGCCTGCACATTTTCACTGATTTCACTTTGTTAGAATTCGAATTTAAAAAAACAGTTTCAGGTGATGATTTTTAAAAGTATAAGGATTGAAAAAATGTAAAAAAAAAAAATTTAATTTTTTGAAACTTATAAGGTGGTCAAGTACCTTAAATATTTGTTTTATGCATATATTTACTTAAATAGATATTAGCATACAATGTGGTTCCACTGACTCGGAAAATTATTTTCAAGAAACGCTCTTATACCTGGCCGAACGAGAAGAAATAACAAGTTGCCTAAATAAATATCAGGCTATTAAAAACGTATTTTTAAAATATAATACCCCATTACCGTCATCTGGACCTGTAGAACGGTTGTTTTCATTCACTGGAATTGTAAATCGGTCCAGAAGGCAAAAACTCAGCGATGCAAATTTTGAAATGCTTGTGTTAAGAAAGGCTAATAGCTAATAGCAAATCAAATTACATTATATTAACAGTATTTTTACTGCAATTTTTTTCAGTAATCAGTAAAAAAAATATTTTTACTGCAATTTTTTTCAGTAATCAGTAAAAGTTTACTGGTAATGAAAATTAAATTGCAATATCAGTAAAATATTATATTTACTGCACATTTGCTGTAAGGCGTACAGTTGCTGTAAGGCTCAAAAATCATCTGCTCAGCCTGCAAATGCTACAATAACTCGCACATCTATATGTAACTGGATCAGTGCTCAGAAGCCCTCAGGCGGTCTTTCAATAGATACGTACGAGAGCAGCTCTGCAGCTGAGAAGGGTTTAACCAGGTTGCTTGTCTAAGACAAGACACTCGGTGGCCCTAAGGCCCATTGTTGCTAAGTTGTTCAACCACTTAGATAATTTTAAGCAGGTAATTAGTCCCTCCAGTGAGACATTTTCCATTTTTCCCAGCTCTTCCAAGAAATAATCGCCAAGATATTTGAAGTCCAGTACACTCACAGATTTATTCTTCATCTTCATCTTCATCTTCACATCCACTCTATTGGCTAGGGTGCCAGTAGCGCAGTGACCCGTTATAACACCTGTGAGAACGCTGGTACTTGATCTGTTGAGTCCAAGAAGACATTTTGTTCTTTTAAGACTCAGTTTTGGTCAAAGCGCATTGGAAACCCTGCAGTTAGTAGTCAGAGACCATCTTCTTTTGGTTTCCGCGATTACGCTTAAATTAATCGCAGTGTATAGCTCGTTCAGAGGAAAACTAATGTCGTCTACCACTCGCTTGGTCAAGCTAGAGCTTTTACTTGCACACTCATCCACTTTTTCATTTCTCTCCACTCCAGAGTAGCCGTGGTTGACTATCAACAACAATGGTAAGGTTTGCCGAAGGTAAGTTCATTGTTCTGTCGGTTTTGCTGCTTTGTCTAGAGCGTTGGTCTCAGCTTGGAAGTCGCTACACCAGTCTGGGAGTCTAAAGGATCAATTTAAGTGTAATTGTTCCGAGTGCACTCCCGATCCAGTGCCGTTGTTCATCTTTGAGCGGTTAGTATAAATATGGTGGCCACTGTCATCTGATATGACTCTGATCTGCCAATCCTTCCTGTCGGGTATTCGATTCGTCTTGCAAGTGTTCCACAGATGGCAGTGCATGTTTTCTTTTAGCATGTCTGCTGCTTTGATCCCGAAAGCAGATTTGGCCGCTATACCTTTAACATATATATATATGACAATGGTCGGAATGTGTAGAAACACTTCCAACGCGAGATTGTTCTAAGAATTTGGGTATTTAAGGGGTTGCGTGTGACGAGCAAATGACGTAGTTCCGTTTGAGACAAGGTTGGGGTAGAATACAGAAGATATAACTATCAGATCACAGAATTTTTTTACAAATTTTATGCTGATTTCCTCGCAGAAGTGACTGGAAAACTGGCATCGCTCTAAGTGATAACGATATTCTAATCTTCGCAGACGATTCCAAAATAGGCATAAAAGTATAATCAGACGGCTTCTCTCAGCAACTCTCGTTGAGAAAGACCCCTACAGACATCCAGACCACTGTTGTTCTTTTCCAGCTGAGATATAAGCAACTGACATGTGTATCTTACCAAGCATACTGAAGCTCGCTTCCTCAGAACTTTTTCTTGGTTGTAGGCAGTCAAGCTGTGGTCACAAGCCCTTGTTAACAATGGCTTACACGATATGAGTTCAAGTGTGCCGAAAATGCTTACTTTAATAGCACATCCATCCATCTTTGATAGCACATCCATCAATCCACAACTGTGTTATTTTTGGATTTGAGGAAGTAGACAAATATGCGAGAAAAGGTCTTACGATAGGACTTAGAATTCTAAGATTTTTGCTCCCACAAGTTTAGGAGAAAGTTAGAGGAACCACTAACAACGGCTGGACTGATTTGGACTCCTGTAGAGTAAATTTTTCATCGATGGGTGAACAAAAAACACCGAGTTTACTGAGACTTTTTAAACCAAATACGGATGTACAAATGGGGATCTGCGCTCTCGGCCATTGGAGTGGCAGGTTCAGAGTTTCACATAATAATTCGATAGAAGCTGTAGAGATGAATACGAGTAAGAGGTAGAATCTGTACAGAACTTAAAGAACTGCGTCGGATTTCTATGAAAGTAATTTTTCGAAGATTTTGAAAATTTAGTTTAAGCTCATTTGAAGTCCTTTGAATGCGCTGATTAGATTGTTAAAAGGTACAGACGGGACTGAAAAAATCGTACCCATTTCACAATGAGTCTCATAAGTCATCGACTCTTGGTTAAATATCTGTCCATGTAACTAAGCAGAAACCAATTTCACTCAGATTATTTGCTAATTACTTCAGTTCTATCAGTTTCCTGAAGACGAAGTACTTTTGATGCATACTTAAAGGATTTTATTATTCATATAAATTTTCAAAAAATCCCACAAATGTTTAAAAAAAATTTTTAACCAAAACAACCTTGATCAAAAAGTTCCTGGATCAACCGCCAAGTGACGCTCTTAGTCAACAATTTTTTATTTTGTTAGGTAGCCACATCTTTCATTAACATTCCCTCCAAAATGTTTCACCTTTGCTTTACATTTGTAAAAGATTAATAACTTTGAGTAAACCTACCTCCGCATGTGTTTTCGATTTATAACAGGTTTAAAAATAGATTTTAATTCGCAACAACGAGTTTGTATTAAATTTTGCTTTAAAAGTGGAATTAATGATGTGCAAACCTTAGAAATATTTGGAAACTGTTTCGGTAATGATAATCTAAAGAATACAGCCCTTTACGAGTTCATGAACGCTTCAGAAGAGGTCTTGAGACCATCGAGGATGGCAAACGTAGTGGCAGGCTGTCCACATCTAAAACTGATGATGAAGTTGATCCAGAACAGCAAATTAACCTTCACACCATCAGAAAGCAGGAGACTTGAACATTTCTTATGGATCCGTTCAGGATGTTGTTGTTAATTATTTGGGTGCCGTGTTGCTGCAAAGTTGCTCACAAAGGACCTTAATTTCATGCAGAAAAAAGGTCGCGTTGATATCGCCAAATAGATGACTTCTAAGGCTGCATCCGACCCAACTTTCATCAAACACATCATTAATAGACGTGACGTGGGTTTGTGAGTACCGCGTGCAATCTAGACATCATGCGGAACCCAGACCAGGACCAAAAAAGGCACGTCTACATTTAAGCGGAGCAATTCGGCAAAAAAGAAAGGATTTGAGGGAAAACAACTAGTGGATTTTGTTATCGTCACACAGTACCATCATTCTGCGTAAATTTCAGGCCAAGAACGGAACGAATTCCATCCAACAGCCATTGAATTCACCTGATATGATTCACTGTGACCTTTTTCTGTTTGATAAAGTCAAAAAACCACTTCAGGGAAAGTATTTTAAGAGCCGAAAGGATGTAATGGAAAAGTTGAAGACGACTCTTTACCATCTGGATAAAGGAGGTCAAACTGTCCCTCAAGGTAAAAGTCGATGACACACCAATTTTGACGGTAAACAATCCCAAAATTTTGGGTGTAACCTTCGACAGTTTGCTCTCCTTCTCAGCGCACACAACCGCAATTGCCACTAAGGTCCACAATCGCAACAAGGTCGTCAAATCGCTTGCCGGCAGCAGTTGAGGCAAAGACAAAGAACCGTTGCTATCGACATTTAAGGCAATTGGCCGGCCGGTTCTAAACTATGCAGCGCCTGTCTGGTCGCCTGGAACTAGTGACATGCAGTCGATAAAGCTACATACATGCCAAAATACTGCCATTCGGACAGCGACCGGTTGCCTCCTGATGCCCCCTATTCAGCACCTTCACAATGAGGCACAATAAACTGCTCAGGAAGCAGTTCTTGCTAGGGTGCTACCGTAGGTTTCACCCTTGCAGACACCTGCTTGAGCCAGAGCCGCCTCCTAGGCACGTCAGGAGACTCCTTTTAAACTATGCGCACGAGATCCAGGACAAAACTGACAGAAATCTACCGGACCAGACAGTGTTTAGACATTCACCGGGAGACCGTCACCACCTTCTTAAGCTCCCATCCTGTGAATACCGTAAACGGAGTCCAACCACCACCTATTGCAGATTAAGAGTTCCAGCTTCCCCGTGAGACTGGCACAATTACGTTCTGGATACTGTAGCAGGTTAAACTCCTACTTATCAAGAATTGACCCCGACATACCAAATTTATGTCCCGCATGCGAAGGTACCCCGCATGGCACTAACCACCTCTTTACATGCCCTCTAAAACCTACTCATCTAACATCCCTCTCCCTCTGAACCTAACCCGTCGAAACAGCATGTTTACTGGGCCTACCTTTAGATGAGCCTGACGAATACGACCGGTGATATAAAAAAACACATAGAGTTCCAGAAATGTTTCGAGAGTTGGTTCAAACGCTGGCATAAGTGCATTATAGTTGAAGGCGTGATAGTACGTTGAAGGCGATAATATCACTTTTGAGGAACAGGACTTGTATTTTGAATTATCTGAATATATTCCGGGAACTTTTCGATCAAGGTGGTGTTTTGATCCATTTCTAGTATAGAAGATCTTATAGCAGATACAAGCGACTGATACTCTGCCATGAGTAGATGGTTGTGCAGTGAAATTGGTTCACTATAAAGCCATACTAGCAACAGCGCCAAATGGAAGCTCAAAATTTCTAAAATCAAAAAAAAATGTTCTCGCGAAAGCTGAAGATTTGAACCATTTTTCTTAAGGCATACTTCCTTTCCCGACACTGATTATATGCAGCATAGTGCAAGAAAAGTGTTGCACTCTCAGCTTATTCCCTGCTTTGGTGCCACACAAGCACAGAGATTTATCAAAGCGTATTAGGGCATACAACAGCCGCGGAAATGTGCAGATGCTCGTATTTGTGTGAGCCCTTTGTCAACGATACTCACTTCCTTGCATGCACTATTGCATATGCCTCATCCACTATTGCATAAAATTTGCAACTTCCTCCGCATTTCCCTGCCGCTTTCTCCGTAAACCTTTACCCAGTGATATTGCCGTGTCGCCGAAGTTTGGCCGCTGCCATAATTCATTCAATAAATGATTATAGTTTATGCTCGATTGTTCGGTGGTCATACCACAACCATGTGTGTATTTATATATATACAAACACGCATATTCACACACACACATGCACACATAAATGCAATGTTTATTCCATTCATGTTCTGCTTATCATCCTTTCCTTATCCTTATTCATGAAATATGCTCGTACACTCAACATATTGCGCACGCTTCCTTGGCTATAGCTCCTTCCTAGCGCACACACACACATACATTCACACATTTCCCATTGATTACGTCGTTGCTGGTGCATGGGAAGTATTTCATTTTACTATCGCCCATTAATGTTTGCCTACTAGGCAGCTGCTTGAGCTTCTCTTTATGAAGGCGCTTTGCTTCTTCAAGGCAACTGCATTACGTCTTAAATGGCAAGTGTGTGCGTGTAAGCACATAAATACATTAGCTGTGAACGTAAACACATACAGTTATGCATTAAACAAATTGTAAGGCTTTATAGGAAATAATAAAACTTTAGTGAAATCATAAAGCTTTGGTAATCTATTCATGACAATCACAACTGAGCGACGCTATTGACGCTATTTCCAATCGTCGTGGGAATGGAATAAATAAAGAATATCTCCAGAGTTTTTTTTTCTTTTTGTTTTTTGGCAATACAACATTTTGGTGACTATCTTTCGGTAATTTTAACAAATTTTTTACAAAAACATAAGTAGCATAAAAAAGATGTAAAATCCTACCTCAATATTCAACTAAAGCCAAGTTAAAAATTTATACAAACTCAAAAACCAAAAAAAAAAAAAGTTTTCATCATAATTTCACATTTCTTAATCAGAATTTTTAGAAAAATTGCGAATATGCAGTTTTGTAGCCCACTGAATTTAAAGAATGTGATAAAGCGCAAGTTTGAAGTGGCTTAAAAGTCGCGTTGATTTTTGAAAATCGGTTTTACTGGCTGTCTTACTTTACTCTATATAAGGAATGCTCGAAATGTTATTGTATGGAAGAAGACACTCAACACTGTCGCCGCACTGTCAACGTTTAATATATAAAAGTATTCTTCTTCTTCTTAATTGGCGCGATAACCGCTTACGCGATTTTGGCCGAGTTTAACAAAGCAAGACAGTCGTTTCTTTCTCGTGCTAACCGGCGCCAATTGGACACACCAAGTGGAGCCAAGTCCTTCTCCACCTGATCTTTCCAGCGCAAAAGAGGCCTTCCTATTCCATTGCTACCACCAGCTGGTACCGCATCACATACTTTCAGAGCCGGAGCGTTAGTATCCATTTGGACGACATGACCCAGCCAATGTAGCCGCTGGATCTTTATTCGCTACGCTATGTCTATGTCGTCGTAAAGCTCATACAGCTCATACAGCTCATCGTCCCATCGCCTGCGATATTCGCCGTTGCCAACGTGCAAAGGTCCAAAAATACTCAGAATCTTTCTCTCAAACACTCCAAGCAACGCTTCATCGGATGTTGTCATCGTCCAAGCTTCTGCGCCATACGTTAGGACGGCCTTGTAGAGTGTTAGTTTTGTTCCTTGAGAGAGAACTTTACTGCTCAGTTGCCTACTTAGTCCAAAGTAGCACTTCTGGCAAGAGATACTCTACATTGGATTTTAAGGTTGACATTGTTATTGGTGTTAATGCTGGTTCTTAAATAAACGGAGTCTTTTACAACCTCGAAATTATAACTGTCAACAGTGCCGATTCGCGAGTGTGCCGACTGGTTGTTTGAAGACTGCAGGTGCTCCGTTTTGTCCTCGTTCATCACCAGACCCATTCGCTTTATCTCTTTATCCAATTTGGAGAAGGCAGAAGCGCGGTTGTTAAAGCCAAGGATGCCAATATAATCGGTATACGCCAACAATTGTCTGCGGCTCGTACGATCTTCTCCACCATCAGCTTAAAGAAGTCACACGACAGCGATTCACCCTATCTGAAACCTCGTTTGGTTCCAACGGCTTGGAGAGGTCCTTCTAAAAGTATTAGATTGGGGAATGTATTCGCAATGTTTTTATATTTTCTTTTATTTTAGTAAGTAGTAATTCAATAGAACTCTTACTGCTCTACAAAAGTATGTTTATTGTATTTTTGAGTTATTTAATTGTTTACCAATTTGGAGGCTTAGGAATGAAATTTCCGGGAGGCAATAATCGTCGTTTTCGATACCTGCTTTGCTTTGCTTTCCATCGAAGTCCAAAAGATACCTAAGTAGCCTCGAACATTCCCGACGTGTATGGAGAAGGTGTCATAGGCGAGTCTACAGCCCGAAAATGGTTTACAACGTTCCAATTTTGACGTCGATGACACGTTCCGCTGCGGAAGGTCTCAAATCACTTTTGAAAGGGAACGGAGAACGATCGCTAAACCAGTCGTGAAATGGCGAAAAAAATAAACCGCGATCCTGAAAGAATTCACAATCACCTTCATTCAATGGGATTTACCAAAAAATTGAGAGCCTGGGTGCCTCACGAGCTCAACGAAAAAAACAAAGAAAGTCGCCTTCAAATTGCTTCTGAGCATCTCGCCCGCCATTGCGCAAAACGCAGTTATCAGCAGTGGATTTTGTACCGAATCGTCACGGGAGATGAGAAATGGTGCCTATATCTCAAAATGAAGCAAAGAAAGGAGTGGGTGGCTCCAGGAGATACGCCAAAGCCGAGAGTCAAGCCGGTTCTTCATCCAAAGAAGATCATGATATGTGTTCGGTGGAGCTGAGAGGGCATGGTGCCCTAGGAAATGCTCGAGAAGAATGCCACGGTAAAAAAGGAGCTCTACATTAACCAACTACACCGCGTGAATGAAGCTATTCGACTGAAAAGACCTGATCGACATGGTCAAACCACACTCCTTTAGGACGAGGCCAGGCCCCATGCTGTACAAGTCATCAAAGCCGTACTCCAAGAGCTCGAATTGGAGGTCCTTCAGAGTCCACTGTATTCTCTGGATCTTGTTCCGACTGGTTACCATCTGTTCCGCTCCCTGTTAAGCCATATGAAGGGCGGGGCTATCGATTTTCGAGCGATGGCGAATATATAATTGATTAACTTAATGATATAATCATTGGTTATTGTTTAAATAAAAGACATCGATAAAAGGGAGAAAAACCTATTCCCCAAGCTGCGAGTGTGGCTAAGCTCCTTTTCAAATTTATGGTGTAAGCCGGGATGTTTTCCCACAAATTAAGGGCCTATGGTTTTATGTCATCTCGGAATGGCAGCCGATTCTCTATAAAAGCTTTTTCATGGCAAACATACACAACGGTCTCCAATTCGGGCATTACGGAATGACAGCTACGCACCAAACCATGTGGTTAAATTTCAAGGGCCTATGTTGTATGTGAATCACACGTAAACGTCAAGTTTTTCCAACATTTCATTTAACACTTTTCAATCTCAGGCCAACTCAATATGAACCATGGAAAGATACACAATCGAGCAACGCGTTAAAGTTATTCAGGCTTATTATGAAAACGGGCGTTCAAATCCAAATTCATATCGCGCACTTCATCTTCAGTGATGAGGTACATTTTCACCTCGGTGGATTCGTCAATAAGCAGAATTGCCACATTTGGGCGAATGATAACACTGTGGAACAAATTCAGGCTAGCAAAAATTAGGTCCATTCTGAGAGTGGCGGGTGAAAATAGAGGCGAAATTAGAAGACCCGTATCGCGCCGTTTGTTTATGTTAGTTCGAATTTTTTTTTAATCGGCCTACGAAGTTTGCAGTCAAATGCCGATTTTCAGTATATTGTTTATATGGTTTTTTGGCTATAACTCGTCGACTAATTGATATTTTTTCAATCTGTAAAAGCCAAATTATTGCTAGAGACCTGTGCAACAATTACAATTTTTGAAAAAGTTGATTTCGAAAATTTTTATGGTACTTATGAGGCAAAATGTTGGAAAAATTATTTTTTTTTAATGTTTTTTGAAAATATTTTCCACAAATCTAAGTGTTTTTTACTTTTTTTGTGGACTATAATATGCTTCTCAGTTTCTTTATTGAATTTCATTTGAAAAAAATTGTCTTAGTCGATAATTTGCGCTTTAGGCATACAGTCATAATACAAAACTTGAGTTTTTTGAGCTTAATATTAATTTATTTCTCATTTTTTATTTACCAATTTTGTTCAGTGTTGGTTTTGAAGAAACATAGAAAAAGAAAATATAAAAATATGGAAAAAAATATAATTTTGAGATGTTAATAATGAAAAGTTTTAAGTAGAAAAATAAAATAAATTAAATTAATAATTTGGCCAGCTGCCGTTTAGCAGGCGGGTGTGGATCAACATCACTGCTCTCTCTAATGTCTTGGTCATCGTCATCATCATCAGAGAGATCGATTATTTCGTCCAACAGATATTCTGGATTTTCATCTGTGTCTTCCCCTTCTTCCTCTGTTTCTTCGTCTTCCTCTTCTTCAAAGGTGTTTTTATACCACCAACAAATTTCAGCGAGTATCGCATCTGGAGATTTCTTTCCTCTGTACCTGAAACGAAAATAGTTTTCAATCGTTAACATGTTTAAATTGTGCACTCTGACCAAGATATTAGAAAAATCTAGGAATTCAAAATATGCACACTCTATAGTTACCTTATTTCAAATGGAAGCGCAGTTTGGTGATGACGTTCGCCTTGCTCATCAGATTCAGTTGGCAACTGTTGAGCGAGTTTTTCAAGATGCTTGTATGACATATTAACCCCAATTTCAGCGAAAGCTGCCAACATGTTTGCAACAGATTGCCTGTAGGTTTCTTCGCGTTCTTTACCCAAAAGTCCTTTGATGACTGCTTTCAATGCGAGCCATGCATTTAATTCTCGGTCTGTCAGAACTTGCTCAAAATCTTGACGACTCATTAGTTTCCGTATGTCGGGACCATTAACAACCCCTTCCTGAATTTTGGCCTTACTTAGTCTTGGGAAAATGTCTTTCAAGCGGTTGAATACTGCTGGTCTTTTTGCGATACATTTCAAAAAATTTTTAGCAATGCCAAGTTTAATGTGGAGCAACGGCAACAAAATTTTCATTTCAGGAACAAGGCTTTCGTGTAGCCTATTGTCATTAGGCCATTTTCGCCCAATTCGACTACTCCAGTTATGTTGTTTGTACTGGTTTCTTCCTTTAATACCTTCTCCGTATCGTGAATCCCAATCGCACAAAAAACACGGATATTTTGGATGGCCAGATGCTGTTAAGCCTGTAATCAAGGAAACTACTTTGAGGTCGCAGCAAATGCGCCAAGCAAACTTTTTTAGGGGCATAGTTTACGTCATTGATAAACTCTTGCCAGAAATATTGTCTATAGATTTCCAAAAAAGAATCAGTCACATTGCCGCATTTTTCATCGCTTACTATGAAACGTCCACAAATATTACAAAAATGGTTCATTTTACATGTTGGTTCCGACATTTTTAATACAATATATATTATATTATAGAATGTTTTTGTTTGTTATTTTTATGAAACTGATACACTTAACTTAAATCACTCACAAAATGAAAAAGGTTCCAAAAGAATGAATAGCAAATTTTATCACGACCGAGCGAAAATTAAAAGACATCAGCTTCGGCTGAGTTTCGAGTCTTAACTGAATCTTTATTTTTGAAATTAGTTCGCATGCAGATTGTTAAATTTTTTAGTTCTCATGCTGTTGTAATTTGAAAGTTTCCACTCTTGAAATAACAAGTTGTAAATAATAAGGTCTACAAGTCGCAAAACGTGCTTAAATGTCGCTATGCCAGTAGATTATGATCATGGCAAGGGCAAGTAGTAAACAATTCGCCGAAATACCTGTACCGGACTATTTGGACCCCCCCTCCTGTCGGTATGAATATTGTGTGGGTCATAGTATGAGAAATGGAATTTTGTTTTTTTCAGTTGTCTGCCGACTTTTGCTAAGAGCACTGCGTGCTTCTTTTCTAATACTTTATAACCGTTATTTAATCAATAAATATTACACTTAATTAAACTGTTGTTTTAATCATTGAGATTTCAACACAAATGTTTACAAATATTATTTTAATAGCTATTGATTGTTCCTGGAAATTCCCTTTCTTAATTGTATTCTGGGAAATTCCTTTTCCTTAATTATTTTTGGAACATGCTTTCTTCTGGGAAAATCCCTTTTTTAATCCATACTTAGCATTTCCCTTTCTTTAATTGTTTTTGGAATGTTCCTAACTCTTGAAACTTCCCTTTTTAATTACTTCTACCGAAATCGATATTTATTTAATGGTTTTGGGGTTTTTTAATTACTATGTGTTTACCAGGAATTTTGGGTTTTTTTTACATTAGTTTTATGTAATGAATGTGTGTATATCGCACAAATTTTCGACTGATACTATATTTTTTTCCATGATATTTATGTGATGGATTGAAAACTATATTTTAGATAAGAAAAAAAGTGAAAAACAATGAGTTGCTTGCCAGATATTAAGAAATAATAAAGAAAACGTTAATTTTTCGAACATTTTGTGACTTTCGTCTAAGTAGCTGCCAAAGTATTTAATCCCGTAATTTTCTTTTCAAATTACATTTATTTAAGAAACTGAGAAGCATATTATAGACCACACAAAATGCAAAAAAGACTTAGTTTTGTTGAAAATATTTTCAAAAAACATAAAAAAAAAATAATTTTTCCAACATTTTGCTTCATAAGTACCACAAAAACTTTCGAAATCAATTTTTTCAAAAATTGTACAATAATTGTTGCACAGGTCCCTAGCAATAATTTGGCTTTTACAGATTGAAAAAATATCAATTAGTCGACGAGTTATAGCCAAAAAACCATATAAACAATATACTGAAAATCGGCATTTGACTGCAAACTTCGAAGGCCGATTAAAAAAAAATTCGAACTAACATAAACAAACGGCACGATACGGGTCTTCTAATTTCGCCTCTATTTTCACCCGCCACTCTCAGAATGGACCTAATTTTTGCTAGCCTGAATTTGTTCCTCAGTGTAATCCAAGAGTGATTGCCGAAAACCAAGGCACCCATAAAGAGTGACCGTTTGGTGCGGTTTATGGGCCGGCGGCATCATTGGGCCGTATTTTTTCCAAAATGAGGCCGGTCAGGCAGTTACTGTTAATAGTGTTCGCTATCGTGAGATGATAATAAACTTTTTAGAATTGGAAGATATGGATGTGGACGATATGTGGTTTCAACAAGACGGTGACACTTGTCACACAGCTAACGAAACAATGGCTCTTTTGAGCGAAAAATTTGATGGCCGAATAATCTCACGTTGCGGCGATGTCAATTGACCGCCAAGATCATGTGATTTGACACCGTTGGAATTCTTTCTTTGGGGTTATTTGAAAGAAAAAGTGTACTTCGATAAGCAACAACTCAAGAGCTAAAGCATGAGATAATTCGGCACATTAACGGCATAGAACCTCAATTATGCCTCAGCGTCATCGAAAATTTGGATCATCGGATGGTGGTGTGCCGCCGAGGCTGCGGCGGCCATTTGGCCGATATTTTGTTCCATACGTAATTGAGCCATACCAGTATTATCCTAATAAAGAGAAATGATAATAATTTTCTAAAAAAATTGTACTTTATTCAAAATCAACACCGGCTCTTGATACTTAGCCACCCTTTAATTTCTTCAAAAATGTTCATAGATTTTGTTTAAGAACAAAAAAAAAATAATTAACGCCTACGATTCTGTTAACTCTTTTTCCGAGCTCTTCTTCTTATTTTATGGGGTGCCTCTTGATGTTGTTCCCCAAATGGAGAACCTACAGTTTCAAGCCGACCTTGAAAGGTAAATGGCTTTTACTGAGAGTCTTTTTATGGCAGACAGATTTTGTTTATAATCGATTGAACTTTGGAATCGCAATATTTGCAGTTTTCGAAACTAATGTTAGACTAAAGTTAAACAGTGAATTCTTTTTAGTCATCTGATTTTTTTCTCCAAGGAGCAACCCAGTAAGACGTACAAACAGAGAGATGTTAATCAATTGAAAAAAGTGTTTATGTGAGTCAAAATAATATAAAAACACACTAACCTTGCCCCAGTATAAAACCTGTCAACAAGCTGCCAGAGCAATAAAAACAAATAGAATTCTAATCTCTTGGAACTAAGTGGTCAAATAAGCTGGCTCATAAAACAGAGTCCAGCAACAATAACATCAAAGAGAAAACATATGAATTGCACACCAATCAGCAAACAAATGAAAAAGCTGACAAGTAAGCAAGAAAGTACAGGAAAAATTTACAAAAGTGGCTTTAGAAACTAGAAAAAAGAAAGATGAAACTCAAAAAATAGTAAATCAACACGAGTCCTACCTACATATACACCCATATATACGCACATATGTTAGTGGATATGAGTGATGTTGCTGCTATGCTTGGAAAAGCTATCAGGAGTTTCGGTGTCAATGTGGTTGTAAAAGACTCTTCAAATACTGGTGACATTCAAAATCTTTGAAGAAGTATGCAAAGTAACTTGTGGTGGCTTAAGCAAATTAAGTTTTTGCTGTTGTCCTTTGATGCCATGCATTCTTCTTCGACATTGTTGACGTTATTTATTTCTATTTTCATTTCTTGTTTTCTTTTAACTTTGTGCTTGCAACCAATTTGTTTACTTTCATTTAGTCTTTGTTCAATTTCCTTAGCTTATCAATTGCTGAGGTATCTGCCAATTCCCATTTAAGCTTCAATATCAAAAGTCAATTCCTAAATGTGTCAATTGAAGTGATTTGTCAAACGGAGAAGATCTGTGATACGAAATTGGTAATTAAAAGGGACATAGAAATTTTATGCGGAGATAAGGACAACTGAAATTTTTCTACCAAACGAATTTCTTGAAATATATTTCGGTATTTCGAAACTTAACTAACTGGTGTTCGTAGTAGGGGCGCCCCATTTGACAGTCTTGCCGTTGAAGTCTCCAGCTACGATGAAAGGGCCACCTATTTCCCGAACCATATCTTCAATGAGGTCCAGCTTCGTTCTAGACTGTTGAGTACTGTCGCTGGGGGTAAGAAAGCAGCTCAACATTGTGAAGCGTTTGTTTTGAATGTATGTGTAGCAACGACCGGCTCCATGCTGTATGACAGCGACTGCGCTACCGCTTGGTAGCCAGAGTGCGGCCGTTCCTGTTTCGTCCGCGAACCAGGTTCCCTTGGCAATCCGTCCGAACTGCTCGCTGATGATGAGATAGCTATTTCTTCGAGCAAAGCGTCTGCTGTGCGACGTTTATGTATATTTGCCTGAAGTACTCTTATCACTTCTTAGCTAAAGAGCATCTCCTTGACCCTGGCAGATGGTCAGTGCTGTCGCGTTTCGTGTCTACAGAGTGAATACAATTGGGAGCTGCTTTGCAGTCTTTTATTTTGTGACCTGTTTTCTCGCATCTGATGTACGTATCCCTTCTATCAGGGCAACTGCAGTTTGCTTGTGAGAGCCCTATCCCAAGGCAGCGATAACATCTCTTAATTTTTTCGCATGATCGCATCTTTCCTCGGATCCAGCCGGTTTTTATATCGCCGATCTTGATGAGCTTCGCGGCCGCTTCTGCAGACAGCGTGAGAAAAGTATGTACTTGCCCCCATTCATTAGGCGTCGTTATCCTCTTCTGTATTTATTCCTCTTGGCTTGTGAGCAGTTTCCGGACTGCGGATTCTACCTCCGCCTTGGCTATCAAAGAGTCGAGATTTCGTATATCAAGCGTGGCGCTCGATTTTAACTCCGCGATGTAAGCCGTGCCCTGCACAGAGTTTTTCAGCTGATGCTAAAACTCTGGCGTGAATTTCTCTCCCCTAACAAACTCCAAAATTATGACTCCAGCCATCGTTTTTCTGACGGACCCTACTTTGACTGACTCATCAGTCGTAATCTTCACGCGCAAGTTCTTCAGCACATCTGCATAGCTATGGCCTTCTGCGTGTTTTATCATAACAGCTTCTGGCTTTACGTGTTGTGTTCGCGGCTTGCTCCTTTTGTTTGGTTCGGCTAGCTTATCCTTCGGCTTTTTGTGGTTGCCCCTCTATTCATTGCTTGCCCAGTATTCATTCGTTTTTTCAAGGGGCTCTTTTTTGTTCCCTGTGGATCCATTTGCCTTGGCTTTCTTACAGTTTTCAGGCGCAGCCGGACTTGTTGCCACTCGCTTCAGATTCGTTGTCACATAGGTGGGAGTGTCTGTTATATGCTGGATGGCAATGTTCTTTCTGGGGTTCGAGAGCGCCCTTCCATCTTCCGCTGCCTTCCACTAACGTCTGTAGTTCAGCGTTACATCCAGCAGCTCAGCCATTTTGAATACTCCAGTTTTGACTTTGTTGCTAGTCTTCTTTTGATGTCTGAACGCCTACTGCGTAGACCTTATCATCAGCTTACATTGGGAGATCGCATCCTCCTTCATCCCAATCATGTTTTTAACACACTTTTATTAGCTTGGGTTGTATGTATGTATGTATGTATGTATGTATGTATGTAACGGAATCTTTGAGCTTAATTTTCACTGGCTTCTAAAAATCGGATCGACTTGGAATTTTGCACACCTATCAAGGACCGATGACAATGCAATAATTTGATAAAAGTTTTCCATTATCCTTAGTAGGATTGCCAGGATTGATATTTTCTTTTTTTACCTGTGGGCAAAAAGTAAGGTGAAATTGGTTGTAAAATGAAAAATCTTTATTTATTCTTGTAAATCAGTTTCTCAGGTTCCCTCCACGAAATAAGTTCTTCATCCCGATTACTTCTTTATCACGGCCGATAACTGCATGGCTTTAGACTCACAGTCGATAAGAAAGGAATTAAATATAACACGAATATATCGAATTTATTCACTGACTGCAATGATAACAATAATTTTCATTCATAATAAAAACAGTTAAAAAAAACTAAAAAACACGCTTTTTTGCTAATTGAACTAAAAAGTAGAAAATAAAAAATAGTTTAAAAAACTGAAAAACACGCTTTTATTGCCAATCGAACTAAAAAGTAGAAAATAAATTTTAATGACAAAGAGACCTATAATGAAGTACTAGCAAATCGAACGATCAGTCATAGTCAACTACCTCATGCATTTTGCTTCACTTTCACTCAATGTATTTTGCTTCACTTTCATAACCTTCTGTACATAGGTAGTTGCCAATAGAATGATTGTAATATTTACTATATCAAGCATCCCACGCTTTTAACTCTAATTTGAATTACTCTATTTGTATCTTAATTTTTGTTATAATTCTGTTCTGAGGTAGTTGACTATGACTGATCGTTCGATTTGCTATTACTTCATTATAGGTCCCTTTGTCATTAAAATTTATTTTCTACTTTGTAGTTCGATTAGCAATAAAAGCGTGTTTTTTAGTTGTTTAAACTATTTTTTATTTATTAGCTCAAGACGAGGAGACATTTTGATTGCGTCGATTGACGCGCTCTCTTTTGTAGGGATCGTTTCTATGTTGCCATAATACTTTCATTTTTTGTCAAATGTATTGTATTATAGTGTCATTATTGTCGCTTTGGAAATGGGCTGTGATTCGCCTATAACTTCTCCATTCAAATGCTGGCCTCACCATTTCGTTTCCATTCTCTGTTACTTTAAAAAACATTCAAATTTATAAGTAAGATTTGTTTTTTTAGGTCATAATTGGAAAATATTTATTTAAAAGATGTAATTAATTCAATTTTTTTTATCCTAGTCCATTTGCTGACTTTTTATTTTAATGACTAATCGACCGGAGTGAGTTTTATTTCTAAAATCATGTGTCCGCTTCAAATTATTTTGCGGCTACTCTGTACTCGTCGTATCGTTTGCAAAATTCCTACTTGACGCAACTCAACTTCAAGTATCTGATAATTCTAAACTCATTAACAACAATCTTGCCAATTCAACTATTTCCGCATTGAGTTAAGAATGTCTTTTTCAAAGTATTTCTGCTCCTTCCCCCCCACAATGTTCTCACCCCCTGAAGAATTTCTGCGCAAAAAGAGGATATTAATTTCCCGTAAAATTCCATGTTAACTCAACTACAAACTTGTTTGAGAATTTTCAAGCTACAGTGCAAACAAAATGTACACAAGAGCATTTGAGTAAACACACACGTCTCCGAATCTAAGCCACAATGACTTAAAACAAGCTCCTGCGCCTACAAATGTGCCAACCAAACTTTACTCTGCGACAAGATGTCAATTTGTTAACAACATACGGGGAAGAAAAGATTCACTATAGACTTTTCTGCTCAGCAGGGACAAACACAAAATGGGCGGTTGGGAGTCTTTCTACACTTTCTATCAACTTCATTGCGCTACCGCCTAATGGTATGCAACATTAAAGTGATTTGGTACTTTTTTCATCAGCTGTTTGCGCTTCCCGTTAATGTTGATAGTTTTTATTAAAAACTTCTTCACTAATGAATTCATAAACGTCTAAAAGGTGTGTCTACGTACAGTTTTACTTGAAAGTCCTAAAGTTGATTTCGAAACTTAATGAACATTTTTACAGAATCGAGTAGACGTATTCCTCTTTGCAGCGGCTTATGTTGTAAGCAAATGTTACAAAGTTTTTAATGAAAATATTAAGACGTTCACTAAGCCTATTCTTATTAAAACTGACAAAAAAACCTCAAACGTGTAGGCCTGCCTGCATTGGTTGGTTGTGACATAAAAAGTATTCAAAACTTTGACGTTTTTCCTTTCGCATTAATTCTGTCATGTCAAGGAAACTTCACTAATTAGTTCATGGTATGTGTCTTTCATGTATTTGTACCTACACCAACACATACATAAATAAATGCATATATGCGTAAATCTGCCAATACATTGCTGATTACCTATGCCTAATATCTAAGATAAGCTGGTCGGCTTAGCATAATTCCTCTGTTATTATAAAATATCTCAAGCTGAGCAACTATGGATGTGAACGCCACATTTGGTAGCTCATCACCGCATTTGTGCATCTCTGGCATTTGTGGTGGTTTATGGCTAATGCAACACCACCATTTATTGCAATTACTCCTTACTCTACATCCAATGAAAATTACATTCTGTCCCATTTGCAACAACCAAAATTAACATCGTAATTTCAAATTGAGCGTGCGATAGTGTGCGTGCGTGTAAGTAGAAGCGTTTACGAGTGCATACAGTTAACTGCGTAGCTAGGAAGTAAGTGAGCTAATAACGGGAATAATTGTGGTAATGCGACACAGAATTGGACAAAATGATGTCAATACATATGCACATACCTACATAGATACATATACAGACACATGTATACTATCCGATTCAAAATATAATACATAAATGTAAATTGTGAACCTCGACGGCATGCGATTATTGTGTGAGTGTGGCTTAGTGGTTCTGCTGGATTTTGAAACAAGGGAAATCAAAGGTAGGAATGGACCCAGGTGAAATACTGGAATTGAATAGATCGAAATAGAAATATTTAAATATTCATCATGGAATGAGGAGTGAAATTAATCGAAATGGAATGAAATTAAAAGAAATGAAATGAAATGAATCTGAAGTGAGATGAAATTAGACGGAATTAAATTAAATGAAAAAAAACCTGAAATGAAATGAGATGAAATGAAATGAAATGAAAGGAAGAGAAATGAACAGAAACTGAATTCAAATGAAATGAAATGAAAGGAAGGGAAATCAATAAAAACTAAAATGAAATGAAGTTACATTAAAAGAAATGGAATGAAGTGAAAGGAAGCTGAAAAGAAATCAAATAAGTTGGAATCAAATGAAATGCACACAAATTGAAATGAAAGAAAGAAGCTTAAATGAAATGAAATTATGGGAAATGAGACGGAATGAAATGAACTTAAAATTTTTTAATGAAATGAAGAGAAACGGAAATGAGGTGAAGTTAAAAGAAATGGAGTGAATTGAAGCCAAAGTAATATGAAATGAAATTGAAAGAATCGATTTAAAAAGAAACTGCAATGAAATGTAAAAAATTGAAATGAAATGGAATGCTAGGAATTAAAAGGAAACTGAAAGGAAATGTAAATAAATTGAAATGAAAAGAAAAAACTCAAATGAAATGAGGGGGAAGTAGGGTGAAGTGAATTTTTATGGAATGGAGTGAATTGAAGCTGAAGTGAGATGAAATGATGTGGAGTGAGATGAAACGAAAAAAACTGAATCGAAATGAATTGGAGATGAATTTAATTGGAAGGAACATAAGTATAAATGGAATGAACGTAAGCTAAAGTGAGATGAAATAAAATGGGATGAAATGAAATAAAAGGAACCTGAAATGAAATGTAAAAAAATTTAAATGAAAAGAAAAAACGGTATTGAAATCAAACTAAGGGAAGCTTAAATTAAAAGAAATGGAATGAAGTGAAGCTGAAGTGAGATAAAATGGGACGGGATGAAGTGAATGGGAAAAAACTAAAATGAAATGAAACGAAATAAAAGGAACCTGAAATGAAATAAAAAAATTTAAATGAAAAGAAAAAACGGAAACGAAATCAAATGAAGAGAAACTTAAATTAAAAGAAATGGAATGAAATGAAGCTGAAGTGAGATGAAATGGGACGGGATGAAATGAAATGGCAAAAACACTGAAATGAAATGAAACAAATAAAAATGAGCCTGAAACGAAATCAAATTGAGAGAAATTTAAATTAAAAGAAATGGAATGAAATGAAGCTGACGGGAGATAAAATGAGACGGAATGAAATTAAATGGGAAAACCTTAAATGGGATGAATTGAAGAGAAAGTGAAATTAAAATTGAAAGAAATGTAATAAAATGGGGTGAGATGAAATGGGACGGGATGAAAAGAAATGGCAAGAAAACTGAAATGATATGAAAAAGAAGAAATGAAGTGAAATTAAAAGAAATGGAATGGATGTTACCTGAATTTAAATGCAATGAGATGTAAGGAAATGAAATGAAAAAATCTGAAATAAATTGCAAACAAATTAAAATTAAATGTAATGAAGTGAAACGGAATAACGTAAAATCAAATCAAACTGATGTGAGGTAAAATGAAATAAGATGAAATGAATTTAATCCAAATGAAAACAAATGAAGACATTTGGAACGAAATGAAACTGAAATGAGATGGAATTAAATTAAATGAAGTAAACTGAAACTGAGATACTATGAAACGAGACGGAATGAAATGAAATAAAATACACCGCAATGAATTGGAAATAAATTGAAATGAAATGAATTGAAATGAGGTGAAACAAAAGAAAATAGAAAGTAGAATAAAACATATTGGAGTGGGATCAAACGAGGTTAAGTGAAAGAGAAGTGGAGTAGAGTGAACAAATTTAATGAAATCAAACCAAACTGAGGTGAACTGAAACGAATGGAAATGGAATGACATGAAAAAACTGAATGAACTGCTGAACTGAAATGAAATGCGAACAAATTAAAACAAAATGTAACTGAAGTGAAATAAAATGCAAAGAAACTGAAATGAAGTGAAATAAATTGAAAGTGAAGTGAAGTGAACTGAAAAAATATAATGAAATCAAACCAATCGCGGCAATACAGTGAGCGTTGTGTAAGTACACTAACTTGCAAAGCTGAATACTATCGATGGCGCAAAGTCTCCATACGCCCACAGGAGCGGAACCTGGACGCAGGAACCTGTTGTTTCTCTTGACATAAGCCCGGCTACACCTTGAAGATATGATAACGCGGCTCCAGGGTGAAAATCAGCCGAGGAGGACGAATGTTATAGTCTTAGTGGGAGCATGCCCCACATAACATTGTTGTGACGGCACCTTTGATGATGTTTCGCACATTCGGATTTACAGCTTCTGACTAAAAAAAAATATTTCTAGTCACACGTGGATCGATGCTCAAGGGAATTTCTTATGCTATCAAAGCTCTATCTTTCGACTATTGTGTGTCACTTATCCGCTTGTTGTGTATTAGGGATGCATACGTCGATGCTTGGCATTATTTTACGATGACGATGTGGAGCCACGTCGTCGCCGTCTCATAAGATGGCTTGCTTTTCTAAATATAAGATATAAATACGTTTTCAATCCTAATATTTGCATGGTACATGTATCAACTTTTCCGTTAGGATAAAAATATTTTCAGGGTTTGCAGCTACTTCTTCTGTAGTAGAAATTGTATGTTGAACCATACGGAATAAAACGTTCTACGCAACTACATCCGAATAAGCTGGCTCGGAAGTGAACTGGTGATATTGAATTCGTCTACTTCGCATAGGCCGACTATAGATGGAATCCACTTCTGAGGTAACTAGACAGTTCTGGACTAAAATGGATGCAAACGGATCTAAGTCCCTCATCTATCTCGGCCAACCTTCCATCAGTGCAGTAGTTGGTATCATCACTAGGCACTGGCTACTTGGGCAGCTTGTTGGCTTTGCCTCTAATGGTCTCTGTTACAGTTGCATGAGCACGGAACTGGGATCGATATACGTTTCCTTCCTGAAGGCTATGCTGACCAAAGTTTAAACTGTTTATTAAAACTCGCCAAGTCATGCATCCCGAACTATGTTTAACATGACTCCAGCAACACAGGTAACACTACAGACCCTTGCGGTCTATGTGAGACCGATCAGATCAGCCAGATGTCTTTAACATAACCTAGACTATTTATATATATTTTTAATGAAATTTATATATTTTTTTAATAAAATAAAAATTTATGTTCGATAAACTACTAAAAAGAAAAATGTACTTCACTTCTGCACAAACGGATCGAAATGTTGGCCCGTTTTTTGATATCTTCATTATTTCTCCCATAAATGTTTCACTGCGCTTCTTCTTCTCCGGAATTGCATTCAGCTTTTTGTCATTATTTTTATAGCAAATTTTACAAGTATTTTATTTCATTTATTATTATTTCTTCTTACTCACTACATTGTGCCATTTATTTTGTTGCTATTTTTTGCTGCATTGTTGCATTCAGTGCGAAACATCTACGCGGCAAAAACAAATGTTAAAAGTTTTATGGCAATTTATGTTGCAACAATGCAACAGATGTGCACACCAATGCATCACCATTTCGGTGTGCGCTCGGCACTGCAGCTGTTCTTCTTCTTGTTGTTATTGGAACACCTACTGTTCATAATTTTGCGAATATTGCTACCTACGCACATAGACACGTACCCACGCGCACACATACATTTACATGTGGAATTGTGTATGAGTAAGTTTGAAGGTGTCTGCGCTTGTCATCAGTTTGCCGTAATCTTTCGTGCTTGTTCTTATTCTACCATTTTTTCACTACTTTTCATCTTCATCTTCATTTGGCTTGTAAGAAAGTGTAAAACTTGGTGCGTTAGTTGGAGTTGTTACTGAAGTTGCGGACGCTTTTGTTGTCATTGCATTGCTTGTGGCTGTGGCAGTTGTAGTTGTTGTTATTGTTGTTTTCGTTGAAGTATTCATTCTTGCTGCTAATGCTCTTGCTGTCGGCTTTAGTAAGTTGTGTTCCATTATAGTCGCAATATTTTGAGTTATGTCACTGACGCGTGCAATGACAGCATTTTCTCTTTAAGCTGCTGTTGAGTTGGTAAAATGAGTTGTTTGATATTTATCTGAAATATTTCATAAAATATTCAGTTTCAGTTTCATGAGGGAGGACCCTCTGGCACCTTTTGAAGCCTTACGTGTAAATATAAGCCCATTAAAATTATGACTTCCAGCAAAAATATCCCATTAGCTTCGGTCATAATAGACTCAATAGAGTTCCTTAAATTTTTTAATATAAATATACTCGTATGCTTACAGTTATGTTCATATTTATTTAATTATCTATTCAGTCTACTGGTTAGCCTTGTCGACTATAGCGAATTACAATTTTTTTTATTCATTTTGAAAATTAAATTTCTCAACTAAAAATTAGAAACTATTTAAGAAAAATATCATAATGAATCTTACATAGCTCTTAGTCGGAATATCGGGTGGAAACAAATATTCTTCAATGATTGCTGGAAGACGCTATGTGTTTGATTTGTTGCCAGGTGACGCTGGAAGGACTTTCGTGGAAGGTTGTGAGTATCCAAGTTTGACGTGGGTGATTTGGGCATCGATTTGCTTGCGGGTTCCATAGAAAAGCTTTTTTAGTTATATTATCGTCTTCTTTACGGAGATTATGTCGAATCCAATTCCATTTTCGTCTTTGTATTTCGAAATTAGTTCGGCAGATTTTAGTAAGCAGACGTGAAATAAGATTTAAGCCGCATATATTAGAGACACTATTGCACAGGATGAATTATCCAAGGCTCAGCACGCTTACACTAAAGACAGATCTTCTGAAACTGCACTTCACTCACTTGTAATAACATAGAAATGGCGTTAGAATATAAGGAGTATGCTCTAGGAGTATTTCTAGATATATCAGGGGCCTTAAACACGTGATAAAAGATGCTATTTTAAATAGTCACTTAATGTACAACCCGCGGTTTATCTATGGATAGCTAACAGGAAGATAAAAGCGTAGTGGAACCATACGAGCGTTACCAAATATGCATGCAGAAGTACTTTCGCTACTATTATGATTACTTGCAGCAAATGAACTGCTAAAGGATTTGACGGAGGGGCACTAAAACTAGTGGCATATGCAGATGACATAGCTATAGTAGTTACGGGAAAGTACCTGGACACCATCAGTAATGTAACGAATAACACTCTTAAAACTGTACACCAATTGACACCCCGCGCAGGGCTAGGGATAAACGCGGAAAAACGGACATGATACTTTTTACCAGGAAGTCTAAGGTATCGCCGTGGAACCTCCCGAGGCTAGCCACTTCTCAAAGATCATGCGGTCAAAATGCTTAGGCCTCACTGATGCATTAGTGCTACACGGCAGTAATTAGACCGATATTGCTGTATGGGGTCTTAGTATGGTGGACTGCGACACTGAAAACTGACATACTTAATGCCACTGGAAAGGATTCAGCGACTCGCTGCTGTGTGCATAACAGGAGCGATGAAAGCCACTCCAACGGCGGCGCTGGAAATGATACTCAGCATGCCACCCATTGACCTTATGGCGGAAGATCTGGTAGCGGAATCCGCGGGGAGGTTAGTGGCTGCTGGAGTATTCATTTGTATAACCTTCGGACACAGCTCAATAGGAAGGAGGAGTTCAGGTTGCACAGACTACATGACTCTGTACTTTAATTACGAAAGAAGGTTTCGCACTACAATTCAAGAGGAGGGATGGCACAAAGGTGGAAGCAAGGTGGACTAATCTGACCATATGCAAGACAAGGACTGCAGAGCTATTATAGGTATGCTGATAGGTCATAATGTTGGCCGCACATGCTCTCAAAATAGAGATTAGTAGCACGGACAAATGCAGGAAATACAGAGAGGATGTTGAGGAAACTTTAGAACAACTTCTGTGCGTTTGTCCGGCATTTTTAAAAATGCGTTTAAAATGCCCTGGAGCCCCACTGTTTGAGCGTCTATGGGACGTCTCACAAGCGGATCTCCTAGCTCTGCTTAGATTCTGATATCCTAGATGATGTCTACTTTGAGTTTTCATAGAGGTCGGTCTCCACCTGCTATCGCTAGGGACCAAAAGGTCTATGTGTGGCTTAATGCCAACTAGGATAACCTAATCTATCCTAGTAAGCAGACGGAGGTTCATATTGAAGACTGTTCTCGACCAACATATACGGCATATAATTCTGAGGCATTTGTTAACAAACGTTTGAAGGCATCGACTTATGTGGTCAGACACAAGCCAGTTCTCAAAATCAAATAGGAGAACCGCTGGTATTGAAGATCTTAAGTTTTGTTCGTTTGTTTGTTGCTGGGGGCGACAGCGCCACACTCTGTTTAGCTTATGAAACGCAGTTCAAATATGAGCTGCCACATCTGCAACTGCGCCACCAGCTTTTGTGAATTGGTTACGGAGGTAATAGAACTCATCCTAATCTTCCATAATGGCGGTGAGAAACATCTCTTCGATATCATCTTCTACCTTTTACTGAGCTGACTCCCTTGAAGGGAGTCTTCCCGTGAACGTAGTCTCAACATGATTGTGAAATTCTGAATTCTGAATTAAAATAATATTTTTATTTTAAAGGGGGGTTAAGTTTCAAGAGCCGGTGTTGATTTTGAATAAAACACAATTTTTTTAAGAAATTCTTATCATTTCTCTTTATTATGATAATATTGGTATGACTCAATTCCGTATGGGACAAAATATCGGCCAAATGGCCGCCGCGGACTCGGCGGCACACCTCCATCCGATGGTCCAAATTTTCGATGACGCTGAGGCATAATTGAGGGTGTATGCCGTTAATGTGCCGAATTATCTCATCCTTTAGCTCTTTAATTATTCCTGGCTTATCGACGTACATCTTTTCTTTCAAATAACCCCAAAGAAAGAAGTCCAACGGTGTCAAATCACATGATCTTGGCGGCCAATTGACATCCCGCGACGTGAGATTATTCGGCCATCAAATTTTTCACGCATAAGAGCCATTGTTTCGTTAGCTGTGTGACAAGTGACACCGTTCTATTGAAACCATATATCGTCCACATCCATATCTTCCAATTCGGGCCATAAAAAGTTCGTTATCATCTCACGATAGCGAACATTATTCACAGTAACTGCCTGACCGACCTCAATTTGGAAAAAATGAGGTCCAATGATGCCGCCGGCCCATAAACCGCCACAAACAATTCTGCTTATTGACGAATCCACTGAGGTAAAAATGTGCCTCATCACTGAAGAAATTTTTCTAAAATTCATATATATTAGAAAAATCATAATACGCGTGCATAACTTTAACGAATCCAGGAATCAAATTGAGTTAGTCTGAAATTGAAAAGTATCAAATAAAATGCAGAAAAAACTTGACGTTTAGGTGTGGTTTACATTCAACATCGGCCCTTGAAATTTAACCACCCTTTATAAGAACGGTTCAATTATCCATTGCAATTTATTTGATCTCTAAGTGACCAACACATACATATATTCCCGTGCCTTCCCCAATCTTCAAAACATTTTCAATATGTCGACTTTGATCCGCCTTCATAACCTTCTACAAATTTTTCTTGTGTTATGGAGATAAGAAATCTTAGGCTTTGACAGGTGAATACGTAGCTTTCGCAATTGTGTGGCTTTTTAAATGCTTCATATACCCACATAATTCTCTTTATTTGGTATTGGCAATGCCAATAAAGCAAACGAATGACAAAAATTTTATTTCGGATTTTAGTTGTCATGATTTTTTGAAACCTCTGATTAGCACCAGTGCAATGATTTTCAGTTTCTTTCACTGTGGTATTCTTAGATCCATAGCTCATCACCGGCAATGATGTATTCGGTAGTATGGTAGATCACCAGTGAAAGTATTCTTGTAGTAATGAGAAATAAAAAATAGTTATTTAGTTAAACGTGAGTAATAGAGTTATGCAAATTTTCCACATTTTTTATATTGTTATTGATCACAACATTTTATCCCACCTTCAAACAGGGCCTTTCCAGTTCGATTTTTTTCTTTTCACAGTTTTTTCACAAATATAAAATTTAGAACTCAATAAAATTAGTTCTCTGAAAATGTTTCGAAGGCATAAAAACACCAGCGTATATGCGGCCCGGGCATTTAATGAAAAATACCGCTGCTATAAAGAAAAGAATTGAAGTAGACGTAAAAAAAAAATATAAAAAACAAGTGTATAAAAATTTTCTTACACTCTTTGCGAAGACGTTTGCTTAAAAATGCCATATCATCGGAGTATTCGAAATTAGGCACTTCACTCATAAGCGAACTGTCAGTTTGCGCTCAACTTTAAGTGACATGGGTATTCTAAATAGGTGTAAAAAAATGTTGCTGTCATGTTGCTTGATGTATTCACGGCGTCAACTGAGTATTATCTTGCCATGAAATACATACGAAATTTCATGCATATTTCACGGCAATGCTATTTCTATGGATCTTGGCAGCCCTTTCACGTGAAGCACGAACTTGGTACTAAACTGAAACTAAAAATAAAACGTAACATTTTTTTAACGTGTTTTAATGAAAATTTTAGAAATTTTCGCAAAATTTCCCATACCTGTAAACGGCCATATTTTCCCTGATTTTCATTAAAATTATTAAAAATGCAGAAGTCAATATATTTTTTTCAAAATTTTATTTCTACATTAAAATAATATAATTTTTTTTTTAGTTATCAATTCTTCCAGGAATGTCGCAGCGGGGCTTCTCAATCGGCGGGCATTGTAGCATCGGCGTCAGTAACCTGAATAGAAAAACCCAAATTTCTTGGTCTATTAATTTCATAATTTCTATATGACTTAAACAAAACTGGGAAGAAAAACAATTCGCGGAATAAAAGGCTTGAAAAGAAAAATTATGTTTGGGGCGAATTTTTCTACTATTTTTGCTTCCAAAAAAATTATTTTTTCGAAAAATTATCCAAATTGTAAATTCACATAGAAAGTAATATCATAAAAAAGATGTGTGAAAACTGTAAGGGAGATCAGTCAATAACTTTTCGAGTTATCGTGTACGCCAATTCGAAAAATATAGTTTTGCGTCTAAAGTTTGAATACATGAAAATTCAACCTCTCCCAGCGCTCAAACGCAAAGAATAGCGTCGTCACGGTTCAAGATCTATAATATAACAAATACTTAAATTTGCGTTGTAAAAATTTTTTCACCTATTATTAAAGGATTATATTAACATTTTATCAAAAAAAAAATTTGTTTGTAATTTTACAGGTATCTGTCCCCTTAATAATTTAAAAAGGTATTATTTGCACTACAACAAAAAAATCAACATTTTATAGAAACCGTAAGGTAGTGTAGTACGCATAAATTTAACATTTTTTTTTTAATATTTTGGTTTCTAAAAACCCATTTCTCAAGCCCATAATTTTACCAAATGTGAAGAACAGAAAATACATTTATTTGATTTACTCTTATCCTTAATTTAATACTTCCTTAAACTTGAAGTATTCTCCGAGATTTCGGAAATATCCATCAAGTCGCCAAATGTAAAATTTTTTGTTTTTTCTTTGCTCACTCCGCTCGGGAGCTAGGGACGCGACAATACGAAGAGTATCGTACACTCTGGGGTGTTGTTTTTGCGCCGTGCCATGTGATGTCGGTATCTGCTAGCTCACACAACATCGACCTTCTCCAAGTATTCTTTAGCTAACCGTGACCTCTATTCCCTTGCGAGTTCCAGTCCAGCGCCATGATGCTATCTGGTATTTTCTAAGCGTGGTATCTTCGTGACTATCACCACTTTTTGCGTTTGATTTGCCATAGGATGGGTTCCTCATTCGTTCATCTACACAGCGCGTCGTTGATGATGGTGTTCGGCTATAGCTGATACGGAGGCCTTTAGTCTGCCCTTGCTTTTTTTAGTCTGCAGTTGACTTCTTGATCTGCTCTGCAATCTGATGTGATAGTGCTGGCGAGGTAGCAGAAAGTTTCGACAAATTTTATGGGGCACCATTAACCATTATATGTCTGACTTTATTGTGATTGACTCTTACAGCTTTAGTCTAGGAATTGTTGACCTTCAGTCCGACAGTGCGTGTCAGCGCGACTAGTTTTTTCGCCTTCGCTTGCATGTCAGGGAATTTGTGAGAGAGGAAGCAGCTGTCATCGGCGAAGTGCAGATCCTCGATATCTTTTGTGCAGGGTCAATTGGCTCATGATGTCGTCTAGGACGCTAGCGAAAAGAAGAAACCTTGCCTCACGCCTGCATTGGTGGTAAATAGGTCGTTGATATTGCCATAATGTAGCACTGCCTATTCGGAGAACTCATAAAGGGCGCTGATAAGAGTTCGGAGTTCTCATAAAGAGCGCAAATGTAACGTGTGACAAAATAATGTATAAGCATATAGCGCAAAATTAAACACCCTAACGGAAGATTTAAAACATTTGCAAATGGGTGTGTACGCTAGTCATAATTACGACTTGTGAAATATACAGCTGCAGTATAAAAAAAAAAAAATATAAGCAATTGAGCAATCGTAAAGGTTAACATAAGGTTAAGGTGATAATCGGACGTCGCAATATCTGGAGAATATGGCGGGTGTGGGAGGATTTCCCATTTCAGTGTTTCCAGGGAGATTTTAACGGGTTTGTCAACGTGAGTCCGAGCGTTGTCATGCTGTAGAATCACTTTTTCATGCCTCTCCGCGTATTGCGGCCGCTTCTCGCGCAGTGCTTGGCTCAATCGCATCAACAGAAGTCGATACCGATCCCTAGTGATGGTTTCGCTTGGTTTTAACAGTTCATAATAAATAACACCAACTTGGTCCCACCAAATACATAGCATATAGCGCGAATATTCGGCCGAGGCGACGACGTAGAAGCTTGACCGGGCAGTCCCCATGACTTTCTCTTCTTTGGATTGCTGTAATGAATCCATTTTTCATCACTCGTCATGATGCGATGCAGAAAACCCTTCCTCCCTTCCTTTTTTGCCGCTGGAGCAGTTGTTCACAGGCGAAAAATCGAAAAAACGACGTTCAACATCCCTTGGTTTTAACTTGGTTTTAACTCATAAGGAACCCAAGTGTTTCTGTTTCTGAATCATTCCCAAAGCATGCAATCGCTTGGAAATGGATTGGCGGGTAACTCCTAGTAGTAAAACAAGCTCTTCTTGCGTTTGACACTGATCCTCATTGAGCAATGCCTCCAATTCAGCGTCTTCGAAGGTTTCTGCCCCCCCTTCACGCGGACGGTCGTCAACATTAAAATCACCGTCTTTGAAGCGACGGACCGAATATCGGCACGTTGTTTTACTTAAAGCAGCATCTTCTTAAACTTTTTGTAGCTCTCGATGCGCTTCAGCCGCCATTTTTTTCGAATGAAAGAGGAAAATCAATACTTCCCGCAAATGACAATTATTTGACACAAAATCAGACATTTTTACAAAACCAAAAGTATTTGATACCAAAACAAAATGTCTAATTTGTCGAAGCAGTTTGTTGACCATATGTCTACGCTTGGTTTATGATGTTTGGGTTATGTTAGAATCGACTAGAACAAGCTGCTGGCGGCATCTATTAACAAACAGCGGGAAGTTAGTTGCGCACCTAATATTTCTATCAGTAAAATGTTATGCAAAAACAAAAATGATTGACTAATTGTGCGCCACCTTATACTATATACAATCAATGATAAGTTAACGAACCCCCAGCAAATATGATAATATAATATGTTTTGTATTTGAAAGGAGTAACTTGAACTTGAAAGACCCTGTAGTTAATACTTTAAGTTACAATTGTGGAATTCATTCGCTTTTATGAACACGTTTGCTCAAGATACTTTTTCCACACCAACTTTGTATGCACCACAACTATGTTTAGGAATGAATGTGAGTGTGTTAATAACAATGAAGTTTTCAAAAATTTTCAAACTCGTTTATGGATTTTAGAACGAGCAAAGCAGCTACGCAGCTACACTTCAAATTCTACCTCAAATATTCAGAAAGGGATTCAGTGCGTACCTCAGTAGTGAATAAAGTTATCAAAATTTGGGTAAGGAGGGAGAATTGCTAAGTTGCCCACACGTGTGTGTGGAGGTATAGGGCACACAAATACATACATATATATACCTACTCTGAACACAGTATAGACTTGTATATTATAATGCAAACGAATTAGTTAAACAAACGTTGACACTGGTAAACAGCTTAGCATAGATACAGCCAAATATATCTGGAAAGAGGGAGATAGAGAGAGGGTAGGGAGAGAAATACCGAAAATGCAGCATGGATGGAGCTGACTAATGCAAACGTTGGTTTTGAAGATTTGCAACAGGCAACATGCACATACAACAACACACACACACATACATATGTGTGCATATTTGTGTTCAACACTCGTACCAGTATCAGTAGACACGTCCTGCCGAGCATAGCTGAGTGCATCAAGAAGTAAGGAGTAAAGGCTTACAGGATGTACACAGATGTCAGAACAACGGCAAACATGGTTACGTGTGCATAAGCTGGCAAAAAAATAGCTTACGAATACACACACTATATAAACTATTAGCAAAGTTGTACTAATGTGCGTACATAAATGTGGTCGAGTAAATATGCAAATGCCTTCACTAGTCGGAAAAGTTAGCGTGCACTGCATTTCTGTAATGAACAAATGAAAAAAATTTAACAAATTTTGTATTTCCTAACAAAATGTTGTACTTTATTTACATATTGGAGTTCAGCTTTTCAGTAGTCTTGAGTTAGTGCACAATTTAGAGCTCTAACTTCAGCATAATTTTACATAACTTAGGCCCACCTAGCGGTTTGGTCACGCTATTATACTACGTACTAGGAGTAGTTGTAATCAAGAAATCGACTAGATTTTCCCTAAACGCACCTTCGACAGGCGCTTTAAGACTAGCAGCCCGTCAAGAAGACAATGACAAACTCAAGGACCATAGAGAAGAAGAGAAACACATTTTTACACGTATAGATCCAAGCAAGAAAATAAAGTAGGCTATGGAGCTCTGTCAAAAGAATTAGGATTAGAATTATCGGTCCGACTTTCGGACTACTCTAGCATCTACCAAGTCTTAGCTATAAAGGAGGAAACTGTGAACCTTAACACACAAGCTGTAACAAAAACTACGATAAATATTTTCTTGAACAGCCAGACGACCATCAAATCAATGGAGGCAGTTATACTAAGATAAAAGTTGCTCAGGAATAGCTCTAAATGATATTCGCACCGTCTTCAAGGTCAGACTTACATATATGGGTTCTGGGACATAGAGATATTGCAGGAAATTGCAAGAATGATGAGCTAGCCAGAAAGGATACTATATTGTGGGTCCTGTAAAAATTGCTTTTAATTTTAATAAATAAAACAAATCAATATTTTTTCACACTTTTTTTAATTTTGAAGATTGAACATTGTCATTTATGAATAAAAAGTAATATCGTTCAAATGAGTGCCACGACTGGCTTTACAGTAGGCCATTCTATCAACCCAATTTTTTAGCACATTTTCTATTGTTTGGGCTCCAATTCCATGAATGGCATCTTCGATTTCGTGTTTTAAAGCATCAATCGTGTCTGGATGGTTCGCATAGCATTTGTCCTTAACGGCTCCCCACAAAAATTAGTCCTACGGGCTTAAATCACAGCTCCGAGGCGGCCAATTGTTATCGAAATTTTAGCGGATTATTCGGTTTTCAAAAACGGAAGCCAAAAGTTCGAGTGTAACTTTGGCAGTGTGACAAGTAGCACCGTACTGTTGAAACCAAATGTCGTCCATGTCATCCTCTTCAATTTTTGGAAACAAAAACTCGTTGAGCATGTCACGGTAACGCTCGTCATTTACTGTAACCGCAGAAGAAGATGAAGACTCACTACTTTGGAAATAGGTTTTCAATATTTCCCAATTTTGTTCAAGCGTATAGCGACCCATTTCGTAAATGTCAAACCTTTAAGTAAATTATGAACACATTTGACATGCCATTTGTGTTACCATTCTCAAAAACATAGGTGGTTCAAAAAGCAAGCGCTATATGCCCCACCCTGTAATCCTCCACTGCTGGAAAACAGAGGCAATATTGGGATAAAAAAATTGAGGATAAAAAAATGATATTACTCAGGAGACCATTAGTTAAGACAAGATCAAGAGAATTCCTCAACTCCTTAAGAGCGAACATCTCGAAAGTCGTGGCGTGTGTCACCTGTCATTTGCTGTTAGGTAGGCTCTCTTCTAGGCCAGGCGTATTTCCTTATGAATAATGCAGAAGTTGCAGAGACGAGTAAGAGAAAGAAATAATAGAATACTTCCTTTGTAATTGTCCGGGCTTAGCTAAGAGTGGATCATTTTAGCTCTGTTACGGAACTATCCGGGCTCGGGATAAAAACTATTCTATGCTTAATAAGATAAATACACACTGCGGTTACCGTATTGCACAGTGGTACTACAACGGACCTACATGGTCTTAGTGAGTTGGCTACTCTAAGCCGACTGTCACATTAGGTTTATGTCCTAGATTACTTCGCTGCTTGCACTTCGACTTCATAGTCTTTTGTATCCATTTATTTTAGAACACATAGAGCGCTGTAGATTTTAGATTCATAAAGCATAGAAGTTTACATTTCACGTGAAATGGCTGTCAAAAGCCATACAAATTACCTTGCCGTTAAACATGCGTGAAATTTCGTATGTTTTTCTAGGCAATGTAATACTCAGTTTACGCCATGAAAACAACACGCAACATGCCAGTAATATTTTTTCACACCTATTTAGAATACCCATGTCATTTAAAATTGAGCGCAAACTGACAGTTCGTTTGCGAGTGAAGTGCCTGAGTTCGAACACTCCGAAGATATAACATTTTTAAGCAAACTTTTTCGCAAAGAGTGTGAGTCAATTTTCTTTATTTTTTTGTGTCAATATATTTTTATGTGTATTAATTTATTTAAAGTCACTTTACTTACCAAAAGTTGCCATAGCTGCTGTGACGATGCTATTTGGCAACCAATGCTGGTAGCGAAATTTCACGGCTGTGAAACTGAAGTGTTAAGTGGTTAGGGGTAGTCGGAATTTTCAAAAAATAAAGTATTTTTGCATTCTCTTAAAGTAAAATATCTTCAAAATATTGCGTGAAAATTTTAAGTGATTCCAACAAATACTTTTCAATTTATTTAACAATTAACAAAGAGCGCTCGGCCAAATCGGCAATCATAGCAAAACTTTGAATGCATTTTTCTCAAAACTATGTTCTTTGAACTGGTAATCACTGTTACTTAAAAACTGCTTGGTTGATTTCAATAAAATTCATACCGCTTTTGAAAAATATAAAAAACTCGTGTCCGATCGAGAGATTTTTTTTCAAAAATTTCGATTTCTCTTAAAGAATTAATTCTCGATTATTTTCTCGAAAATCTGGAAAATATTTCTTGAGGCCGTCATATTGTTAATTTTGAAAAAAAGATTCAATCAGGCCCAAGATTATCTATTAATTAAACTAATTTCTCTTGTCCGATTGATGTTAGATGAATCTCCAAGGACTTGTGATGATTACCGCAAGGGACTTCTGTAGAAACGGGCTCCACACAAACAGCGCTAACTTTTACAATTATTAATTTTCCTTTTGAAATTTTGTTAAAGAAAAAATTATTGAGAGTCATCATTTTTTCGGGTCTCTGACTACTCTTAACTCCTTAAGAGAGCCGTGAGGGAATCAGGCTGACATCATTATTTTTTTTACATGTTTTGAGTAATATTCCTCCTCACAAAGTTAATTCTTCGAACAAATGTAAATCAATTATTTAGAAGCGCATCACAGAGAAAATAAAGACAAAGCAAAGCAAATAAGCAAAGCAAAACATTGTTTAAATGGAAAAGGAAAATATCGCTGGTGCAATCGAAATGATACGCTGATATAAAAAGTCAGAACCGCCGTTATTTCTTTATAAATCATAGTCAGTTTGTCTTGTTCTAACAAGAGTCTGAATTTGAATTTGAAGAGGTCGAGCCAAGGAGCACCATGAGATTTGGTGGCTCCTAAAACACTCAGGCTAAAAAGCCCATTGTATTTAAAGCTCTGGAAAGGGGGTAGATAGTTAAGGAGGGAGGGAGAAAAGTATCAGAGAAAGAGATAGGAAAGAATAGAGACAGAGATAGAGATAGTTAGTCCTGTGAGAATTTTCCAGATTCTTTGGCGAATCTGTAAATATCCTCCAGTTTTAGAGAACGAATATTACTCATTCCCATGACATCGGAACCCAATACCCGTAGTCGCGCTCTAGCAAAGGCAGGACACTCACAGAGAAAGTGCTCAGTGCTATCCGCCTCCTCCAAGCAGGACAGGCATACCGGGTCCTCGATGATTCTAATGGTGGTCATATGCTGACCCCATGGGTTGTGTCCTGTAATGATGCCGACCATCAACCGAATGTCTTTCCTTCTAAGTTTTAGTAGAAAGTTTGACAGTTTTCTGTTCGGACTTGTCACAAAACACTTTGCAGTTCTGCAGCGTTCTAGACCGGACCATCGCTCTTTATGTAGATTGCCTACATAATCGTTGATCCAATTCTTGATTCCTGCGGGACTGATTCCGATTATTGGCTCTGGCCCCTGTGGGGGCACCGCTGATCCACGGTTGGCCAATTCGTCGGCAATTTCGTTTCCTTGAACACCGGAGTGTCCCGGAACCCATATAAGTACAAGCCTGTTTTGTCTTGCGACAGAATTAAGCTTCTTCTTACATTCTTGAACAATCTTCGAGGTTTGCTTCGCGTTCTCCAGGGCCTTCAATGCAGCCTGACTGTCACTGAAGACTCCAATCTGTTTCCCGCTCCATCTCCTCTCGATTATCCATTCGGCTACTTTTAGGATGGCAAAAACTTCTGTTTGAAAAACAGTTGCCATTCCCCCCATAGCATAGTGATACTTATTACTATCGTTTAAGTACCATCCGGCTCCAGACCCTATTTCAGTCTTGGACCCATCGGTAAAGAAAATATCCGTCAAACCTCCCTGCATGCATTCTGGATTGCTCCATTGCTCACGCAATGGAAATCTGACATCAAATTTCCTTCCGAACGAAACTGTGGGTATCAGGTCATCTTTAGGTGCCAAAAACAGTGGATACTGCTCCGACAGCAACTTAAAGATTTCTCTGTGTCCCGAAGTTCCATCTTCGTGCCAGAAACCATATTTATGGAGTCTACACATTGCTTTTATTGCTTCCTGTTGTATCTTAAGATCCAGGGGGAGCAAATTAAGCATAGCATTTAGGGCATCACCAGAGGTTGTACTCATGGCACCCGTGATGCATAAACATACACTTCTTTGCAGCCTGTATAGTTCCCGGATTGTGGACTTAACCATGCTCCGTCGCCACCAGACCACAGAAGCGTAAGTGATGATTGGTCTGATAAGTGCCGTGTATATCCATAGGACCACAGCAGGTTTCAGACCCCAAGTTTTGCCAAAGGCTCTACGGCATTGCTGAAAAATCTTCAATGCACGATTCACCTTCAGTGAAACGTGTGTCTCCCAGGTCAGCTTCTTATCCAAGATTACTCCTAGATATTTAACTTCGTTGGAAAGACCAAGTGTCACACCTTTCAGTGTTGGAAGACTGAGTCCATCCAATTTCCGTTTTCTCGTAAACAAGACTATGGTTGTTTTGTTCGGATTAACGGAAAGACCTTGTCTCATGCACCAATCATCGATTTTGTCAAGGATACTCTGCACTTTCGTGCAAAGCCTCCTTAAGGATTTATCCGATGTTAGCGCACAGACGTCGTCCGCATATGCTTGGACGTGAAAGCCGAGTTCCTGCATCTCCGCTAATAGGGAGTCTACGACGAAGCACCACAGCAGCGGAGAAAGAACACCCCCTTGGGGACATCCTTGCTTGGCCCTGACTGTGATTTGCTCGTCGTCGCTCCCACCAGCGGTTAACAGCCTCTCAGAGAGCATGGAGTATATCCATTTTATAATGGCTTGATTAACTCCGTGTCGCTCGGCAGAAGAACATATCGAGCCGAAAGTGGCATTATCAAAAGCCCCCTCAATGTCCACGAACACGCCCATTGTGTATTCGTCAGCTTCCAGCCCAGCTTCAATCTTGCTAACAAGATCGTGTAAGGCTGATTCACATGATTTTCCACTCTGGTAAGCGTGTTGATTTCTACTAAGTGGACTTCTCGGCAATACCCCCACTCGAATATGTTTCTCCACCACTCGTTCCAGACTTTTCAACATGAACGATGTCAAACTGATTGGTCTGAAACAAGAGTCTACTTTGTACGAACTTCTATTACTTTGAAAAAAAAAGAAAATCTGTCACTCAATACTGTCCAACACGCCCTTTGGCGTTCGTTTAGCTCATTGTTTCGTAGCGGTCCGTTGTGTTGGCAATATCGGGAAAAGAAACAAATTCCGCTAACTCACTGTGTAAACTTATTATTCAAATCACAGCTTAATTAGAATATGAAAACTTATTATGTAGCTCGAAAAGAGTGCTGCTGGAAAACATGGCGGTCGGATGTACTGGTTCGCCAAAGAAGAGAACGAGTTACTAATTAGGGTCTCATTGACTTTTACTCATTATCCTGCCAAAACACACTGCGAAATTACGTGACTTTTGTATTTATGGAGGCGAAAGTCCCCTTGTTTGAAAACAATTATTTGAATGCAATATTAAAATTATGTTGAAAAAAGGATATTTGATTGTAAAATGCGATCGATAGGTATTGCTAAATTATCAGCGATGTTAGAGTGGGTATATCCGGAGCATATTGGCTGCCGTCTACCATATAGACTGGTTTCAATACAAGACTGCATTGCGCTTTTCTTCATAATTGACGATAAAATACTGTTTATGTCACTTGATTACTTGGAGATCCTTCATATGGAGGGGAAAACGATATTTTAATATGGTTGTTTCGAACTAAGATGCGAGAGCAGGTGCTGAAGTTCTTAAAATAAAAAAACAGAGACATTTCGTTAGCGCCAGCATTTTAAAATGATGTTGCGAAGAACGGAGAAGCTCGCTAACTTAAATTTGTGAATTGGAAGGAGCAATTAACTCACCGGGCAGGCGTATAAGTTATAAGTTGTGGCGGTGTCTTCTCTATAGGCTGCATGGAGCCCAAGCAGAAAAACTGTGGCGGCATCTTACCAAGTTTCACTGTGACCCAGAAGAGTGGGATTGTGCTGTCGATGGAAACGCTCGACTAAATTTGTTTGTGTGTGGCACGATGTCGACATCAGGTGTGTAATGTCTAAAACCTGTGAACATTTGTGGAACAACCTCGACTCAAACTAGCGGCCTTGATCGGAAGTAGTCCTCCCCAGGACATCATATTTCGCAACCAGTGTCTAATGAGTTTTCGGGCTACTAATTCGGCGGTCCAATTTTCTAGGGGTATTGCTTTTGGGAATTTTGTGAAACATTCCACAAGGCTCCGAATGTATTTCTGCCATGAAAAAGCTTCTCATCAAAAAGGTTCTCATCTGCCGTTCGAAACAAAAAACTTTAGTTTCTTACGGTTTTGTTGTTTAGTCAGAATCAAAAAAACTGCAACTGGCTCTGTATTTTAACTCCTTCCGACTGGTGAAGTACGCTTTCAAAGATGTTTGAAAAAGCCTTAGCTCTAAGTAAAAGCGAGCGTGGCTTTTGTGTTCCTCAGCAATATTTTTTTTTCCAGTAGCCTATTTCCCCTGAACACTTCAATGTTGTGTCTGCGCTTGCGCCGCTTTAGACTTAACCCCAACAGCTGATTTCTATTTTCGTTACGGATTTGGTGTGAAGTGGGCGGCCCATATTTTTATGTCAGGTGAATTATCTTAAAGTTTCGGGTACTTGGGTAGTTTTTAGCGTAAGGCCTTTTTATTAAATGATGGAATTATTTACTCCATTTATTATAGAGAATATATATAAATTACGGTCGTCGCCATAGCCGAATGGGTTGGTGGGTGACTGTCATTCGGTAGTAAGTCCCCACATATATGTATGAATACCAAGTATGTACATATAAAGGGAGGTTAAGTTTCAAGGGCCGATATTGATTTTGAATAAAATACAATTTTTATAAAAAATTAATGTCATTTATTATGATAATATTAGTATGGCTCAATTACGTATGGAACAAAATATCGGCCAAATGGCCGCGGCAGCCTCGGCGGCACACCTGCATCGATGGTCCAAATTTTTGATGACGCTGAGGCATGTTTGAGGTTCTATGCCATTAATGTGCCGAATTATCTCATGCTTTAGCTCTTGAGTTGTTGCTTATCGAAGTACACTTTTTCTTTCAAATAACCCCAAAGAAAGAAGTCCAACGGGGTCAAATCACATGATCTTGGCGGCCAATTGACATCGTCGCGACGTGAGATTATTCGGACAATTTTTCGCGCAAAAGAGCCATTGTTTCGTTAGCTGTGTGACAAGTGGCACCGTCTTAATAAAACCACATATCGTCCACATCCTTATCTTTCAATTCGATCTATAAAAAGTTCGTTATCATCTCACGATAGCGATATTGACGAATCCACTGCGGTGAAAATGTACCTCATCACTGAAGATGATTTTCTTCGAAAATTGGTCATTCACTGCCGCCATTTCCTGCCACCATTCTGACCATTGACGACGCTTGAAATGGTCAAGAGGCTTTAGTTCTTGAGTTCATTGCACCTTGTAAGCGTATAAATGCAAGTCTTTATGCATAATGTTCATCAACGACGAGCGTGAGAGGTGCAATTGTTGGGCACGACGACGAGTTGAGGTGGACGGCTCTTCAACCACACTATCGCAAACAGCAGCAATATTTTCTGCAGTACGAGCTGTACGAGCATGCACTGGTGTTTTCACATCTCCTACAGACCCGGTTTGCTCAAACTTTTGCACAATTTTTCCGATTGTACGCACATTTGGACGATTAAATTGACCGAAAAAATCACGAAGTGCGCGATATACATTTTGATATGAACGCCCGTTTTCATAATAAGCCTGAATAACTTTAACGCCTTGGTTGGTTGTGTATCTTTCCATGATTCAAATTGAATTAATCTGAAATTGAAAAATCTCAAATAAAATGCAGAAAAAGCTTGACGTTTAGGTGTGGTTTATATTCAACATCGGCCCTTAAAATTTAACCACCCTTTATATATACAAGTGAATATGTGCTCGTATTTATGCACAATGCTTCAAGTTACGCTTGCATAACTAATTGAAATAATAAATGCACAACTAAAGAACTGCAATGCAACAAGCACAAAATATATACAAATAAAATTGATGCTGAAATTAAATACGGAATTCTAGAGAATCAAGGAAGGGGGCGTAGAGAATAAGTGACTGTTGAAAGCACGAACAAGAGAGATGTGTTGCATAATGCCAGTTTTTTTTTTCTACAAAACAAACTGAGTTTCTATAATTCCTTAATAAAAGACTAAAAAGCTTCGTAGTTTTGCCAGCTGTGAGTTGAAAATTAGTAAAAGATTAAGAAATACAATAACGAATAGGCTACGATTGTTGCAGTGCATTCATATGTAGCATGCAATAGCTGCATATGTTAGTACTTAATCAGCTTCAAAGGACTGGGAACACCAAGAATGAAAACATTAATGAGGGGAGGAAGAGAGGAAGATAAGTGAGGTGGCAATGTGAGGGTGAGACGAAGGTAGTAGTGCAATGAGGAATGCTCATGTGTATTAAGTCAGCGTTTACTGTCCTGCAGGTAAAAACCGAAGTAGTATGGAAACATTTTAGTGTAGAACCTGGTATTCATTAGCAGAACTCATTCCAGTTCGTCATTGACTAAAATAATACCAGTATTAAAGTGATCAATTTGTCCACTATATGGGAAAAGATTTTTGGGGCTAGTAAGAACTTTTATTTTAACTGTTATTTTCTTGATCTGTACGCGAAAAATTTACATTTCCTTGCCTTGCTAATATACCAAAAAAAAATAGAACATGTAATGGTAAAGTAAGACATAACTGGTATTTTTTAGTTCATAATCAATATTTTAATGTATAACAAAGAAAGAACACGAACTGGTTGAGCTGAAAAGTTTTTTTAGTTTATAATTAGTGTTATTCCCTCCACGGTGCTTGCTTAAAATTAAGTTATTTTTATACAAATGAGAATATCGATTTGTTTGCAATACTAAAACTAGACGTAATTGAAGTAAATTTACGTTTTGAAGTTATTGCTAGAAAGTTAGCCTCTATTAAAGGCGCTTCACTGTTGCACTTATGACACAGGCCAGGAACAATTATTACAAATTAATAGAAGTATTTAATATATGAATACGGGTATCAAATGAAAAAAGCGTATAAAGCACACTCAAAAAAGTCTTTTATTTACAATTATTCATCTTTTTCATCTAACAGTATATAAGGACTACAAAAAAACTCTTTTACAATGCGATATATGCCTTTCGAGTTTTTCATTCTTTAATATCTTTCAAACTTGTAATAAAAGCATAAGGGGCATAACAATAATAAAAAGAACTAAATTTTCTTCTACCTTCTTGCGTATTCAAAAATATTCATATATGTAGTAGGAAATTTCACGCCGTGGAAATGAAAGTCGAGTTTACTTTTATGAATCTTCCAACTCTTTATTAGTTTAATAGCAAAGTTAAGCGCATGCGAGCAGTCCCGTGCTTCAAGTTGGAATGAATTCCCGTTTTCCTAACGTAGTTTAGAGCTCTTTTCGTTCAGTTATACCAATTTTCATGAAGTTCGTTAAAAATGTTAATAGGCATTTATATTATAGTCTAAAAGATATGTTCACTTCTAGTAGTTCTTCCTTCGTCTATGAATTCCTCATAGATATTAGAGGAAAAGGTAAGTACAGACCCACTTCTGCATACTGATGACTCTGAATATTTTCTTTTTTTGTAATGCATTACGCTTTATTCTACATATAAAGTACTTGTTTGAATTTTATATTACCAAAAAAAAAAACAAATATTTTAAGTCAACGGTATTTTGTTGTTGCTTTAAACTTGCACTTTTTTGGACAAAAATTCAATGAACTATAACGCCGCCATAGCCCAACGGGTTGGTGCGTGACTACAATTCGGAATTCACAGAGAACGAAGGTTCGAATCTCGGTGAAAGACCAAGATGAAGAAAAAGTTTTTCCTACTGCTTATAAAAAGTATCTGCCGTCCGGAGTCGGCTTTAAATTATAGGTCCCTCCATTTGATGTTTATATTAATATATATAAAACTGTATATATAGAAAAATTTATAAAATTGTGGCTAAAAATTATAAATAATTTGGATGCCAGTGATTTGCTCGTAAAAAGTTATCAGGCGTTACATTCCTTCTCCCTCCAGGAAATGGTTCAATTAATTTTAAGACTACAAACTTACATTCCTTGTGTCGTCCATTCCCAATCACGGGAACCCATTGTTAATAAATTCACTGTGTAGATAAGATTTCAACCGAAATGTTATTCCAAACTTGTCGGATTTGTTGGGCATTTATTGCCTGAATCGGCATCCAGCTTTATTTCGGCATGTTTTGTCTCGGCGCTAGTAATTTTCTGACTATTTCGCCGATTGATTATCAATAAAAAAGCACTACTTACTTTTCTGTTCGTTTTATGAAAGTTAAGGAGAAAAAAACCAAATTAAAGTGATACCAGTTTTGCAATAAAAGAGAATTTACGGTCAATGAAGTTATTCCTGCCGATATCTCTATTGCTATTGAAAAGGGTGAACTGACAGTCAAACTTACCACTTTCAGCTCTAATGCAACTTTCTTCATTAACAGCCAGACAATAATGGCTAGATGACCAATTCGCTCTGTATGCTTTATTGCAGAGCCAAGTTAGAGGAACTTTAACAGATGAGTCACCGGTCTATACGTCTATCTCTTGGATATTTTAAAACAGAGTTTGACAAGGCAATGAAAAATGCCTTTTGCAATTTATTGATATCCTATAAGAATATAAAAGTTCTCTTAATATTCCCAAGTGTAGTTTGTAGACTAGTGCTCGGGGTACTTGTAAACTTCTAATCTAACAAAATAGGTCTCGTACTGAGTGAATCATGATTACCTTTCACCACTTGTAGTTTTAGGAGGATTTAGCAGCACCAACTGTTTCCCTGCCTAGCATTTTGCAGAATGCGATTAAGCTGCCTTAGCTCTTCTATAAGGGATACTGGGGATCAGAAGTTCAAAAATCTATTAAAGCGTGCGAAATAGTTTTTCACGACTAGCATTGGAAGTCCTGGTTGCCAAACCTTTCATGACGGCCCAGTTGACCAAATCTTACCTGAACTGCAAATTAAAAATGAATAGCTAACTGGTTAATAATTCTAAATAATCAATGATTTGTATATCAGTAGTTTCGATTAAAGGCGTACATCAGCTGGAGATTTTTTATTCTTATCGACCAGGTTGTAAAACGTCGAAATGATTCAGTTGAACTGCTTATTCACAATGTGCAGCAGACAAAGATTTTCTAGACCAGAAAGTAAACTCACGCTGTCATATGACATTCAAAAGTAGACAAAATATCAACAAATTTCTAATAAGATTATATGAGACCACCATGGCGTGTGATCAATTAATTGCCGGCTGACATTGACAATTTCCTGCTAAGCAAAGAACAATAAAACTTACACAAACACAAAATGTGCTAACAAATTTATTGTAATCCACTTACAAAAATTCATTTGGAACACAGATTAGGAATCAAGATGAGCAAGATAGTGAAAGCGTTTATGTGTGTGAAGTGGAAATCAAGGCGCAAACTCTGCTGAGCATGCAAAATAAAGGGTATTTTATTTAGAACTATCTAAATATTCACTTGACGGTTGAGGAAATCTTTGCATATCTGTGTGATTTATTTACTAGATCAAATTTTTGTGTACTACAAAGCATATTTCACGCTAATGAAGTTTCTAATTTAGTTATAATTTTCTTGTTCTTCTTCCTGATTTATGCGATACGCTCTTAAGCGATTTTGGCCGAGTTTCGCAAAGTGCGCGTCGTTTCTTTATCATGCTAACTGGCGCCAGTTGAACGCACCACGGGAACACAAGTCCTTCTCTCTAACGCATAGAAGTCCTTCCTTTTCCTCTGCTACCGCCAGCTGATAACGAAAACTTATCGCGAAATTTCACGAAAACATCTTTTTGGCAAGCGGCGGGTGATGTACTCATCACATTTTGATGCACGCACATTGAAATAGGTGCATTCCAATAGTAATCCATGCCTTCAATGAATGTGATTATAATCGGAGAGTAAAGTTTTGTGAGTGATACTTTGTGAATGTGCCGAGCAAGTTTCTATGAATTTGCTGTAGGAAATTGTCATGCAAAATTTTCAGGAGGAGTTTTAGGATGAAGAAGACTAATATTTTTTGCAAGATGGGTTACATCTAGAACCTCCCACTACATCAGATGCGAGCCTTCAGCTCAAAAAAAATTTGTCGAGCAGATGGATTGGTCGAAGTGGTGCCATCCACTAGCCTTCGCGCTCTGCAGACCTCATACTATTGGGTTTATCTGTAGCGACTTATCAAAGATAAAGTTTTTCAATAAAAGCCAACAAGAAGTTGAACTTTTTTCAGAAGCTCAGATAGTTAAGAACTTCTTTTAATTGACAATTAATTGAAGGCGGAAATTGATAATTAATATAACGAAATTTTCAAGGATCCGCGTTTGAGATTCTATTGCCTCGAATTATCGGGAATATTTGGATAAAAATTGGCATTAGTTTTACAATAACATTTGAGATAATCAAATAAATTCAACTCTTGTTTTCTATAATTGATCCATTTAATTGATGTCAAATCCCTTTTTAGGCCTTCAGCAGAGCTCCATATCCAATTTGTGGTGTGCGTCTTCATTAAAAATGGTTTACTTTTGTGCATATATGAGCTCCTACTTTACGTAACGAAGAAGCCAATGGTATAGTAAAAGTAATTGAGACCGATAATCCAAATCTGTCGATTCATTGGTACTCTCAACTGTCTAACCTCTACTCCATCATTTGAAGCCTCAATGATCTATAATTTTAAGAACATCGCCGTCATTAAAGGATGCCGAAGAGAAGTTCGCTACTTGCTGGTATTTCATGTCAATACGGAGTGCCTGGTAGTGAAATGAATGCAAGGAAATAATTTAATATATGTTTTGTAAAAGCCGCTTAACCTTAAACTTAATTAGGAAAAAAGAGATATGTGTGACTTATCAAGATTTTTCCAGGGTGACTTTCCTGCTTTGCACTAGTTTCTGTGAGGACAGGTCGTGTAATTGGTGTGCAAGAGTAACGAAATTAGCGCAAACAGATCACTAGAAAATCAATTGTCGGTATACCAATGGCTAGAAAGGCTGCCTTTGCTGGAAAAATAGGGATGTAGGGAACGTGAGTAATAGAAGAAAATTATATGCCATCAAGATTTTATAAAGTGGCATGAATTTCGCAAGCTTATAAAGCCATTAAGGTCTTCAGTTTTATTTGTATATTCTGACATGTTTCAGTGTCATGCCCCTAGATAAACACTCCTTACAACAAACGCTACTTTGGGCAAGTTTTACCATCTTTTCGTCACTTTTCTAAATGTAAAGACAAAAACAAAATCGCATTTGGGCAATCTCGTTACATTTATTAGCTTTTCGACGCTTTCGCCTTGGTGAAAATTGGAAAGGCACAAACTCAGCCTAATCCACAGAAGGTAATATCATAAACCTCTGCACTTGCGTACGGAAACAATAACAACTCTACATACGCCTATGGGTTTGTACTTCAGACTGGACTGTTCGACTGTATGCGGCTGTGTGGCATGCATAAATTCCGTTACCTCCAGCGTTGTACGCAGATTGCGTTCTCGTTTCGTCTCCACCCAATTTCACACGTTCAAAGCAACTGTCCAATAACAACATTGGGTTTCTACAGTCGGCACTTGTCTAGCTGAAAAGCCCACATGCCGTTTGCCACTTGACAACCTCTCGGCATCGTCTTGTTGAGCCCTTATGTGTAGAAGCAGCGTTAAGAGCTTGGCCGGAATCACATACTGCAACTTGCCGATAGAGTTAATTATTTTACGGTTGCAACATGTTGTACAACGCCTGTCTTGCAGGCAGCTCAACGCTCTTGCACTGATGAGTGCTTGTGGCCTCAACTGAGCGCTTTGTGTGGCATATCTGGCAAGTCGTTTATGGGTTGGGAGGCCGTTTGGGCAATCGCTATATTGACCATAGAAGGGTGAATATTTGATGTCAGCCCACGTTGTTGTTGTTGTGCGATTAAATTGGCATTATGCGAGAATTTTTTATTACTTAAGCAAACAAGTGATGATTATCGAGTATTCATCAAGGGTAAATATGCGTGTATAGGCGGAACTAAAGGATTTTTCTAAGACCTTAATTAGCCGATATAACATTGTATATTGACGGGAAAATTTGTTATTTATATTTTTTCTGTTTTCCTGTACTTCATAAATTTCCAAGCCGTTCATCTGATTGCTATACAATTCTAGGGAGTTGTTTCGACTATGCAAAGCTGTATGAGTTTTTTTCTCCCTCGCGAAAAACCATTTTTATGTGCCAACTTGCGTCATATTTGGAATAAGTGCAATATTATTTATCTTAGAAAAGTGTATGAAAAAATTAGTCCGAGTGTGTTAAGCCCGAGTAGATGGCGATGGAGTTTGTATATTTATCTATAGAAATCGCACTAGTATCAAGGCTTTGTATGAGAAAAGAATAAGGTCATGTGAAGCCACCTATACGTACGTCCTACCAATGTCATAAAACAACTTCGAGCACAGGCTGAATCATAACGCCCAGAAGTAAAAAATACAAACGCTATTTGAGCTTGACGAAAGTTCTTACAAGAGCGTACAAAAAGAGGAAATGATGTTAATATTGAAATTTTGCAAATTTGGGTTCATAACACTCGACAGCACTCGGCTCGGTATTAGATCTTTTTTGAAGTGAAAACTTCTTTAGAATAGTTTGGAGTGATTTGAGACTCGATGAAACGAAAAAGCGACACTCTTGGCTACGAAGCGTTATATGTTGATATACGTATAAGTGTGTGGCTGCGTACTGCTGAGCCACGCTAGTATAGTGAGTATTGTTGTATGTATACTACACTGCCTATTACTTGCTTTGGTGTTTAGTTCAAGCGTCATACGTATGTATGTTTGTATGTATGCTAGTACGTATGTGTGCGCATGATTTTTGTGCATGACAATGCATTCACTGTGCAAAATAGTGAAAACGATCATCGTAAGTACTTTAATATTTTCTAATCAACAAATTTTTGTGTTTATGCTCATAGATTAAATGTATAACCTACGTAAACCATGTGTATAACCTTATTTGTCATGTATTTTCAGACGATTTCCAAGTGGATGTATCACATGTGCAAGGCAATGCTCCAAATGAACATGATATTGAAAATGATCATTGATCGCTCCTAATGTTGCTTTCGTCTCATTCTCTCTCAGTTTGTTTTACGGAAGGTTTCACTTCTATCGCGTCTAACCTTTAGACTGGCATTTTTTTTTTTTAAGATTGATTAATAAGTGAAAAAGTAGAAGGTGAAGTCCAAATAAACAAAGCTGAGCTAAAATAAACTGCCGTTTCTAGACAGTTGTTTTTTGATAACTTCGAGTTTATCTATTCGGCACTTTGACGATTAGTTTCAGGTTCATGTTGGAAATACCACATTTCGTCACCAGTTCCAATGTTGTAAACGAAGTTCTTATCTTTTCTCGCCTCTTTAATGAGCTCCTTCGAATGTTGAATCCTGGGCAATTTTTGGTCCCAAGTTAACTTGTGCGGAATGCAACGTGCACAGACCTTTCGTAAGCTCAAATGGTCAGTTAAAATGCGATAAATCGATGTTCTGGAGATATTCAACTCCGATTCTATGAATTTCAGCGATGATTACGGTTAATTTTTCTTAAGTTTACGAACAATTTCGAGGGAGTTTCCGGTCATTACTGATTTTGGGCGGCCTGTATGTTCATTGCCATTTATGTCCTCACAACCATCATGAACTCTCATCAATTCAAATGTTTCGGTAAACGTTTTACCGGTTTTAAAACAAAATTTGATATAAGCTCTTTATTCGAAACTCATTTTTGTACCGATGACAGAAACATACTGACACTTTAGATGCAATAAACCGAATGTCACCGCTTCCACTAAACCGAATGCCACCAAGCTTTCACTGGAAGTCAGCTAAGGACGCACTAACTCATAAGAAAGATGGCATCGTCAAGGAGATTTTTGTGACGCCAGTGTATTTTATTTTTCATTTCACCTTGTAGTTTCTCCGATTTTCAAAGATAGCCTCCGAAATAATTAAAAAGTTGAAAATATATTTCCCTTAATAGCATATAGCCTTTTTCACACAAAATATTATTACAGGTGCTATAAAGGGTCAAAGATCAGATCTTCGAAAAATTAAAGACCTTATATTATATTTTAAAAAATGTGTAACCGATTTCTAAAAAGTTGATGTTGTTGAAAAGGTGATTGGACGCTCTTTCTTTTGATATGAAAAAGTATAATATGCAAATATATTAAAAATTAAAAAAAAATACTTTTAAACTGAAAAAACAAACCAATTTTTTATAAAAAATAAATTTAAAATAAAGAAATTACTATTTGTATTGTAACTTCCGCTCCATTCTTGGTTTTATCATAGTGTTACCAGTTTTTACTTTGGCACTTGAAAGTTGCCTTTGCTCCTAAAATTTTCCTACTTGGAAAAATCTTAGTTGAAAATTAAAGAGATCTTGATGGTTTTCACAAATAACTGAAGTTATCCAAAAATTTAAATATTTAAATATGAATCATCATCAATATTTAAAAATATTTAAAAATAATTTTAAATTTAACAAAATTTTCTTGACTCACAAATCACAACTTCAGAAAACAAGGAAAGTTTTAGTTTAAGAGTTTAGTAAAATAAAAAATGGAGATTCGCAGTGTTTTGCTAAAAGAAAAGCTGTTGGGTCGAAAACTCAACCAATGACAATTCTCCCTAGAAGTAGTAGGTTTTATGAAATTTTTAAATCAGCTACACCATTTAACTGTATAACACAAATTAAAACAGCCAATAACAAAATTAATAGCAATTGGAAAGTGTATTTTTCACACCAAAGAAAAATAGCCTTGATCCAGAAATCAAAATATTGTCATTTAGTGGCACGCAATCTCTTGGAATCATCGCATGGCCAACTTCAAATACACAGGCATGCATTTGTGGAAGAATTCGGCGAGCATTTCATGCCAGTGAAAGGTTTCACTTGAACTAAAGACGTAAAATAATTTACACTTTTCTGCAATCAAATACCACTTGCAGAGTATCAAGGGGATTTCGCGCTGCTTTCCTCTTGTTGAGTGAATACTTACCACTAATTAACTCTCGGCAAACTATTTTTAAAGTCTTATTTTTAGTTTCAGTCTGCATTTGTTTCATTTTGACTGCAAACACCTTAGGTAAATATTAAACTAAATGAGTTAGAATTCAATTGCAAGATACTTAGTGCGCGTAGAAATGAAAAATAAAAATAAATAAGAGTTAGCCTGCGACATCCTGATGGCATCTCCATACAATTAAATTAATATAAGTTCAGTTCACTAAATGACAATTACACACATAAACAGACCACTCAGTTGAGTTCGAAGTGGAATGAAACTTAGTGAAAGAATGCATTTAGAATAAATTAGTTTCACTCTCAATGACCCCGCGCAGAACAACTGGTAATTAAATGAGAGAGAGAGGGAGAGAGAGTGGGGTGCAAACTAAGGCTATGAAATAGAATAAGTGTAGGAAAATATATGAAAGGGAAATGGAGTGAATAGAAGGGGGAATAAAGTTAATGCTGCGAGTTGAAGAAAATGCAAGCAAATGAAGCTGTGTAAAAGGCAATGCAGTTACCGACTAAGACATATTTTTGTATAAAACTCATTTGATTCTGTTCGAAAAGTATCTGTAACGAGCAGCGCTGGGGATATTGCAAAAATAATTTTGTTTGTTTCTAAGTAGTACATTTACCAGATATTGTCCACGTTACAGCATTGATTGTTTGGAATATTCTACGATTTTCGCTAAAAAAGGAATTTAGTTGAGTAAAGAGTGCCTAGAAGTGCTGTTATAACCTCATCATTTAAGGAAAAACGTTTTCCACGCATACATTTTTTTGATCTGAAAACAGCTGCAAGTCACTGGGGGCCAAATCTGGTGAACACGGTGGATGCTTCAACAATTCGAACTTTAATTCATGGATTTTAGCCATTGTCAAATTACTCGGCTGACGAAAAAGATGTTCTTCTTTTACCAACTGGGTATTTTTTTACGAGTTTTTTCCTTCACCTGGTCCAAAAGATTACAATAATATTCAGAATTTGATGTTGTACCAGTTTGCAAGTAATCCACAAACAAAATTCCCTCGCAACCCAAAAAACTGATTATAACACCTCCCTGACCGATTTCTGGGCACGAACTCATTTCGGAGCCGAAGAACGACGTTAACACCACTCTTTAGCCTCTTGTTTTGATGTAGGATCATGAGGATAGGCCCAAGTCTTATCTGTAGTGATGAATCGATACAAAAAACGCACTTTATCTTTTCAAAATCGCTCTAAACGATGCTAAGAAAGTCGCATTCAGATGTGTGTTTTGTTTCGTTGTTAGCGAATGCGGCACCCATTTTGCTCACAGCTTTTTGAAACTCAATACATCAGTTAAAATATTGTTGTTGGGTAGTCTACCCAATGAGATGCCAGGAGCTGCCAATAATCTCTTTCAGTCACCCTTTCATTTTCCTGTACGATTTTCTGTAGTTTTTCTACAATTTCTGGTGTTGTTGCTATTTTTGGATGTCCTTGACGTGGGTCCCCTTCAAGGCTTGTGCGACCACGTTTAAATTCAGCAACCCATCTGTCTACTGTATTAAATGAAGTCAAAAAGACCTTACACACTTTTAACATTCGTCCACAAATTTCCTTTGCTTATGAACCTTCCCTTTCCTTCGAATACCTTCGAATTGCAGATTGTAGATGGAGAGACCAGACGGAATGCAAAATCAGCAGAACGTTATGGCCCACCTACAACCTCAAGCAATCGTCGTCATTAATAAACATGAAACGACGGGACACCTGTAGACTTACGGCCGTCATAACTGGCTTCTGGTCTATCGGAGAACAAGCCGCCAAAATGGGCATCCCTCATAACACATACTGTCATAGTTGTAAAAAACCGGAGAAAAAAGAAACGATCTTCCATTTCCTCTGTGAATGCCCTGCCCTATGGAAGGACAGAATGTTAACCCTGGGCAAACCGCTGTTCGAGAGTCAGACGTCTAAGCCAGGTCAACAACCTAATAAGGTTCCTAAACCGCATGGACTGGATATAGTCCTGCTGTAAATAACTGTTAAACAATTTAGTAACGAGGATGTGGCAACAAAATGGTGCGGAAGCGCTAGTTAGATTCTGGATGAATCACCACTCTAACCAAACCAAACCATGAACCTTCCAAAAATAAAAATTCAATCACTGCTCGATATTTGATTTTTTCCAGTGTAGAAAATACTATGACACGCCGATACTAAATGGCTTCTAAATAAAGAATGTATGGACAAATTGTAATGAAACTTCACATACGTTTATATGAAGAATGTTCTAACACAACAACAATTTAGGCTTGTAGCAGCGCCCTCTTTTATCGAACAGCAAAATTTATTGAACAACCCAGTATTTCGTCAAGAGGCGGCGCAAGGACCAAGATTGACGTTTGCTTCTCTCCCTTTATGAGAACTTGCACCTATTTCTCTCCACCAATGCGTTTTTATTTTATACCAACCAGCCTTGCTGGATCAGCATAATACAAATATTCTTTACTTTGCCAGTTGTGTTCCAAACGACAATCAATGCATGCTCGGAGGCTACTCGGTGTCATCGGGATGTTGTCGGCATAGCTTTGTTCTAATCAATTCAGCTATTCTGGCTCTTTGTGTGCTAAAGCGTTGATGAATCAAAATTACATTATGAACCTCTTAAAGGGTGTTGCCGCTGGGGTAAAGTAGGGAGTAATCGTGTCCGATGCGGTAAAAGTTATTCTTGTAAACATCATGATTGCTCAGGGGCAGCGTGAACTGAAAGTTTATTTAGCCATAATTGAGGCTTACGACTGCCGTTGTAGAGTCTCTCTCTCTCTCATATGTACCGACACTTTCGAGATAGATTTTCAAGGGTGTTTTAGTACTTTTAGTCCACATTAACCTTACGAGAGTCAATCTAGACTTATGCAGCATAAAAAAGAGCAGAGCTCACTATTTTAGTAAGGTGAAGCCGTTCACTGCTTCTCGTTTTACCGATGATTGATTGGATGTCACATTTAAGAGCCTCTCTTCTCAGGCTCTTCTGCTTAGCTTTTCATCAATACTTGCGTCCAAATAGTGTGAATGTTGCGTTAATGCAATTACTTGGCTACCAACTATGAAATTAGCTCTTTCAGATTACTCGCAACATTGTTGAGTCAGTCATTGTTCCGAGCTCACCTGCCGTAACCAAGTATGAGATTTTGCCAATCCTATAGAGGGTAATATTTTTGGAGAAGCGACAAGGGAGTATTTGCAAGGAAAGTTAAAGCGATTTAAAAATCGGTGGACGTAAAGGGTTTTGAAGATAGTAATAAGCATTTGTATTGTTCCCACATATTATTTTTTGGTTTCCATTGATATTTCAATGCAGATAATAAAATAATTATTAATTAATTACTTGTTCTCCACTGCCCCAAAGGTCAAAAATTTGCCCATGCCATTTCATCTTAATATAGGGTAAATTTTGACTTCATCTAGGTAGGTGGGTAGGTAAGTAGAATTGGACAATCCATTGTGATGCCACAGCACTAGTTTATCTGATACTTTGGTTAAACTATTACGTTTTAAGTGCAAACCAATTAGTCTGGTTAACCCTACGGCCATCAGTATCATTAAGCAACGATGAACCAAAGTATATAATAGGACTATGAATAAGTTCGTGCGGTTTTTTTCGAAATTTGAAACTTTATTGACGTAAAATGGTTACAAATTTAATATTCAAAATATTGTCCGTCGCTTACTACTACTTTTTCCCATCTTTCTGGCAATTCACGGATTCCCTTTGTGAAAAATTCGGTCGGTTTTGCCGCAATCCACGAATCGATCCATTTTTTGACTTCATCGTAATTACGGAAGTGCTGGTCAGCCAGGCCATGTTGCATCGATCGGAAGAGATAGTAATCGGATGGCGCAAGGTCTGGACTATACGGCGGGTGGGGTAGGACATCCCATTTGAGCGTTTCTAAGTATGTTTTGACCACTTGTGCAACATGTGGCCGAGCATTGTCATGTTGCAAAATAACTTTGTCGTGTCTATCGGCGTATTGCGGCCGTTTTTCTCGCAGTGCTCGGCTCAAACGCATCAATTGTCGTCGGTAGACATCCCCCGTAATCGTTTCATTCGGTTTCAGTAGCTCATAATACACAACACCCAGCTGGTCCCACCAGATACACAGCATAACCTTCAGGCCATGAATATTCTGCGCCGACGTCGATGTTGAAGCATGGCCAGGGTATCCATACGTTGCCCGACGTTTTGGATTGTCGTAATGGACCCACTTTTCATCGCCAGTCACAATTCGATGCAAAAAACCCTTTCTTTTGTGCCGTTGTAGCAGTTGTTCGCATGCCATAAAACGGCGTTCAACGTCTCTTGGCTTCAATTCATACGGCACCCAATGGCCTACCTTTCGGATCATTCCCATGGCTTTTAAACGTTTGGAAATGGTTGATTGATCAACTCCCAAAGTTTTTGCAACCTCTTCTTGCGTTTGAGCCGGATCTTGATCGAGCAATTCCTCCAATTCGGTATCCATGAACTTTGGCGGCGCACCCTCGCGTTCTTCGTCTTCCAAGCCAAAATCACCACTTTTAAAGCGTGCAAACCACTTCTGGCACGTTCGCTCAGATAGAGCATGCTCACCATAAACTTCCACCAAGATACGATGACTTTCGGCTGCTTTTTTCTTCATATTAAAATAATGAAGAAGAATTCCCCGCAAAAACACATTATTTGGCACGAAATTCGACATTTTCAAGTGTGGTAAAAATATTGTTGTTTACGCTTCAAATAAAAAACTTATACTGACGTTTGTGCCTTACGACAGTAGCTCTCCAATGAATGTTTGGAAATGTGGATCGATGGAATAATAATCAAGTTACGCCATCTGTTGTAAAACCGCACGAACTTATAAATAGACCTATTATAAGCCAAGTTTCATGCTACGTGAAACAGTGACAGAGAAGATCTCTGACAGACTCTTTCTCCCTCTCATTCTTTCAGCTTCTGCAATAGTCGAAATGTGGTGCATTCAGTCTTTGAGTATGGCGACCTGGGAGACAATGGCCTGTGATCAAAGTAATTAACAGATATACGTTTTTCCGATTAAGTAGCTCCTTTGAGCAACTGATCAAATTCTGGTCAAATTCTTTATGTACCATTGCATGTTAGACTATCAAGCCAACTCGTCTTGGCTGAAATGACTATGCTACTCGTACTACACAGTTTAGAGGTTGAGAGGAATATGTCTAGAATCTCCAAATCAAGTGGGAGTCGAGTGGTAGTGGCCTTTATCGCTAATTGTGTGTCTTACAATTCCCTGGTATGTTACAATACCCTGATACCCATATTAAATGGATGCGGAAATATTCCGCAATCTCATTAAGAGATGCCTTGCATTTGCGAGCAGTGATGGAATTAGCCTAATGACCTCACCAAGAGATTTAATCGCCGTTTGGCTTTCAGAAGAAGTACAGACTTCTCTAAAGGTAACGTCTTTGCCTAACCAGACATTAATGGTTAGAGTTTCAGCTTTAAATATCCTAGAATGATTAGGAAGATGACCCATAACACTTACTTTTGCCCTCTTACAATAAACGCCAAAGCCAACTTTATCGTCAAGCTTTGAGCCTTCAGTGAAGAAGCATTAAGAATTTCTCCCAAACACAATTCGTATTCTGTCTTGTACACTGTAACTGAATCATTCTAGTTTTATCGGCAAATTTTGGGTACTTTTTGAGCAGAAGCAATCCCCTTCCAAGCCCAATGCAAGGGAGGCATTTGGTGTGCAGCTCCCGTAGTCGCATGATCGCACGTCGCCCACAACCAGTGCCAGTATTGCTTGTGCGCGCATGCAATTAAGTGGACTGTAATTGATACAGCAACAACAATAGCATGAAAAATTACGCACACCATGAAAAACTACAGACAATAACGTCATCAACGTCAGCATTGCTGTCACTTACACTGGCGCCTGCGCTGCGTGGCTAATGCGAGATAATTGCGAAAATAAAAATGTTGCTGCCAAAAGGAAACAAGCAACTAAGGAGACAAGACAACTAAAAGTAAAAGAAAATAACAAACGAGTGCAAGAAATCGAGGCGTACTTAAAACTTGTAATACCAACAAAGAAAGAGAAAAACAAAATAAAAAGAAACAAAGAAGTGAGAAAATGCGAATTGCGAGAAGCGAAAATGCAACTGCTACTTGACCGACTCAACGCTTGGTTGGCAGCATTCGCAACAGCATTAGTAGTATGACATTTGCCACACAATTCATGCTGCTTGACACTTGATACTTGCCACATGCGCTAAAATCAACAAGCAAAGCGCACAAATGAAAACGAAAGTAAATGCTTGAGAAAAGCAAACAGTAAGCAGCTATAATAAGAAAACGCAATTCCAACTCATCATTAGAACTCGAATGAAAACCAACCCACAGCAAAGAAATTCTATATAAACGAAAGCAAGAGATTGGCATTGGTGTCATCAAACGCACGTTGCTCAAAAAACACAAAAAAAAGTACAAGATTTGAGCTCAGCTGCTGTAGGCAACGAAAGTGAGTGAATGTGCACAAGTGGCAAGCTGCGGGGTAGCTGGCAGTGTGGTGTGGCAAGAAGCGTAAATTATTTTGTTGCAACTGGCTGGTATTTTACGAAAGCGCGCTGCTTTACTTCCACTTGCCACTTGCCACTTACACAACGCAATGCCACGCTTGCACAAAAGCAACAAGCGCTGCCGCGAGTAGTTTTGCTCAAAAGCAATCATTGCATTTTTGCTTTAGTATTTGTATATTTATATATATTTACATATGTACGCATGAACCTCTACACTTGAGTGAATCTACATACTTACATACAATTCCTAGAGTAGATTTTCATTAAAATATTTCTCAGGCAGCTTTTACGTGACTACGCTCCAGAAAATTCAAGTTTGATTCGATAGCTGAGTTTGAATATTTTAAGGTTAAGCAAAAAGTTGCTAGCATTTTTTCGCTTTCTTTCGACAATGAAGTTCACATAGTTAAGATTCTCGGATTTAGATCAAATAGACGCCGTTTTGCTTGATAATCTTTGCTCAACTTGAAAGTTATTTCCCGACTTCGCGATTAAAGAAGTCTTAGTCTTAGCCTTGGCGCGTACTCACTTTTTTGGTGTTTGGTTGAGCTCCTCCTCCTATTTGTGGTATTCGTCTCGATGTTGTTCCACAAATGGACCTACAGTTTCAAGCCGACTCCGAACGGCAGATGATTTTTATGAGGAGCTTTTTCGTGGAAGAAATACACTCGGAGGTTTGCCATTGCTAGCCGAGGGGCGACCGCTATTAGAAAGAATTTTTTATTCATTTTGGTGTTTCACCGAGAGTCGAACCTACGTTCCCTCTGAACTCCAAATGGTAGTCACGCACCAACTCATTCGGCTATGGTGGCCACCTTGCTTGATGAAAATATTTTCACTGTCTGCCAATTCTGGGTATTCTGGTCGATCGCCTACCTCATTCTGGTTAGCTGCTGTGAGTAGAAGTCCCAAGTGAGTATTTGGTATAATAATGCAGCTCATAAAAAATATCTCTCTTCGAACCCTCCAAGCACGCAGCCAAATTTTTGTAGTCGTAAGTCCGAACTTGGCGGGCATTTGGACCAGCTCACAGCAATTTGACCAGGACTATTTTCACTGGTTGTCCTCTTATGTTTTGTATCCCATGTCCCATATTTTCTACATTACATTTCACTGGATATTAGAAATGATTTCAACATTTTAAGATAGGCCGACGTAATTGAAGCCTTAAAGACAAAATACAAGATCCCGAATAATCTACCTAAGATTATTCGCAGCTAACTAAGCGGACGCGACCTCTTATATGAAACTAGCGACGGATGTAAAACGAAAAAAAACAACAGCAAGTGCTGTCCAATGATCAATAACTGGACTTGAACTTTAAAATATAAGCAACGATGAAATCCTTCTAATGGAGATGCCTGAGGAGTGGGATACGCAGACGACATTTCAGCTGCAATAATCGCGCGAAACACTAACGAACACAAGATGAAGTTAACCTCGGTGATGATCCGATTACAGATATGGCTAGAGGGCCGCGGATTAAAACTGGCCACAGAGAAAACAGAGCTAATCTTTCTATCCTCTCTAATCCACCAACTTGTCCCTTTAGAAGTAGAGATGCAAGTACTAGGTGCCAATTTTTCGACAAAAAAAGTGGTCAAGTATCCTGGAGTGCAAATGGATTCAAGATTTACTTACTGGGTCACAGAACTATTACAGCCACAAGAGTTACAAAGGCATGTTAAGTAAGCTCATTGCGAACCGTGAAGGTCAAACTCAGACATGTGTTGCGAATGGGAAAAGTGAATCTACCAAATTGCATGTATGGAGATACTGAATGCGATGACGCAGAGCACACCTTCCCCAAGTGCGAGAGGTAGAATACAGAGGGAAGGAATGATGATATATGAAGCAAAGTGTACGTCTCCTTTTTAAGACGCCGTCGTGGGCCTCTTCCTCAAAGCAATGAGGAAGCAGTTCCGCGGTTGAGAGAAAAATCCAAGAGAAGAGAAACGATGTTTTTAGTTGAAGTCACCACATGCATAGTAATAGTAATAATGATTAATATGTGCTTCGAAGACATTTTTAACCCAACCTCATCGCAACAAAAACAAAACAAAAAACCAAGATATAATCTTTTCTACAGATATCTTTATATATTGGTTTGGAAAATAAGTTCCTAGCGTTTTTATCGCAGACGGTAATCGGGCTGTGCAAGATCCGGAAAGTACGGCGGATGCTGAAGGACCTCCGATTCGAGCTCTGGCAGTGTGGTTTTGACGACTTGTGCAACATGGCGTCTGACGCTGTCGTGAAGGAGTATAGATTGTCCATGTCGATCAGGTCTTTTTAGTCGGATAGACTCGGTTACGCGGTCTAACTGGTCCATGTAGAGCTCCTTCTCCGCAGCAATCTTTTCGAGCATTGCCCAGTGCACCATGCCCTCCCAACTCCTCCAAACCCATATCTTCTTTGGATGAAGATCCGGTTTGGCTCTCGGTTTTGGCGTACCCCGTTAAAGCCACCCACTCCTTTATTTACTTCATATTGATGTGTGAGGCACTATTTCTCATCTCCCGTGACGGTTCGGTACAAAAACCGCTGTTTATGGCCGCGTGTTGTTCGATGGCGGGTGAGCTGATGAAAAGCAATTTGAAGGCAACTTTCTTCGTTTTTTTCGTTGAGCTCGTGAGGCACCCAGGCTCTCAATTTTTTGGCAAATCTCATTGATTGTGAATGATTGTGAATTTTTTTAGGATCGCAGTTTATTTTTTTCGCCATTTCACGACAGGGTTGGCGATCGTTCTCCGTTCCCCTTTGAAAACTGATTTGCGACGTCCTTCATCGAATTCAGAAGGCCCTCCGGCTGCTGGACCTGAAATTGACGTCAAGGTTGCGATTTTTTAATATTTCGAACCATTTCCCCTTCCCTTTCCCCATGACCCCTTCTTCGTTCAAGTCGGAAATGTAACGGCGTTTTCGGAAGATTTTTGACCTTGATGAAAAGCAAAGAAACGCAGGTGTCGAAAGTTATGATTCTTCTGGGTATTCCACTTCTAAGCTTCCAAACTGGTTAAATATTAAATAGCTCAAAAATACAATAAACATACTTTTGTAGAGCAGAAAGCGTTCTATGGAATGAATACTTGCCCTTGCCTTTGCCAAACAGCAAACGAATCGTTGTAAAATAAAAGAAAATATAAAAACGCTACGAACTTATCCTCCAGCCCAATAGAAGCTGCAATCAATAATAATCTAAGGAAATAGTATTTTTTTTACCAAGACTGGGTGAATTCTCGATAGTTAACTTTAAAGTAATTTAAGGAAGGAAAATAGACAGAATAGATTTAACGTCAAATCAAGATGGTTTGACTAACAAAAATCGGTGGTTCTACAAATGGTGTATCAAAATGACAGTTTTTGTGCTAATTTGGTCAGTGCTGTGTCACTCAGATAATACCTCCACCTCCAACACCATCACCAGAATTTATTAATTAATTCCAGCCTGCTCGATTTCGATTAGATCTAGGTAGGTAGGTAGGTGAAATGGCTGAAGTGTCAGTCTGGCACTCCTCAAGTAGCACTAAAGCGCCGTTTTGATACCATTATGAGACCTCCAACAGGAAGAAATCTACAGACGGCCAGAGCTGTTGATATAATGTAGAAAATTGATGGGATTTAGGTTGGTGCACTGCCCCAGGCTGTCGAAGAAAGGAGCACTCAGTGACCTTAGTCGTCTAGCTGCCAAACCCGGACATTTACAGAGAAAGTGCTCAAAAGTCTCCTTCTCTGAAAGGTCCCCACAGCTTTTGCAATGGGGGTTAACTGGAAACTCTAGCTTTTTCGCGTGTGTGCCGATCATCCAGTGACCGGTAAACATAGCTATGAGTTTGGAAATTGAATGGTGAGGAGTCCAAAGGACTTTCTGAATCCTCTGTATATTGTACTGGGGCCGAGTGGACCTCCATCTTTTCTCCGCTTTTCTGAGAACTAATCACAAAGACTTCTGCTTGAAAAAAACTGGCAGGGTTCGGCAGTTTAAAGGAGATAGTTAAATTGGCTGATTTAGAGAAAACCCCTGCTCCGACTCCCGATTCCATCTTGCAACCGGCAATTATTCGCCTTGATTATTCGATTAGATCTAAGTTTGTAAAAATTTGAAATTTAGTTGCTTAACATTGGATTTATATTAATTGCTAATATTTTAATATAGTTGCCAAATGTGAATTGCTTTTCTTTACATTTTTGTGTGGTCTGTCGGGTACCCTGTCCTGCAGATTAGTAAAAATGAAATTAATAAAAAAAGCCTTGTATGCAAAATTTGTGTATAACGGTATGTAATTTATAAGAAATGTATAATTTTTGTCCTGTTGGAAGTTTTGTTTAGAAAAATAAAAATTCAAGGGCATCCCAACCTTTGTGCAGAATTATTTGTGCGCTTTCATATTTCATTATTATTTGGCAAAAAAGTGACATCGAACTCGACTTTCAAGTGCTACTCATAATTTAAATCACAAATTTGATGGAAAGTTGACAGGCTTTTTCCCGGCCTTACCCGTGACAAAAACACCTTAAAATCTTTCAGCCACACACAATTTTTTGCAAATTTCCTTCGACAAAACTGAGCTCAGAAATAAATCCACTTTAACATTTCCCCCTTTTTCAGTACGCACCAGCTCACTAACAACAAGCGATTATGCCAAATCACTCACACATCCATCCCATACAAGCCCAGCCACACGTGCGCTCACACATTTACCTAAACTACAACAGATTTTTCGCAGTTAAGAAGCTGTTGAAGCAGAAGAGATGGCAAATCTGTCATTTTTGGGTGAAGGCTTGTGCTTGCTTTCTTTTTTCCTTTCTTTTGGGAGTAAATTGAATTCCATTAGGAATTGCAAATGAGCAAAAGCCAATAACACTTGGGCGTACCCTACTGATTGCTTGCTACGGGCTGCTTGCTGCCTGCCACTGCTGTCGGCTCCTGCATATGAAAGTAGGCAATTTAAGAACACACGCAGCCGTATTCTTACGCAAAGTCTAGCGTGCACATATCTACATATGTACTTACATACAAAATAGGCATAAATGTTGATATGCTGTTGAGGGTGTCAGACGCAAATTTTAACTACCTTTGGTAGCGGATAGGCGTAAGTGCGAATGTGAGTGCTCGTACCTAAACATCCAAGGTTAGTTGTGAATTTTTCATGAAGTTGCCTTTAATAAGGGTCCTTCTGGGTCAATGCGACCTAATTTCTGTCTGTTTTGAACATACTATTAATATACGTAAATCAATAGTATGCGTTGCATGGACAAATAAAAATGGCTGGTGGCAGCAAAATATGTTGATAGCTAATAGCCTGCATTTTGTAGATATTTGCGTATGTATTTACCGTGTGCGAATCTACATATGGCTGCGCAGCGCCTCTCCCATCAACAAACTTACGCTAACAACCTTTCAGCTCTTTTGCGAACTCAAATCGGATTTGTATTCTGTCCTTTTTCTAATACAGTTCACATTTGCTAGAGAAAATATTCATAGAAGTATTTTTTTGGCTTTCTACGAAGGCCTAATTGTAGGAGGAAATCAATTAATTACAGGCTAGAAACATTAAAGTAAACTTTGGTCTTAACTGCAGTGGTATTGAGAGAATCCTTCCCAGCGTTAGTAGCTTAGTTGGCAGTAGGTTCCACTCAAAATAGCTTACACTGAGTCTCTACCTACGGCGGAGTTAGCGGTAATAATCGAGACGGCTATCCTAGTGCTTCCACCCTAATACAGACTAGCGTGATTTTCTCTGACAGCAAGGCTGAAATTACTGCTTAGTTAGTATTTAGCTAGGTAGCTAGTAGCTTCTTAACGATCTGGCTGTGGATGTAGACCAGGAAGGTGAAGTGAATCCTCGGGCGCAGAGAACTGCGCCGTAGAAAAGCTCTTAAGTACGAGTCCCGAGTTAGAGTGAGTAAACTCTGCGCATCACTCAGGCCTTCTTCTATATAAATGGGGTTTATAGTTTTTGTTGGGTATTTGACAGAGTTTCTCCTTCGATTTATGGTGCACATCTTGATTTTCTTTACAAATGGAGGGACCTTCAGTTTAATTCTGTCTCCGAAGAGATGATGATTTTTTACGAGGAGCTTTTGCATGACACAAATACACTCGGATGACTACCATTGCCTAGCGAGAGACAAACGCTGTTAGAAGAAATCATTTCCACCAAAATGGTGTTTGGGGTCCGCACTTTTGAGCCTGTGCACTTTCGAATGCTAGCCACGCACCAATCCATTTGATTACGGAGGCTTCGTTCCACCTTCATTGAAACTCCATCTGAGATCGACTTGTATCGAGCATGCAAATATAGGAGTAGATGTACTACGGAACGCTTTTGTTGGGTGACTTGACAAATCTGGTCAGGGTTCGATGCAAGGAAGTCTTAATCACAAATTTCCTGCTATAGTTTCTTCATTCTTACTGTAGTGAGTACCATAAGCGATTAACCCTTCTTTTTTTGCAGCTGCAGGGGATGGAAAAAGGTGAGCTAGTGCTGCCGCTTTGTACTTCTAGCAGACTTTGAGTTAAATTGAATATGGGTTACGCTTTATATGGAACTCAAAGAACAGTGCCGAGAGCCCGCTCATTTAATATCGAATTGTCAATTTGGCATAAGTGTTCCGCTCTACATGTCCTGGAGGCCAATAGTCGTTGAGTCCTAATCTAATTCTCGGTATGACAAATGCAACAGTAGCCTACTTCTTGCAACGAATGCTGGGCCTTCCACTCCTACAAAGGCTATAGAACTTTTATCAAACTTTCTTGCGGTCTTCAAACTTTCCGCCAAACTTCAGACTAGTTACAGAGCAACTACTCTAAAGGCATTTTCAATTTGAACACACAAAAATTCTAAACTATTAGACTAAAAAAATTGAATTTTATAGCAGACTACTCCTTTTTAACATAAATATATTTTTTATAGAAAGAGCAGATTTGCGTGAACGGGAAAACTTCATGGATTATAGATCATCGCAGATGGCTCTAGCACAAATGGCAGAGTAGGTATTCACTTCAGTTCTATCCACGTCTATTAGTTGGCGGCTATGTATAGGAGCGACTGACAGTAAACAAGACAGTAAACCTTTAACTTCTGGTACTACTAAGCGATCTAAATATGTACTCCAATAGGCAAGCTTTTTATTAAGTCTCCTCAAACAAATGATATTCCCTGGAATTTGAAATAGAAAAACTCTTGCAAACTCGGATTGGACTCACATTGCTCCACAAGCGTCATTAGTCATGGTCAAGAAACTGCCCCATGCAGGAACTAGTAAGGAAATGGACAGAATTATTGGTAAGCATCCCACTACCTTCTTGTAAGTACTAGTTTGGTCCGATTTTCAACGAAGAGTCAAATAGCAAATGGGCTACGGAATCTGCCTGTCAGATGGTAAGGTAAATCTGGTGCATAGGCGATAAAGAAGATGCCACACCCTAATATATCTAGATCGTTCTTCCTTCCTTCAGCCTTTTGGTCGGCAATCAGTTACTGTCACAGGAGCGTAAACAGGCAGTGGAGGCTGCAGCTGGCCCACTTTGCTCAAATCGTCACACCGATTGTACGTTGTTTTTGGAATACTCAGCTTACATAAATTCGTAAAGTATTTAGATTCTTTTTCCACTTTACAAAGCAGACTGAAACGGTAAATTTTTATGGGGGAAAAATAAATCAAGAGCTCTTTTCGGTGCTAAAACATTGCGCTGGACGGTCATACATCCTTCGTATGGTAGCAGCCCTCTTACATAATCGGGCATAGAGTATTAAAATTAAATTAGCATTGATGTTTCAGGAATCTGAAGCAAAATTCTTACAACTCATTCTATAGGGTGGGCCATGTGAAATTTGCTTTTTGAATCGGCTATAAAAAAAAAGTAATTAATATTTTTTCAAACTTATTTTTTTTATTTTGAAAATTGAACATTGTCATTTATGAATGAAAAATAATATCGTTCAAATGACTGCCACGACTGGCTTTACAGTAGGCTATTCGATCAACCCAATTTTTAAGCACATTTTCGATTGTTTGGGCTTCAATTTCATGAATGGCAACTTCGATTTCGTGTTTTAAAGCCTCAATCGTCTCTGGATGGTTCGCATAGATTTTCTTCTTAACGGCTCCCCACAAGAAATAGTCCAACGGGCTTAAATCACAGCTCCGAGGCGGCCAATTGATATCGGAATTTCGGCTGATTATTCGGTTTTCAAAAACGGCAGCCAAAAGTTCGAGTGTAACTTTGGCAGTGTGACAAATTGCACCGTCCTGTTGACACCAAATGTCGTCCATGTCATCCTCTTCAATTTTTGGAAACAAAAACTCGTTGAGCATGTCACGGTAACGCTCGCCATTTACTGTAACCGCGGCTCCTCGCTCATTTTCGAAAAAAAATTACCCGATGATGCCGCCAGACCAAAAACCGCACCAACGTTGCGGATGCATTTGCTTCTCTACAGTAACGTGTGGATTTTCTGAGCCCCAAACAATTTTGCTTATTGACGTAGCCACTGATGTGAAAATCAGAAAAGAAGAAGAAGACTCACCACTTTGGAAATGGTTCAAGCGTATAACGTCCCATTTCGTAAATGTCAAGCCTTTAAATAAATTATGAACCCATTTGACATGTCATTTGTGTTACCATTCTCAAAAAAATAGGTAGTTCAAAAAGCAAATGGCCCACCCTGTATTACAATTCGGTACATCTTTTGATTTTATCTATCTCCTTTTGAGGCGAAAATTTGTAATTAGCAATTTTTTAAATCCTTCTGATGATTTTTTCTTAGCTCTCGTTATTAAAACCTATTATTTTCAAGGTTCTCTGTTCGTAAATAATTTGTTTTATTATTCATCGTAAATAAGCGGCCGCTGAAGCCGAAGCGGTTTGCGCGTGACTACATTTCAGTTGCCTGTGGCACGAATCTCATAGTAGGTAAGAAGCATCAAAGCAAAGAAAAAAATTGCCCATAGTAGCAGGCAATGGAGAACCATTGCGTGTACGAGAGTTGGTTGAAAATTCAATGCAAACATAAAAGCTACTCGAATACTTGAGATAAACACTTTTTATTTTTCGTCATAGTCTCCTTTTAGGCTTCCCTTTGTTCTATTAGGTGCGCAACTAAGTTATCGCTGTTTTTTTATGAAAATACAACTTTATTCTAAAAAAATAGTTACAGGGTGGGCCATGAAAAGTTTGCTTTTTGAATCGACTATAAAAAACGAATCAATACTTTTTCAAACTTTTCTTTTATTTTGAAGATTGAACATTGTCATTTATCATTTATGGAAGAAGAATAATATCGATCAAATGACTGCCACGACTGGCTTTACAGTGGCCCATTCGATCAACTCAATTTTTAAGCACATTTTCGATTGTTTGGGCTCCAATTTCATGAATGGCAACTTCGATTTCGTGTTTTCAAGCATCAATCGTCTCTGGATGGTTCGCATAGCATTTGTCCTTAACGGCACCCCACAAAAAGTAGTCCAACGGGCTTAAATCACAACTCCGAGGCGGTCAATTGATATCGGAATTTCGGCTGATTATTCAGTTTTCAAAAACGGCAGCCAAAAGTTCGAGTGTAACTTTGGCAGTGTGATAAGTTGCACCGTCCTGTTGAAACCAAATATCGTCCATGCCATCCTTGTTCGCTTCCGAATAATAGGATTTGTCCAAGTCTGAAAAATAGCCACTCATTTCTGTAATCACCCCCTCGTTTGAATAAAATATTTTTCCCGCCAGCCATTTCTTCAAATTGGAGAGCAAATAGTAGTCCGAGAGATTCGAGAGAGCTAAGTCAGGATAAGAGTAGGGATATGAAATGAGTTGAAACCCTATTTCCATGGATTTTGGGACACAACTGCTGCGGCGTGAGCTGGTGCGTTGACGTGATGGAAAGGGCCTTTCTCTAAAACCACTCGACTTCTTCGACTCAAACGATATGACATTCCACATTTCACATAAAACACCAAAACCCCCATAACACCAAATACCACCAAAAAGAAAAACCATAGGTCCGATCTGGCTGAAACTTAATGCTGGTTCTTCCAAGAAATACTATAGAGTTGCATGCTGCACGAATGTGATCTTGAGGTATTTCGCACCGAACTTTTTTTGCTGGGGTGAAAGATCGTGTGCTTTTTGGAACTTGTAAGCCTTGACCGTGAGCTCATTTTTCAATATGCATCGAATGCTGTCTTGAGAGATTTTCAGGTTCTGATTTTTCAGCCAAATATAACGCAATCACAATATTACGTTTGAATTCCATCACACAAAAAAAACTTCAATAAAACTGAGACGCAAATGCTTTTGATGGCTTATAAACAATATACAATATTGAACTGTCATTAGAACAATTTTGACGTTGATGTCATGAGCTGTTTTACAGATACAAGCAGTGTGAAGTTGGTCATACTTCATATCGTTCACCCTGTACATACTAGACATTTTTTTTAAAATTCTGGTGAAAAGTGTGAACATTTTATAGAAATTTTTTTTTTTAATTTTCATCAAGTTTTCAAATTTGGACTTATATGCTTTTTTTGAAAGAAAATGAACAAGATTTTTATACAAAAATTAAGAACACTAAATAAGCAACTTATAGGTGGATAAAAATTATCACCAAGTCCCTTGCTATAGTTGTTCAACGCAGTGCATATAAAATAAAAGCCAGAAATTTCCATCAGCCTACGGAAAATGACAATACAAGCCATGGCACAGTTATTCCAAATATTGAATTAAATGCTTGAAAAAGCACGCGGCCGATTTATGTTGCACGTTTTGCGTAATTTCATTTGCGCCCAGCTGATATTATCTGTGCTAATTCACCTCCTACCAGTTGAAACCCATGCAGCACCTTTAATAGCTACCTGGATCTATCGACTTACATACATACAGAGAACTTAGGTCGAACCAGCTCTAAGTATATTTGTCGCTCTGTCACTTGGCATAAATTTCATTACACGAATAAATAGCAATAATTGTTATCACAGCAGCCAGTTTTCCTTTCTGCATTGCGCATATTAAGCGGAAAATCGTTTCGCACACCACCTAACTCAGGCAACCAAACTACGCATACACAAACACACACACACACTTATATATCATCTTGTTGCACAATATGCAGAATTCCTATTTTAATGCAATCTGAAGAGAATTTTTGTTGAAAGCTTTTAAGCAAATTAGAAAATTCTAAACTAAAAAATGGCGAATTAGGATTTTACTCCAAATTCAAATACTAAAATTAACAAAATTTATTTAACATACCTATATGAATAAGTATAGGGACTGACCAAAATTTAAACAGGTTCCCTTGAAAGTGAATACATACATAGCGTGGTTAAATTTTAAGGGCCGATATTGAATGTGAACCATTCCTAAACGTCAAGTTTTTTTCAGTATTTCATTTAACATTTTTCAATTTCAGACTAATTCAATTTACCATGCAAAGATATACAATCGAGTAATGGTCAGAATGGTGGCAGGAAACGGCAACAGTGAATGACCAATTTTCGAAGAAAATCATCTTCAGTGATGGGGCACATTTTCACCTCAGTGGATTCATCAATAAGCAGAATTGCCGCATTTGGGTGAATGATAATCCAAGAGTGATTGCCGAAAAACCAATGCACCCACAAAGACTGTTTGGTGCGGTGTATGGGCAGGCGGCATCATTGGGCCGTATTTTTTCCACAATGAGGCCGGTGAGGCAGTTACTGTGAATAGTGTTCGCTATCGTGAGATGATAACGAACTTTTTATGGCCCGATCTGGAAGATATGGATGTGGACGATATGTAGTTTCAACAGGACGATGCCACTTGTCACACAGCTAACGAAACAATGGCTCTTTTGAGCGAAAAATTTGATGGCCGAATAATCTCACGTCGCGGCGATGTCAATTGGCCGCCAAGATCATGTGATTTGACACCGTTGGACTTCTTTCTTTGAGGTTATTTGAAAGAAAAGATGTACGTCGATAAGCCAGGAATAATTGAAGAGCTAAAGGATGAGATAATTCGGCACATTAATGGCATAGAACCTCAATAATGCTTCAGCGTCATCGAAAATTTGGACCATCGGATAGAGGTGTGCCGCCGAGGCCGCGGAGAAATGGCAATAATTTCTTAAAAAAATTGTATTTGATTCAAAATGAACACCGGCCTTTCTACCTTAACCACCCTTTACAAGCACACAAGTATTTGAAAAAATTCTGTTTTTTTTGTTTTTTTGTTAATTTTTTAGAAAAATAAAGTTCATTGCATTACAAAAGCCTCATTATTAAAAAACTTCAGAAAATTCACAAAAATTTAACAAAATTTCAACAAAAATTGTCATCAGAATTTGCAAATTCGCAAACTGCCAGGAGTGCGTAAAGGGTGTATTCTATAGCCAATTCCTTTTCTTCTGGTTATCAAAGAAGACATCTTTTTTTCCTGTTGTAGATCGGTATGGCATTCAATGGAAGCTTGACAACACCATTTGGAGATACCTGACCTATACCGCTGACATCTGGTTACTGGCACCCAAGCTTTGTGATCAAAAAGCTGTGATAGCGATCTTACATACAGTACTTCATTCAACTGGACTAACGATCAATGTAGCTAAAAGTAAGAACAACATTACCACCACGGAATCGTTTGTTAAGTTGGGAACATTTTCCACGCTACTGGAGGGTTTAAAGTAGAAGCTGAGTAAAGTGTATGCAAAGCGAAGTCTGTATTCGGTATTATCGCGCCTCTATGGCAAAACAACAACATCGTCAGTACCAAACTAAAAATAATCAATGCCCGCATTAAATCTGTGTTGTTATAGGGATGTGCCACTTGGAAAGTTATAGCAGTAATCACAAAACGCCTCCAAGCTATCACCAACCGCTGCCATGGACGCAGACTACGAATTTTCTGGCCCCAAAAAATAAGCAGCTTCGATTTGCTTAGGACTATCAATCATGTCGAGATTACCTGGGAATTCCGAAGCAGAAAATGGCAATCGATTGAGCACACACTTCAAAAGGATGACGAAAACGTGGTCAAACATGCGTTACAGTAGAACCTGTTCCAATAAGTAGGGTGTGCAGTTAAAATAATTCATATGACCTGGCGGAGATCACTCGAATCTGAAATGGCAACTCTTGGTTTACCACAGAGTGAATAGAGAGTCTTAGCGTAAAACCGTATCCTATGGTGTTCTGGAGTAGTCGACACACTGTGTTTCACTAGGAGTTAAAGGATATGCAGTTTTATGGCTCATTAAATTTTAGTACAATAAGATGTAAGTTTGAAGTCGTTTAAAAATACGCACTGATTTTAGACAATTTTTTGTTTGTTTTTTGCATACGATATTAAAAAATTTGCTCTATATAAAGCACACGTTGCATAAGTGGCACAAATACTTGGCATAACATATTTAATATAGGAAAATAAAACTCAATAAAATTGGGCAAATGGCGAAACTTATTGAGAAAGTTGGGCTGGTAGAAATACTCTGAGTCCACAAAGAAGGTCGTAGTGCTACGCCAGCTCATTCTTATGGTAGACGATTCAATTTCTTGTAGGGCTGGTATCTTTTAACTTCTACTTTTATTTTTTTTAATATTTTATTGTCGTATAAGTGAAATTTTAAATAAAGGTAGTATAACTTTTTTTATCTTTCGACTAAAGGTTCTGGTATATTATTTGAATGGAAAAGGGTGTACTTAAAAATTATTGCTAAACTGAATTTGCTGTCTACATTTAGTCTGGTTAAGTGCTTAAGCCAACAATAGTTTAAGTATAACAACCGATATATTCATTTGAGATAAAATGATTGGGGCCTATTTGCGGCACGCACTAAAGTACTCCATTTGATCATTTAACAAATTTTTAATTTTTTTAAATATATTTAACTTTCTTTGCTTTCACACCAAACCTACTTTATCACCAATTTCCATTAAGTCACCTTTTTCTACTTATCCACCCATGCTTGTGACATACAGAGACCTTTCGGTGTATATCTATAACTCCTTCACCAATGCATCCAAGATGCAATTGGGAGTCGGAGTGGGGGTTTTCTCTAAATCAGACAATACTTCAGTATCCTTTCAACTGCCGAAAACTAGTAGTGTTTTTCAAGTAGAGGTCTTCGCTATCCTGCAAGCATGTCGCGATCCAAGAACCTTTCCGATTGTCAAGCTGTGATCACGGCCCTGTCATCGCCATGTTGCAGCTCTCTTGTGGTCAACTCCAACAAGGGAGAGATCAAACGTCTCGAACGTGCAAGAAGCTCCATTTCATTGTGTACTATTTTGAAAACCATATAGCCCCAGAACATTGAATGCAGCACGTAGATAGTGGCTGTTCGTTGTTGGTGGCTATTCGTCATTCAATTTCCAAATCCGTAGCTGTATTTACCTGTCACTGGATGATCGGCATACACGAGGGGATAGCTAGGTTTACCATTTAACTCCCATTGCAGAAGCCTTTCAGAGAAGCAGACTGACAGAGAATTTTCTCTGTAAATGTCCGGATCTGGCAGCTAGACGATTAGGATCACTGGATACTCAGTTCTTCCTGGGGCAGCGCGCCAACCTAAATCCCCTCAACCTTTTTCATTACATCGACAGTCCTGGTTGGCTATAGATACCTACCCGTTGGAGGTCTCAAAATGGTATCAAAATGACGCTTTAGTGCTACTTGAGGAGTGCCAGACGGGTGCTTCAACCATTTCGACGTCTTCTTCAATACTTTCCTTTATGAACTTCGCGGATATTTGTTTTTTTTTTTCGAAGTAAATTTCCACAATTTGTATGAGTTGAGCTGACGTTAAACTATTCAGGTCAACTTGCCAAATCTTACTGAACAGAAATCTTACCGAACACAGCTTGCCATTCTCAGCTGTCACACCATAGTTATCGATATCGCTAATAAAACTCCCGATACATGAAATTTTCAACATTTTAGTGTCATCTAATTTATGAAGAAGATTGGCCTTTGTTCTACTTAATTGGTTATTGTAGCCACTTCTACGAACTACAAATTTCACCATATTTATAACCAGGTATTTAAATTTTATTTCATTTATTGTCTCTGAATCGTTCACTCTAAATTCCTTTATATAAACTCATTTCAGCTGAAAATGCTCAGTTCTCCCCATTCAACAATTCAGAGCCACGTAGCAATACTTTAATAATTTAATAGTCAATTGACCTCTTTCGCCTTACTTGGCATTTATTCTGAAACTATTTTCCAATTAACAACATCGATTTTCACAGAGATAGAGTGAAAAAATTTAAACGTATATGCGGCGCAAATTAAACTACTAAGCCGCTTAATAACATCGGTGGTGAGAAATAATCATTAAAAAGTAAAGCCAGTAATGTGGAAAAATATAAAATAAATAAATTTGTCTTACGCTAACTTACACATCACTTTTTTCTGCTCCTCTCCCCCCATTTGCTTGATAATCAAACTTTAATGGACTTGTGCATTTTGCTCTGCTTTTTTGAGTGACGCTTGTAAGAAATATCAGCCACAGGTTTCTGATGTAAGCTTTGGCGTTAGTCCATTATTTAAATCCGGAAAATTTTACTCGCTCACGCTTATTTATGCTGTATGAGAATTTATATTGTAATTTTTTTTTTTTAATTTTTGGAACATCTTTTGTACCACATAAGCCACATTCAACTCATTAAGGGGGAGCGCCACTAAGTAGGATCGAGGATCGGGCAAAAGGCAATTTATATATGTATTAAACTATGTTGGTGTAAATTTTTATTTAAAAATATTGAAAATTGTCAAATTTATGTAAATAACCGTAACTAGTTAAAAAAAATAACGTCATCTATTGGCAGCGATGCAGCAATGAATAATCGTCTGAAATCAAAAAACAAAATGTTTTATTAATCTTCACAATAGTGGCTATCGTTGTGGGTAGCCGTTTTTTTTAATTTTTTTATTTGACAAAATGGTGGTGATTTGATGTGTGTTTTTCACCATTTTTTTGATTTCCAACAGGCCCAAAAATATAGTTATTTTCAAAATTTTGAAAATCGGCTACGTACAACGATAGCCAATGCGATAGCAAAAATTTTGAAAAAAAGAAAATTATTCGTTAGTCTTCGAGACATCGTTGCCACCGTATCAAAAAAAGTCGTTTCGAGAAAAACGCGTTCAAAATAAATCATCGTATCGTAAGCGCTACGGAGCCGAACCGACGGGCGCTCACTTAAGTGCACATAGAATCGGGAATAATTGCGCTTTAAAATTTTTACCACATTTTCTTGAGTAGTTATACTAACAATTTATGCAAAAAAAAACTATTTTTTTGGAATTTTCACAGTGGCGTTCATCCTTAATTGATTTAATTTTTTTTTCTATTTAATTGGTCTCCAATTTTTCTTAGTATCTCTAAACTTGAGACTTTGACTCAAGAAAATATAGCACAAATGCATTGCTCTTAAGGGTTTTTCTCTAATGCTCTGTCTGTTCAATGTGCCTTGGTACCACATATTTTTTTTTTTGCAAATATAAGAAAATGAATAGAAATAAAATTTAATTAAATTTGTTTATTAGTTTTCTAAGTTTTTATTTATGTCTCATATTTTTTAAGTCTAAAAAATCTATTGCAAAAGAAATCAGAGTAAAGTGATATGAATTGGCCATACCTTGTGGAAGAGCGGCGCTGAAATCATTTGTTCCTTTATTAATTTATTATTCAATTTTTCATTTAGTAAAATTAGAAATACAAGGTTTTTACCGGTTACGTAGAAAATAAATAAATGAAATGAGTAGACAAGCTCTGTACTGGAACCCTCAAGAACAGTGCGACAAAAACACACCTAGAAGTACTTGGTGACGCTGCATAGAGGAGGAATTTATAGCCTTGAGCAAAACCCAAATGAAAACTTAAACCAGGAACGATACAGAATGGAAACATTTTACTTTGGCTCTATGCTTCGCGACGAACAACTAGAAAAGATGATAATCATGAAAAATATGACAAAAATAGAAGAAACACTTTTTTTTGCTATTTTTTCTTAATTTAATTTTTTTCATTACACCTCCTAAGATTTTTCAATACTCGAACAAATACGATAAAATTAAATTAAAATATTTTTTTTTTTGGTTTTGTGAGAAATGAAAGCAGTTGTTTTTATAAAAAGTAGTAACAGCTTTTTTCTACTGATAGGGTTGTACTTCTTCCGAGGCTTATGTGAAGATATCATCACTTTTATTCGGGTTTTTTGGTTTGATGAGGAGTGCAGAACGCTTATAAATACAAAAAATGAAAGTTGGCGCAATTATATAGCATGCGGCACGCGCAGAGCACATGCTGAATATGCAATAAGAAGAAAAAATGCTCGAAAAGTTATATATAAAAAGAAAAGGGAATGTTTTAAAGACAAAATCAAGGAAATAGAGCACAATTCAAATCGCACCGTAGTGCGTTTTTATCGGAAAATTAAAGATCAAACTGCAGCATTTCAACCCAGAATTAAACATGTGCTTATCTGACAGCGGAGAAATATTACAAACAGATCACGAGATTTTAAAAAGATGGTGTAAGCATTTTAACGACCTTTTAAATAAGAAACACCCGGACGTGAAATCACCTTGGAAACATATAGCTACGGCTGAAAACAGTATTCTGCCACCAACATTTGACGAAGTCGTTGTGGCTCTTAAGAAACTCCAAAACGGTAAAGTAAGCGGTGAAGACTCTATAGCGGCTGAGCTCTTAAAAGAAGGAGGTGAGCAACTGCATCAATATTTGTACTACTTAGTGATAGACGCATGGGAAAGAGAATCTATACACTCTGATTGGCTAGGATGCATAATCTTCCCAGTGTACAAAAAAGGAGACAAAAGAGTATATGAAAATTATCGTGGTATTTCACTGCTTAACTCTGCTTATACAATTTTTAATAATGTCCTCTATCATCGTATCAATGAATATGCAGAGACCATTATTGAAGACTATCAGTGTGGATTGCGCAAAGGAAAATCCACAATCGACTAGTGCTTTGTCCTCAGTAAAATCTTTGAAAAACACCACGAATATGAAAAGGATATTCACTGTCTTTTTATAGACTTCAATCAAGCGTTTGATAGGAGATAATATTTTTTACGTACTGCTTACCCTGGAGTTCCAGCAAAACTTATAAGGCTAATCATCGTTACGCTCACGGATACAAAAGCAAAAGTAATCAGCCAAAGGAAGCTCACAGAGTCATTAGCAATTGAATCTGGTGTCAAACAAGTTGATGCACTATCCTCTGCCATATTGAATTTGATGCTACATTTTGTTATAAAAGAAGTCAACAAAGGTGGTACATTACTAACTAAATCAACGCATATATGTGCCTATGCAGACGATATCGCAATTACTTCCAGGAACACGAACGACTTAAATGAAATCTTTTTGAAAATTGACAAAATTGCCAACGATATTGGCCGCTTCGTTAACGAATGTAAAACGAAATACATGCTGAAATCAAGACGGCGCACAAATGCACAGAATCTTCAAGCAGATGCATATACTTTTGAAGCGGTGCAACAATTTAAATATCTAGGTGTTATGTTCACTTGTAGCGGTAACTCAACACCGGCAATAAAAGATCGTGTCAACGCCGCCAATAGAGCGTACTATTCACACCTTAGTTTGTTCAGGCTTCGTCTTTTATCTAGATCTACGAAGCTGAGCACGTATAAAACTCTTATACGACCAATTTTGACATATGGTTGCGAGGTGTGGACTATCAAAATTAACACGTTGAGTGCCACCATACAACAAAACAAATGGGGTTCGTCCGGCCACGATTTTTTTTTACATAATACAATAGAATATTTGAATTTTTGATTGACATTGGTCTCATACCCATAGGCCAAGCAGCATAAACAATGCAATGGCTCTAGTATGGCGTGATTACACTACTACTAATAGCCTCTATGAAGCAGCTGCATCAGCACAAACCGAAATCTCACACATTATACCGTGAGACCAAGTCTCACCACGAGGCCTGAAAGTCCCTTCGCACTGTGAGACCAACCTGGACTCACATGGCACTCAGCGTGTTAATGACAGTGCGCTCATTGCTAGCTTCGAAAGGAAAATTTTAATGAAAGTGTTCGGACCCATTAAAAATGAAGATGGCAGCTACAGGATTAGGTACAACTCGGAATTGAACGAACTTATCCAAGACGAGACAGCTGTGCGTTTTGTAAAGGCGCAGCGTATGCGGTGGCTAGGTCACGTGCTCCGTATGCCTGCTATGCCATGATTGGAAAGATAATTGGTGCGAAAGCGAAGGGAAGACCGAGAAACCGATGGATAGACGCAGTAGGAAGCGATCTCACAGCAATGGGAATTTGCAACTATGAAGGAAAAGGAAGCAATAGAACACTTTGGAGGAGTTTTGTGTAGGAAGCTTTGACGCACCCCGCGTTGTAATGCTGTAAATGATGATGAGTAACAGTTTTTTGCTAAAGTAGTGGGTATAAATTTAGCATTTTGCTTATGACAAAGATAATGAATTTAAAATTAGAGGGTGACACTTGCATTTTCAAACAAACAATTTTTTTTTTATTGGCATTTTATTGTTTTGCACCTTACAAAAAAAAATTAAAAAGACTCTTTCCGAAAAACATTTTTTCTGGAGTTTCTATTATTCTCTGTATAATACATTCCATGGATTCAAAAGCTTTTTTCTCGAAACATGATTTTTAAATTTTTTTACTTCAACAGATTTGAAAATTTTCATTTGACATTCGTACCATTGCTTTTAGCCACATATATTATTTTTGAAAGAACATTTATTAACGAAAGTTTTTTTCTAAAAATTAAGCGAATTCTTTCAAACACTCACGAAGTGTCCAAAAATCGATATATTTGAAATCTCTATGCTCGCTCTGTATAGTACATTTTTGTTTTTTGTTCTTATTTTTCCAGACTGAAGTTGTTACTAGTTGTATTGAAACCACAAATCGCTTAAAATACAACATATCTCGGGAACTTTCTTGAAGTGTAGCCATTTTGGGAGAACTTTTTGTAATATTCATTAAAATATTTTCTATAAAAACTCCAAGTTCATTTTGTTTTTTCTTAAAGCAAACTGTAATTTGGGAACCTGTTTTCGATAAAAGCTGCCTCCCGATTATTTTCAGGTTAGTTCGTTTTCACAATTCTTCATGAATAGATTTACGCTGGAGCATTGTTGCTGGTGTAATGGTGTATATTCTGTACATCTGTGGATCTCCATCAGTTTTCGGCTCCCCGACTACTGTAGCGTCTGTCAGGTTGAACTGATGGCAATAATAAAAGCCGGGAAAGCCTGGTATAGTGTGATGCGTTATCTAGATCTGATATCTACATATTCAGGAATAAAATCTTTCACAAAATAGTCGACAAGCCCCAAGATAGCCATGAAATGCCGCACATCTAATATATTAACGAGATTCTTGAATCCTTTCACGTAATGGTAACATGGGAACACTGAGGGTCATTGTAGGATCGATAACCTAGCGAGACTAGGCACCAAGTGGAATGATGAGTACACAAAATGACATATGCATACCCTATTTGACATGTAAGCCACTTATCTGTGAGGAAATTGTGAGAGCAGCGAATGAAATATTTGTTTCCTATGACACGCGATGATCTACGATACCGGAACGACCGGATTCATATACCATAAAGGACTGTCACTTCAGCATTCCCCGTAATTGCATGGCGAATGTTTATGGTACAACAACAACAACAATTAATATTGCGTAATGAAACCACTTGTAGAATCGGCCGACAATTATGGCCCACTCTCACTGCTAAACAAACCGAATTTCTGCCAAAATGAGCACAGCCGTCTGACACTGATTTCAATTATAACAGCGCTTTGCCTAATAGGCAGACATGCGCAGAGGATGGCTATGCAAACACATGGCTTCTGAAGAAGATGTCTAGATAAAGAATAGAAGGTAGATTTACTATTTTGTATAGACAATTCTTGAATGAATTGGATGATGCCAGTTCTGCAAAAATCAGGGACCCTCTAAATTTTTTGAAACATGCACACTGGTTTTAAGAAAGATAAGGGCAAGTTCCCTACGCGGCATTGCAATGGGTTGTGAACCTGAGTGTGTCCCGCAGTGGACAACTGCTTCACCTTAACTTAACCTAGGAATGGAAAATTTATCGAATTTTTTCGATGGCTGTTGGAATCACTGACGGCGTAATTCGGTCCGTTTGACTCTTTTCGATTATTTTTCCTATGAATAAGTAAAGCTGCATACGTTCGCCCATAAAGCAGAAATATTTGAGCATTTGGGCGACTACATAAGCGCAATTTGCACAGATTACATAGCCGAGACTTAAATCTTAAATGCCTTAAAGTGATTTGTTAAATAAAGGGAACGTTATAGATAGTAAAATGTTTTTGATAGTAAAACATCTTTGCTTGGTGCTTTTTTTTTCATGAAAGCTTCTCCGTCTCTAAATAACACGCTTTGCTCTTCCTCTATCTACTTCTTTGTCTAAAAAAGAATGGAAAATTTGTTATGCCTTAACAGTGAAGTTACCTCTATACATGACTTTCATGCACCGGGGCGTTTGAGTGATATTTAAACAGGGCGCAAACACTTTACTTCACTCACTGCAAATCGTAAGTCAGATACGAAAGGTGCCAGCGGTTAGTATTACGTTTCGACACTGTAGTCTTGTAAAATTTTATGGTAATGGGTAAGTGATCTTATTGTAAAGCCCGATAACATTTTCGATACTACACTGGCTAAAGGGCATATTTGGCTAAAGAAGGTGGGTTGCTCAATGCTTTAGTGATTACCAGCTACATTACTCAAATGTAATGCAGTCGCTGAACTCCAATTACTTTCGTGCTGGTCTCGAGTGTAGAATAACGCACAGCTGATATTTAAATCGCTACATTAGAGCCAGCTGAAGACATACTCAAACTAAGTTCAAGCACAAAATAGTAAATTCAAAGGCTGAAACTGAACTTGGCTCTCTCCAGGGCGGTTGCGTTATTGATATTCTACACACATGAGCTGCTACCTACGTATGAGTAGAGTTCATTATGGGTACATTCATGTTTGTGTGTGTGCCTATAGGCATTGCATTTGTTATGTATTGGTGTTTGTGTTTCATTCATTAACTTGACTTACTCAACATGGAACGATTGGTTTGCTACCCGAGCCACTGGGCTGCCTGTGTTCACCGCAAAGTTAGCTTAACTTGAACCGATTGTTGATACTCGTATTTCTAAGGTTACACGCCCACGGACTGCTTGGCGAACAGCAAGTGTGCAAGGGGGCAATGGCGAGCAACAGAGTGTGTAACTGAATTATTGCTAAAATACCTACGCCGCCTACGCTGCCTCTGCTGTCTTAGACTCACCTTTGCCTTGGCTGCCAAAGTCAACGTAGCCAAAGCATGTTGTGTCAACGAAATGAAGCTAATGTATGCTTAATTGACATTTACACGTAAGCTTCGGTGTTCAAACATTCGATACACAAATGCTGCCCGAACTTCTGCTAGCTAACTTTCAAGTTTCAATTTGGGTTTCTATCAACTTCTAAGAAATTTAATGCAAACAACTACAGCAGCGGGCGCTGCACTCCGCTTGCAGTAATTGATTAGAGCAAAAGTGCAGCAATTTGCAAGCAGCGCATAAAATGGGGTTTCCAAATCCCGGCAGTGCAGGTGAAAGATGAAATAAAAGCTTCGAATGTGAGTAAGAAAATATTGACATTTGCTTGTATAAAAATGTGCTGCTGCTGGTGAGCTCACAAGCACTCACACGTACGCATGCCACAGTTGCCCTCATTACATTATTTTAGCATTGATTTTTTTCTGTTCTTTTACGCATAACTTTGCGCTGGCAGCAGAAGCCAAACATTTTACTTTCTTGTGTTTCAATAAGAAAAAAATTTGTTTTACAAAATAAAATGGCAATAAAATAAAAATGCGCACTTACGCACAACCAACCGGCAGGGGTCCTTATATGTGGTACACTTTTGTCTGTATATATATGTATGTATGTATGTGTGTATGTGTACATGCACTCGTACTTGTAAATGGAAAAAAATTATATTTCTATACAAGCACTTACACATACATGCGCATATTTATCACAGTTGCAAGATAAATTCGCGCTGTCAGCAAAAGTTGACCCAAATCGCAGTGGCATTTGTCTTTGACTTCCACTTTCGACATCTTGACGTAGATACTTGCATGTGTAGCGTGTCATTCTATTTTCTTTTCATTTCAATACTTTTCACTTGCACTTTATCATTTTCTTACATTGGCCCGTGTCCCACATGCTTGTGCCAACCCAACCAACCAACCAACCTGCACTCTTTGGCCGACCCTTGCGCATTTTCCCATTTCCTGCACTTCTTTCCATCTTCAAGCAATTTCTTTCAAATTTTATTGCAGCTTCCTGTACTCACTTTGTATTTGCATCCTTCCGTCGCACACGCCTTTCTCCGCTTTCTTGCCGCTCATCACGTGATGCTACCTCGTTTGTTAAGTGATTGCGTTGCATACATTCAGGCGCTGCAGATCGCACTCTAGGGAGCTCACGAATACAGCTTGTCTGCTGGGGTTATTTCATTGCATACCACTTTTTGTTATTGCTGCTGATTATATTGTGCAATATTGTGGTTGTTGTGGCAAATGGAATTATGCGTCGTCGAGGCGAAAATATTAATGACGAACTTTTTGTGCTTAATGCATTGAAATATGTATGTAAAGTAAGTATGTACAGAGTTATATGTTGCTAGCTAGATAATATTGTTGCTTACTCTTTTATTTATTATGCAATCAGTTTTGAGCAAAGTTTCACTGACGTACTTTGCTTTGTGCTGCTTCTTGAATTTCAATCATGGCAGTTGGGGAAATATATCACTCTTGTACTTTGTTTTACTCAAAACCCTAGTTAACATATTTTTCATTAATATTATACTAACATAAAATGTGTAGGAATTACGCAGCAGTCTAAATAGGATCGACGAAATAAGAAAACGCATTTTTCTTGCATGACACTTCGTCCTTAAGATAAGTCAAGCGCTCTGCTCTTCACAATGCTTCATCTGGACGGATGCTGTAAGTGCAAAGACATTTTAACCCCTGCTTCACCGCCACACTCAATGGCACATGGAACGAGAAAATTGTATTTTAAGTTTGCTCTTTGGGCCCTAGAATGTCAATGCTTTTAAACAAAGATTAACAGTTTACAGTAATTACACAACATTTGATCAGTTAAGGAGTAAATAAATAATAAAAAAATGTAAATAAGCCGCTCCATAGATACTACCCGTTCAATGGGCCACGCCACCTTACTAGTAAGGCATAGCCCAAAAGGGTGACGTGATAATTTTTGAAGTGAAACTTTTTATGCGTCGATGGACGAGCGAGAACGGAGAGTAAAATTTCAAGGAACATTTTGGGTATTTTCGTTCCGCGAGAGAGAAAAAAGATATAACGTAGAGGAAAAGGAGAGAGAGAGAGAGAAAGCTATACCTTATAAATATATATCTTAGAAACACTCCTGAGTTCTTCCTTGTGGTTGCTAATTTCTAGTGAGAACAACACTGCGTACTTTTTGGCGCTTGTTTGTTGGTGCAAACTTGTAGGAAATATATTTTTAGTGCCTATTTTTGGGCCTTATATTTCCTTGATGCCTACTCTTTTGGGTGTTTTTTGGTCCCAATCCTTTTTGCGTTCTTTTTTTTGGTGCCTACTTTTTGGCGCTTAATTCCGTTTTCTGGCTAGTGCTTGTGCGTACTATAAAGTGCTATCCATTCCATCGTCGGACTTATTGACATTGCCTTGCGGTAATTTGTGCCATTGCAGCGGTCCTGGAATCACTGCGTTTGTGCGGGTGATAAACGCTCGGAGTAGTGCGCGTTGTTTCCACGGTTTGTGTCCGGCGTTTACCTACACCGGTCGACCCTTCTCCGGTTTTTGTAAATTTTATCTGTTTTTATTCTCTGCAAATGTTGTGAATTTTTTTAGATATATATTCTTTCTCTCTCTCTCTCTCATTCTCTCTCGGGTCTCTCCCTCTTTCTTTGTCTGCCTTGAAGGTTTCACTTCTGTTATGTGTACTACGCTACACGCACTTTTTTCTCTTTGACAGATGGAACAGTCCGATGTAGTCTCTCCTGACTAATATTTAGACGAAAATTTGCAATTTACTGGAGCACCAATTAAATAATTTAAAATTCGCTTCGAGAATGGCGAATGTGAACTACGAAAACTTGTATATATTTAGCAAAATTCTGGATTTTTCCGGTCCTCGTATGTGACTAAAAGGATCCCAAATAAATAGTTTATCGTAAATTTTAAGTCCACTGGTTTGCCACTAAGCCTAAAGTCAACAGTAACCGGGTAGAACGGTCGTTCAATATTCTGTGTTGAATAAGAGCAAAATTTGTCAATTGCATTGCGTTCATAGTAACTTAGATTATTTTCAATCACACTGTATTCGATTTTTTCCTAATGGGTTGGCCTTTAAGCGTACCTCAAATGGGTTGAAGCAAAGAAGTCGTATGCAGCATCCTCGCTCGTTTGAGTCCTTGCGCTGAAGGGTAAAAAAGGACAATGGGACCAAAGCTTCTATGGGATTAAAACGCATGCCTGGTAACTTCAATAAATGGCTAGATACGGAAGAAGTTTATAGTTTGGAAGTCCAAAAAGTCCATGGATCTACGTAGTTGAAAAACGAGAAAGCAAGCCGATCACATTAAGAAAGAAGAAGGGCAGGCTTTCTGTGTTTAAATGTGAGCCCAATCCAAGAACTGGTTATCTTATGTTCCTCCATTCCCCCACGAAACTTCAGAAGTAAATACACAAACTGAAGACCAGATTCTGATAATTATCTTCTAGCAGCCAATATTTTCAAATGCGCATCGTTATCGCTCTCACTGTAGGTAGGTCAAACTGTTGAAGTGCCTGTCTGGCATTCCTCAAGTAGCATTGAAACGCCGTTTTGATACCATTATGAGATCTCCAACAGACAGATATCTACAGCCAGTCAGAGCTGTTGATATAATGGAGCAGATTGATGGGACTTAGGTTGGCGCACCCGCCCCAGGCTGTCGAAGAAAGGAGTACTCAGTGACCTTAGTCGTCTAGCTGCCAAGCCCGGACATTTACAGAGAAAGTGCTCTACAGTTTCCTTCCCTGTAAGGTCCCCACAGCATCTGCAATGGGGTATAAATGGTAACTTTAGCTTTTCCGCGTGTGTGCCAATCATCCTATGGCCGGTAAACACAGCTGCGAGCTTGGAAGTTGAATGGCGAGGAGTCCATAGGACTTTATGAGTCCTTCATATATCGTATTGGGGCCAAATCGGTTTCGGTGGTCTGCGCCTTCCTGAGAAATAATTTGTGCAGTTCCCCTTTGACAACTGTCAGGGGGATGCCGATGATCGGATAGGAGGTCTCTGAGGACAATTCAGTCCTGTTCCTGGCAAGCTCCACAGCAATTTCATTTCCCTCTATGTTACGATGTCCTAAAACCCAGATCAGATAAATGCTACGTTCACTGTACTAAACTTGAAGAAAAAATCGGACTTCAACAATCCCGAACAAATAACTGGTACGTCAAGGAATGCCACCCTATAGCCTTCGGCTATAAGATCACTAACGCGAGTTGGGAGAGAAAGGAGTAGAGTTATCCGCAGAAAGGAAAAAAGGCAAAAGTACGTGAGTTGGAAAAGCTACAGATACTAAAAAAATCATCAACAATTCGCTCAGGAAATTCTACAGGTTACACTTACTAAGTTTTTAAGGCCGCGGCGATTTTCTGCAAAAGTAAAATGGGCGATCTGAAGACTGACACCCAGAGCATGCTTAGTCTATGAACAGAGCACTAATCTCATGTGATGAAAGGTGGCAGTGGTAAAAGTTACAAGGAAGGCGTATACCCTGACTCCCCGATTTGTGGACGAAGCGACTGTTATTACTTTACCTGAGCATGTCGAAATACGATTAGCGATATCGCGGCTGAAGGAAAATAAAGCCGCGTGAGTCCACGGAGAGATCAAATGTGACGAAATAAGTGCATAGCTGTCGATTGCAAATTTAAATTTCCTCAGTATATAAAAAACGGGATTAACATTCTGAGCAAAATAACGCTGTAGTAGTATTCTGATCGTCATATGTAAGGTCCCAACGAATGGCTAAAGCCCACCACCAGTAAATTATTAAATTTTATCAGTGTGGCTCAAGATACACCATGGAAATTCATCACCTCTTTTTCGCCTTTTAAGCAGAGTCCCACAGCATGAAACGAGTTACTTATATGCCGCGATATCTGAGTTTGGTATCCCCGAAAAACTATTATAACTGTCATATGTAAAATGGCGTTGAAGATTGTCAGCAGCTCTATTAGAATTTGGAGGATCCACTTGCTGCTGATTGACACGAATCGAGGTGTCAGAATGACCTGAGAAAGATGACCATCCTTTGAAAAAGTGTTTAATTGCGGACACATGCCGACGATATTCAAATAATTTCTTTTCTCATTTCTGCTAATTTCTGTAAATTATTTCCCATCTGCTTCTGCTTTTTGTAAACTGAAAAATGAGGAGAAGCCAACTGTTTTCGCGCTCTAGTCGCTGTTGATAGTCATAATTTTCAACCAGAAATCTTTATTGCCAACAAGTGGAATCTTCAACAAAGCAGGCAACTTCAACTAAATCATCTTATCAAGACCGTCATATTACAAGACGGAGAAGATTGCATGATGGCGGCATCCGGTGCAGGGAAAGCTTCTAATTTAGTGATTATCAACGAATTATCCCATTCTCAAAAGGAATACGCATTAATTTTTATTCACGATATATTATACTGATATTTTGTTGCTTTATATTGAGGAAATTTGTAGTTTAACTCGGATTCTTTGCATATCGAAAATGCAGTAATAAAACAAAAAGGGAGAAAGCAAGTAGCTAAATGACACCAATTCCCATCTTCCAATGCTTCCGCATAACTGGATTTCTACTCAGCTATTTGCACATTTTTCCACTCTCCCTATTGCCCTCTTTCTCTATTAGACAGCGGGAATTTCTTTAAATTTCGTTTTCGCTAGCTTTCATTTCATTTCTGCTGACAGCCGTCCTACACCAAAGAGTCTCAAAATTGCACAGTGCGTAAGTCAGTGAGGCGAAATGTGAAAGTTGCATTTCTCTTGGCATCTTAAAGCAGTAGATATCTGCTTGTAAGTAAGTAAGTTGCTATATGTGAGTGCATCGGTGTGCCGCTTACGTATGTGTGTGCGTGCACATATCTGATGTATTCCTTCTGCTACTTTGTGAAAGCATTTGTAAATTTGCCCTACTTGTTTAATATTTATTTGGTTGGTGCATATTTTATGCGCTCTAAGTGCACTAAGATGTGTTGTGTGAGAAGCTGACATTTTTGAAGTGCACTGGCTGCACACAGCCATGTAGGTATGTGCACACATTTAAATTAGGGATGGTAGTCCCGAAATCCCGTAGTTTAGGGATTCCGATATTTTTAAATTTTTGAAGTGCGCTGGCTTGTACACAGTCATGCAGGTATGTGCACACATTTGTATTTGAGATGGTAGTCCCGAAATTCCGCAGTTTCGGGATCCTGATATGTTTACATTTTTGAAGTGCGCTTGCTTGCACACAGCCATATAGGTGTGTACACATATTTATATTCTGTACTTTCGGGATTCCGATATTTTTTTTCCACTTTTTTCACGTTGACTTACAAAAAAGTTTGGTGGACAATTTTGAACAAATTTGAAGAGATCGTGAGTTCGTGTGGACGTTTTTCGCTCCTCGTTACAAACTCATTTATAAATAAAAACAATAATAAAAATAAAACTTAAAAAAATGGAAAGTTTTTTGTACTAATTGCTTGATGTGCTTGTGCACTATGTCAACTTAGTGTCAATGAGGCAGTGACTCTGTTATTACATTTTCTGGCATCTATTTAACATTGCTATTAAAAAATGCTTTGCTCGAGCGGTCAAAAGGAAGATCGTGGACGTATCAAAAAAAGTGCAGTGCGGTAAATGCAATCAGTTCTCCTACCTTGAGTATGTGGGTATATTGCCCGCCAATGTTGAATTTCTAAATAATTCAGACAACCAATTTTACCACAAAATTTGTGCTGCTGATCGCCGAAGAACCGCTTCGCCTAGGCCGTACGAAAATATTACAGCCGAAAATGGTGTTTCTTCTATCACTCTTAATATTACTCAACAGCATCCGTCGGCTAAAAGTTTGCTGCAAAACCAAACATCTGGCAAAAAAAAAAAATGATGTACGCAATTATAGACTGATCTCAAAGCCATCTGCATTTTGAAAATTATTTGAGATTACTGTAAATTGTAAATTATCCTTTGCCCTTAAAAACCTCGCTTCTCAAAGGCAACATGGCTTCCTCGCCAATCGCTCAACGATCACAAATCTGCCTATTTTCAGCAATAACTGCTTCTATGCCTTTGAAAATAAGTCCCAGGTGGATACTATCTACACTGACTTCTCGAAAGCTTTTGAAACAGTGTCGCATCGAATCTTTCTATTGAAATTTACCTCTTTTGGTTTAGATTAAAAACTTTTGCCTTGGATTAAATCCTACTTAACTGATAGGCACTGCTTTGTAGCTGTTGACAACGTTTTTTCAACACCATTCTTCGCGATCTCAGGTATCCTCTCAAGGTAGCACCCTCGGGTCTCTGTTTTGTGTTCTTTTTATCAATGGTATTAACTCATGCTTAGAGGATGGTTCCATGTGTAGAAGTCCACGCAAGTGGGGAAAGTTACTGATCGCCATTCACTTGGGAGTGGCCAAGACGATTCTTCTACATATGGTTCAAGCAGCTCACAACGGCCGGGATTAGCCCACGTATCCTCTGGGTAGCTTCCGAACACCCGTTCGGGAGTGAGCTAACGTGAGAAGGCGAAGCATTCCAGGATAGCTGGTTGTGCGCTGGGTTTGGGACCCGCCACTTAAAAATCCCTCCCCAATGAAAAGAATTGCAAAGCCTCGGATGAGATTTGCCTTTACTGATGACGACCCCTGTAAACGAAATAAGGAATATGATTTGAGGGCATGCACCTGGAATGTCCGGTCCCTTAATGGGGAAGGTGCCTCTGCCCGGCTGGTTGATGTCCTCGTGAGAGTAAAGGCTGACATCACTGCCATCCAAGAGATGCGATGGACGGGGCAAGGTAAGAAAACCTTAGGACCTTGCGACGTCTACTACAGCTGCCATGTAAAGGAGCGCAAATTCGGTGTCGGATTTGTTGTGGGAGAGAGACTTCGTCGCCAAGTACTGTCGTTCACTCCGGTGGACGAGCGTCTCGCAATAATCCGCATCAAAGCGCGATTTTTTAACATCTCGCTAATTTGCGCCCCCGCCCCGGCGGAAGAGAAGGACGATGCGACTAAAGATTCTTTCTATGAGCGCTTGGAACGTTCCTATGAGCGCTGCCCCCGCCACGACATAAAAATCGTGCTTGGCGACTTCAACGCCAGGGTGGGCAAGGAGGGAATTTTTGGTCCCACAGTCGGAAAATTCAGCCTGCACAACGAAACATCCGGTAACGGACAGAGGCTGATCGACTTCGCCGGGGCCCGAAACATGGTAGTCTGCAGCACCAGATTCCAGCATAAAAAGATACACCAAGCTACCTGGCTGTCCCCTGATCGAAAAACGCGAAACCAGATCGATCATGTTGTGATAGATGGAAGACACGCTTCTAGTGTATTAGATGTACGCACGATCCGAGGACCCAACATCGACTCGGATCATTACCTTGTTGCAGCCAAACTGCGCACACGCCTCTGTGCAGCAAAAAACGTGCATCTACCTACGCAAAGAATGTTCGACATCGAAAAGCTGCAGTCACAACAGACAGCCAGAAGATTCGCCACTCGACTCTCACTCCTGCTCTCAGAGAGCACTGCCCAACAATGGAGCAACATTTCTCGTTCCCTACGTACCGCCGTCGAAGAAGAAATCGGATTCCGGCGAGCCCGAAAAAACAATTGGTACGACGAGGGATGTCATGCTGCCGCAGAAAGAAAGGATGCCGCCTATAGAGCCACGCTGCGATCGGGCGCAACGCGAGCCATGTGGGATCGCTACAGAGAGCTGAAAAAGGAAGAAAGACGTATTATCCGAAAGAAGAAACGAGAGGCCGAAATACGTGAGTGCGAGGAGCTTGAGATGCTGGCCAATAGGAACAACGCCCGAAAATTTTACCAGAAAGTTCGGCGGCTTACAGAAGGTTTTAAGACCGGGGCGTTGTCCTGTAAGAACAAAGACGGCGATCTGGTGACTGACGTACAGAGCAATCTTAAATTATGGAGGGAACACTTCTCGAACCTGTTAAACGGTGACAGCTGCGCATGTCATAGAGAATGTGGAGATTCCGATACCCCAATCGTTGACGACGGAAATGTCGTTCCGTTACCCGACCATGACGAGGTGAGAATAGCAATATCACGGCTAAAGAACAACAAAGCCGCGGGCGCCGACGGACTGCCGGCTGAGCTATTCAAACATGGCGGCGAGGAGCTGGTAAGGTGCATGCATCAGCTCCTATGCCGAATATGGTCGGATGAAAGCATGCCTGCCGATTGGAATTTAAGTGTGCTCTGCCCAATCCATAAGAAGGGCGATCCTGCAATTTGTGCCAATTACCGTGGGATTAGTCTTCTAAAAATCGCCTATAAGGTTCTAGCGAGCGTATTGTGTGAAAGGCTGAAGCCCACCGTCAATCAACTGATTGGACCTTATCAGTGTGGCTTCAGACCTGGAAAGTCTACCATCGACCAAATATTCACAATACGCCAAATCTTGGAAAAGACCCATGAAAGGAGAATCTTTTCGTCGACTTCAAAGCTGCATTCGACAGTACGGAAAGGAGTTACCTGTATGCCGCTATGTCTGAATTTGGTATCCCCGCAAAACTAATACGGCTATGTAAGATGACGTTGCTCAACACCAGCAGCGCCGTCAGAATTGGGAAGGACCTCTCCGAGCCGTTTGATACCAAACGAGGTTTCAGACAGGGTGACTCGCTGTCGTGTGACTTCTTTAACCTGATGTTGGAGAGCATCGTACGAGCCGCAGAACTTAATCGCTCAGGCACAATATTTTATAGGAGCGTACAATTGCTGGCGTATGCCGATGATATTGACATCATCGGCCTTAACAACCGCGCTGTTAGTTCTGCCTTCTCCAAACTGGATAAAGAGGCAAAGCGAATGGGTTTGGTGGTGAACGAGGACAAAACGAAGTACCTTCTGTCTTCAAACAAACAGTCGGCGCACTCGCGTATCGGCACCCACGTCACTATTGACAGTTATAATTTTGAGGTTGTAAAAGACTTCGTGTATTTGGGAACCAGCATTAACACCGATAACAATGTCAGCCTTGAAATCCAACGTAGAATCTCTCTTGCCAACAAGTGCTACTTTGGACTAAGTAGGCAATTGAGCAGTAAAGTCCTCTCTCGACGAACAAAACTAACACTCTACAAGACTCTCATCATGCCCGTCCTAACGTATGGCGCAGAAGCTTGGACGATGACAACATCCGATGAAGCGACGCTTGGAGTGTTCGAGAGAAAGATTCTGCGTAAGATTTTTGGACCTTTGCACGTTGGCAACGGCGAATATCGTAGACGATGGAACGATGAGCTGTATGAGCTTTACGACGACATAGACATAGCGCAGCGAATAAAGATCCAGCGGCTTCGTTGGCTGGGTCATGTCGTCCGAATGGATACAAACGCTCCGGCTTTGAAAGTATTCGATGCGGTACCAGCTGGTGGTAGCAGAGGAAGAGGAAGGCCTCCTCTGCGTTGGAAAGATCAGGTGGAGAAGGACTTGGCTTCACTTGGTGTGTCCAATTGGCGCCGGTTAGCACGAGAAAGAAACGACTGGCGCGCTTTGTTAATCTCGGCCAAAATCGCGTAAGCGGTTATCGCGCCAATTAAGAAGAAGAGATTAGCTCATGCTTCAAATTTGCTAATTTCTTGCTATATGGTGATGAGCTTAAAATACTTGCAACTATCACAGATTTAGGCGACTCAGTCAACCTTCAATCCGATAAATCAGTTGTCTCTTAATATCAAAAATGCCGCAAAAATCAGTTGACTCTTAATATCACTAAAAGCTTTCATGTATTTAATTCATAGTAGGCATGCCAATACTTTGCATACTTCTTAAAATATTGGTGGCTCTGTCTTACAATCTTGGGACCAAATGAAGGACCCTGGCGTTGTGTTTGATTCCAAGTTGACATACCTATAATACCCGTGTTCTTTTATCCGTTCGCTTTAGATTTTGATTTCATGCAATCGAAACCATATGTAGTCAAATATTTACGAATGTTTTTCTCTGCGCCGCATCACTAGTATTTCACTCTGAGCTCAGGTATTTATACGAGTATTTGTCCTAATTTTAAGATTTATCTACATTTAGATCAATGCTAGTCTGTAAGAATCTCGACTTCAAGGCTCGAAGTAAATATAAGTAAATATGTTTATGTATCTGGTCTATAAGGCTTCTGTAATCATAAACTTAAATAAATGAACAAATAAGTTATAAAATGTCTCTTTTAAATTTGCTCTTTGAAGTGGAAAAGAAAACCAAATAAGCAAAATTGGTTATTTTAGAACGTAGCTCCGTGCACAAACTCTATAAACCTAAACTTAATTAAATAATCGCGTTTGAATTAATTGAATTAATGTTGGAAATAGTTCCTGCTTCAAGAATCGTTTGTTATTATAAATTTTTGAAGTGAAACTTCTTAGGCGTCGATGGACGAGCGAGAATGGAGAGTAAAATTTCAAGGCTATGCAACGTTTTAGGTATTTTCGTTTCGCGAGTGAGAAAAAAGATATAACGTGGAGGAAAGGAGCAGCATTTTATTTGACATTTTTCAATTTCGGACTAACTCAATTTGAACAATGGCAAGATACACAAATTGTGCAAAAGTTTGAGCAAACCCAGTCTGTAGGAGATGTGAAAACACCAGTGCATGCTCGTACATCTCGTACTGCAGGAAATACTGCTACTGTTCGCGATAGTTTGGTTAAAGAGCCGTCCATCTCAACTCGTCGTCGTGCCCAACAATTGCACCTCTCACACTCGTCGTTGATGAACATTATGCATAAAGACTTGCATTTATACGCTTACAAGGTGCAATTTACTCAAGAACTAAAGCCTCTTGGCCATTTCAAGCGTCGTCAATGCTTAGAATGGTGGCAGGAAATGGCAACAGTGAATGACCAATTTTCGAAGATAATCATCTTCAGTGATGAGGCACATTTTCACCTCAGTGGATTCGTCAATAAGCAGAATTGCCGCATTTGGGCAAATGATAATCCAAGAGTGATTGCCGAAAAACCAATGTACCCACAAAGAGTGACTATTTGGTGCGGTTTATTGGCCGGCGGCATCATCGGGCCGTATGCTTTCCAAAATGAGGCCGGTCAGGCAGTTACTGTGAATAGTGTTCGCTATCGTGAGATGATAACGAACTTTTTATGGCCCGAATTGGAAGATATGGATGTGGACGATATGTGGTTTCAACAGGACGGTGCCACTTGTCACACAGCTAACGAAGCAATGGCTCTTTTGCGCGAAAAATTTGATGGCCGAATAATCTCACGTCGCGCCGATGTCAATTGGCCGCCAAGTTCATGTGATTTGACACAGTTGGACTTCTTTCTTTGGGGTTATTTGAAAGAAAAGGTGTACGTCGATAAGCCAGCAACAATTCAAGAGTTAAAGGATGATATAATTCGGCACATTAACGGCATAGAACCTCAATTATGCCTCAGCGTCATCGAAAATTTGAACCATCGGATGGAGGTGTGCCGCCGAAGCCGCGACGACCATTTGGCCAATATTTTGTTCAACACGTAATTGAGCTATACCAGTATTATTATAACAAAGAGAAATGAGAATAATTTTTTAAAAAATTGCATTTAATTCAAAATCAACAGCGGCCCTTGAAACTTAACCACCCTTTGTATATCTTAGATACCCTTTAATCTATTTTTCCTGAGATTTTCCTTGTGGTTGCTAATTTCTAGTTAAAAATAACACTGCCTGCTTTTTGGCGCTTTTTTGTTGGTGCAAGCTTGTACGAAATATATTTTTGGTGCCTACTTTTTGAGGTTATATTTCCTTGGTGCGTACTGTTTGTGGCGTTTTTTGGTCGCAATTTTTTTAGTGAGTTTTTATGCCTACTTTTTGGCGCTCATTTCCGTTTCCGGGTAGTGCTTGTGCGTACTATAAAGTGCTATCCATTCCGGCGTCGGATTTATTGGTATTGCCTTGCGGTAGTTTGTGCCGTTGCCGCGGTCCTGGATTCTCTGCGTTTGTGCGCGTGTTTTTAGTGTTTATAAAACTCTAAACTAGGCTAATTAAATTTTTGCGAATTGATTTGTAAATTTGTACTGCTCTAACAAAAGTTATGTCCCGAAATAAATCCCGAAAATTCGGAATTAGAAATTACCGCTGCTGTTGCGCATCCTCCATATATACCTATACAATTACCACAAATATTTATAATAATACAGCTCATTCGCTCTGAAATATTAAGATTTTCCTTTGGCCTATTATATTTAATATTGGGTATTACTCGTATATAAAATTGCACCTGATAAACATGTTTTAGTTGACATAGATATCACTGACAGAAAGGTGTAATTAATATGTGTGGCCTAATTATACAAATTAAGCCAAATTAGTCGTGCTGATTCTTCTTACATTTGTTATAGTTATATGCTAGCGGGCCGGCTGAGGGCGCAGAGTGCCGAAATAAATAAACTCCATTGGGATCGATTTATATCTTTAAGCTTTATTTGCGGGTATGTCAGGGAGTTGTCAGCTGTCGTGAATTCATCTTAAAGGTTTCGTCTTTAAGAACCTGTGATTCCTCCTGCACGGTATGGAAGCTGTTTTTTTTTTTGTTTTTTAAGAAAACTTTTATTCCAAGCTGTATACATACACTAAGCAATATTTACAGAATAATTTAAACTAACAGCTCAAGAGTTTGAGTCGTTTATGGGATGCACCCAGTGGTACAATTACAGTTTATCCCACTAGAGGGGGAAATATGTGGTGGATTTTTTTTTGAGTCGGGTAAAAACAATGGGATTGGATATCATTTCCGTTATTAATGACTTAGAGTGAGCTTGAAGGCTGAGATTGTGGGATCTTGCACATTTCTCTATTTTTTGCGCAACAGAGGATATTTGGCGGTCACATTTGCATTTGCGAGTTTGTAATATAGTCGATTGAGTTGGTGGCCATTCTTAATGTTTTTGACTGCAATCGTTGTAAAATTTCGATATTGAAGTTTGGCGCAGTGCCCCAAAGTTGAATACCAAATGTCCACACGGGTTTTAGAACTGCTGAGTATAAGATCAATTTGCTTTCAACAGAAACTTGGGAATGACGATTTAAAAGCCAGTGAAGGTGAGTGATTTTAATACCAAGTGCTTTTCTTTTTGAGAATACAGGGTTGGCCATATTAAACTGACCCATTGAGTAACCCTATAACTTTTTACTGTAATTTCAGATCAGCTAATGACATACCGCGTTGGAAGCGTCAGTCGAAGGAGATTTATACCATGAAACAGTACACCCCAATAGAACGCGCTGAAATTGTTCAGCTGTACATTCAAAATTCCTTCTCGATTGTAAAAACGCAACGTGCGTGGAGAAAAAAAAATAAAGTGAAAAGTGCGCCGTCAAAGAACGCAATCAAGCAAATGCACAAAAGATTTTTGTCTTCCGGCACTGTGGCTAATACCCGACGTCCAAATAAAAAGCGGCCAAGACGATCTAACGAAAATATCGCGGCCGTACGAGCCAGTATCGAGTCATCGCCGCGAACGTCAGGTAATCGTCGTTCTGCTCAGTTGGACATCCCTCGGACCACTCTACGACTTATCATTCGTACAAAATACAACTAAATCAACAACTGTTGCCGGCCGATAAGCCTCGTCGCTTGGAATATGCCAATTTTGTCGTCCGAATGGCCCAAACTGATGAGGATTTTTGGCATCAAATCATTATGAGTGATGAGGCCCATTTCTCCTTGAACGGAACCGTAAATAAGCAAAATTGCCGTTTCTACGCCACTGAAAACCCTCAAATTATTGAAGAGGTACCTCTCCACGACCAAAAAGTTACAGTCTGGTGTGGCATTTGCGCTGATATGGTCATTGGGCCGTTCTTCTTTGAAAATGGTCAACACCAACCATTGACCGTGAATCAAGAGCGTTATCGGGCCATGATAACCGATTTTGTGATGCCGATTGTTCGTGAAAATGGTATGGAGCACTTCTGGTTTCAGCAAGATGGCGCACCACCACACACAGCACGAGCCACCGTCAACTTATTGAAGACTTTGTTCCCTGGCCGTTTGATATCAAAAAGCGGCGATTTTGACTGGCCGCCACGATCACCGGATTTGACGCCACCGGACTTTTTTCTTTGGGGCTATTTGAAATCTAAGGTTTACGTCAACAAGCCAAAGACACTAGGCGCACTTAAGGCCAATATCCGACGGGAAATAGCCGCCATATCGGCCGAGACGCTGGCCAAAACTATGGAAAACGCCGAAAAACGGGCACATTACGCTATACGAGCTAAGGGCGACCCCTTGCGCGATATCATATTCAAAAAGTGATGTAAACGAATCTCCTTGAACTAAATTAAATGTTTTTCACAATGAAACACAAAAAAATGTTTCTTTTTCCATATTTTTTTAATAATCACGTGGGTCAGTTTAATATGGCCAACCCTGTATATGTGTTTTCCACGTTAATTTCCTGTCTAGATGCATTCCCAGATATTTGTTTTCATTGCTTTGTGGTATTTTCATAGTTGAGTTTGACGGGAGGGCAAGTGTCTTGCTTAAGAGTGACTGTGGCTTGTCCTGATTTAGTTTCATTCGACTTTATTCTCCATTTTTTGAGCCATAGGTTGATTTTTTCGAGTCCCTTTTGCAGTTTAGAAAAAGATGCTTGCGGAAAAGTGCCACTTGCTAGTAAAGCAGTATCATCAGCAAATGTGATTATAGTTAATCATTTAGTTTCGGGTAAGTCATATGTGTAGCGTAGGTACAATATTGGTCCCATTACGTTTCCTTGGGGACGCCCGCTGAACTTTCGCAGATCTCCGAGAGATGGTCTCCTTCCTTGAAGAAGAAATTTCGGTTATTGAGATAAGACTTCATAAGTATGTAGAAGCTTATAGGGAGGGTTGTTTTAATTTTGTAGAGCAAACCGTCGCGCCATACCCTGTTAAAAGGTTGATCAATGTTGAGGAACACTGCTGGACAGTATTTTGTTTTTTTTTCTTCGAATGCATTATGAATATATTCAACAATTCGATGAACTTGTTATATAGTGCTGTGTTCTCTTCGAACACTGAACTGATGATTGGGTTTATTTCTCGTTCTTCGATGATCGGAAATATTCTTTTAAGAATAGGACAGTCCACAAGTTTGAAAGTGATCGGTAGAAAGGTGATTGGACAACTGAATCTGGTTTTTTGCCTTGTTTGGGGAACATTTTAATTTGAGTCACTTTCCATTCAGCAGTACTTTCAATTTCCAGTTGGTATAATTATATATATACATATATATAATTGGCACGTACACCCTTTCTGGGTGTTTGGGCGTGCTCCTCCTCGTATTTGAGGTGTGCATTTTGATGTTGTTCCACAAATAGAGAGACCTACGTTTCAAGCCGACTCCGAATGGCAGATATTCTTTATCAGGAGCTTTTTCATGGGCCAAATACACTCGGAGGTTTGTCATTGACTGCCGAGGGGCAGCCGCTATTAGAAAAATGTTTTTCTTAATTTTAGGGTTTTCACCGATACTCGAACCGACGTTCTCTCTGTGAATTCCGAATGGTAGTCACGCACCAACCTATTCGGCTACGGCGCCCGATAAGTATAATTGCATTAAAGAAATACGTTAACTCCTGTGGAACTCCTATTTCTGGGAGCTCTTTGAGTTTTTGGCTGCAATAAGATCGTGGCCGGGAGATTTATTTGGGTTCAGATTTTTAATGTTAGATTTCACTTCAAATTTAGAGAATTTACTTATGGGGGGTCCATTTGATAAGTTTGTGTTAGTACAGAATTTATGTCTTCTAGGGTACCGGGTGAAAAGGTCATTGAGTGTGGGGTAAATACTATTTTTAAGAGCCGGGAAAATGTCGCTGCTTGTGGGTTCCAGTCCAAGGACATTTTGCTGATGTCAGTCGCCAATTATCGCAAAGTATGAGCAAACCACTGACCGTTTCACTGACAGCAAGGCGTCGATAAAATCCTTCACAAAACAGTCCACAACCTCCAAGGTAGCCATTAAATGCCGCACATCGCATACACATCACATAATATGGGTTCCTGGCCATCGCGACATTGAGGATAACTGCAGAGCCGATGAACAAGCGAGACTCGGCACCAAGTTAACCGATGAGTACATAGACAATGACATAGGCATTCCCTTACAAACATGTAAGCTAATCATCCTTGAAGAGATCGCCACCTGCACAATCGCCCATCGACTCTCAATGCACAACGCACAGAATCTTTGCTAAGCCAAAATAAGCTCAGCCTTAGCACACTGATTTCAGTCATAACGAGACACTGTCTAATAGGTCGAAGTTGTCTTGATGAGGAAGAAGAAGAGAATCTTACACCTTCTGTGCCATTGTCCTGCTCTATCCAGACGGAGATTTGCTATTCTAGGCAGACAATTTTTTAACGAATTGGAAGATCTCAGTTCCGCAGAAATAGGAGGTATTCTAAAATTTTTGAAAAGCACACACTGAGCGGCATCCCAATGAGCTATGAGTGAGTGTGTCCCACTGGACAGCCGCTTCAACCTAACCTAACCTAACCTAACCTAACCATGACCAAACCATCTCTTCTCACTCAGCGATAAACATCTCATACTTGACAATACTACCCCAATTTCTTATAACCCCGATTTCAGTCCTTTAATAAATAAATATTTTCATTTCATTGTTGCCACGTGCTGGTATATTATTTTTCTTGCGTTGAGTTGCTGTAAGTCCATATAAAAACACCAAATATATGCAAAAGATATCTTTAATATTTGTCTTTAGTAGAGCAATTTTTATAATTTCACAAAATTTATTGTTAAAAAATTTGAATTTATTTTTTAGCAGCTGCAGTTGAATCTTTTTCTGAATAAATAATTAAAAAATTCACTGATGGAATTCTGAAACTATAGTTTTTTCTATTTTTTTTTTTAGTTTGAAATCAAAATGCCAGACACATTGTCACAGGTTCCGTTACACCAATGGTATTGCTACTTATAACACTATAACATTCCTCCTCCTCCACTGATTTGCTTTCATGCTGGAAGGCGCTAGCATTTATTCAAGGTGGAGCCGCGTTTATGTCTATTAACACAATAAGTTACTCCGTACATGTTTCACTTCTGTGGACGTATGCAGACTCTACGCCATCGATAGCATCCAGTCCTCCCAGTGCGTTCATAAGCGGCTGTAGAGGAGATGAAACACCAAAAAATTTGCTCCAAAACATCGGAGCTTTCAAACTATTGTCTTGTCTTCTGTTTCATACTGTAGTGAGTGATTGATTCAAGCATCTGTATCTGTTATCGGTCTGTCTAAAACAATTCATCTCTACTGCCCAGCTGCTGCCGTTGTTATTGCTGCTGAAGTTGGAGCTGCTATTTTCGTTTCTGCGCTTTCCTCTACCAGTTAATGTGTTTGAGCCTCATCACGACTGTAGCCACGAAGGTTTTTACGGCGTATCATTCAGCGATGGATGAGCACAAATCCGGGGTAAATCCTATGGTGAATATTTGAATGTCCTTCTCCAGCTTTACTCGTTCTTAACTAAAACGTTTGCAGTGAATGGCCACATCTTCTGCGCTCTCAAATGGATTCGAGCAACTACGGCCAAAAGGGTTGACAGCCAACTAGAAATGATGTAAGTATTCCAAGAAGCAAACGTGTCCAGTGAGCAGCTGAGTTAGGTATTAGTGGATATCGCTCGCCATGCTTCCTATTGAGCCAACGTTAGAGATCTGATATAAGTTAAAATTCTGAAACTGATTTAGAAAGAAGTGATTACTGTACTAGAAATTACTACAGCATTCGAAAAAATAAATGAAAAGAACTGTTTCATTGAAGTACTGAAGAGATTTTCATTCAGGAGAAATACAGAAGATTTGAAATGGTTATATTTCACTACTAAATACAAATATAATTGGCGAAGACATAATTTTTTAGGTTTTTACCCGAGTCTCTTTTTAATTACTCAAAATGCCTCTTAATGCTGTCCTACAAACTATAACTTTATTTGAAAAAAGTTTTTTTTTTATCGTTTCCTGTTTCATATCATTGAACTTTGAACCAACTGAATGGTAGCTGAAGGCTTTCGCACTTACGCAAATAAATAAAATACAAGGTACTCCTTCAAAACTAACTTTCTAGAATTTTCCATACCTATCAGTTCCCTAATAACTAATAACTAAGCAAAAAATATAAGATTTTCGTTTTAATATGCAAATTTTATTTTACTTGAATATCTGTTCTGTAAATACGCTGTAATCTCTTCACCAATCTGGTTGCTTCGTTAATCTCATCCACTTCGATGCTCTATGTAATTCTCACTGGTAATTGAAATGATCCGATTACTTCGAGTGCGCTAACGGAAATGATGTTAACTTCTTCTATTACATTTACTAGCATTTTCTTTTCCATTTTCAATTGCGCTATTTTATATTAGTTACTGCATACTTATGCGCACACACAAATACACGTATAATATTTTCCAGCTGCCACTTGCAATCACATTTCAAGGTTCGCAACATGACACGGAAGCGAAAGAAAAATTGCGACTGCAAGCGGAATAAAAGAGTACAGAGTAGAATTGACAAAGGGGAAAAAAAAAATATTTTGCGTGCATAGAAGTGAGAATTAATTCTTTTTTTTATAATTTAAAAACGATCTATAAACATATAATAACACAAATGCTGTTGGTATATCCAAGGATTATAGATTGCCAGGTTGGGCCATTAGCATGGTGAAAAGATTTTTAGAGGTGTACAACCAGCAGACCGTAATTCGGCTCTGAGCAAATTTGACAGATATGCGGACGTCATTCGTTTTGAGTTTCACAAAATTTAGCTTTAGCTTAGTGTAGTGTAGACTCCAAAGTTCCCCTCAAACAAAATTTTTTCTCCCATACCTAGCAAACCTTGTATCTATCACCCTTGGGCCAATAGCTATGGTGAAAAACAAAATTGTTAGAGTAACTTCGACAGCCACTCCAAGAATGATAGATTTACCAGGCTTGCCCTTAATATATATATATAATTGGCGCGTATACCCTTTTTGGGTGTTTGGCTGAGCTCCTCCCTATATTTGTAGCGTGCGCCTTGATATTGTTCCACAAATGCAGAGACCTACAGTTTCAAGTCGACTCCGAATGGCAGATATTTTTTATCAGGAGCTTTTTCATGGCACAAATACACTCGGAGGTTTGCCATGGCCTGCCGAGGGGCGGCTGCTATTAGAAAAATGTTTTTCTTAATTTTGGTGTTTCACCGAGATTCAAACCGACGTTCTCTCTGTGAATTCCGAATGGTAGTCACGCACCAAACCCATTCTGCTACTGCCTGCCCTTTAGCTTTGGTGAAAAAGAAAATTGTGAGGGGAACTTTAGCTGTCACGTCATATGGGAGATTTGGCAGCAGAATCGCACTCGTCCAATCAGTTGTTGTTCAGACGGCAACGAAGTGATATGAGTGGAGACTTTGTTTATTTCTTTCGTAAACGAACCGCTGTCATGACTCCGGTACGTCAGCCAATCAGCTGATTCCTTCAAAATCGCTGAGAGCCAGGTATGATCTTGACCTCTAAAGAACTTTTCACCATTGAGATTTCACCTTTTTTGATTTTTGAGAGTTATGACCCGTTTCCTGATTTTATTCAGTGTTGGTGTCAACAATTGATAAAGAGGTCTGCATTTGAGCGCTACAAAGATTCAGTTGACGTAAACATGCTTTGATATTGTCACAAATTAGAAGTTACAGCTAGAGTAAATAACTGGAGATTTTTCGGAAGAAACTTATCGAGATATAACCCAAGTTAATATTGTAAAAAACAAATATTGTAGATTATTGCAGATACAAAAACTTTAGCAAGCAAAACAAAAATTACAAAAATTACAACTTTTTACAACTCTTTTCTTCGGAGAAGTTTGGGCGTTCTTCCGTTCTCCGGTCCCGCTGTTCTACAGGTATGTGGTCGCGCACGTGCTCTCCACAGCTGAGAGAAAAATGTGGCTCACTGCCAAAGAAATTATAAAGCAAAAACAATTCAGTGCTAAATAGCACGACACAATTACCAATTATACTGGCACGAAATCCAGTTACACCTGTGTATATAAAAAAATTCAGACGTTTTTAGCAACACCCAGATTGGTTATCCTCTCGAGGCTGTGGAAAGATTATTTGTGGACACACACATCCTCCTGGACGTTAAGAGCAAAGCGACTACCGCAGCAATAAAGCTACCTTTGCATAAAAATTAAATGAGTATTTAGCTGATGGCTCGATTGGCTGCGGAGTCTGACAACAGAACAAAGAAAGTTTTGGTTTTAAAATACAATGTCGCGTATCATCCATTTTGGAAGTTAAAGGCATTGTTAGAGACATTAGATGTTACTCATCCGGTGCCCACGGACAAAAATTGTTGTCTTCTCTATAAAGCATTTGGTTCAACAGAAGAGCGCAACCTGCCTTATACCAAACGAAGTGAAAGATTTTTAAAGACAGAAGATAAATGAAGAGTTATCTCGCATCTCAGTGAATGTGAATTGGCCACTATAAACATGCAATGTGAGACTGACCATGAAACCAAAGATGATAATTTTTAATAATTGAAAATTGCCTTCCGCATGAACGCGGAATCTACGTTCTCTATTACAATAAAAATAATTAGACTTAAAAATACGCAGTCCTATTGAATCACCCTTAATACGAATGCCAATTCAGCTAAGCTGGCAAATCCACGCACTCTTATTGCGTGAAATCGCTGTTATGTGTTGATTGCAGCTGCACTATTCTTGGAAAATAAATTGAATTCCACCAGACTTCTGCAGTCAGCGTCGACTGATTTTGCATTTGAAAATTAGTTTCACGTCTTTTCTATGTACACTTCTTTTGATACACACATATATTAAAAAATATATTATTGTTGTGCCTGCCACCCACTACAACTTTTTCGTTTATAGTTTAGCAATGTTTATTATCCCTAAGGTGCGGACAAGGGGTCGCACAGACCGCGCGTGCTTTTAAATTTCGGAGAGTTATACTATCAGCGAAATTTAATTTATAAGGAGAAACAACATTTTTCGATTGAATTTTAATTTTAACGCACTTCTTTGCCACGATGAGATGCAGTCGATCAACGTGCAGTTAGAAAAATCCAAGTTGTGTGTTGTAAGTATAAACAGGTATATTTGACGTGTATCTCTCCCTATGGATAAAGTTTTTATAATTTAGAAAGATTTATCAAATATAATTTAATAGTTATTATAATGTTAAAAAATAAATTTGACAATATTCAAGAAAGATACCGAAAAGGTCATTTACTTAACTCTTGCCTTGGACTAATTTTGGATAGCAAACTCTCATGGAAGCACAATATATTGGAGAGGAAGAAAAAGGCCAGTAACGCACTATAAGCATGAAAAAGAATGCTGCGAGTTACATGGGGTCTATCTCCTTCAATAATGTATTGGTGCTACTCAGCTGTAATAAAGAAAATATTACTCTATGGTGCTCTAGTGTGGTGGACGTCTTGCTGTTAGGTATGAGTTATCGGACCAATACGGACTATATGACTCCGAAATACAATTGGGTGCAGAAATTCCGAAAAACAATGGAAGAAGAGGGGTGGAAAAGTGATTTGAAACCTAGCCCCAATATGCTTAATATACTTACTCACGGCACAAAAATGATAGACGGAGTAGGTGCAGGCAATATACGAGGTTTGTTCAAAAACTATTTATTTATTCATTAATATCTATTTGGCACCCCTTAAAAGTAATCCCCATGAGTTATTATGCACTTGTGCCAACGTTCTTTCCATCTTCGAAGCTCTTCAAAAAATCATTTTTTTATCCTGCTCAGCTCCTCCTTCGATGCCGTCTTTATCTCGTCAATCGTAGCGTAGCGTCGTCCTTTCATGGGCCTCTTCAGTTTCGGGAACAAGGAAAAGTCACAGGGGGCCAGATCTGAGGAATACGGTGGCTGGGGCATCATTAGTGTGTTGTTTTTGGCCAACAAGTCGCGCACAAGCAACGATATGTGAGCAGGGGCGTTATTCTAATGCAAGAGCCGATTTGTGTGCTTCCACAAATGCGGGCGTTTCTGGCGGGTTGCTTCGCTTTGCGCAAATTGCGCATAACTTGCAAGTAATATTTCTTATTGACCGTTTTACCCTGTGGCAAGAACTCATGACGCACAACGCCCCTACAATCGAAGAAAGCGGTAAACAAAACTTTTACAATCGACCGAACTTGGCGCGCTTTTTTCGGTCTTGGTTCGTGCGGCAGCTTCCATTGAGATGACTGAGCTTTGGTTTCCACCGTCATAACCATAAACCCATAAACTCACCATTCGTCACCAGTTATGACCCTCTGGAGCAAATTTGGGTCGTCGCGGACAGAGTCCAATATCTCATGAGCAATTTTGGTACGAAATCGAATGACACGAGCCAATCGATATGTCTAGATCCTCAGCAACTTCTCTAACGGTGATTCGACGATTGGCCAATACCATTTTCTTCACTTCATAAATTTTTTCGTCTGTTGTTGAAGTGCTCGGGCGTCACGCTTTTCGTCGTTCACATCTTCTCGGCTTTCTGAGAACATTTTGAACCACCGATAAACGTTTCTTAGGTCCAAAGTAGCTGCTCCGTATGACACAGTCAACATGCGGAATGCATCTGCGCACTTAATTTCGTTTTTCCCACAAAATTTGTTACAGGTTCTTTGATCCATCTCTTTCAAGAAGACGAGCTGAAACATGTGCAAGCAAAGCAGCTGTCAACAATTAGCTGAATATTCAAAATGGCCAAACTCGTCGGCATGAGTGAGAGACATGAGTACCAACATATCGCCACAAAAAAATTAAAATTCGCGATACTTTTCGTACTCATATGAAATTTCATCTAAATATGTTCTAAGGACCAGGGAATCCATAGAAAGATGAGCCGCAGACAGACGGTTACACATCCATTGGGTAAGGGAATTGCAGGAAATGAAATTGTAGATGAGATTGCCAAAAGCGCTGTTTACTGACAATTCGAACAAAAAAATGATATACTGAAACCCCTTAAATACGATATACAATGACATCGCTGCGGGCACGAAAACACGGATAGACAGGAGTTGGAATAATCTAGCCACTTGTAAAACCGCGAAAATCATGTGTACACAGAATGCAGACAAATACGCCAGATTCGTACTAGCCCTGTCTAGAAAGGAAAGCAGAACTATCGTAGGTATACTGACAGGCCACAATTTGTTAGTGGCACACGCATACAACATGAGAATTGCAAACAATGAAAGCTGCAGATTTTGCAATGAACTACAAGAGAGGGAAACGCTTGAACACCTTCTTTGTTCTTGTCCAGCATTAGCTAGAACCAGAATGAAATGTGTACGGGTTCTACAATATGTGTGGTTGGAATGTCTCTCGGGGTTAGAGCTTCGGAGCTTACTTAGATTTGCAAAAGACGCAGGCTTATTACAACAAGCCTACTACTAGGAAATGTAAGGGTCAAGCTCCATCTGGTAGCACTAACGGCCAATAGGTCTGTGTCATGGCGTTCAGCCAGACAGGCCAACCTAACGTAATCAAACTCTTGCATCCCATTTATGTAACTTCTATATCTTTTATTTTTTTTATTTGATCCCTTTCATATCCCCGTAGGGTAAAGAAAAACTGAGGCACAATTGTCATATTTCGTTCATAAAATTATTAATAGTTACATCTCATAGAAGTTAATAAAACTACCAAACCACCAATATTCCTTCATCTGCAGTATTCCATTGAATTGCAGTTGCGTGACTTTTATTGAAAATGCATAAAGTGTAAGTTAAAAGTTTTCGTTTTTCTCAATTGAAAACTAAAGAGAAAACAATTTATAGAATAGAATGTGAGAGAAGTGAAAGTAATTTTATCGAGAAGTGGAAGAAAAAGAGAAAGAAAGTAGCTTGAAAAATGTAGTTTATTTTTATATAAAATCCACTCATAAATAAAAATATGTATCGGTTGTTCTTTTAGCTGCGTGCGTGAGACCTATCGATATCGATAACTATAGTTTGAAAGCTGGGAATGGCAAACTGTGTTGGAATTTTTGTTTACTAGCGTTCACAAAGCGGGTTATCGAAGAAGACGTCGAAATATCGATTTTTCATCCTTCTGAACTTCTTGTTAAATTTGTCCTTCGACTACGTGGAAAATTGTACGTAAAGATCTTGGCTTACGTGCCGATAAAATACAGCTCGCATTTACTTACAGGGACCAGCCCTGGTGTAGCCAGTGGAACCAACTTCACACCGCTCAGACGGGTATCAGCTGTCTGCTAGTTGACTAAATGACAGTCCAGAGTATTATTTATAAGCGCGCAGAAGCATTTTGCCGAGAGTGTGAAAATCAGTAATGGATTTCAAACGTAATCGTGTGATTGCAATATATTTAGTTGGAAAAACCCAATCGCTGGTTCGTGAGCTCGAGCGCCTTAAAGTAACTAAAGTTTTAGTTTATTGCACCATTACTCGTTACAGTGATACTGGTAGTATCGCGAAATGTCATTGAGGCGATCATCAAAAGACCCCAACGTCACGTAAAATGGTTCAAAAAGTGAAGAAGCAACTTGAGCGAAATCCCCAAAAAAGTGCTAATCAAATGGCGAAATAATTGAAAATATATTGTATAATATGACCGTAGCATCCATGATCTCAAAGTCAAGCCTTACAATATCCAAGAGAATCACATCAAAACAGCAACAAGTCAGACTTGAGAGAGCGAAGGAGTTGCTTCGTTTGGCAGAACATTGTGTTTGCTGACGAGAAAATTTTTCAAATTGCAATACGTAAACTCCCAAAATGGTAGGGCTTATTTTACCGACCGTTCATATGAGAATTTGAGGCATCGATTAGCCACCAGGAGGCAGCACCACAGCCGCAGTGTCGAGGCGCAAGTAATGATTTGAGCCGCAGTAACCGCAGATGGGCGCTCTCCAATCGTTCTCATCGAGTCTGGGGTCAAGGTAAATGCGAAATATTATCGGGAAAATATTCTAAAGGTTGCTTTGAAGCCGTGGGCAGACAAACTTTTCAGCGGCTGATCATGGACGTTTCAACAGGTCTCGGCACCATCTCACAAAGCTCGAGTGAACCAAGAATGGCTGAAAAAAAACGTTTCGAACTTTACGACGTCCACCAAATGGCTCTTAAATTCACCACACGCAAATCCAGTGGATTATTCTCTGTGAGCCAATTTGGAGAACAAGATCCGAACTGAAAGATTCACCAGTCTCGAGGCGCTGAAAAATGCTATTGCCCGCGAGTGGGACAAAATACCTGCAAGAAACATTCGTTCAGGCTGTGAAAATTAATATAGATGTACTTCTTTAATCTGCGAGATCGGCGAACAAAGAGAGATTGTGGCAAAGAGTTTTGAAAAGTACTCGCATTTAAATGGACTTAGGTCGTAATATTGGTAAAATCCATTTCAATTATACGTCTCAAAATTATAAAATCTCCTGGATTTTGAAGGCCAGAGGCGATCTTATTTATCTCGGAGGCCACACAATACTAAACTGCTCTCTTTGCAATGGATTAGAAAACATTCTCAGGAAGGTGCCCTATTTGGAAACAAATCAGGTATTTTGGGCAATTTGACTTAGACCAAGATGAAGTTAATAATAGACTGAATGGAATTGGTTCAGGCGGATGGAATAGTCTAGTTCGCCACTATTTCGTCACTAGTGCTTTGAAATAAAGACAGTTAAATGTAAATGAATATAATTAAGTTTCGCTCATTTTATTTGGAACAAATTTGGTTTTAAATGTCAATTGAATTATACTTTTCCAGCAGAGGACCATTTGAGTCATTGTTGTCTATTCTTTAATAAATAGTTTTTAAGATATTTAAGTGTATTTTTTATAATCAAGAAAGTAAGCTATCTATTTGTATAAGTTAAGACCACCCGCACAAATTCGCTAACTATGTACAATTAGCTGATGTTATATTTTTTGTTAAAGCTCAGCTTACGCTTTACAACACTACTTTTGCCTACGTGACCAAGATCGAGCGACTTTATGATGGTAACAACCATTGCTCTCACACTTTACTCAAAACTAGTTTTGACGAAGAACTAATGAATTATGAGTTGCATGGCCTAGCGAAAAACGTTGGTGAAATTCCATCGAGCTGGGGTTTGATTGAGCGAAGCATTTAAGTTAAAGAACAGAATAAAGATTGATCTTGAAACCGAAGGTACAACTCGAGTTTTTATAAAGTTATTAAGTTATATAATAAAATCTAGTCTACCTGTAAGTAAGTATTTTATTTCCGAGCTCACGCCCTATAGGGAGGCAAAAATATGAGTTTCATGGTGAATGTGGTTTAGTATCCTGTTAATGAGGTTGGATCAATAATACTAAGCACGACATATGCGCGCATTTTTCTTCGTAGTAAGTTTTTCAGTTCGGGAAATCACACAAGAGCAAGCTCGTTTCATTATTGGAACTCGCTAGATCATTTTAATGCAAATCAACTATCTAGGTTATACATAAAGAAAAAAATTTAATTTTAATGCAAATCAGCTGCCTAGGTTAGATATGAATAAAAAAATGGCGCTTGCTCTCTTTATGGAGTATTTTGCTGAGCTCCTCCTGCATTTCTGGTTATGTTGTTCCACAAATTGAGGGACTTACAGATTTATGACGAGCTTTTTCATGGCGGAAATACACCCGGGGATTTGCCATAGCCTATCGAGAGGCGACCGTTATTAGAAAAAATCATGTTGGTGCTTCGTGCCTACAGCGAGTTCCAACCCATTCGGCTACGGCGGCTGCTATTTATGTTTCTTTAAGAAGTTAATGGTAGTCAGATGCCCAAAAAAATTATGATTTTCAATAATTTTTTTTACTAGTGAATTGCTTTATTTTACAAAAATAAAAACATAGCATTAATACACCATGTTGTGACTTGACTTTAGAAAAATTTCACCAAAAAAAATTAATAATTGGAAAGGTTATCGCTGTTTATGTGGAGCCCGTTTCTCCAGATGTCCCTTGCGGTGATCATCACAAGTCCTTGGAGATTCATCTAAAATCAATCGGACAAGAGAAATTAGTTTTATTAATAGATAATCTTGTGCCTGAAAGAAGCTTTTTTTCAAAAAACACAATATGGTGGCCTCATCGAATATTTTTCAGATTTTCGAGAAGAAAACCGACAATTAATTGTTGAAAAAACCAAAATATTTAAAAAAAAAACCCTCGATGAGGCACGAGGTTTTTATGTTTTTCAAAAGCAGTTTTTAAGTCACAGTGATCATCAGTTCAGAAAACATGGTTTTGAGAAAAACGCATTTAAAGTTCTGCTATCGATTTGTGTGAGTTGTACGAATAATTTTATTACTTACACTGTGCCATCTATTCCAGGGCTATATAACAGCTCTTCAGCCGTCATAGCAGCTTCCAAAATATCGATTTGCTGTTGCCTACGAAGCATTCTACCTTCTCGAGTGTTATTGTTAACGGACTCCGGAGCGCCCGAGCGCTCTTTGTTAATTGTTGAATAACTCGAAAAGGATTTGTCGGATTCACTTCAAATTTTCACTTAATATTTTAAAGATGATATACTTTAAGAAAATGTTATAACATTATAAAAAAATCCAATTTTTTGAAAATTCTAACCCCTTAACCATTTTCATTATTTTTTTTAACACGTTTTAAAATGTTCGATTACTATAAAATTTTAGCATTACGAAATTGAATTGTAGCACTACATCGAAAATAGCAAATACGCACTCCAGTTTAATATAAAAATACTTTTATATGTTTAAATCTTTCTGCAAGTTGGTGCGCTGTTCAGATGATCATTTATCATTATCGTCCATTGCTTTAGCCACTAAAACTAATCAAGACTTAGCGCAACTAAAATTTAACTCAGCATTTATATTCTGTATGACTAACGAAAATGATATAATGAAAAACATACTTAATCCGCATGCAGGAGAAAATTGTCGATCGCGAGCGAAAAGCTGCCAACGATTACTAAGCGAGAACCAAAGAAAACAGAGAAGCATAAATAATAGAAGCATACAAATAGGATGAAGAAGCAATACCACTAACTATCATATATACATACATGCATGTACTCGTTTTCCAACACGCTTCACAAGCGGGCCTCGTTAAGTTTCCACGTACGCATATGACGTGCTTGTATGTATGCGTGTGTGCATGCGGTGGCAGCATCAGCCATCAGCAATCAACTGGCAACATAACTCAAAAAGTTGCCAACTCACCAGTAGTTCAAACAAAATGAAAGAGGAAATAATATATTAGAAAAAGCACAGCGAGAATGGAATGAACAGCAAAATTGGAAAAATAGTTATTGGCTGAAAAAATGATAGCAGAGCGTGCGAACTCAAATGATGAACTATGCTTGGTAATTTAAAGAGCTGTTTGCGGGTTGCCTTAATGCATTTGTGTCTGTGTTTGAACATATGCTTGTGTGTGTGTGATTTGGTAAATAAAACTGTGAATGTGTGTTAAGAATTTATTTCCACATTCCAAAGGCAATTAAATCGATACATTTGTTACTAAGCACTTATTGAAGTGGTCGGGCAATGCATCAAAATGAGCAGCATACCAGCGTACCATACAGAATGAGAAGGAGTATTAAGGAGCAGCAGAGAACACAAAGAGATTTATTACAATTAAGCAGCAGAATGGTGGTGAGCAAATGTTTGCGATAGAGTATGAAAATAATCAGCGTGACTTTTGGGTTTCTGTTTTTTAAACTGAAATAAACTATACAGTTGAGGCTGAGGCTGAGGTTGAGGTTGAGTCTCTTTGTTCCATATAGAAAGGAAACGATCAAGTAAATGTCTCTCTATAATTCCTCTGAATTCGATCACTGAACTGCTAAATAAAAGTAACAAACTAATGGGAACACAACTTTCTTGCTTCATTGAGTGTCAATTCTTAATCACTAGGTGTGGCAAGTCGTGCCTTTTAGCAACTTCAATCAGGTCATCTAGTGCAAAGGTGAACTCCTGTTTTTTTTTGTTTTAGTATTATATTTCATTCGCTCAGTTGGTTGATTGGTTAAAGTGGTGATTCTTCCAGCATCCAACTGGCGCTTCCGCACCATTTTGTAGCTACATCCTCGTTACTAACTTGTTTAACGGTGATTTACAGCATGACTATATCCAGTCTGTGCAGTTTAGGAACCTTATCAGGTTATTGACGTCTAAGCCAGACAGTTGTTGCAGACTCTCGAGCAGCGGTTGGCCTAGGGTTAACATTCTGTTCTTCCATAGGACAGGACATTCACAGAGGAAATGGATCTTCCATTGGCTTGTTCTTCGATAGACCAAAATCCAGTTATGACTGCCTTTAGTCTACAGGCGTCCCGTCATTTCATGTTTATCAATATCGACGATTGCTTTAATTTGTTGGTGGGCTATAACGCTCTGCTAATTTTGCATTTCATCTGGTCTCTCTGCTTACAATCCGCGATTCGAAGGTGTTTTAGGTAAATTGCTATCTTGACTGCACCTAATGGTGTGAATACCGGTTTTGCAACAGCGCTATTCATAGCAGATCCTCCTCTTGCCAGTTCGTCTGCTTCATCGTTACCTTCTATGTTCTGGTGACCCGGGACCCAGATTAAGGTACCTTTTGGAGTTTTCATTCAAGGTGGTAAGGCTATTCCTACTGTGCTCCATCACTTTAGAGGTTGTAGTAGCCGAACCCAGTACCTGGATTGCAGCTTGGCTATACGAAAGAATAGCGATAGTTCCCCCAATAGAGAAATCTGCGATTAGTAGCCCCAATTGCCAGTACTTCCGCCTGGAAGACACTGCTGGTATCAGGCAAACGCACAGTTTTCTTTGTTATAATATCAACTATACAGTTAGCTGCGTAGCTTAATGCATTTGTGAGACACGAGTTCGAAACCTACTATGGCATCGACGTCAAATCACAGAGAATTGATATTTGAAACTAAATTTGAGTTTAAAGATAATATTTCCAGTATGAGACTCCTTTTAATCGTATTTAGAAAAAAATGCGTTAACGGATATAGAGAATCTTCAGTAATAAGGAAATTATCACTGAAATTTTTTAAAAGCTATAGTACACCAGAAATCGATACAGAAATTAAAAGAAATGATATACTTTTGCACAAACTAATAAATAACAAATCAAAAATCCTCCGATGCAGTCAGCAGCATTAAAGACATCGTACTTGATTCACAGAAACTGTTAAACTCCCTAAATACTTCAGGACTCCTACCACGCGATTTATATATTTCTTTTCCTTAATTGACGCGAAAACCGCTTACGCGATTTTGGCCGAGTTTAGCAAAGCGCACCAGTCGTTTCTCTTTCGTGCTAACCGACACCAGTTGGAAGTGAACCCAAGTCCTTATCCACCTGATCTTTCCAACACAAAGGAGGCCTTCCTATTCCTCTGATACCACCAGTTGGTACTGCAGTGAATACTTTCAGAGCCGAAGCATTTGTAGCCATTCGGGCGACATGACTCAGCTAACATAGCCGCTGGATCTTTATTCGCTGCGCTATGTCTATGTCGCCGTAAAGGTCAAACAGCCCATCATTCCATCGCCTGCGATATTCGCCGTTGCCAACAAGCAAGGGTCCAAAAATCTTGCGCAGAATCTTTCTCTCAAACACTCTCAGCTTCATCGGATGTTGTCATCGTCCACGTTTCTGTGTTAGTTTTGTTCGTCGAGAGAGGGCTTTACCACTCAATTGCCTGCTTAGAACAAAGTTGCACTTGTCGGCAAGAGAGATTCCATATTTTTCGATTTACGTACATAATACGAGTACTATTAACGGTATACTCATAAACAGCTTCTCACAAAAAAACCATTTGCCGTTCGATGTCGACTTCAAACTGTAGTCCAACAAATAGGTGGAGGAGCTCGGTGGAAAAGCCATTTACGAACTCATCGTACTTTAAGAAAAATGTAGCCCACCTAGTATGTGTAATGGCACAAAGTTATTAATAAAATAACTAATATAGAAAATAATTTGATAGCAACAACCATTCTGACTGGATCTGCAGCAGGTCAACTAGCACACAAGTCGGATATTTTTATAAATCCAACTGACTTAGTTTTACTTCTTGCAAGGCTACAGTTTCCAGTAAAAGTGTCATTTGTTCTTAACAACCAGTTGAAAGTTGCAAGTCACAGAAGCAAACATTCTCAGTGATGTGCTTTGACTCCAACTCCAGCTGACGCCAGGCGACACTCAAGTCAACTGATTTTAGGTTGGGTTACCACATCTTTGATTAATATTCCCACAAAAATTTAATCGCCATTAATTAATATTCGCACCTGCTCGTGTTTTCGATTTCTTATAGTTTTAAAAATGGATTCGAATTTCCAACAAAGAGTTAGAATTAAATTGCGCCTTAGAAATTAGTCAATGGTGCGAAAACCTTAGAAATGTTTGGTAACTGTTTCGGTATTCAGAAGAAAAGATAACAGCCGAAAAACACTCCAGAGGAGATAGGGAATCCATCGTGTATGATGCACGTAGTGGCAGGCCGCCGACATCGACAACTGATTTTTTTGTTTTTTTGTACTAAGGCACTGTATACAATTTACAGAGACCGTTTAATACTAACAAGCAATCAATAAAAAAATTAAATTTAAGAGAATGATTTTACATGGTATGTTATGAGGTCTTAGTCGTCTTTGCATAGTATTCAGCTGGACGCTGCATCGTTGACTTGATTTTTTAGTCACTGTGTGTGAGCTGTGGCAAATTGTTTCGTTACCTCAGTGACAGTTATCACGCCAAGATCACGGTGAAGATTACTGTTTCGTATGTATATAGTGTGGCACCTTTAATATGTTTCGAAGAACTTTGTTCTGCAGAGGTTGAATGGAAGTTATGTACTTTTTGCTTGCACATCCCCCGAGTTGGATGCCATAGGTCCAAACAGGCATTAAAATTTGTTTGTAGATAAGTAATTTGCTGAAAGTTGATCTTTTAGAGCGCTGTTCAATTAGGTAACGAACTGATGAAAACATCAATAAAGTGAAAGAAAAGTTCAGCACTAACCGCAAACTAACCATCAAAGAGCTACAAAAGGACTTGAACATTGCTTAGGGATCCATTTAGGCATTTCAATTATCGATTTAGGTTTTCGTCGTGTGGCTGTAATGTTAGTCCCAAAGGTCGCGAATCTTGGTGAAGAACCACAATCAAGAAAAAGTTTGTTTCTAATAGCGGTCGCCCCTCGGCAGGCAATGGCAAACCTCCGATTGTATTTCTGCCATGAAAAAACTCCTCATGAAGAATATCTGCCGTTCGGAGTCGGCTTGAAACTGTAGGTCCCTCCATTTGTGGAGCAACATCAAGACGCACACCACAAATAGGAGGAGGAGCTCGGCCAAACACCTAACAGAAGTGTACGTTTTTTTCTACAATAAAATTAACTTTAATTTCTTTTGAATGGATAGACTTTTTTTAATTCTTTTTCCAATGATTTTTCTACTTTAAAGAAAACTTTTTTTTGTTGTTTTATTTAATTTTTTTTGATTTTGAGGAACTTTGAAAACAACTATCATCATAGCAGTGGCAGAATATCCTTTTTCGAGACTATTCCCTAATTAATTTTCTACCTCCCTCATTTGCATGGTCAGATTAGGTTAGCTTACGGTTGTTGCCACTCTTCATAAGGATGCAAAGAGGGCGCACTTAGGCTTAGAGGCAATTGTAATACTGTTAGTTTGGACTCAAGTTCCTCCTCTATTTCGCAATGTGGGAAACCACTTCGTCTCTCGGTTGAACGATAAAATACTGTGGATGGCTGCCAATTCTAAGTCTGTTAGACATCAAAAGAAGCAAAAGTTTAGGCAGCAGTGTAGCGTGCTGAGAAGAGCGGGGTGATGGCAGAGGAGATCTTCAATGCTCTCCACCTTCTCCTCGTTTTTGTAGTTATGACAGAAGTGCATACGTTTGGCATCATTTCCCATTAAGCAGAGCCCGGCCATGACGCCAATTATCGTACTAATGGATGTTGAGGGATCTAGTTTCGCGCTCATTTGTTCTGGATCCAATATATGTGGTTATCTCGCAAGTGGATTCACTTGTCCATCTGGCATTGACTTCTGCAATGTAGACCGACCTGGTTAGGTTAGGTTAAATGGCTGCCCTAGTTTAGCGCACACTTGGACGAATATTTAAAATTCGTCCGTTGTGATGCCATACAGGCGAGAGGAGAAATGAGAAGGGAAGTAAAAAGTAGCCTTGGGATTAGAGACGATGATGACCATGCATTTTACGACGGTGGCTGATTTGCGTTCGTAATTAGCCGCAACAAGCTCCTGATAAACCTCACCAAAGTAGTGATATTTAGACGCGCTATATCCGCAGGAGTAGTGAGGAAATGAGAGCCCAGGTGTCTAAATCTTTCCCTTACGAGAGCAGAACAGCTGAGGAGAAAGTGTTGAGATGCTTCTGCAGAACGGACTTGAGGCAATCCCAACCCTCACCGCAGGGACACCTAACGGACAATGTCTGGTAAGGATACCCACCACATTAGAGAGCTGGAGCTTTGTTAGCCTTAGGAGTTCCCTCGAGCGTCCCCAATCTACCCGTGCCCAGAAGGATCTCGCGACCTTCCACGTTTGCGCACTAGCCCAGCGCTCGCTGAGTTGACTCGAGGCCCATCTTTCCAGGAGCAGACCACAGGTTTTTAAGGGAACCCCAATCCTCTCCTTTCGTGACGAAACCGTCTCCAAAGTTCCAGTCTGTTCCTGTCTAGCCAGCTCATCGGCCCAGCAGTTGCCCTATATGCCACTGTGACCAGGTAGACCGACCTGATCCAGAGCTTGCTTGAGGATAAAGGAATGTCCACATCTTGGGCAGAATTTACTTATTTTTGATCATTTCTCCTCCTAGGGAGCTTTTCCGCGATGCATTTTGCAGGACCGCATCTCTGTTCAGAAACCTGTACATCGTTCGTGGTGCATCGTTTGGGCAGTTCATCAAGAATAGATCATCATTCAGTTTCGACTTAGGAAGAAGTTTTATTGAACTACAGAGATTGTATGACACATTGACTTGATCAACTGTGATGCATGCCTGTTGCTCCTGCCCACAGTGCGGCTTTTTTAATAGTTATCAACTCAGCTTGAGAGGCGCTGCAGTAGTCGCGTAGCCGTAGACTTTGGTTCAGTAGCATCACTTTTGCGTAGTTGCCTTCTTATTTAGCCTTGAACCATAAATCAAGATAGCCGCTGTGAAAATAGTCTCATTAGCAATCATAACCCAAGTACTTTTGTGCCCTTCAAACACTGCAAACAGAGTTCAGTAATCTACTTAACTAGTTTCAAAAATTGTAAATCGAAATATAATAAATGCAGTCAAGATAATACAGGTGAGCTTAGCGGACGTAACATAAAACCGCATATTCATTAGTATGCAGAATTTCAACGCACGTGCACACCAAAATACTTGGAAATCATTACTGGTGCCAAATTAAACTAGCAACCCTCCTATGAGATTAGTTTCTTGCTTCGAAAATATTGACGCCCTGCAGCAACGGTTTGACTGCTGCGTATGTATTGTATATACGCATGTACGTATTCTCTCAAGCTACAGTGATTTCAACTGATGATGATTTATCTACATACATCAGCATTCTCGCTACATTTGTCTTAATTAAATATGCACGCACACTTGCACCCATTTTTCTAAGTTATGTAGCTGGTATTGCCGCGAGCGAACGAAAGTTTGCGCAGTTTAATAAAAATATATGCGAGTTTCAATGTAATTGCATGTATCTGCTCACACACATACATACGCACACATTCCCATATTCCTCATTTACAACTATTTACCGTCATTTTGCTTTTTCCACCACACCTTCATAATATTACGCGCAGCTAAATGTGGAAATTTATTCATTTAATCACCCCGCTCACACCTGCGGGGGCAGAAAAAATTATACGCACACATACGTACATACATTAGCTGATGCATAGAATGGTAGAAGAACAGCAGCAAAAGAGGAGAAGCTTTGCAAGCCGAGCAGTGGGTTGGAGTCAGCGGAAACTTGAATGTACAGATAAACGCCTGCGTTTTCACAAGTATGCGAGTGGGTTGAGCCAAATGAGCTGGCAAGTTGAACACGAAACAGTGGTAAGTTAGTGCACGCGTTCTTGACGTGACTTCATATGCAACAAATACAATAACAACAATAATTTCTTCTGTGACAAAAATGGAGTGTGGCTGTGGAGTACAATTGCATGGCAGCCGAGCGTTTGTAAGGCGTTGAGCACCTGCTGAACACTAGCGACAGCCGCAATTATATACATGAATGTGTGTGTGTGTGTGTATATACATACATATACATACGTACATATATTAGTAGAGATATATATCATCGTTGTACATGCATTTGTTACTCTTGCAACACCTCTTCGCTTGATCTTCTAGCTGATATGAGCACCGATTAGTTGTGGCTTTTCTTATTTTCTACAATTTGTTGATTTTTATTTATTTATTTGAGTTTGTTCCATTCTCATTAGATCTGTCAGTTGGTCGGTTGATTGCCTGATTCATAGAGCATTGTTATTCACTGGAGCATACTTTATTGATTACATTGATTTTGTTGCATGCCACATGCCAGCAATCATTGCCATCAATCCTTTGCCTTGTATTTCTTGTTGGCTCATATTTGTTGTAGTGCAGAGTTGACCTCATTACGGCGTATATATATATATATATATATATATATATATATGTGTGCATATGTGTGTGTGTGTAGAAAAATAAATATGTACTTATGTGTATATAAAAATATTTTGCTTACATATATACATTTAAGGATAAGCACATATATTTGTATGTACGTATTTTTTAGGTCAACTGAAGCAGGTAGAATATGGAGTTCAAGTTGGCTTTCACTGCGGCCCTGTGCTTTGGAAATATGGTGAGGGAAGATGGTAGAATAAATACTTGCAAATGCAATACGCTTACAAATCTCAATTCAACTAAACTAAATTCTAGCTTCTAAAAAAACTCTTTTAGCTGAAAGTACCTTAATTAACCCCAGAAGGATAGCCATATTCTGGCACACGTGAAGGGTATCATACGTAAATTTGCTGCGTGAGTTTTAATCGAAAAAGAGATTGAAGTTGTATTTTGTACATTACTAGCTGTACCCGGCGCGCGTTGCTACGCCAACAACTAAAATAAATTAAAACAAAAATAACTTAACGAAAAATCAGTACACAAATATTCAATTCATTCTAAACCATTTTATTGATTTTGTTTATTTCGAAAAAATTGTGACATTACAAAGTTTAGTTTCAATTCGATGTTTATTAAAATGCTGTGGAATACACAATATTTCTTGTTTTTCCATCTGGTGCGTAGAGGAATAAATCAGAAAGTTTTCCGATACGTGAGCAAGCCACATAGAGCAATCCATGTGAGAAGAATGGATTCTCCAAATTGTTTGACACGTTTGGAGTACTTTTCCCAATCCATAGTTTTTGCTGACATTGCATGTTGGTGCCTCAGTGTTTTGCAAATTCAACGGCAGTTTCAATGCTGAATTCGGTGTTCGGCCACCATCCAAAAGAGTTGCCGCAATTCCAGATGATGCAATAGCCAGTGTAATATTATTTTGTGATGGTAAGGTTACCAAAATCAGTGAAAGAAGAAAAGTCTTGCCTGTACCACCGGGCGCATCTATGAAAAACAGTCCACTGCTTTGTTCTATGACTGCACGCATAATTCTATCAAACGCCATGCATTGTTCTAGAATCAACTGCGGCAAATTTGTTCTAACGAATGTCCCCAGTTCGTCAGAATCACGATCGGAAAGGTTGTTTCCAGGTCGGTTTGAAGCAGGCATTCCCAGTTGCACCAGTGGCTTGTTAGCGATTGTCAAACATATGTCTTCAATCAAATGTCATGTCAATCATGAACATGTCATATTCGTTTCCTCTGTGTAAAAATTCATGGTCATACCAATTTTTATAATAATCGATCCAGTAGTTTTTGAGTTCATCGAGGACATACAGACAAACATTCATTTTTATATATAACCATCTGTATTATATTTTGTTATTGCTTGTATTCATTACAGAAAATGTGATTTTGAGATAAAAAAAAGTTCAAACTTAAAAATTTTTATTTCATTATTATTATTTTTTTTATATTATATTATTATTATTATTTCATCGTTATAAATAATTTTTGAAAGACCGCCAGCATACGCGTTGTGGATCTAATTTCTGCGTGGCTATCATTCGGTTGAAGCGGATTCGCAACTCACTCTGAAAATGAGGCATCAAATGATGTAGAACTTGTGGGCGAGGAGCAGGCCGACCAAACTTCTGGGAGAGGATGTACGCACGGTGGCCAGGTGCTTAAAAAATATTACCAAAATATTCAAAAAAAATTACCAAAAAGTAATTAAAAGTAATTACTTGCACAACAATCCTGAATTAAATTTCTTCCCTGAAGAGCTACCAAATGGATTCTGGGGCTACGAAGTTTGCAATGTAGGTAACTTAAGGGTAACTTAACGATTTGTTTTTGTAATGTACATATATTCAAAAGTATACGCATGAAATTTGAAGTAGATCTAAGCAATACTTTCGGAGTTATACCTAAATATGTAGAGATGCCTCGGCACGTTTTAAGGTAGGTATAGAAACTTTAAACGTGTTTTTTCAAAACGGCATTTTTCAAGTCGGTGTACACGATATTTCGAAAACGGCTTGTTTGATCGGTCAACCGTTTTAACTCAATCTCAAAGACACATTTTCTAGTAATTAATCGTTCCTTTTGTAAATCTGATACTTATTTTCCATTTTATAATCAATTTACGGCCAAATTTTGACGTAAAAATCGAAATCAATTCTTTTATATTAAAAGCTACCATTTTGTGAAAATTCACTATTTTGATTAGCCGAACGATTAATTACTAGATAATCTAATATATTAACAAAATTTTGTTTGGTTTTTTGATTTCAGATAATCCAATCCTGAGTTACGATGTACACCGTAAATCGTCTTTTTTTAAAGGAGGTTCCAGAAATCGCCTGCAGCGCGCTCTATAATCAACATTTTCATAAATAAAAAATTTTGTTACGTTCTTGAAGGATGCTTTTATAACCGTCAAAAATTTTCAAATTAAAATATTCTGAAGTTTCTTCAGGATAAATCCTTGACAACCCGTCTTTTATTTGCTTCATAACTGCGTATAACCCCTTAATAGACATAAAAATAAAAGCTTATGCAAAATTTCAGCTCTTTATCTCTCATTCCTATGTGTTACCCTTTACGTGAGTGTACTAGTCGATGGTATAATAGTAGAAGTTATTTTCGACCAAAAAACATTTTTTTCTAAATTAAAATACGCCAAAAAAAGCCCATATCGTAGTTAAAGGAGGAGAAATTTGGTACATTATTTTTTCCATTTGATATGGCAGGAAGTAGGGAAATTATTTCTAAAAGTGATCCCTTCATTAGGTGTAATTTAGTCCATAAACAAGTTATAACTAATAATTGAAATATTAGGTGTGCAACTAAGTTCTCGCTGTTTGTCAATAGATGCCGCCAGCAGTGTGTGCTAGTCGATTCTAACATAACCTAAACGTCATAAACCAAGCTTAGACATATGGTAAACAAACTGCTTCGACACATTAGTGGTTTTATTTTGGTATCATATACTTTTTCTTTTGCGAAAATGTCTGATTTTGTGCCGAATAATCGTCATTTGCGGGAAGTGCTTTGATTTTCCTATTTTATTCGAAAGAAATGGTGGCTGAAGCGCATTGAGAGCTACAAAAAGTTTATGGAGGTGTTGCTTTAAATGAAACAACGTGCCGAGATTGGTTCCGTCGCTTCAAAGACGGTGATTTTAATGTTGACGACCATCCGCGGGAAGGAAGGCCAAAAACCTTCGAAGACACTGAATTGGAGGTATTGCTCAATGAGGATCCATGTTGAACGCAAGAAGAGCTTGCTTCAGTATTAGGAGTTACCCGCCAATCCATTTCCAAGCGATTGCATGCTTTGAGAATGATTCAGAAACAGGGTACTTGGGTTCTTTATGAGTTAAAACCAAGGGATGTTGAACGTCGTTTTCTCGCCTGTGAACAACTGCTCCAGTGGCAAAAAAGGAAGGGTTTTCTTCATCGCATCGTGACGGGTGATGAAAAATGGATTCATTACTGGAATTCAAAGAAAAGATAGTCATGGGAACAGCCCGGTCATGCTTCTAGGTCGTCGCCTCGGCAGAATACTCACGCTGCGAAGGTTATGCTATGTATTTGGTGGGACCAAGTTGGTGTTATTTATTATGAACTGTTAAAATCAAGCGAAACCATCACTGGGATCGGTATCGACTTCAATTGATGCGATTGAGCCGAACACTGCACGAGAAGCGGCCGCAATACGCGGAGAGGCATAAAAAAGTTATTCTACAGCATGACAACTCTCGGCCTCACGTTGCCAAATCGTTGCCCGTTAAAACGTACCTGGAAACACGGAAATGGGAAATCCTACCCCACCCGCCATATTCTCCAGATATTGCGCCGTCCGATTATCACCTGTTCGGATCAATGGCACTTGGTCTAGCTGACCAGCAGTTCCATTCGAATGAATAAATCTAAACATGGCTTGATCAGTGGATAGCCTCAAAAAATGAACAGTTTTACCGCTATGGTATACAGTTCTATTTTCATCAAAAAAACATGGAGAACTTAGTTGCGCACCTAATATTTATATCTTACAGGTGAAAGAATATTAAGGAAGGCCTAAAATGTTTCTTAAAGAATATTTTACAAAGCTATTTTAGTAATTTGGGTACAAAGTGTATACAATCAAAAGAACCTCATTAAAAAAAAAATATTTAAAAATTGCACTTTTGCCCAAAATCTCGAGCTTCTGACCTACCGGCAGGTACCGCATTGAATACTTTCAGAACTGAAGTGAATCTATCCACCAACTACTGTCTAGCAAGTGGAGCTGATCTTTATTTGCTGTACTATGTTTATGCCGCTGTAAAGCCTACTTAGCTCACCGTTACATTGTCTGCTCACAATGGACCTGCGAAAGGTCTAAGTGTGTCTTTACGACAACCACCCAACCTACCTACCTACATTGCCTGCGATATTCGGCGACGTCAACTGCAAGGGGTCCAAAAATCATGATATATTTGTTGATTTTTCTATTTTGAATACTGCTTCCGAAAATCATTCCCAAAGCACAGCAATAAATTTAAATAAATTTTTTTTTGTTATATCACAAAGGAATGGCTGCCTACACTCAACTAACCAAAGGACAATAGAGGGGAGTCCTCGCTATAAGCACAAAAGAAGCATCATAAAAATGGTATTAATACTTAAGTTAATACGCACGTACATCAAGTCCATACAGTTCAAATATTTACGCAACTATTTCCACTTACCAACAAATTTATTATTTGATATATTCGATATTTATTAGTTAAAGAAAAAAGGTGAATCTCATGGCAATCGGATATAATGAAAAAGCTGAAGCAATTTCAATAAATATTAAATTCCATTGATTTCATAGAAATATTTTTTGCAAATCAAGAGTCATATTTGGTGCTAAAACTCTCTTGTATATGTGGTACAATAAATATGCCACGACATAGCACATTTGCCGAGAAACAAAATCACAAAAGCAAAAAAGTGAATATGACAGGTAAACAGAACAATTGCCACAGATTAAGAATTAAGGAATTCAGTTCATTGACGTTTATTACGAAATTTGTTCGAAAAAAAACGAAACTGATGTCTAATTAGAAAAAGTGAATTAATATGTGCCACGAGCGAATGTTGTACAAGTCCACTAATTGCCAATAAATTCATGCGAATTAAATGTAAAAGAAACGAAATATTGCGCTATGGTTTTTGAACTCATACTCATGCAAGCTGACAGTTCGGAAGGACATAATTTCAAAATTGCTATTAATTAGAAATTCATCAGCAAGCATAAAATGGACGCTTTTTAGACACAAATAAATTTTGACGTGAGTATTTGCTATACTAGCGTCTTTCTGGTCAAGCAGCGATAGCTTTTGCACACAAAACTAAAAAGTTATGTTCAGTTAATATAAAAAAGACAGGCAAAGTAAAAGAAAATATGAACAATAAAGTAAAAAATTTCCATATAAATATAAATACATCTCTACAATTTACGGTGAAGAGAAAAGAGGAAGTGTGGCCGACATCAGACCGTAAACAGCTTTGAATGCGCCGTTTGAAGAAATCAGTTGATTTGCTGACGCAATATTGGATGTGACAATATTTGGTTTACAACAGAGGCCGACAAAAACTAAGGTACGAAAAACTCAACCCAGCCTCTGCTAGTTTTACTTAGTTGCCATCTGAGCAACGACTGATTGTATTCGACTCAAGAATGACAAGGATGACAGATTTACAAGGCTTGCTTTTTAACTGTGGTAAAAAACCAAATTTGGAGTGGTACTTCGGCGTTTACGTCACATGGGAGCTTCAGCAGCAGAATTCTTCACGATCATTTCACATGCGTTCAGAACTCGTCCAATTAGTTGTTGTTCAGACAGCAACGAAGTGTCCTTGGCTTATTTCTTTCGTATATCATTAACACAATCTCGGTTTTTTTGTAAAAGCATCGCAAGTGACGTCAGCCCATCAGTTGATTTTGTCAAATTCGCCGAGAGCCGAATGGCGGTCTATTAAAAAGCGCACCTCTAAAAATCTTTCCACCATGCAGGAACAATAGAATGCAAGATTGCGCCATCCAAATTCGCTGCAGCGACGTTAACGCTGCAAATAAACAAACAAAAAGAAAGATTAAGCGAAAGCGATAGAAACTGCCAAACACCAAAAATTCTACACAAGGCTTACATTTTTTTTGGTGAGTAACCAAACACTTCGCACTTAGAGCAATCGTCATCTACTGCGTTTCTGCTAAAATTTGGAAGAAAAGATCGGTTGATGGTCAGTATTATTACAGGACATAACCCATGGGGTCAGCATAACATACCATAGACCATCATTGGAATCATTGAGGACCCAGCGTGCCTGTCTGGCTTGGAGGAGGCGAATAGCACTGAGTACTTTCTCTGTGAGTGTTCTGCCTTTTCTAGAGCAAGGTCACGAGTTTTGGTTTCCGATGTCATGAGAATGAGTAATATTCGTTCTCTAAAATTGAAGGATATTTACAGATTTGCCAAAGAAACTGGGAAGTTCTCACAGGACTAACTAATTTTGCCTCTGTCTCTATTCTTCCCTATCTATTTCTCTGATACTTTTCTCCTTACCTCCTTGACTATTACCCTCTTTTCAGAGCTATAAATAGAATGGGCTTTTTAGACTGAGTATTTTAGGAGCCACGAAATCCCTTGGTACTCCTTGGCACGACCTATTCAAATTTCAGTTAAATTCCACAAAAGCAATCCTTCCTCATCTGAAGAGACTTGGGCCTACTTTCTAGATTACTTCAGAGGAACTCAGAATGGCTTCCATGAAATCGACCAGTTGTATTCACCGATGTCTGGGGCCACCATATTCGCAGCCAGACGTGTTTCTGTCTGTGAGGCTTCGCTTTGTTGTACTGCGTCGAAGTCTATTTTTTATTCCGCAACAAGGCTTTAACGTATTTTTAACCACATTCCAGCTGTCCTCGCGTTCAAGCATTTTGTTGATTATATTGGTCGGCGCTATGTCGCCAATCTGCCACCCTCTGCCTATCTCAGAGCATTTCTTTCCATGAACAATCTATTGCGACTAAGGAACGTGTGTTCGGCCTCAGCACTCGGCGCTTCGCAGTATATGCACCTGTGGTCACTTAACCTATCCGCAAGAAGGAAATTCACTTCCCTGAAGTTCCTTCGAGCCTCTTTCTCTATTATTCGAATGAGTTTCACCGTCCACCTGCCACTTGGTTCAGTGACCCAATGGCTTTGCCACCGCTACATGGTTTGACAACCCCGTTCCGCGGCGCTAGTGGTAGCGTGTTTTTTTCTGGGAACCCCACGCTTCCATACATTCTGAGGCCATAGGTCGGTATCTCCCCGCTGACCATAAAAACTGCCGCGCCTGCGGTAGAGCTTGGTTTTGTAGTTTAGCGCAACTCCCCACATTTCGCTGCTGCACATGAGTATTTAGTTGTGGTCGCCATGATCAGCCGTCTTTTGCTCTGTGTTGGCCTACCGATGTTTGCAATTCGTGTGCTTAAGATTCCCGTGACCTACGCTGCTTTGGTAACCATGTGCTGTATCTGGGTACAGAAAATAAGCCTGAGATCTAGTTGAATGCTTAGGTATTTCACTGCTGTTTAAGCCACACCAGGAACGTGCCGCCTATTTGCATGCTGACCTCGAGTAGCACGTATCCTCGTGTCATCAGAGCTGCACTTATTTGCTCGTAATAATAATACGAGGGGTGCCTTTTATTTGGCAGGATTTGGCAACCCTGGTGTTGCAATCTGGCAACTGGCAGCTGTATCGCAAAGTTTGACATTTTTTGGCTTTTACGTACTCAGAACGTTTTGAAATACCAGCGCTATTTGTGTTGTTTACAGTAACTTAAAGATGGACTCTCGGTCCAAAAATGGAATTAAATCGTGAACATTTTCGTGCGATTATTTTTTACAACTTTCGACGTGGATTAACTCAGCAACATTGCATGGATGAACTTAATTCATTTTTTGGCGATGAAGCTCCATCAAGGACCAGTGCTTATCGATGGTATGGTGAATTCAATCGTGGTCGTAGTTCACTCCAAGACGAATTTCGTGAAGGTCGTCCAAAATCAGTTGTTGTTCCGAAAACCATTGATGCTGTGCGCGAACTGATATTGCAAGATCATCATGTGACCTATCATGAGATTGAGACTATCTTAGGCATTAGTGGGGCCAGCATACATTCAATATTGCATAAACATTTGACTGTCAAAAAAATTTGTTCGCGTTGGATCCCACACAATTTGTCAATCGCTCAAAAAAAGGCTCGTGTCGATTGGTCGAAGGAAATGCTCAAAAAATACGATCGCGGGGCTTCGAAACACGTCTATGACATCGTGACCGGTGATGAATCATGGATTTACGCGCATGGGCCCGAAAGTAAACAGCAGTCGACTATATGGGTGTTTCAAGATGAGCCAAATCCAACAAAAGTTGTTCGCGCACGAAGCACTTCCAAGCAAATGGTCGCCTGTTTTTTCGGAAAAACTGGGCATGTCGCAACCGTACCACAGAACAACGCAGAACAGTAAATTCTGAGTGGTACACAACCATTTGTTTGCCAGTTGGCTTCCAAGACATTAGGAGAACCAATCGCCAAAGACGGATCACTCTTCACCAGGACAATGCGAGCTCTCACACATCGGCTCAAACACCTGCATTTTTGAGCACCCAAAACATCGAAATAATGGGTCATCCGCCGTATAGCCCTGACTTGGCACCGAATGACTTCTGTTTATTCCCGTACGTAAAAAACAAACTGAGAGGTCAACGTTTTTCGACACCTGAAGAAGCGCTTGAGGCATTCAGAATGCATGTTTTGGAGGTACCTCATTCAGAGTGGCAAAAGTGCTTCGACAATTGGTTCAAACGCATGAAAAAGTGTATAGATCTTCATGGAGAATATTTTGAAAAACAATAAAGTGATTTTCGATGATTAAAATTTGTTTTTGTTCTCTAATCCCGAAATATAAAAGGCACCCCTCGTATAACAGCAAAGTTGAGAAGGTACTCCTAAAACAATATAACCCCATAATTGTATGTATGAGGTGTTAACGCAAATAGTTCTCGCATAATTAACTTCAGTTTTAAAAATATTTTAGTCTGTGTAGTGAATAAACAACTTACTTTGTGGAACAGATGTATTTATGTTTGTAAGTATGTACATATTTTATAAACTTAGCTTTGGTATCTACAAAACCCAGCAGCCAGCGTCTGTAACTAATAAATTACGGTATTAGACGATATTTACAGAAGCGAGAATCTGCGCTTAAGCCAAAGCTGCGACTAAACCACTACGAGTGTACAAAAAAAAAAATATTTGTATGTGCGTATCTTTGTTGTTACATGAATAGCTGCGTTCGTGTACAAAAGCACCTGTTCTTTACTTTCTATAAACATTTATTTGTTTGTATGTATGTGTAACTGTCAGCATAAATAAATTAAACAAATACCACAACTGACATGGGCGCTGAAAGCAAACGACACACATGCACACACATGCGCACATATGTGATTATACACCGACGCACCTAACAAGCGAAATCAAATGCTGAGAGCAAAGGCAAACAAATCCCTACCAAAACACGTTCCGTGCAGTAAAAGTGAACAAAAATATACAGTAAAAATGAACAGCTCATGTGCGCTCGAAGTCATATTTATTTATTTTTCCAGACACACATTTATTTGCTTAAATTCATGTGCATACACATATACAAACATCTGGCAACGTCATATTCATTATCATCAATGCCGGATCGACGGCAATGCGCCAGCTGTAGATTAATAACCATTTTTCCATTCTACATTCTAACTCGGGTGAGCTACGGTCGATAATGTGGGTGAATGGGAAAGGTAGCCATACAAACTATTTGATGGCTTAGAGTTTTGGCGTCTGAAAACGACTAGTCACGGGTACTTTTGTCTTTCCCACAAACAATAGGTTGTCATTCCCTTTCGCCATTGTCACTCTGATATCAGTGAGAGAAAAAACAAATATGTATAATATTTTGATTTCATTGTCAACAGGCAGTCAATATGAGCCAATGCATGCGCAAATGTTTACTTGAGAGTAGTTGACATGAGCGGTAGAAATTTCATCAACTGGAAATAATTATTTATTTACTTAACTTTGCCAAACCGCAGTATTACTGTCGATTTCAAGCAAATGCTCATATTGACGGCCTTTGGCAAATATTTTCGTAGAACATTTTAGTTCTTAAATATTCTCTTTAAACGTATTCTTAGGACTTATCTTAAAGGAGGGGCCAAATAAAAAAGTAAGGGAGGCTCAAGAGTGATGTTCCACTGAGGGATATTACTAATAATATTTCTAGCAACTGGCATAAAACAATTCTCACAAATAAGGTAAATGATTCCAAGATCAAAATTCGGAAATGTTAACCAATTCACAAAACAAAACAAAAAAACAAAAAAACTTTGCTCTTGCTACACTATAATATAACTTTGATTCACTCCGCTCGAGAGCATAGGGCCTCGACAAGACTCGTCCATCATACACTATTCTAGTCTGTTGCTTTTGCGTCGTCCCATCTGATGTAGGCATCTGCTAGCTCGCACTAAATTGCTCTTATCCAAGTATTCTTCGGCCGACCGCGACTTCTGCTCCCTTGCGGGTCCCGGTTCAGTGCCGGTCTCGTGATGCTAACTGGTGATTCTCTAAGAGTGTGGCCTATACATCGCCACTTACTGCAACTGATTTAAAATAGGACGGGTTCATCATTCGTTAATCTCCACAGCGCGTCGATGCTACAGATGATGGGGAGGCATTTACTGACGACATATTGTAACCTCTGTGTGATGGTGTTAGAGGCTTTTCATGTTTCACTTCCGTACAACCATACTGACTTCCTTCACACACTGAACATTCCAGCCTAGAGCGCCTGGAGATTTGCGAACTCGCCCAAATGGTATGTATTCGCCTGAACACTGCTCTTGCTTTGTTTAGTCTGCAGTTGACTTGTTGAACTGCTTCACTGTCTGCCAGTGGTAGCAGAAGCTTGCAACAACCATCAAGTATCACTGGGCTCCCATTAAACATCATAAGTATTGCTTTATTGTGGTTGACTCTCATAGTCAGTGCGTGACTAGTCTGTCCGCCTTCGCTTGCATATGAGTGAATTTGTGAGAGAGGAGGCAAAGAATAGGTCCTCAAGAAGTCTTGTGAAACTCCATAAGATGCCTCTTTTGTGCAGGGTCAATTGACTCCTGACGTCGTATAGGACTATGGCGAAGAGAAGGGGCAACAGGGGATAACCTTGCGAATGCGTTGGTAGTAAATGGGTCACTGGCATTGTGAAAAACTGCCAGTCCGCAGTTCGCATGAAGGACTCTGATGAGGTGGACTATCTTAGCGGGAACTCCCTTTCTACGCAATGCTAGCCATAGATTTCCATTCCAGCTTCCATCGTATGTTTATGACACATTATGTCGTAAACTTTTATACAGATGGTTCGAGGCTAGACGATAAGGTTGGCTATGGAGTTTTCTAGAAGGAATTAGGACTGGAACTATCAGTTTGACTACCAGACTACTGCAGCGTCTATCAGGCAGAGGTACTAGCTATAAAAGAAGTGGCTACATATCTAAATACGCACGCCGTAACAAAAACGACTATAAATATATTCTCGGCTAGCCAGGCGGCCATCAAATCAATGAATGCGGCTTTACTAAGTTCGAAGGTTGCACAGGAATGCCGGGCAGCTATAAATGATATTAGTGATGTATTCAAGTTAAGCCTTATTTGGGTTCCGGGACATAGACGTATTGAGGGAAACTGTAAAGCTGATGAGCTAGCCAGAAAAGGTACTGCTCCCCAACTGCTCAATGATAAAAGTACCATTGGAATACCCATGGCCACGAGTAAACTAATAATAAAAAACCACATTATTCAAGAGGCCAATAGGTCATGGAGAAATGAAGATACGTGTCGAACAGCAAGGCTACTATAGCTGCAAATAAACAAGAAAAGAGCGAAGGAATTGCTTAGTCTCTCAAGAAACAATATCTCGAAGGTCGTGGCTTGTTTAACCGGTCACTGGCTATTTGCCAGGCATTCCTCGAGGCTAGGAGTTTTCTCCCAAGAATACTGCAGAAGTTGCAGATATGACGAAGACGAAGAAACAGTCGAGCACTTCCTTTGCAACTGTCCAGCCCTAGCTAAAATCAGAGTAATGGTTCCACAAAGGAAGATAAATGAGGTTCCCGTGTAGCACAGTGGTATCACAATGGACCTTTAAGGTCTAAGTGAGTTGGTCGTGCAGACTGGCTATCACTGCACGAAATTTTCGTAAACTCAAAATGTAGACTTAGATTCAGTTGGAGCCCATTTGATAAGTTTTATTTCAAGCCAATTATAAATTAGAAATTCGCGGGCTTTTGGAAGGTTTATAAGAACTATTTTATACCGTTACAGCAATAGTAAAAATATTGCATTTAATTACCGGTTTCCTTAACGAAGTTATGTACTAAAATCAGTTTGCTTACTTTTCCATTGATTTCAAATCAGATTGAGCTGGAGCGAAGCATGTCCGAGTTTGCTATTAAAATAATAAAAAAGATATGCTTACCCAAATACTATTCCAGTTATAATTTTTTAAATTTTATTTTCATTTATTTGTTACAATTTATATTAGATAATAATTACTGAAGGAAAATGCCCCAAAAAGAATGCCCTTTTAAATAATAAAAAGCGAAAGAAATAATAATATTTAAACAGTTATGCCTTACAAAAAACTACGCATGGTAGCGGTAGCTCTACACACGCACAAGTAAAGAAACACTCTCGCACCACTTCACATATGACGCGTGTTGCCGAAACCGCCATGTCCCGATTGCGAAGCGCCCTTGTTGAAACCCATCTGCAGGTTAAGGTGACCTTCGCTTGCGCGCAATTGTTCCTCAGTGAATTCACGCTCGTTCTTCTCGGCCATCTTGGGGCCAAGTGAAGGGCCATTGTATTCTGGATGTTTTTGTGTCTGTAAATATAAGACATTTATGTATTAAGAGTTTCCATCCACTTCCCAAACTTCACTTACAATGCGTCCCAACGAGTAGAGTGATAGCGTCACTTGGGGAATATTGCGGCGCTCGAAGAGATCAGCTGTTTGGAAGATTTCCTCTTCTGGTACACCGTATTTCTTGACAGCCGCTTGGAAGCGTTGAATGTTCTCCATCAGTTGGAAGTTCGTGCCACGTTCTTGGATTTTTTTGACGGAGCCTGGTGCCAATTTGTTGATTAGCTTGCAGAGCACAATGCCATCCTTGAGAATATCCTCGTATTGGCCAGCGGGCACTTTCTCGCCCAACACAGCGAAGATCCAGTTGAGGACTTCTTGTTCTTGTTCCTTGTTGCGGGGCTGGAAAGAGTAGAGGTAGAAAAGAAAATAGCATTTAATTAAAAATGGGTAAATTCTAGTTAATATATTTTTTTTTAATTCTAAAGCTAATATTTGTGGAAAACTTTTCATTCTAGAAAGCACTATATTTGTTTTCCATGTACATTTTATATAATATATTTATTAGTTTTCCTGCCAACTATCCCACGAAGGTGGTATTATTTCGAAATAAGCATCCTCCCATGTGAAATTCTCTTTGGGTACCACAGTGCGTATGAGTGACCTTCAGTTGTTTGCCAGTGTAACGCAAAAACTCGTTTAATAATAACTTTTACCGCTATAAAAGCTAATCCGGTATTACATACTTCGCCCCACTAACGAAAATTGATTTAGATAGCTGTGCTCCAACAACCCTAAAAACAAGTAATTTCAAAAATAGAATGGAAAATTCCGTGTAAAATGTCGCCAACATGTTGCAACCACACATAATAATAAATCAAATGCTGCTTTCAGTTTTGTTTTTGCTACATGAGTAGTTGGAAATCAACACTTTTCTCACTAAAATTGCTGCCATTGTTTTTGCTGTCACGGCGACAGCTAATATTTATCGCAATTAATTAAAATGCAAAGCGTAAATAATACTGGACAAGCGCGTAACAATGAGACCGCGAAGGCAGCACCAGAAATTTAAATAATGACCACAGCAACACTTACAACAACAACTAAAACAACAGCAACAACATCATATAAATTTTACAAAAATAAATACATAATATTAATGGCATACGAAGAGCAAATATTTTGGAATGTTCATGATCGGGGTAAGCGACAGCACTGCGCTGCATGCGCAAAAACAGCAACAACCGAAAGCCAATATCAGATACTTCGCATATATTTGCCGGACTAATTAAAATTAATGAAATTCGAATTGCAAATACTCTCACTTTTCGTTTGCCCATCACGCGCCAGCTAACGTGGGCTTGCTACACTGCAGGCAGAGGTATTCGCGTGCTCAAGGGTATTACACGTTTGTTCACATAAAGATCGCATGTACCAGCATAAAGGATTCGAGATAGATATAGACATGTATAAATTTAAAAAAAATAAATAAAAAAGTAAAAAATAAATAACTGGCGCCTTTACTTCAGTGTTTGGCCCAGCTCCTTCTCCTATTTTGTGGCGTTCGTCTTGATGTTGTTCCACAAATGGAGGGCTTCACAGCAGATATTGTTTTTAAAGCCATATATGTAGTTATATATACCATAAGGCTGAGAATGAGAAAAGATGGGTATTAGGCTATGTCTGGCCACCCGTTCGTCCGTCGGTCGTGCGCACAATAACTCGAGAATAATTAATACAATACTTTTTTACGAACATAGGTATATCGCGCACACACATATCGATCTCTGTCCAAGGTAAGATGGTATTAAAAATAGGTTGAAAATCTATTTGAAATTACCAGCTCGATTTTCTACGTTTTTTTGTTTCTACAAAAGAAATTATTAAAAAAAATTAATAAATTAATATTTGCAACACTTTTTATAATATGCGTCGTGAATTTTTAACCTTCTTAAATAATAAATATTTTTGAAAAAAAAATATAGGGGAGAATGGGGAGTTGTGAGACATAGGGAGTTGTGAGACATTGTTACCGTTCGGCATTATTCATTTGTTTACATTCGATTTTAAGTGTCAACAAGTGTTCTCGATGAGATCTCACTTTTCAGCTAGCATTGGTCATATTTACACGCATTCGACGCGTCTCTCCAGTTACTGTGTTTTGGAATTTCTCGGTAAGTTTATTTCATCATTTGTTTTGCGATACATTCGATCAGTTGTTGAAGCAAATTGCAAATGTAAATATATACTAGTTATTAATTGTCCTATTAGCTTTGAATTTACACATTCACTTGGGCATGAACGTTCGATGTGTTTATGACTACGCGGCCATTTATAAAAAAAACGATTTGGGGAGTTGTAAGACAACAAATGTGGGGAGTTGTGAGACACCGTTTTTTTCGACGTTTTAACGCATCTTTCATAAGTACCTCGCAATATTCATGCATTGTTTGTACATATATCATGACATTTTTGGTTAAATTTGAGTTTTTATTGTTTTTCCGCTTTTAAAGTTAAGCAGAAAAAACTCCATTCATTGCAATGTATGCGATCGAGCTGTGCACCTAAAGTGTGCCAATTTACGAACTGGCTCTCACTGCGAATCATCAGATTGATGGCATTGCATTTTTTATACACTTTTTTTATAACAATTGTCTTTTCTTTTTTATTTTTCATCTTAATAAAGAACTAACAACTAAAATAAGTCATTTTTATTGATTTAAACTATGGTGTCTCACAACTCCCCACATTTTTGTATTTTGTATTATTATATACAATTTTAATTTTAAGGGAAATTGTAGTTTTGTTAAATAGGCCATACCAATAGCTTCCAGTATTCATTGACTAAAGATTCCATCGTTGACATATGCAGAATATTAAGATTTTGAGTAATACGGGTCCAAAAACAAAACCCGTCTCACAACTCCCCATTCTCCCTTATATAAAAAAGTGCGTTTAGCGTAGTACACATAACAGAAATGAAACTTCAAAGGCAGACAAAGAAAGAGGGAGAGATCCGAGAGAGAATGAGAGAGAGAGAATATATAACTAAATAAATTCACACCATTTGCAGAGAATACGATTAGACAAAATTTACAAAAAACGGAGAGGGATCGACCGGTGCAGCTAAACGCCGGACACAAACCGTGGCAACAACGCGCACTGCTCCGAGCTTTTATCACCCACACAAACGCAGCGATTCCAGGAACGCTGCAACGGCACAAACTACCGGAAAGTAATACCAATAAATCCGACGCCGGAATGGATAGCACTTTATCGTTTGCACAAGCATTAACCAGGAATCGGAAATAAGCGCCAAAAATTAAAAAAATTTAAAGTTTTACAAAAAAAAACATTTTTATTTAATTTTAAATTTTCTTTATTTGTTGTGCGCGGGTATATAAAGTTGCTTTGAGCTATGTTGCTTGTCTTTTAGTGTTTCGTTTTGTTTCGTTGGTGGTTTTTTCTTTGTTGTGTGATTCTTGCTTTAGTAAGTAAGTATACAAAATTATAAACAGCCGTTTCAAGTTTTTATCATTAAGTTCAATTTAGAAATTTGTCACGGCAAAGTGATGGGTATTTCAAATCGTTTTTTAATCAAATAATTTGAAAAAAGGTTGTCGTGAATTGTTGAATTTGCCCCTAATTTACTGAATATAATAAATATATGCATATTCAAAAATAGTTTTTGTTCATCACATCTGAAACTTTCACTTTTAAGCATTTCAAGTGTAGAAGGTCTTTTTTTATGATTTAGGAATTTATAGCAGTGAGTTTGAAATTGGAGAAAGTGATCAGCATTTTATTCATATTTTCTTTCAAATTTTTTCCTAGAAGTGAAGAGTTGCACTGAACTTGTGATTCCGACTCCAATCTGTACATCTTAAAATAAAACAAAAAATTGCAGATCCGGTCGTGCGCTCTTCAAAAAAGGGTCCATCTATACAGCTATGCTTGTCGCATTATTTATATTTGATCCTTACAATTTAAGACATCACAGTTAGCCTATTGAATACAGAATCTTATTTTACCACGCTGAAAAAAAATCACAAAATACGAGGCGTGTTCAAAAACTAAAGAGAATTTTCATTTTTCGCAAAGAATATTTATCATCATAATATCAATCTTTATTTTATCTCCTTCAAAGTAGTCCCCGTAGATATAATAGCTTGTGCTAGCGTTTTTTTCAATCCTCGAAGCAGTTCTGATACGCACTTTTTGGTATGCCCTGGAGCTCTCCCAGCGATTCTGTTTTTATCTCCTCAATTCGCCGTAAAACGACGTCCTTCATTCTTGGGAACAGAAAAAAGTCGTAGGGGGCCAAACTAGTGAAAACGGTGGCTAGGACGTGATAATGTTTTTTTGTTTGGCCAAATAATCTTTCGCAGACAATGATGAGTGAGCAGGTGCATTATCATATTGCAAAAGCCATGCATTTTTTTCCACAATTCCGGGAGTCTTTTTTCGTATTCCTTCACGCAAACGGTGCATAACTCCAAGGTAATACTCGTAACCAATTTTGGCCTTTGTAAGCAGGCCTAAATCATCGTTGATGTCACTCAACAATTCCTGAGCGATGCTCATGCCACGTTATTTTTGGTCAAAATACAGCATCTTTGGAATGAGATTCACTGCCATACGCTTCATGCCCAAAGTTTCTAGAAAAATTGCATGGCATGAGTCAACTCATATGCCGACATCCTCAGCAACCTCTCTATTCTTCAATAATTTTCTTGACTTTCTTAACATTTTCAACGGTTGTTGATGTGCTGGGACGTCCAGAGCGAGCGTCGTCATTCACATCTTCTCGACCTACTTTGAAAAACTGTACCCCTTGTAAACATTTTTTTGACTCCCACTATACGCCACTGTCAACATTTTATGTATTTTTGAGCACTGAAATCCATTTTTCACACAAAATTTGATGCAACTTCAACTCCTTGATCCATTTGTTTCGACAGTAAAAAATCGCCGAACACGCAAAACACTTTGTCTTATTTATGCCTCTAACGAACAAACTAAGCCGGGAAATATCTTGGAAAGGAAGGTAAAAAAATAATAACTGAAAGTCGAATGTTCGTAGCCCGCGAAATTTGAAACCTTTACCTTATTTTTTGAATACACCTCGTACGTTCTTGTAGAACTCCAACGCGGGATAAATCGAACTGAAGACAAATTTTACAGCAAGCCAAAACTCTGACCAGATTGCTGAGCTAACAATAATGATGGTGATGAATTACATTACTTTCTCATTTAAGTCTATCAAAAAATCTTCATAGAAAGCTAGTCAGTTGATATCGTTGGAAGAACTCAGGTCATACCAAAGCGCTTTTGTGTCAGATGTAGTTCAAGAGTCTGAAGGGGACTACTTTAAGGGAGACAAAATAGACATTGTTGAATAAATAAATATTTTCGCTCAATTTTTGCACACATCACACATTTTGCATGCTGCTATTATTTTTCAAAGCGACTCTATGCTTTAGCAATATATTTATTAAAAATATAAATTAATGGAATAATTTCAAATTCAGATTTTTTTTTGTTTTTTTTTGGAGCATAAATAAGTTCTTAAGTCACTTTTTCAGATACTAATTAAATATACAATAAAATATTTCGAATTAGTTTTATTGCACATGAAATTTTCATAAATAAAGGGTAGTTAAATTTCAATGGCCGATGTTGAATGTGAACCACACCTAAACGTCACCGACACCGTTGGACTTCTTACTTTGGAGTTATTTGAAAGAAAAAGTGTACATCGATAAGCAAGCAACAATTCAAGAGCTAAAGGATGAAATAATTCGGCACATTAACGGCATAGAACCTCAATTATGCCTAAGAGTCATCGAAAATTTGAACTATTGGATGGCGGTGTGCCACCGAGGCCGCGACAGCCATTTGGCCGGTATTTTATTCTATACGTAATTGAACTATACCAATATTATCATAATAAAGATAAATGACAATAATTTCCAAAAAAGTTGTATTTTATTTAAAATCAACATCGGCCCTTAAAACTTAACTTCCCTTTAGTTTGCTTTAAAATTTTTGTTAGAATTTTTAATTAAATATAAAACAAAACATTGCATTTCTTCACTGTTTATAAATAATTTCACGCACATTCTCCAATTCACAAATATTTGCAATCCAGGCTAATTAAATGTAAATTTAATTTCCGTTAATTTTTGTTTATTTTCTGCCTTTTCTTAGAGCTCCAGGGCAGTTGGCTCGATCTGGAACCCTCGTCAGCATGAAAGTGACAGACAGTTTTTGGTGTAAGGTAAAAGGGATACCAAGCGCAATTTTGAGCGTAAAAATTCGTTAATATGAAGAATAATACAATGTGCTATGAAAATATAAGAGCACAATAGCGCAACATGATAGGAAAAAAATTCATAATGAATTCTGCGAACGCAGTCTCGCTTAAAAATACACAATATATCATATGTATGTATATGTGCGTGTGTTTATTTATGACCATATGGTTTAAAAACAAAGCTTTGAAGTTTTTTTCGTTTTTTTTTTTTTTTTTTTTTTTTCGTTGTTCTCATATATTGATTTGTTTTCATTTGGCACAACACTTGACCTTAGGCGTTGTTTTTCAGCATCCAGGCACGTCACTGCCTGCTTAGTGTTTGCATAAAAACAGCCATTTTTTCATATATATATTATACATATAATTTTTTATTGTATTGCCACTCAGCTAGGCTGCTTACCCTGGCACTTAAGCTAATTTAGTTTAATCACACGTACAGAAACACATTCATGTATATACACACAAGTACTTACAAGTACTCCTATGCTGTGCTGAGTGGCGTTTCGATTTTTGCTGTAAGGGTCTTAGCTTCATTTGCGTAGCACTCAAGTGCTTTCAAGTACTTTCGGAATTTTCTGCTTTTTGTGGTTATTGATATGCCTGTGTTTTTCATTTGTGTTTATTCAGTTTTTTATGGTATTACGTATGCTTGCACTGGATCTCTAAATTTGTGGTGCTCAACTTTTATACACATATAAGCACGCGCCTTTTCTGACAAGCCATTTTACTAAAATAAATTAAAGAAATAATAACAATTTTTGTAATCCAAACACTTTAAATCAGGTGCAACAAATTTGCTGTCATTAACTAAGATGCAAAATTGTATGCAAAATACATTTTTATGTTGGCTCTATACCTTTAGTGAAAATGGATTTGAAACAAACTAATATCAGATAGCTCCACGGCAGTGGGCGTAGAACTAATTTTCGAAAAACCATAATTACAGTTTTGGTTATTTTATTTCATTTATTTATTTATTATAAAGGGTGGTTAAATTTCAAGGGCCGATGTTGAATGTGAACCGCACCTAAACGTCAAGTTTTTTCTGCATTTTGACGTTTTTCAATTTCAGAATAACTCAATTTAAACCATGGAAAGATAACCAATCGAGCAACGCGGTAAAGTTATTCTGGCTTATTATGAAAACGGGCGTTGAAATCAAAATGCATATCGCGCACTTCGTGATTTTTTCGGTCAATTTAATAGTCCAAATGTGCGTACAATTGGAAAAATTGTGCAAAAGTTTGCGCAAACCGGGTCTGTAGGAGATGTGAAAAGACCAGTGCATGCTCGTACAGCTCGTACTGCAGAAAATATTGCTGCTGTTTGCGATAGTGTGGTTGAAGAGCCGTCCACCTTAACTCGTCGTCGTGCCCAACAATTGCACCTCTCGCGCTCGTCGTTGATGAACATTATACATAAAGACTTGCATTTACGTACTTACAAGGTGCAATTGATTCGAAGAAAATTAAATTAAACCAAAAAAATTTATCGAGCGCTTCGAAGAAAAAAGTTTACTGCTAATGACGAAGTGAGGGCGACAGAAAGTCAAGTTTAAAGGCATGAACAAAATATCCTCGTTTTTTATGGTACAAATGATTTACATGGAAGATCTGAGAAGAGTATTAATCTTTGAAAAGTAGTAGCGATTTCAAAAATTGTTTTCATATTTGACGCCACTGCCCTCCCCCTCTTGGGTGCTTTTTGATTGTTAGCAGCATATTTAATGTCACTCCCCCCCCCTCTGTGATGCTTTTTGATTGTTAGCAGCATAAAATTAAAGGTGATTTTTACAATAGGCGCAACATTCGGCTTTTTTATGAAGTTTTTATTTTAGTACCTCTTTTTTTTTAATTGCAAATAGTAATTTATAAATTTCAAAGCACAATTTCCGCTCTCCTTCACCCAAGTGTAGATTCGCCATTTGTTTAATTTTTTATTGTTTCGCTTAGGTCAATAGTTACACTGCATAGAAATATCATAGTATTTTTGCCATTTCCGCACTTTTGAATAGAAACATTTAAAATGGCAATATTTCGACTAAAAGCGTAAACAATGTGTTTTTAAGTAAATATAAAAAAAAAACTCATTGTTTAGTTCACAAGAAAAGTGGAAATGGATATACAGCTGCGCGGATATACCTAAAATATTAAAAAAGAAATATTTGCTTTTATCGTAGCTGAGGTCAATTTGCTAGAACAAAGTGAACTATAACATAATTGCCTATTTTGCGCAGTAAAAATTTCCAAATATTTCGTCCATCTATTATGAAAATATTTGTTTACAGTTTTCTGCATAAATGGAGCGGCAAAATGAAATGTTTTGTTTAGAGAAATTGCGGTAAATATTTTTATATTTTTTTTTGGCGAAATAATTTTATTTTCGTAAATTTATATAAATTTATTCACAAAATTGTACAAAAAAAATGGTAAAATGAATAACTAGGAAACTTCAAACAAGGCTGCAAAAATTGATTATTTTATTTTGGTAGTCGCAAGAGCTGTATGAGTTTCACGACGGCATAGACATAGCGCAGCAAAAAAAGAGACAGCGGCTTCAATAACTGGATCATATCGTCCGAATGGATGCAAACGCTCCGGCTCTGAAAGTATTCGATACTAACTGGTGATAGCAGAGGAAGGGGAATGCCTTCTCTGCGTTGGAAAGATTAGCTGGAAAAGAACTTGGTTTCACTTGGTTTGCGCAACCGGCGTCGGTTGGTGCGAGAAAAAAACGAGCGCTTTGATAAACTCGGCCAAAAATCGTGTAAGCGATTATTGCGCCAATTAAGAAGAAGAAGAAGTACAAGATTTGAAGCCGGGCGAACTTCCCAAACCTCATTATTTCAGTCGTTGGGCTCTTCAAAAACTACCCGAAGATCCGAATTTTGTTCAGCGATGAGGCGCATTTTTGGCTTAATGGAGACGTCAATAAGCAAAATTGTCATAGCTGGATTGAAGAGCAACCTGCAGGCTTTCAGGAAAAGGCATTGCATGCATTGAAAACAACTGATTGGTGCTTAGGATGTGTGGAGGAATCATCGGCCTATATTTCTTCAACGACGAAAGGACAAACAATCACTCCTCACTTAACTTCCACTGCATTCTGTGAATTTGCACACTGCGAGTTTAAGATTCTGATTACCGCTTTGCAAGGAAATGTTGAACTCCACTTCATAGCTATTCTTACCATTAACAAAATACTTTCTTTTGGTAGCCTACATTTAACATTAATGAGATAGGGAACCTTGAAAACTTAACAGCTCTAAGAGCGAGAATTAAAAGTTTTGATACGGTCTGCTTAAGGCAACAACGTATCACTTTCTACTTTTTATTTTTAATTTAAAGCAAAGAAACATTTATCTGTAACCATTTATATATTGCAATGTTTATTTCAAACAAAATTATAGTTAATTATACTTGTGCAATCTATTTTTGCCTGTTCTCGCTTTCATGCGCACCCGAATTAAAAATGGCAATATGCCAGGCAGAAAATTCTACCTCAGAAACATTTAATTTCGCTAAAACAAAACGAGCCAATGCAAACGGAATCAAACGAAGAAAGCTAGGAATAAAAAATAAAATCAAAGCAAAAACATTTAAATGGCACCGCACAAAAAGATCGCTAAATAGCGATAAATTCCTAGCGTTTGCACTTTACCGCGCTCTCGCCGCCGGTTCGCTATTAGCACAAAGGGCTGAGCGTTGAAAGGCGAAAATCGGCGAGCAATTTCGCTAAAAACCTATGCAATTAACCCACAAAAATTTACAAAAAGTCATGAACATAAAACAATTTTATTTCAAAGTAAAGCGGAAATATTCAACGAAATACCCAACAAAAGATCATAGCTAAATTAATTTTATTTTCAAACAGATATGGCCGCGTTGTTTTTGTTATTTCGTGTTGGCCTTACTTTTCTTTTTTTTTTGAAATGTTTAATATTGTACATTTGCAATGTGGGCAAGGCAAACAAGCGTTTGGCAAGCGTGAAGACAACAACAGATGGGCCATTATAACAACAATTTTTTTGTATTATTTATGTATTTCACTTTTTTTACATGAAAGTGAACGCATAAATATTTGTTGAGTATTGGGCTTTTTTAATTTCTATATATTTTTTTCACTCACATATTTCGAATTACAACTTTTAACAAAGTAAGGTATTCCATTTATGCCTTTGTTTATGGCAATCCATTAAATATTTAGCGGTAAGTAAAAACGGGAAGTGAAAACATATTTTTTTTAAATTTCCTTAATAGAGATGATATAATCCAGTGATGTGCGTGGTGCGTGGGTACCTTTCGCTAGTGCAAAACGATAGAAATTTTTTTGGCTGTTAGAAGTCGCCATTCGGCAGACACTGATAAGCGTTTGAATGTGTTTCTGCCTTGAAAAAGCTCCTCATAAGAACCACTTGCTATTTGGAGGTCCCTCCATTTGTGGTAAAACATCAAGACGCACATCGTAAATAAGACGAGGAGAACAGCCAAACACCCAATAAAGTGCGTAAGCACCAAAGTGGTACAAAATTAATCATTTAAAGTGGCGCAAAATTAATCATTCAAAGTGGCGCAAAATTAATCATCCTCTCGGAACATTTAAAAGTTTTGCAAACGACATGTTGTCAATCACATTTAATACTTGTGTACCAGGCAGGAAAAGTATAGAAGCATACACAATTCTCTCAAAATCATGTTTTTTTATTTAGTAAAAAAGTTACTCACAACAAAACTTTATGAATAATTCAGCGCTGTAATTATCCACAGCTCTTGCTTTACGAATTGTTTGCTTGAACTTTGCTTTTTAGGTTTTGTAAGAAAAAGATCTTATTGAATTTTTCCTAAACTTAGGAAAATCATACTCCGAAACGAGTCCCGGTATCCTGATATTTCGGGATATTGTCAATGTAATTTTTATTTTGCAGATGATTTTTTATTTCGAGACTTCGGGATATTTTCAATGTAATTTTTGATCCAGAAACTTCGGGATCGATTTTGGAATTTCGAAATTTTTTGAATGCAAATCTAATATTGCTAGTGACTTATTTTATCACGAGATTTTTGGATGATTTGAAACTAATACTTGTTCCCGTAATTTCAGGATTGATTTTGGAATTTCTAAATTTTTTTAACGCAATCTTAATATTGCAAGCCATTTGTGTACCTATGGATTTCTGGATGATTTCAACGTCATTTTTTTTCCCGAAATTTCGGGACTGATTTTAGAATTTCGAAAAGTTTTCAACGCAAACCTAATATGGGTAGCAATTTTTTTATCACGAGATTTTTGGATGATTTTAAAATAATACTTGATCCCGAAATTTCGGGATTGATTTAGGAATTTTTCAAATATTTTCCATGCAATTCTTATATTGCTATAAATTTTTTATCTCAAGATTTCTGAACGCTTACAAAGTCATTTTTGGTCCCGAAATGTCGGAATTGATTTTGGGACTTTGAAATGTTTTCAATGCGATCTTAATGTTCCTATTAGTTTTTAAGTCAAGTTTTCTAGATGCTTTGAATGTTATCTTTACTCCCGAAATATCAGCTCGTTTTCAAGGCAATTTTTGATCCCAGATTTCCGGATATTTTTATATATTTTCATTCTTAATATTCCTAGTAACTTTTTATCCGCTATTTCTAACCCCGAAATTTCCTAATATTTTAACTGTAATCTCGGGACACGAAGTAACAAGCAATATTAACATCTGCATTGTGTACCAAAACTCTTGGTGAATGATTGCTACTTTTATTTGTGAATACAGTTGCTGCAAAAACACAAAGTATTGAATGAAGGCTCATCATAAACATTTAAATATTTGTCAGTATATATAGAAAGAATTGAGCAAAATATTTCATGAATATGCCAACAAAAGGAAAAACCTTCAATGAATGTTGTAAAGTATGAGTACGAAAAGTAAAGTAAAGAAGAAAGTAAAAGAATGATAGCACAAATGAATTAAAATCAAATGGAATTATTGTTCTAGCGTTTCACAATTTAATTTCGTTTTATAAAAGAAGATTGTATATATATGCTAAAAAATTCTATTAGAATGTTAAGTGTACATTCTCTGTTAGACTTGAATTTTACACTGTTTTATTTTTAAATCGTTCACAATGGTAGCCTTTATGCGTCGAAATATTTATAGTTCTTTGCTTTCTGATTCCCAATGTTGTACTCGTCCTTACTTCGGTCCAGGTTAGAATACGCGGTCTATATTAGTAGATTAGAGACAGTTCAGGGAGCTTTTGTGCGCTGGATGAAATTCGTTGATCCCATTTAATCTTATCCGTCTCATTGCTTATTTATAAATCTCATGCACTTAGAGTCTATGCGTGTTCTATGTTTAATGTGTTTTGACTTCAGTATTTGTGTGGGCTCAATAGATTGTTCGTATCTTCTCAATAAAATTAATTTTAATATTCACTCACGCATTTTCCGTAGTAATGAGTTGTTTTTGTGGGTATTGCTAAACTGTTTATGTAATGAATTCTCTTTATAGGCGTACGCTAGTTCAATTTAATGCATATATATTCTTTTTCCATAGACCTTGATATTTTTTACTCTAAGACTACTCTTAGGGAGTTACTTATAAGACTATTTTTTGCGCTAGGAGGTTGTAACAGAATACGGAAAGTCTGGTGGTTGCTGTTGTCGACGAGGTTGGTAGTTGCTGGTACTAGGGTGCCGTCTTTGTTAAGTATATTTGAGAGATAGTATAAACAATTTCTCTTAATTCTTTTCCAATGCTACCCCAATTCGGCGAAAGTGTGCTTAAAATAGCTTATGCATGTGTCATGCTCTGAGTCACAAGCCAATTACAAAACGTTATATTGCAGTAACCATATGGTATAAATTAACCCATAAAGTACAAATAATAAAATTGTTGTCCACTTAAAAGTAATTGACAAAAAAACAGCCAGGTGGACATAAAATACTTTGCAATGAGTAATACATTTAAGTGTGCACATTAAGATGGCCAATTCGGAAAAATGTTTTTTTTGCAGAATATTTACCAAGAAAATGATACTTACATACTCCTACTCATTTTTTTCTTATATAATACCATTGATTTTTATCGTGCATCACCCAGAGGACGAATTACCTGTTAGAATATTTTCGCCCAAACATCTCACGCATAACTGCCACCCTTACAAGTCACTGGAAGGTTGCGGATCCTGCAGCCAGGTTCAACCTTTCCTTTCAATCCCATCTGCAAGAGCTGTCAGGCAGAGGGGGTTGAAAGAAAATCTTTTTCACTACTTACTCGAATGCCCAGAAATACTTCGCTTTTTCGGTAAGCCTTTCGCACATCAAATTAATGAAATCTCAGACATGGAGATAAAAAGTGCGCGTCTTTACTTGGATCTCATGAAATGAATCTGATTCACAAAACAAAAAATAAAAACAAAATAGAAAAACAAGAACAGGGATCACTCGTGAAGAAAGTAAAATGCGCTAGGCGCTAATTAGCATGGTTTCAGTAGAAATATATACTCCACAACTTACGACAACATTTGAAAAACTATTTTATTTGCATACAAAAAATTTGGTATAAAATTTAAAATAAATTAAAAAAATTCAAAAAATAATATTCCATGCTTTACAAAAAATTACTATTTTTTATAGTATTTCCCAACAAAATTTAAAAATTTTAACAATTGAATCTCTTAATCTCGCTTTTCTTTAGTTTTAGTATAATTTTTTTAATATTTGTGAAACGAAATTGAGGGAGAAAATTAAATAGTGCTGTTTTGTTAAGTTTTTATGTTGAACTTACGAAAAAGTACATTTTGTCCAGTGCTATTTCAATGGAAAAATTTAAAAGCGCTCGCGACACTTGTAAATATTAAATAAAATATAAAATAAATGGGGAACTCATTTTTTTAGTCATTGAAAAATTTTTTGTTTTTGCCACATTAATGTATAAATGTGTCACACATTGGAATATATTTATGCCTATATGGCTACTTTTTTTAAATACCTTTAATGTCAAATATAATTTCGTAATTTATACCTGATGCCACCACCCAACAAGAAATTAGAAAAAAAAAATTTTTTTGACCACCTTAATGGGCATGTCCATGTGTATATGCGGATACATGCATCTACTTTTGGCTTTCTTTCCTTCAAACATTTTTTTGAACCACCTTGATGTGCATGCGTATGTGTATATGTGCATATATGCATGTAAAGGGTGGTTAAGTTTTAAGGGCCGGTATTGATTTTAAATAAAATAGAATATTTTTAAGAAATTATTGTCATTATGATAATACTGGTATGGCTGAATTACGTATAAAACAAAATATCGGCCAAGTGACCACCGCAGCCTTGGCGGCACACCTCAATCCGATGGTCCAAATCTTCGATGACGCTGAGGCATAATTGAGGTTCTATACCGTTAATGCGCCGAATTATCTCATCCTTTAGCTGTTAAATTGTTGCTGGCTTATCGATGCACACCTTTTCTTTCAAATAACCCCAAAGAAAGAAGTCCAGCGGTGCCGTTGACGTTTAGGTGTGGTTCACATTCAACATCGGCCCTTGAAATTTAACCACCTTTTACTTTAGGCTTTCTTTCCTTTTCGTAGAAGCTATTTCCCATACATTCCTACGTACTCGCACACACTTATATACTTATATACATATAAAATATTCCAAAAATAAAATTATAAGCTCTTATGTGGAACTGTAGCGCTGCCATCGGCGCGCGACTTTGTCAAACTGGCAGCACAAACAAATAACCACATGCTTTGCTCTACCTATGCGGTGTAAATGTCGCAATCATGATGGCATAGTTTCCGTTGTGCTGAGATTATAAGCAGAGTGGGAGGAGCGCTGCATATTTACTATGCACGTGTTTGCCGCTTCCCATCAGCCAAGTCGCTGCCGCACAAAACCGAAAATGTCAGCCATGTCACAAAAAACGCATCAATCATTGACGCACGCACACGCACGCAGGCACACTCACTTGCAGCGCACAGTGTCACAAAAACTATGCATGCTGTATCAGAAGAAAAACACTGTATTCAATTAAACACAAATTTGCACTCAACCGCATTTCAATTATTCGGTTTTTCAATGTTTTAGCGGTATTTTATTTCATTTTTTTGCATTCATTCATTTGTTTTTTTTTGCATACTTTTTAATTGAAGGTCCATCGGTTGCTCACCGCAAACTGAAATTCAATTAAAACGGCGTAAACTGTAACTGTAATTGTGAAACATTTACGTCATGAAGAATGAATGGGTAGGAGTGATTATTTAAAAAATAAAAAAATTTGTATGTAAATAATTTAAGAATTTTTGTTAATATCTATTATTTATGCATATTTATATTTATCCATTAACTTACAATTTACATCATTTTTTTTATAATTTTGTATTATTTATAACACCAATTATTGGCCTGCCTAAACGAAATTCATTTCATTCTAATTGATTTTGCATCACTGATTTACATCAGCCGAATTCACCAAACAATAAAAGCGCATACGCACTCATAACTCTGAATGTATGTGTATGTATAAGTGCATGTGTGTATATGCGCAAAGTAATTACCACTGCAGTATATAATCCTAACTGTTTACGCAATTGTTCCTATTAAAATTTAATTAGTTCTAATTTTTAAATGCAGCTTTCATTTCATGTCGTTCAATAATTATTAGTCGCCGTAAACAAAGAATTATGTATCCATACAATGCAATCAACAAATGTGGTTTTATTTATTTGCTTCAATTTGTCTGATAAATATGAATTATAAATTTGTAAAAATATTATATAAGTTTGATAATATAATATGTAGAAATTCAATGAATATTCAATATATGTACGTATACAATATAACTACAGTAGAGGTCGGAGAAGCCCAAACAGGTTAACAGGTCGATATGCAACAGAAAAGCGATAGTAATGGGAAGTTATGAAGAATTTCTTTGCAAGTTCCGTTTTTTTTTTTTTTTGTTAACTGCTGTTGCCGTAATTTTAATAGTATGAAACACCTGGAAGACCTCGATATTGCCCTGCTCTCACAGCATAGCGGATACATGCAGAAGAAACTTGATATCCCCAGTTTCCGTGCAGAGCGCGTCGATCAGTGTATAAATGTGAGTAAATCTAATCCCTGCAACTCAACACCTCACAGTGAACAAATAGAAAGCGTCGACACATTCACCTACCTAACATAGAAAGCCTACCACCTATAGGCTTACACCTGATGGCGGAACGATGACAGATGTAAGTGCAAGTGCTTTCGCCTGCCTAGAAAAGCAATGATACTCGAAGCAACTTACAAAACGCACAAAAGTAAGAATTTTTAAATCGAAGCTTGGCTTGTATCAGCATCTACCACACAAAGCAATCCTGCACATGTGGTGGCCTAGCAACTGCATTTTGGACGAAAAATTCCTCGCGGGAAGCGGACAAAAACCTATTACTATTGAAATATGGGAACGTAAATGGAGATTGGTTGGGTACGCCATACGCAAGCCACTTAATGAAATAAGCAGAACGGCGTCAGAATGGAACCCTCAGGGGCATCGCCGTAGGGAACGTTCTAAAGGATCATGGCCATGTAGCCTTTTTGACCGGTTTTTAGAAGTCGCTGACAACCGAACATGACACCAGATCAAGGCAAAAGCGAATAATCGACAACATTGACAATCTTTTGTTTCGCCTGTAATTGGCGTAATAGCAACAATTAGTGATAATAATAATAACTGTAACAGTTCATTGGCAGTTTGATAAATGTTCAATTAAAGTTTATTTGCTCTTGCCCTAACGCCTACGCCCAATAACAGGTGTAATTTTGAATGTGATTGCGCTATCGAGAGCTGATAAACGATTTTTTATGGCCGAAATTGGATGGTATTGATTTGGATAATGTTTATTTCCAACAACACGGCGCTACGTACCACACAAGCAACGAAAACATTGATCTTTTACGGGAAAAGTTTCCGAACCGTGTTCTCTCTCGAAGAGGTGATCACAATTGGCCAACGAGATCTGGTGATTTAACACCTTGTGACTTTTTTCTTTGAGGCCACGTGAAAGATAAGGTCTACGCCGACAGCCCAGGGTCGATTCTAGACCTAAAAGATGGAATTCGTGAGGCTATCGAGGACATAGGGAAGCCACTTGGCAATTCGGTTATGGAAAAGTTCATGAAAAGGATTTATTTTCCACTATTAACGGCATACCTTCTTCTTTATAATGAAATAAACATCCGATCATTTACATTAAAAAATATCATTTTTCTTTGAATATCCAAATAGCACCTCTGTTTGGAAAACCCTGTATTAGCACATACATTTTTGGCATTAAATATTTATGCATATCGTATTTCTGGACAGGAAGAAAAACTCCCCAAATAAGGGGAAGAAAAAAAATCTTTTTTGTACAAACTTTTAAAATTAGGTTTTTGTTAGAAAATACTTCCACAAAAAAATGTCAATAAAAAAAAAATAAAAACGAGCCTGTCAAACTATTGACGCGTTATAATTTTTTGGCAGGCTGCATTACATATTGAGAAAAAACTTTTTTTTTTTTCAATTTATCATAACTTTCTGCTGTGCCAAATTAAATGAAATTTTAATATTGGCTTTTTGCCATATTTTCCAATTACAAAGAGTCTAATTAACTGTATATTAAATGTATAATTTAATTTCAGTTTTGATTGCAAATTATTGATGATTGCGGCTAAGAGTTTGTTATTTTTACATGTAATTAATATATGTATGTATATACTCGTCATAGCGATGAATGATAAATGTACGACTGGATAAAGTATTGCAAATTCGGGCCGAGCGTCTCCTTTTGCTTCCAGGATCGTTCTGGATGTTGCGCAACATGAGAAGAAATCTGCGCTTTCTTGCTTCTTCGTAGGGCAGGTTTTGCTTATAACAGAAGAATTTTTTATGTCAGAAGTGCGTCAGGTGGCTGACTATTACTTGAGCATAGCAGCAGCGGATACTTGCATATGACGTGCAAACTATAGGAACGCAACCGTGGAATATTTTCTCTTGCTACGGCAGTCACCTACGCCAAAAATTAATATATTTTTTCGTTTTTTATAATATGCACTTAATAACTGAACATATGTAGATATCTCTTTATATGTGCATATATGGTATATACAGGTATGCTGCTCTTTTTCTAATTTCATATATTAAAATAAGAAATATAATAAAATAAAATTATTATTTTACAAAGAAAAAGCGCACTACCAAGACTTTCGGCACGTCTGTGTGTATGCGTGTGAATATATTTCAATAGAGTTGGAAAATAATAGGTCTATTTATAAGTTCGTGCGGTTTTACAACAGATGGCGTAACTTGATTATTATTCCATCGATCCACATTTCCAAACATTCATTGGAGAGCTACTGTCGTAAGGCACAAACGTCAGTATAAGTTTTTTATTTGAAGCGTAAACAACAATATTTTTACCACACTTGAAAATGTCGAATTTCGTGCCAAATAATGTGTTTTTGCGGGGAATTCTTCTTCATTATTTTAATATGAAGAAAAAAGCAGCCGAAAGTCATCGTATCTTGGTGGAAGTTTATGGTGAGCATGCTCTATCTGAGCGAACGTGCCAGAAGTGGTTTGCACGCTTTAAAAGTGGTGATTTTGGCTTGGAAGACGAAGAACGCGAGGGTGCGCCGCCAAAGTTCATGGATACCGAATTGGAGGAATTGCTCGATCAAGATCCGGCTCAAACGCAAGAAGAGGTTGCAAAAACTTTGGGAGTTGATCAATCAACCATTTCCAAACGTTTAAAAGCCATGGGAATGATCCGAAAGGTAGGCCATTGGGTGCCGTATGAATTGAAGCCAAGAGACGTTGAACGCCGTTTTATGGCATGCGAACAACTGCTTCAACGGCACAAAAGAAAGGGTTTTTTGCATCGAATTGTGACTGGCGATGAAAAGTGGGTCCATTACGACAATCCAAAACGTCGGGCAACGTATGGATACCCTGGCCATGCTTCAACATCGACGTCGGCGCAGAATATTCATGGCCTGAAGGTTATGCTGTGTATCTGGTGGGACCAGCTGGGTGTTGTGTATTATGAGCTACTGAAACCGAATGAAACGATTACGGGGGATGTCTACCGACGACAATTGATGCGTTTGAGCCGAGCACTGCGAGAAAAACGGCCGCAATACGCCGATAGACACGACAAAGTTATTTTGCAACATGACAATGCTCGGCCACATGTTGCGCAAGTGGTCAAAACATACTTAGAAACGCTCAAATGCGATGTCCTACCCCACCCGCTGTATAGTCCAGACCTTGCGCCATCCGATTACTATCTCTTCCGATCGATGCAACATGGCCTGGCTGACCAGCACTTCCGTAATTACGATGAAGTCAAAAAATGGATCGATTCGTGGATTGCGGCAAAACCGACCGAATTTTTCACAAAGGGAATCCGTGAATTGCCAGAAAGATGGGAAAAAGTAGTAGCAAGCGATGGACAATATTTTGAATATTAAATTTGTAACCATTTTACGTCAATAAAGTTTCAAATTTCGAAAAAAAACCGCACGAACTTATTCATAGTCCTATTAGTATTTAAATTTCTTATTAAATTGCATTTAAATTAATTCAAACAATAATTAAATATAACAGAAATAAATGCAAAATGCAAATATTTCATCGATTATGCCACCCTCGGAAATTTTCGTAATGAACTACTAAAATAGTTAACTTTCAGCCCAACTATAATGATTTTGGCTTTAAGCTAAACGCAACTCTCGTTTTTTTTTTATCGTATAATTTTTCGATCGTAAATTTTTCGATCGTCAAAATAAGTGAAATGAAAAAGACATAACTTTTCATAAGAAAATTATTATTTTCTTTTAATTTCCAATATAAGCGAGGTAACTGAGCTATAACAAAAATTATTATAAATGAGAGTGCATCAATGGTGCTGATATTGGACCTCAGGTTTACTAGAAAAAATTTTTATGAGAGACATATGGATCCAAAGGGAAAAAACTATAAGAAGAGATTCATAAAGGTTTTGGTTTTATTTTGTTTATAATTATCGCTTCTCTTCATCTTTCGAAAAAGACGGCTAGGCTAAAGCTGATTATGAAACTTATGATTTGTGAAACTCTGGTCGATCCTTAAGAATAACTTATCGCAAAATTCGTGATTTTTTGATTTTTGTGAATATAATCGAACGCTGTAACGCAAAGTGTTGCTAAAGAACCTTCAATATCGACGCTCTCAACATTTAGGCATTCATGAATTGATTATTTCGCGGATTTTACATGCAGACGTGCTCATAGTGAACATTTAAATAATATCATTTATCACGTATAATTGCCACAAATCGCACTTTGAATAAAAAAATGAAACGGAAGGAATTGAAATTTTTGCATATTTTATTTTAAAACAGCATCTACGCGCGTCTTTTGAAAGACCATTTTAAAACAAAAAAATGGCTAAATTTTTTCCATCGGAAAAATTTTATTATTTTGAATACTTTGATCAAATATTTAATGATTTTTACGCAGATCTTTTAACCTTAAACTTTTCTATCGTTTAAGCTGATTTTTTGAAAATTTTTTTTTTATAAAAACTTGATTTGGGTCTTACTTTAAATAATCTAAATGAAATATATTGGCAGAAGTCTTGAAATATATTGAGTTCATAATTTTCCGGTGGAAAAACTGCAACTTTTTTTTGGTAAGACACCCTAATATATGCCTGCAAACACCCTAATGCATCCTTTTTTCTCAATATAGTTTCTCATATATTTCTCTCCCTCATAGGCATCTTTTCAGCCAGGCAGTAATAAATAGAGAAGCAAACATTTTTGGAAACTCCAGCCAAAATAATAGTACAGTGAGATCTGTAAAATTCGGCACCCTTATTATTTATTTTATAAACAAACAAACAGCAAACTATTTAACTGTCTTTCTTTTGGTTTTGAATAAGCCCAAACTTTATTTAACTTCTTTCATATGCACCATTCCTTCATTACTCCTATGCCTATGTCACATATTCTCACAGATTTTTAATGAATTCTCGAAGCCTGCTAAGTGAATCGTAGAGATTCTTTAAAAAAAAAAAAATTAGAATCAGAAACTTTAAACCCAGCATTCTCATATAGATTTATTTATAATAGATGAAAAATTTATAAGTTGGTTGCACTTAGTAACGGGTAGCTTTTCGGTACACGCAAAAATCACTTCGCAACCATATAAAATGTATTCCCTAACAGTAATTTGGGTGCCTGCTTTCCCATTAGAACCAACAGGAATGTCAAAAGTTTCAGTCCTCAATATGAACTATTCCATGGCTGACTGGAGGCTGGGTCGCAAATTCAGGTTAAGTGCAATCTGGATATGTATATGAGTGCAATGTTTTAGTATAAGTTGCAGCAAAGTCAGTGACTGTGGATCCCACTGCAGTTTTTCCACTAATCGTGCTTTGATTTCTTCAGTTATTCATCCATGTATTGGCCAGCTCGCCAACGAAACGTTTGAACGCAAAATATTTACTTGCAAATACGTTTGACTTCCACCATTTTTTAATGTTATACAGTTAATCATAAATTGTTTTCTATTCCTATATTTTATTAACCAAATTCACTTACAGCCATTTTTTATTTATTTTTGTTTAAATCACCAAAAGCGTTGACACAAAAACGAAGTTTGAATTAATTTTTGGAATAATTGCGAATTCTGGCGACTGTCTTTTAGCCAACACTGCGACGACTGTCTAAAGCGATCGGCGTGAAATTCTCAACTGACGCAAGTGGTTAATGTGAATTTCCATTTTTTCCGCAACAAACGAACAAACAGCCAGGACGTACAGCCAAAACAAAAACAAATAAATGTTTTCAGAAAAACTCACATGAAAAAAGAAGAATCAATAGCAGCAAAATGTAGGCGTAGAAGTGCAGAACTGCAGGCAAAACAACTGAGACGCTGGGGAACTCATTTTAGCCTACGAATGCTCAAAATAATAAAACACAACAAAATACTGTAAATACAAATGCCGAGCGGATCGCAAACAGCCGATCATGAAACAAGAATGGGCCGATGACGTCAGTGCTAGAGCGGAAAGTGAAGTGAATGAATACCGAATATTCCCGAAGACGACGGCTGTACGCATGTATATGTAAAAAATTATGTGTGGGTGTGTGTGTGTTTGAATTTTACTGAAACAAAGCAAAGTCATAACGGTAAAATATGAACGACTATAAAAACAAAACATTAAATTTCCGTTTGACAGCATAAACAGTTGGCAGGAAAAGCGTGGTAGGCGAGGCAAATGTGAAAAGCACAGCGACAAAGACAAGCCGAGTGATTTTCTCATGGCTGTTGGTGGCCTGTCGAGGTGAAGGTGATGGCGTTGACACTTTTGATGGTGAAGGCAGGCCGCCACGCACACGATCACACCTTCACTCACATACGCATGCACAAAATACAGCTGGCATGGATTGATCATAAAATATTCTCGTCAAAAATAAGTATACTTTTTACTCTTTGTAGCGCAACCAATTGTTTGCATTTGTGTGTTTATGACTGGGTGGGTGTTTTACTTGCCTTCGAGTATAAATATTTACTAGAGCGGCAAATGAAAAGGGAAAATGTGTGGGTCGTAAAAAATGGAAATCTTCGAATTGCATGAGTGACAGAGTGAATGAGTGAGTGCCTTGTTGGTGAGCTATTTGTCAAACCTTAGTTGTGATTATCTGCTTATCTGTCTGTCAATGAGTGTGGCATGAATGTATGGAATCGCAGTGTCATCATGTAAATGTAAAAGTGGGTGAAATTAATCTCGGAACTATTTTTTGTTTAAAAACATAGTTTTTCAAAAACAAATCAAAAAATGATATATTACTGTAAAGTTGTAAGTGAACAAATAAAACAACAAAATTTAAAATTTAAACAAAATTGATGTTTTTTTTTTAAATAAGGCGTTTATTTTGTATGTATATACAACTTCACTAACTTGAATACATTTGAGCGCATTTTATTTTAGCTTCTGCTTTCATTAAGACATCCCATGGAGAAATGACATTCAGTTGAGCTGAATACTCACCTGCTTAAAATAAACTCAGACACATCGATGCGACAGTTTGATGTGGAGAAAGTGAAAATGCAAGCATCTTTTGAGGCATTCAAGTGATTTTTTTTCTCACTGAATTTCGTTTATTTATAAAATTTAATAGCATTTTCCCCTATTTTCCTGTAGACAGATATTGCATATGTACTTATGTGTATGTCTATATATAAGTATATGTGGTGTGCATCTCTATGTGAAGATCCGCACGATTAATAGCGTCGCATCTCGATTTGTCTAATGAAACACAAGCTTTCCGCCACTTTGGTATATGCATTTTTTTGAACATGAATTTTTTTTTTTAATTCTTTCATATGAATTATAGTCGATATAAATGCCGCTCTACGGCGGAAACCTAACAGAAGTATTTCGAGGGCGAAATTGAAAGGGCCACAGCAAAGTTAAAAAAATTTAAGTCGGCAGATCCAGACAGCGTCCCTGCTAGATATGGAGCAGGAGTCCTGGTCTTACTCTACACTTTATAATAGGCAAGGCATGGATCGCTAACTCTATACCAAGTAGCTGGAAAGAAGATATAGTCATTACAATTCCTAAAATTTGACCTTGAAAGGTTGAGCCAAGGAGCACCTAGAGATTTGGTGGCTCCTAAAACACTCAGGCTAAAGAGCCCATTGTATTTAAAGCTCTGGAAAGGGGGTAGATAGTCAAGGAGGGAGGGAGAAAAGTATCAGAGAAAGAGATAGGAAAGCATAGAGACAGAGATAGAGATAGTTAGTCCTGTGAAAACTTTCCAAATTCTTTGGCAAATCTGTAAATATCCTCCAGTTTAAGAGAACGAATATAAGTCATTCTCACGACATCGCTACCCAAAACACGTAGCCGTGCTCTAGCAAAGGCAGGACATTCACAGAGAAAGTGCTCAGTGCTATCCGCCTCCTCCAAGCATGACACGCATACCGGGTCCTCGATGATTCCAATGGTGGTCATATGCTGACCCCATGGGTTGTTGTGTCCTGTTATAATACCGACCATCAACCGAATGTCTTTCCTTCTAAAGTTTTAGTAGAAAGTTTGACAGTTTTCTGTTCGGACTTGTCACAAAACACTTTGCAGTTCTGCAGCGTTCTAGACCGGACCATCGCTCTTTATGTAGATTACCTACATAATCGTTGATCCAATTCTTGATTCCTGAGGGACTGATTCCGATTATTGGCTCTGGCCCCTGTGGGGGCACCGCTGATCCACGGTTGGCCAATTCGTCGGCAATTTCGTTTCCTTGAACACCGGAGTGTCCCGAAACCCATATAAGTACAAGCCTGTTTTGTCTTGCGACAGAATTAAGCTTCTTCTTACATTCTTGAACAATCTTTGAGGTTTTCTTCCCGTTCTCAGGGCCTTCAATGCCGCCTGACTGTCACTGAAGACTCCAATCTGTTTCCCGCTCCATCTCCTCTCCATTATCCATTCGGCTACTTTTAGGATGGCAAAAACTTCTGTTCGGAAAACAGTGCCATTTCCCCCATAGCATAGTGATACCTATTACTATCGTTTAAGTACCATCCGGCTCCAAACCCTATTTCATTCTTGGACCTATCGGGAAAGAAAATATCCGTCAAACCTCCCTGCATGCATTCTGAATTGCTCTATTGCTCACGCAATGGAAATCTGGCATCAAATTTCCTTCCAAATGAAACTGTGGGTATCAGGTAATTTTTGGGTGCCAAAAACAGTGGACACTGCTCAGATAGCAACTTAAAGATTTCTCTGTGTTCCTAAGTTCCATCTTCGTGCAAGAAACCATATTTATGGAGTCTACAGATTGCTTTTATTGCTTCCTGTTGTATCTTAAGATCCAGGGGGCGCAAATCAAGCATAGCATTTAGGGCATCACCAGAGGTTGTACTCATGGCATCCGTGATGCATAAACATACACTTCTTTGCAGCCTGTATAGTTCCCGGATTGTGGACTTAACCATGCTCCGTCGCCACCAGACCACAGAAGCGTAAGTGATGATTGGTCTGATAAGTGCTGTGTATATCCATAGGACCACAGCAGGTTTCAGACCCCAAGTTTTGCCAAAGGCTCTACGGCATTGCTGAAAAATCTTTAATGCACGATTCACCTTCAGTGCAGCGTGTGTCTCCTAAGTCAGCTTCTTATCGAAGATTACTCTTAGATATTTAATTTCGTTGGAAAGACCAAGTGTCACACCTTTCAGTGTTGGAAGACTGAGTCCATCCAATTTCCGTTTTCTCGTAAACAGGACTATGGTTGTTTTGTTCGGGTTAACGGAAAGATCATGTCTCATGCACCAGTCATCGATTTTGTCAAGAATCCTCTGCACTTTCGTGCAAAGCCTCCTTAAGGATTTATCCGATGTTAGCGCACAGACGTCATCCTCATATGCTTGGACATGAAAACCGAGTTCCTGCATCTCCACTAATAGAGAGTCTACGACAAAGCACCACAGCAGCGGAGAAAGAACACCCCCTTGGGGACATCCTTGCTTGGCCCTGACTGTGATTTGTTCGTCACTGCTCCCACCAGCGGTTAACAGCCTCTCAGAGAGCAGGGAATATATCCATTTTATAATGGTTTGATTAACTCCGTGTCGTTCGGCAGAAGAACATATCGAGCCGAAAGTGGCATTATCAAAAGCCCCCTCAATGTCCACGAACACGCCCATTGTGTATTCGTCAGCTTCCAGCCTGGCTTCAATCTTGCTAACAAGATCGTGTAAGGCTGATTCACATGATTTTCCACTCTGGTAAGCGTGTTGATTTCTACTAAGTGACTTCTCGAATATGTTTCTCCACCACTCGCTCCAGACTTTTCAACATGAACGATGTCAAACTGATTGGTCTACAACTTTTTGCTAGGGAATAGTCATCTTTTCCTGGTTTCGGAATAAATACTACTCTTGCGCGTCGCCATTGGGATGGTATATAACCAAATGCAAGACAGGCTGTGAAGATCATTTTCAGGGCCTCAATCAGCCTGTCTCCTCCTTTTTTGAGCATTGCTGGATATATTCCGTCAGGTCCAGGGGACTTAAAGTTCTCAAAGGAAGATAAGGAAAACCTTATCGATTCCCTTGTCACTATCCGACTAGCAATATACCAGCTGTACCTAGAGGTTCCACCGTTGCTACCGTTATTGTTCATGCCACTCTCTACTTCAGAGAGAGTTCACCCGGAAAATGGGTTTCGAGTAGAGCATTGAACGTTTCCGATTTGGAAATGGTGTATGAACCATCAGGTTTTCGAATGGAATCTAGCCTTACTGAACGGTCTAAATGAAGGACCTTACAAAGTCTCGCTGTTTCCCTCATTTCTTCGACGTTACTGCAGAAATTTCTATAGGATTCAAGTTTGGCTTGCTGTACTGTTTTCTTATATTCTCTCTGTGTAAGTCGATAATTAGCCCAGTCCTCTTCTGTTTTGAACTTCAAGACCTTATTAAGAAGTCTCCTGGACCGTACACGAAGCTTCGACAGTTCAGGGTTCCCCCAAGGAACCGCTTTCCCCTGTCTGATTTGCCTGAGTGGGCACAGTTCCTCAAAGTAATTGATTAAAGTACGTTCTAATTTCTTAGTATCATCTTCAATCATTTCTGCTGATTTGAGTTTTTTTAGGTTTGGTAATTGCTCACCATATCTGTCCATAAGCTCACCATACCTGTCCCAGTCCACATTTCGAGGATTCCTACTGGAAGGTATTGATATTGTGTCAATTCCCAGTCGGAATTCGATAAGATGATGATCAGAAAGAGAGTCCTCTTCCAAAACTCGCCATCGGTTGATTTGATTTCCAACTGACCTATTGGTAAGTGTTAAATCAATCATCTCTTGTCACCTTCTGGTCACAAAAGTTGGTTTGTTACCAGTGTTTTGGATGACCAAATCGGATGACAGGATAAAATCCAGTAACTTGAGACCTCTGGGGTTGCATTTGCTGCTTCCCCACACAATGCTCTGTGAATTTGCATCACAGCCCACTATTAGCCCCAGATTATTGGATTCTGCGTACTTGACCACTTCTCTTAGCTCCCTCGAAGGAGGTGGCTGTAAAGAGTCGTAGGGTAGGTAGGCCGAAACTACGATAGCTTCGACACTGTTCCCACTTTTCAAGTACTTTATTTTTGCAGCAACGATATCTCCGGAGCATAGCTCTTTTAACATCGTGTGTTCGATCAACCTCGGCATGATAATAAATGCTCGCGGTCTCACATTCCCTTCACAATGAAGTGTTTGTCCCCACGACATAGCACTTAGACCACAGATACGCTTGTGACATACCCATGATTCTTGTATAAGTATTATGAGTGGGTTTGTTTGCAGTTTTGCATGCCTACGGCACAAGAGAGCCGTAGACGCTTTGCTATGCTGCAGATTTATCTGTTTAAATATTACTTCAGTCATGAGACTGAGCATATTTACGTTTTGTCCTTCACCTTATCCTGGACACGGAAGTGGATCCGCTCCAGATGTAGGGGAGGACGGCACCCGTACTTCGACTTAAGAACCTTGAGGGACTCAAGATCGATACCCAGTAACAAGTGGGAACCCGCCTCCGAAATGGTAGCGGATTTCTGCCTGATGCACGAGTATACTCTCCAGAGAGTCGTGTCAAGATCCTTATTCTGAACACGGATGCGTTTGAGGAGTTCTGCTGAATTACAGGAAGGACCCGGAATCCAGACACTCGCTCATACCAACCTTTCTTTGCTACTCTCAACAAGAATAAACTTGCTGTTTTCCCAGGCTGGAATCTTTGCTATCGCTTTTTCTAGCCATTCTCGGGAAAAAGCATTGAAACAGTGCACCTTTAAGATGCCGTCCACCACGCTTTTCCCCTCGAAAGTCGGCGCGTCTTTCGACTCACCGATAACTTTCCAAAGATAGCTGTCAAGATAGTCTCGTTGCCCTTTTGACAGTAGACCATCTTGTTTGTCGGTATGTATATCCACCGTCATTGCCTTTGCTGCCATTCTGGCGAATGCTTCGCCAGACGTTGACGGAAGAGTGTCATTCGACATTTGAGGTCCCTTAGCCTCTGCCTTGTCAGGTAAAGGTTTGTCTGCCTTGGATTGGGTCGAGGATGCAGGTATTTCCGAATTCCGTCTCTCGACTTTCCTCTTCTTTGCCTTTCTCCTCTTCCCGGTCGTTGGCACAGACCCCGTTTCGTTTCCGGAAGAGCGCAGCGCTACAGAGGAATCCTCTGTTCTGCCACGCTTTCCCGTTTCCGTTACAGGTGTCGAAGTTGACGGAGCTTGAGTCCTTGCCTTAGCTAGTGCTTCGGCTTGCCTCGCCTTCTGTCTTCTTCGTTTGATCTGCTTTGCGGTTAGACCAACACCTGCGTTCGACTCTCCAATAACTTCGGTCTTTTTACCGGTACTTACCTGATTCACACCAGGTTTAACCGTTGTCAAAGACTTACTCGGTACCAGAGATCCGTCTGAGTCTACTGAGAGATTGTCCGCCATCTCCACATCCTCCACAACTTGTTCAGTTGCTTCAGATCGTTTCGACGACGGTATATCGCTCACACTCACTCGGCTCTCCATTGGCATAGCCAATGGGCCATGTTTCACCACTAGTAGTGCGCTTCCTCCGGAACCCTGGGTGTCAGTTCCGGTCATAGGGGAATGTGGTGTTCGGGCCTGCACATCCGATGCTCGAGCCGTCGATTGCTCGACGGGAGGATTTCCCGAAAGTGGGTTACCTCGTGCAGAGAGATCCTTTGTTAACCTCCACATTGCGATGAAATGCATTTTATACCTCCTGCCAGGTTGTCGGTAAGGTACTCTCCACATAGTACTTGGGTGGCCACCAATTCCGCTGTTCCGCGTATGAGTGGATACCCAATTCCTGTATGGAGCTGCCCTATTAGTTCGTGGTAAGTTAATCTCCATAGCATGGGGTTAACTCGCCACTTAAGCCTCATCCCCGCGGCAAGGAGACCGACATGACAAGGAAAAAAAAAATGATGACCTTAGTAACTGTCGTAATTAGAGGCTTATAACGATTTTAAACGCGCAATACAAAGTATTAGCGTTGGTTTTTATGGATAGAGTAGCACCAGTCATGTATACTCAACTTCGAAAGGAACGATTCTATATTAGAGACAAAAAAATCGCGAAACCCCAGACGGTATTCAGATAACATATGCTTCATGAGTCACACATTTGCTGGTATTCGATAAAAATTTGGAAAATTAATGGCAAATGCAGAAACCATAGGCTTGAAAATAAACATTGCAAAAACTAAATTTATGCGATGTGAAACTAAGAATACCACGCCCCTGGTTGTAAACTCTGCTGATACAACTGTTGAAGCAGAAGATGTTAGCGAGTTTTGGGCTTGCTGAAATTATTGCAGACATACCAAACTAAGAAATTTTAGTATGTATGGTTGCGAAATCTGGAAATTCACTATTAGAATCTACCAGAGTATGCAATAAAAAAAATAAATAATTGGCGCGTACACTTCTGTTAGGTGTTTGGCCGAGCTCCTCCTCCTATTTGTGGTGTGCGTCTTGATGTTGTTCCACAAATGGAGGGACCTACAGTTTCAAGCCGACTCCGAACGGCAGATATTTTTATGAGGAGCTTTTTCATGGCAGAAATACACTCGGAGGTTTGCCATTGCCTGCCGAGGGGCGACCGCTATTAGAAAAATGTTTTTATTAATTTTGCCTTCACCGAGATTCGAACTAACGACCTCTCGGTGAATTCCGAATGGTAATCACGCACCAACCCATTCGGCTACGGCGGCCGCAAACCTTTGTAAATAAATGTCTTCGACGAATTTTCCGAATTTTCTGGCCCAGAGTTGCAACCACAGGGTGGGCCAAATAAGACCTACTATTGTTAAACACAAATAACTTTTGCAATAATCACTTATTTTGGTTAATTGTTTTTATACATTGAATATATTTTATGGAAATTATGTATGTAATATTACCTCAGGCAAATGTCCACCATTTTTTTTCGATACAAAGACTGGCTCTTTTTAACGCGTTTTCCATTACACCATATATGTTTCTGATAGAAGGCTCAGTATTTCGTCTCGAATATTTTTCTTCAGCTGTCTAATAGTCCCTGGTTTATTAAGATACACTTTGTCTTTTAAATATTCCCATAAAAATAAGTCGGGCGCAGTCAAAATCTGGCGAACGAGGTGGCCAAGGGAAATCTGAACTTTTGGAAATCAGACGTTCGCCAAACATTTCTCGCAGGAGGTCCATAGTTTGCCTAGCAGTATGGGCAGTTGCTCCATCTTGTTGAAACCACAAATTAGGATACTGCTCCGCCATTGGCCGCAAAAAGTTTTCAATCAATGTTCTGTAAGAAGCTCCTGAAATCGATTCTGGCGTTTCATCCTCATTTTCGAAGAAATATGGACCGATAACTCTAGTGGCCATAACCCCGTACCAAACAGTACCTTTAGATGGGTGGAACTGATGTTGGTGAGCTGCCCTTGGGTTTCCAGAGCCCCACAATCTACAGTTTTGTTTGTTGACACAACCATTTAAGTGGAAATGCGCTTCATCCGACATCAAAACATTATTTAAAAAATCAATTTGAGTGGCTAATTGTGTTAAGCGAATAGCGTATTGTAGTTGTTGTTGGTGGTGATTGCACAATTTTAATTTTGTATCTTAAGATCCAACTTTAAAATTCTACACAATGTCGTTCTGGAAATGCCAAATTGGCAGGAACGACGTCGAGTTGAGACAGATGGATTATCTGCACCACTCTGCCGCACAGTTTCCATGTTGTCTTCAGTGCGAGTATTTCGATGGGCACTTCGTCCAGGACGGTCGGCCCCTGAACCCAGTTCCTCAAAACGACCAACCAAACTCTTAATCATGAAGGCTGTGGGAGCTGATCTGGAATTAAAATGTTGCCGATATTTACGCTGCGTTAAAATAATTGATCATTGACAAGAATAGAAAAACTCGATAATTTTAACGCGATGTGTTGTACTGTAGGGTTCCATGATAAATTTTCCAACAATTCAATTATAACCTACAAAAAGAGAAAAATAAATATGTCAAAAAATAAAGAAGTTATTTGTGCTTAACATTAGTAGGTCTTATTTGGCCCACCCTGTAATAACAATCTACTAGCACTAAGAATGTCAGAATCTAATTACTATTTCAATTTGGTTAAAAGGTATTGGAAGCGACACCCATTAGACTCTAGAGGTCTCAAAAATTATAAGCCATTGGAATATTTCATCTTTGATTTGGGCATAAAAAAAATTGTATTCCAATCTGTCAGTTCTCCCTTTGTCTTCAAACTATTTGAAGTTGACGCATCAGTGTATTTTTCATAAGGAGCTGAATTTCATGGAGTAATAAAATTCTCTTTTTTGGCAGATTTATCAGAAATATAAAATCACAAGGCAAAAGTCAAAAAGTGACAATTTTTGGTCTTTTGTATTCAGGTCACTGACGCCGATGCTGCAATGTCCGCCGATTGAGAAGCCCCGCTGTGACCTTCCTGGAAGAATTGAGAGTACATCCGCCATTTTTAATGATTAAAATGAAAAAAAAAATTTTTTGTATTATGTTAGTGTATAAATAAACTGTACGCCAATTTTGAAGAAATTGTATTGACTTCTTCATTTTAAAAAATTTTAATTTTCAAGTTCATCATTTCATGAGTGAATTCTGTTTTAGAACCTTTACCTGCCTTAAAGTTACAAAGAGATATAAAGTTATATGGTTTACTAATTAAGACTGGCCACTCAATGTAAGCGGTTTCCCTAATTTCAAACGAAATTGAGAATAATATGGAGCCCTTTTTGCTAAATTTTCTTTTAGAATGCATTTAATTCCACATAAGAAAATTAGTTTCATCGAATTAGCTGAGTTTCTCAATTTACCCCGCGATTCAATTTTCCAAAACTATATGAATCGTCCAACCAATAGAAAATACTGGTCTAGTTTTCCGTTTTCATATATACGCATTTGTGCAACTTTAAATAGATGTAATTTTTTTTTTTAAATTAATGCCACCAGCAGCAAAGGCAAAGTAGCTCCAGTGCTGAGGGCAAAGAAAACGAAAAAAATAAAAAAACAATTATTTCAAAATGGTTCATCCAGAATTTGGCACAATTTATTATGTCATTTTGCGCGCGGCCACCGTCCACACATTTGACGTTTTCAAGTTCGCTATAGGCGGCAGGCTGTACAAATTTCAATCTCTGCTCCGACAGCGCCATGAATGCTGCCGCTATCGTTTCGACTGAGGCTGTGGCCGTTAGCTGTTGCTATTGCCCACGCCGTTGATGCTTATGTGGCGCGTGGGCGCTTCAAAATGTAGCCAAAACACGTCATTGCAAACGCCACATCGTATAGAATTTTCAAAAATAAATATAATAATTTCTAAATGCTCTCGTCTGCTGCTAAACACTATATATTACAAAATGTATTTAGTGTTGTTAGTGTTGCAAATTTCCGGCACTGCTGAATGAAAAAATTCAATGTAAATGTTCCATCAGCCAGTTCTACAAATAAACGCTTGCAAGTTCAACAAACAGCAGATTTTAGGCAGATGCGTTCATTACGTATACGTCCTGTCTAACCTCGTATGCAAAGTCAAGCATACAGGCATAGATAGAAATATATGTGCATATGTGCTCATCTCAATGTTATAAATATTTATATACAAATGTTAATTCTGTGCATGCAAAATTCAAATTAAAATCTTACGTCAGATGCCGCAAAAGCTTTTTGTGAAATTCGTTATTGCAATTTTAATTTACGAGCTCTCTAAAATCCCAAAATCACCGAAAATTGTTTTGCTACTCATTTGAAAATCTGCTTCATTTTTCATGCAATTTACAAAACTCGTAACACTCTTACGTTGCGTATGTATGTAACATGCTTAAATGATTATATCTATTTAAAATTTTTCACAAATTTATTTTGACATTCACAGGAAGAAAGGTGACAAATTTATTAGAAATTAAGAAAAATCTTAATGATTTCAATGTAATTATTTTGCTGCTGTAAAAAAAAACAATACAGGAAATAATCAAAACAGCTCAATTGAGAATTTTTTTTTGGCTGCAATGCATTTACAATTTAATTTGCAAATAGATTATTCGTATTTTGAGGTACGACGATTGCTTAAATGTTGCTAAGGCATATAGAAAATTGTAACAGATTGTGAAAATAAGCTGCTTTATGTAACTATGTTATAGCACTAGAACTTATTGGCAAGTTTCGATAATTTATTGGCTTCTTATTCAGATTTATGAATTTCTTTTATGAAAGTAAAGTTCATCCTCACACAAATGTTATACCCTATGATCAAAAAGTACCGGGAATGTTTAATTTAAACAAACCGCGCACGTGGGAACCGGTCCATACTTTTTTCTTATGTTGGTAGGACAGTAAGACACACATATCTCACTTTTTAGCCCGATCTGCTCATTACTATACGCCTGGCCAGCCGAAAATGTGGGCAAACAATTGCTGGATATCGCATAATGATAGCGCGCCATCGCACCGAGCCCAAATTGTGCTGGATTATTTGACCAAACCCGAAGTAAATACCATCGTGCAAGCACCGTATTCACCTGATGTGGCCCGTGCGACTTCTTTTTGTTTCGAAAGTTGAAGTTACCACTTCGTGGAAGGAAACATCAGTAGATAGAGGAGATCAAAGAGAATGCGATGAAGGAGCTGAAGGCCATTCCTTCGTCGGCCTACCAGGGATGGATAAAGGACTAGGTTAAACGTTGGCACATGTGTGTTACTTCAGATGGGTCATATTTTGAAGGAGATAAAATAAATTTGCCAGAAATTTAACTCTGTCTTGTTTTATTTAAGTACTCCTGGTACTTCCAAATCGTAGGGTATAGATCCAAGTTACAAAGTTTATGGAAATTAAAGAAAAAAGTTAAAATTTTTTCTCAAGTTTTAGAAGATTATAAACCATGTTAGACTTTTTGGGAGAAAATAAGATATCTGTGAACTGAGAATGTGACTGCATTGGGAGTATATCCAAAAATCTAATTGTTTTGATTAGGTTGATAAAATTTTTAACATTTTCATGCAAACTTTTTAAGGTAAAGTTTTTTTATAATCTGCAGTGATTTTTTCGATAATAAAAATATTTAAAAAACTTATTTTATTTGTGAAAAACTAAGATGTTTTAATGTTTTTCCGCAACATTTTGAGGATAGTCCAAAAATATGATAAAAAAGCAGGTTGTCTGTAAAGTCGTTTTACTGACGATAGTTTAACGTGACATTGTCATAAGAAAATACTGATGGAATGGTTGCAATTTTCAAAAGAAAATTTTAATTTTATTTGTTTGATAGATATTTTGTATGGATATAGAGAAGGAGGTAAATATAGAGATGGAGGTAATTACACAAACGTGAAAAATGACGAAACATTTATCAAATTCATGAAAGATATGTTAAATTTCAATTGTGCATCAGACGTTAACAAGTCAACAACACTAAAAGGCACCATCATCGATTTGCCTTTTTCAGGACACATTACACTCGAAATACTCCTTTCATTTCCTAATTTTTTTATCATATCATAGCGTAGTGAATAGATTCGTACATTTGATATGTCCACATGATTTGTATGCATCTTTACATATAGATTTGTTCTTTTTGATTGAAAATTGCGCGAAATTGTATATATACATGTTTATATGTATTGGCATAGGACATATGCATTTATATTAGACTATGAAAATTGCACCAAAGTATATGTATGTATGTATGCATGTTTATATACATACATATATTAGTATACAACTTATCTTATAAGGTATGTGGTAACTATTACCATACATTTTTTCCTTCTTATATAATAATAAATTAATAATAAATACATTAAAACAACAGGCGTTATTAACAACTAGTCGTCACTAATTATAAATTTGGTATATACATATATATCATTATTTATAGTTTTATATTTATATATGCAAATAATGTTATATCTATTTATTTTTACATCAACATAATAATAACATGTATAAACATCATTATTATATTTATTTTTATATTAACCTAACAACTATAATATACACATATGTATATGCATATATAAACACAACATTCTTATGAATATAAACATAATAACACACACACGCACTCAAACCAAAATATAACAAAACACAATCAAACACACAACATAACATAACATAACATAACATAACATAACATAACATAACATAACATAACATAACATAACATAACATAACATAACATAACATAACATAACATAACATAACATAACATAACATAACATAACATAACATAACATAACATAACATAACATAACATAACATAACATAACATAACATAACATAACATAACATAACATAACATAACATAACATAACATAACATAACATAACATAACATAACATAACATAACATAACATAACATAACATAACATAACATAACATAACATAACATAACATAACATAACATAACATAACATAACATAACATAACATAACATAACATAACATAACTTAACATAACATAACATGCATTTCAAGCAAGGTAACGCCGCCTGAGCAAGATAACGACGCATTGGTGCGTGCAGCCGGCTACATCGAATTATCACGTCAAAAAAATTATAATTCCGGTGGAAGTCCTGCAATTTTTTGGTGAGGAACTCATTCCCAGAAAATATTAAAAATAAAAGCTTTGGCTACTTGCTTACTTTATTTTCAATTTTAATTATTTATTATTTTTATAACATATATATAGTTCATTCTAAAGCAAATACCATAATAATACAAGATCCAAATGTTCCATATAATGTATAAAATGTGTATATAAAAATTAGCCAAATATTGATTAAAATTATATATGTATATCACTAACCAGATTTTTTTCTGAAATTAAAATACGCAATTTTATAGCCCATTAAATTTTAGTATAACAAAGTGCAAGTTGGACGCCGCTCAACATTGGCGTTGATTTTTGATACTTTTTTCCAAACAATTTTTCGCATTTCTATGAAAAAAAAATACGGTGCTTTTGTTTTATTTCTCTATAAGTGTGCGTTCTCCACGCACATTTTTAAAACCAATGTGCAGTCACATAATTTTAGCGAGTTTTTAAATTAACATTTTCACACCTTCCATTTATTTTTAATGATTTTCAAATTCACATTCTGACCATCATGAAATGAAAATGCCTAATGAAAATAAAAGCACCATCAAATTAACCTCCATAAATAAACATGAAAATTTTGTTTATGTGGACTTGAAATAGAAATGCACCCGCTGTTGATGGGTATTTGGCACCTAAAATCATTTCACACCAACAAACAATAAATGCAAGCTTATGGCCAGCAGTTAATTACAAAAATATATACAACAAAATTATGTTATATGGGCGGAAAAAAATACAAAAAAAATAAAAAACACATACAAAACAAGCCAAGAAGTAAAAAAGTGTGCATACATACATATGAATGTATAAGTATTGAAAAAAGTAAGTAATAAAGTACGCCGACCATCTCAGAGTATCAGGACCGTACCTATCATCTGTAAAATTACTTGTGACTAGCCAGAATCGAGGTGAGGGGCTACTGTTCATACTTTATGTTACTGAGTAGCCGAATTTTCATTTCTAGCGCTGCTATTTGCCATTTTGGTTATGAAAATTTTATGTTTCGAAAGATTCCATATGGGCATTTCTCCAATGTCGAATGCGACATTCGTACGCATTCAAAGTGAAAAAAAAACATATACCAAAACATTATTTTATTTTGACAAAAGGCGAAAGCTATAGCACTTGATGAGCACTATGATTGGTGCTAAGGTTGATTTTGGGAAATTGTTCGTTTTCAAGATAATTACAAAAAACCAAGCCATTCGCACGCGACAAAAACAGAAGTCGCTTTCAAAGCAAAAAACTCAAACACTTTTTCAGCGAAACCTGAAGAAATATATTAATGCGACTAATTTTTAAATGTTATGCATTGATGTATCTTAATAATGCTTTTTATTTTATTCAAAAATATTAAGTAGTTTATTTTTTATTTAATTTTAATCACTGTCGCACGCGACATGTCGCATGCGACATTTTGTTCCATCATACTTTTTATGTTTATTTTTTTTACTTTTTATGTAATTAGACATGAAAAAGATGATTATAAGTGATTTTTAATATATTCAATATATTTATTTTCACAACCATAATTATAAACTTAGAAAAATATCTTCAATAAAGAAAAACAAAAATAAGTATATTAATCTTATATACTATGTAAAAACAAAGAACGGAAACTAACTTAACTGAGAATAGTATTAGTATTGTCAAATAAAGTTCTTTTAGTGGAATATGCAGTCCTAGCTGCTTCTAACTGTTGACCATCGCAACAAAACGAATGCAACTGGGATATACCTGGAAGATTTTTCACTTCCTTCCATTTTTCGTCCAACTTATAATGAAGAGACAAATTTTCAATTTGAGCTGATGGCATAAAATACATTTTAATTCCATTTGTGTTGTTTTGTGCACATTGATAAAACGATAGTGCATCTGGTAAAACAACGTTTTTAGATTTTGTTATTTGCCAAACTTTTCTTTTAACGACGGCTCCAACTCCATCAACGGCTCCCTTTCCGTGAGAACTAGCAAAAAAATTCCATTCCATATATATACATCCAATTTGTTTAATAATGTCATTCAAGCTTGTCAAAATGTATTTATTTTTAAATTGAGCGCAGCTTCCATCAGAAAATATTAAAATTTTTGAAAAATGCCCATAATTCTTTTTAATTTCGATTAAAAGGTTTAAAACAAAAACAAATACGTCGTGTTTATTATGCGTAAGTTTATCGCTTATAACTGCAAACGACTGAGAAGCACCAGTGAACCAACCTACGCAAGTAAAAATTGTTACCTGGCGGTAGCTGAAATGAGCACTTTGTATTTCGTTTTGGTACGTCAACCTATAATTCTCGGCAAAATCATCATCCTTTAACCTTTCTCTCCACCGTTTACAGTTCCCCTTATTTTTCTCGCCGCCGTTTTTACTCATCTACATTCAAAAATTTTATATTTTGTATTTACATATACTAATAAAGATATTTTCGAACGAAAATTTATTTTGAATCTGTACATTTTACACTTACGATGTCGCACGCTACAAACTTTAAATAAGTAAAAAGAGCAAAGCGCTGATTATTTTCCAGCAAAGTTTGGATTATTTAATTAGCAATAAAAATATCTATTTGCTACTAATATTTGATGCAAATTGTACAAATACCTTCGACTCACTGACAACAAATGTTCTTTTTCAATGTCGCACGCGACATCGAGTTATACGGTAAATCAAAGAAAAAATTTACCGTAATTGGCAATCGCATCGTTCCTTTTACATTTTTCTTACATATAAACCGAGATTTAAAAAAGCAAATGTCACGGCATAATATATCTCATCAAGATCATTAATCAAAACAAAACATGCAACAGAAATCTTTAAAACGGAACTTTTGCACTGGTTCGACTTTGCATTCGAATATTTCAAAATGTGGTATGTACTAATGTAAAATTTGTTTACTTTAGTTACATTTGATATATTCCCTATAAAAATATGTTAAAACAACATAATTTTATAGACTTTGAATTTTTTGGCTTCGGTTGACATTTCTGTGGAAATGCCCATATACAAAATGCAAACTTTTTTTGTTTCTTTGTGAACAAATGACTTGTTACAGATTTATTTACAAACCGTTTTTATGCAAAACTTTGAATGTATTAAGTGCGCAACTAAGTTCTCACTGTATTTCTTTTGAAGAAAATACAACTTTATTCTGAAAAAGTGGTTACAAGTGAATCATTGAAAGTATTGCCCATCGCTGGCTACTACTTTTTCCCATATTTCTGGTAGATCTCGTATACCGTCGCGGTAAAACTGAGGCTAACCACGGATCAAGCAATTTTTTGATGTCTTCATACGAATGGAACTGCTGGTCAGCTAGACCATGTGCCATCGATCGGAACAGGTGGTAATCGGACGGCACAATATCTTGAGAATATGGCGGGTGGGGTAGGCTTTCCCATTTCAGTGTTTCTAGGTAGATTTTAACGGTTTCGGCAACGTGAGGTCGAGCGTTGTGATGCTGTAGAATCACTTACTCATGCGCAGTGCTCGGCTCAATCGAATCAATTGAAGTCGATACCGATCCCTAGTGATGGTTTCGCTTGGTTTTAAAAGTTCATAATAAATAACACCAACTTGGTCCCACCAAATACATAGCATTACCTTCGCAGCGCGAGTATTCGGCCGAGGCGACGACGTAGAGGTATGGCCGGGCAGTCCCCATGACTTTCTTTCCTTTGGATTGCTGTAATGAATCTATTTTTCATCACCCATCACGGTGCGATGAAGAAAACCCTTCCCCTTTTTGCTTTTTGCCGCTGGAGCAGTTGTTCACAGGCGAAAAAACGAAAAAACGACGTTCAACATGCCTTGGTTTTAACTCATAGGGAACCCAAGTCCCAAGTCTCCTGTTTCTGAATCATTCCCAAAACATGCAATCGCTTGGAAATGTATTGTCGGGTAACTCCTAATACCGAAACAAGCTCTTCTTGCGTTTGATACGGATCCTGATTGAGCAATGCTTCCAATTCATCGCCTTCGAAGGTTTTTGGCCTTCCTTCACGCGGACGGCAGACGGTCGTCAAAATTAAAATCACCGTCCTTGAAGCGACGGAACCAATCTCGGCACGTTGTTTCTTTTAAAGCCAGCGTTTTTTTCGAATATAATAGGAAAGTCATAGCACTTCCCGCACAAAATGAGACATTTTCACAAAAGTAAAGTATATGATACCAAAACAAAATCACTAATGTGTCAAAGCAGTTTGTTGCCATATGTCTAAGATTGGTTTGTGATGTTTAGGTTATGTTAGAATCGACTAGCACACACTGCTGGCGGTATCTATTGACAAACAACGCAAACTTAGTAGTTAATATTTTTCATTGACAGTGCTTTAAATATGAAACTAGTTAAATTTTTTTTTTGTATTTGTGTGAATGGCCATGGCTTCGTTTTCGTTGGCATAGTAAACAACGTTCAGATGGAAAGTCCCTGCATAGTCCCGAATTATCCAATAGACACTCAAAAAATTGTCAATCCATGTGACGATGTTAAAGGCTAGTGACCTTCGTCGCCTTACAAAATGACAAAAGCACAGAACAGTGTGAAAAGTGGCATAATCTTGAATAAAACACATCTTTGGGAGACTGTCTTAGATATATGGAAAGATCATTTTCATTATTAAGTTTATTTATATACACAAATATCTTAAAAACTTTTTACTAAAGAATATACGACAATGACCGGAATGATCGTCTGTCGGAAAAACAAAATTGAATTGCCACGGAAAACCAACTTTGTTCCAAATAAAATGAGCAAAGCTGAATTATATTCATTTACATTTAATTGCCTACTAGTGACAAACTAGTGATGAACTAGCCTATTCCATACGCCTGAACCAATTCCATTAAATTCTAATTAACTTCAACTTGACCTAAGTAAAATTGGATGAAGCTAATAAATGTTGAATGTTTTCTAATTCGTTTAAGTTACATAGAGAGCAGTTTAAATTTCATACCATTTGCTTTAGGCCAAAAAAAGTTTTTTATGAAATAAAAACTACTTTCGTATTTTCGAAGCAATAATGCACACCAAACAGTAGCCCTTTCGGCTTCCATGGCTATGTAACAAATTAATATCAAGATTTCCGCCAACTTGAATAGCTGCAGCATTAACAAACTGGCAACCTTCGTTCAATCTAAACAGCAGGGAGAAACCAAATTTGAAGCTTTAAAAATAGCAAAGTGGTCCGAGTGTAAATTCTTCATTTAACATGTTTACATATACAGATACATATTTATGCATGTAAAAAAAATGCAAACAACTGTCTGCAAATTTTAAGCATTACGGCTGCAGTTGTGCAAAATAATCGTACAACGCCTTCAGCGTGTCTTTATAACGACAGCAGCGCACGTAGGCGTATGAGTGATTATTTATGTGGACTTTTAACATTGCATTGCGGTGAAATAAATTCAAATTCGTTCTATTTCATACTAATTGAATGTAATAAATAAATTAAATTGACAGAAACGTATAAATTTTATTTTGGGTTTTTGTTATTATTCTTTTTTTATTTTGGCTGACAAGCAAAAGCGAAGGTCTCTCGTACTTTGTACTCACTCAAATAAGAGAAATATATATATAAAAAAATTGTATACTTTGTTTATTCGTACTTAAACTCATAAAAAATTTATTTTAATTTTTCTTTACAAAAATTAGTACAAAAAAAAATCACGTGAACCAAAGTACAATGAAAAAAAATGTTGTCCACGATATGCACCATTTCTCCTTGAAATTTCTTAATAGTGGTGGTAGGGAAATAAATGTTGTAGCAGGAAGGGTTAGAATCACTAGGTTCGTTCATAGAGGTACACCACAGGGCGGCGTCCTCTCGCCTCTCCTTTGACTAGTAGCTATAGATGAATCTTTAACTCTCTTAAACAGGGGAGGAATAAAGGTGGTAGCATATGCCGATGACTTGGTTCTAATGGTCTCAGGATCCTTCCCATCAGTAATGGCTGAAATTTGGAAGGTGTACTGGCTACACTCAGTAGTTGGGCTGCCAGCTGTGGTCTCACAGTCAACTCTGACAAAACGAAGTTGATGCTATTCAATAGGAAATACAAGCCTCCACCTTTTAAGTTTCCAAGACTAAATAACCAGTGTCTTACACTCGCATCGTAAGTCAGGTATCTTGGTGTAATACTTTACCCCAAGCTCCACTGGAAGCTGCACATAGAAAATCGAGCTAAGAAGGCCAGTATAGCCTTCTACGCCTGTAAATCTACATATGTTCAGCACGAAATGGGGTCTGAAGCCACGTGTCGTACGTTGGATGTACAACTTAGTGGTTCTGCCAATTTTAACATATGATTGGTTAGTTTGGTGGGTAGCTCTCCAGAAAAGCTGCAACACCACTAAACTAGAGAGAGTGCAGAGAACTGCATGTGTGGGCATCACTGGGATTTGAAGGTTGTGCTAGGGTTACCTTTCCGAGCAGGCGGATGCAAGATGGAATCTGGAGTGGGAGCGAGGATTTTCTCTAAATCAGCCAGGATTTCGGTCTCTTTTAAACTGCCAGAAACGAGCAGCGTTTTTCAAGCAGAGGTCTTCGCGATCCTACAGGCATGCAAAATGCTTTGGGATCGCTGTTGGGAGGGAGACATTAATATTTTTTCCGATAGCCAAGCTGCGATCAAGGCCCTGTTGTCGCCGTATTGCAGCTCTTTTCTGGTGCGCTCCTGTAAGGAGGAACTCAAACATCTCGATCGAGCAGGAAACATCTCCCTTATCTGGGTTCCTGGGCACAGGAATATATAGGGCATTGAAATGGCCGATGAGCTTGCCAGGAAGAGGTAGACAGAACCGATTTCAGATGTCCCCTTCACAGACATCGGCGTCCTTTTCTCCGTTGTTAAAGGGCAACTACACAATTTCTTTCTAAAAAAGCGCAAGACAGATGGAGGTCTGTCTCACCGTGCGCTATTTCGAAAACACTATGCCCCCAATACGATTGAAACAGAACGGTTAAGGTGATGGGAATCCCCCGCCATTCAATTTCCAAACTTATTGCGGTGTTCACTGGTCACTGGCTGATCGGTACTCATGCAAAGAAGCTTGGAATTCCGTACAATCCCTATTACAGAGGCTGTGGGGATCCTGCGGGGAAAGAGACAGTTGAACACTTTCTCTGCAAATGGCTCTGGCAGCTAGGCGTTTGAGATTCCTCAGCATGCCCTTTGGGGATGACTTTAGGAAATTCTCCAGCCCAGATCCCTTTTCTCTCCTCCACTACATCAACAGCACTGGATGGCTGTAGAAGGTTTTCTCTTCCCAAAAAATTTTCTTTGCACAGGTAGTCCACATTATGGTATCAAAACGGCACGTAAGTGCTACATGAAGTGTGCCTGTGGCACTCTTGCCATTTTACCTACCTACCTATAGAGAAAACACATTTGAATATTAAAAAAAAAACGCATCAAAAAATTTTAAGAACAGTATGAGTTATCATGCAGACCGTTTAGGAAAAAGTAGTTTCGAGCAAATCGAGTATAAACTGTCAAGTTCATTTTGTTGGCATCTCGTCGGGTAGTTACATTTTCTACCATAACTTTGTATCTATTAGAAACTTTTACAATCGACTTCGACAGAAGTACGCCTAAAATTATAAAAAATAATAATCTGTAAAGAAAAATCTACTTTTCAAATAATCCCCCAAAGCAAATACGGCAAAAATTCTATGAAAAGCGTTTTCTTTAAATTCCGAATGTTAGATAGATCACCCTGTAATAGAAGGAAATTTGAAACGCTTAGTCAACAGTGATTTCAGTTTCTGCTATACTTTTAAAGATTTTAAGATGTGCAACAAAAATAACTACACCAGTCATACTTGCATGGATTATGGAAATGATATTCAGCATTGACCTGAATACTCCAAAAAAATATATTTCAAGTAGAATTTGAAATTATTTTTAAATGTTTCATTTCTACCTACATAGACATGTGGTATGTTTGTAAAGGGTGGTAAAGTTTCAAGGGCCGATATTGATTTTGAATAAAATACAATTTGTTTAAAAAATTATTGTCATTTCTCTTTATTATGATAATATTGGTATAGATCAATTATGTATATAATAAAATATTGGCCAAATGGCCGCCGCTGCCTCGGCGGCACACCATCATCCGATGGTCTTAATTTTCGATGGCGCTGAGGCATAATTGAGGTTCTATGCCATTAATGTGCCGAATTATCTCATCCTTTAGCTCTTTGATTATTCCTGGCTTATCGACGTACATCTTTTCTTTCAAATAACCCCAAAGAAAGAAGTCCAACGGTGTCAAATCACATGATCTTGGCGGCCAATTCACATCGCCACGACATGAGATTATTCGGCCATCAAATTTTTCGCTCAAAAGAGCCATTGTTTCGTTAGCTGTGTGACAAGTGGCACCGTCCTGTTGAAACTACATATCATCCACATCCTTATCTTCCAATTCGGGCCATAAAAAGTTCGTTATCATTATCACGATAGCGAACACTATTCACAGTAACTGCCTCACCGGCCTCATTTTGGAAAAAATACGGCCCACTGATGCCGCCGGCCCATAAACCGCACCAAACAGTCTTTGTGGGTGCATTGGTTTTTCGGCAATCACTCTTGGATTATCATTCGCCCAAATGCGGCAATTCTGCTTATTGACGAATCCACTGAGGTGAAAATGTGCCTCATCACTGAAGATGATTTTTTCACGAAGTGCGCGATATGCATTTTGATTTGAACGCCCGTTTCCATAATAAACCTGAACGCGTTGCTCGATTGTATACCTTTCCATGGTTCAAATTCAGTTAGTATGAAATTGAAAAATTTAAAACGAAATGCAGAAAATCTTGACGTTTAGGTGTGATTCCCGTTCAACATCGGCCCTTGAAATTTAACCACCCTTTATATCCGCACTAATGCTCACTAATCTCTGAAAAGCGAGTGAAAACAAAAACGAAGAAAAAACAATCAGCGCAATTAGCTCACTTGATTTCAATTAGCTGGCAGTTTTTTCATTTTAAATCTTTTTGTTTTTATCTACAAAGTTTCTCAAATGACCTTGTGCGTATTTATTATCTTTGTTCATAATTAATAATAATTCCTCGCACTAAGGAAAAATACTCGAAGACTATTTGTTAAAAAAATATATTATCTCGTTCTTTCTTCACTTAAGTCCCACTAAGAAATTTAAAAATAACAGCTGGGATTAAGGCATTTTCTGATTTTTTTTTTCAACAACAAACAGCTGCAAAGTAAGCTGAATGTTTCAGAACAAAACAAAAAAAAAAAAACAAAAAAAAAGTGGAATAGTGAGACAAAATTTCTGGCAGAATTTAAAGAGGAAAATTTGCGGAATTTCAATAAATTCAAATAAAGTTCGCACTGAGCATATAGAGGCGAAATTTTATGCTGAATTTTTCGTTAAAAAGTATTCGGGCAAGTCAAAAGTGTTCTAGTTGAATATTTTGCTGGAGCGCGCATTAATGCACAAATACACATACATTCACATGCTCATAAATATGTGCATACTTATTTAAATAGCGCTGGCTATATATTTTCTATAATATTACTATTTTTCTTGTTGCTATTGTGAGTGCGTTAAATTTGAATAAATCACCAACGGATGCAGTGGAGCACGCTGACGGGTGGCTGGAGACCACATATATAACTATATATAAGTATTAATATATTGATATTGGTGTGTATGTGTGGGTGCATAGCTGCCGCGAAAACTGAAAGCTTGTCATGCAGTAGCTAACTTGCTAAACCGTTATAATCACAGTTGCGGCTCCTAGAAACTAAACGCCGCATTTGGGTTGTCCGCACAAGCTAGCAGGTCCGATATATATATAAATAAAACTGAAATTGACAAACAGACACATGGCGAGGTATAAATCAAAATTTTGTGTTTGCTCGCACACTATCACATGCACATGCAGTGGATACATAGCCGCACAAATCGAACGGACGGGGACGTGGACGTGAGTCGAGTGGATTTAATGGCACAAATAAATTCGCGTTTTATAACATTTTCGATGGCTGAGCATTTATGTATGCGGGGATGTGTTTCTGTGTGTGCCACTCGAATAAGCTAAACTGGAGAGGTATGAAATATGTACGTGTACGTATTTCAGTTCAGCTTTTTCACAATTTCAGCAATAGTATATTTTATAATAAATAAATTCATAGCCGCCATCAGCGTTTATGAAAAACGGCTGCTTATTTCAATAGAATTGATATTGAAAATACGATACAAAAGTTTATTTTAAAAGTATCAGCTTTCGCTAAAAACATTTCATTTATTCATTTCAAATATATTTAAGGTGAAGTCCAAAATAAACAAGACTAAGCTAAAATAGAAACGACAAGAGCTTTGCCTTGACAACTTCGAGTTTATTTATTCAAAATAGTCCTCACTGGCCACGATACACTGTTCGGCGCGATCTAAAAGCTTTTCGAAAAAGTGTTTCAGGTCATTGACCGGAGAGTACTTCAGGATGTCGGTACAAGCCTTTTGGATGGCCTCTACGGACGCAAAACGTTTTCCTTTCATGGCCAAATGCATTTTTCCGAAAAGGTGGAAGTCACAGGGGTCATAACAGGTGAATACGATGAGTGATAGAAGGTTCAAATGCGATTTCTAGTCAAAAACTCAATCACAAAAGTGGATCGATGAAATTTTGCATTATCATGCAATAAGCGTCAGCTTCCTCCTTCGAGGTATTCAGGGCGAATTTGACAAATGCGATGCAACAAACGCTTCAAAACGTCAAGATAGAGAATTTCACGATTTGGCCTGTTGGCACAAACTCCTTGCGGACAATTCCCTTTGTAAAAACAAATGAGCATCGACTTGATTTTTGACTTTTCCAAACGCGATTTTTTGGGTGGAGGCTCGTCTGAGGCCTTCCATTCGGCACTTAGTTTGGGGTTTATTTTTGAAAACACCACGTTTCATCACTAGTTGCAATGTTGTAAAAGAACTTCTCATCTTTTCTCACCTCTTTAATGAGGTCTTTCGTATGTTGACTTCTGAGCAATTTTCGGTACTCAGTTAACTTGCGCGGAATGAAACGTAGACAGACCTTTCGTAAGCCCAAATGATCAGTTAAAATGTGATAAATCGACGTTTTAGAGATATTCAACTCCGATTCCATGAATTTCAACAATGATTTCGGTTAATTTTTGATAAATTTACGACGAATTTCGATGGAGTTTTCGGTGATTACTGATTTTAGGTGGCCCGTATGTTTATTGTAATTTATGTCCTCACAACCATCTCTGAAGCGTGTAAGCCACTTATGAACTCTGGCACGAAATAGACAATCACCGCCATAAACTTTTTTCATGAATTCAACTGTTTCGGTAAACGTTTTACCGATTTTAAAACAAAATTTGATATTAGATCTTTGTTCGAAACTCATTTTTGTACCGATGGCACAAACATGCTGACACTTTAGACGCAATAACTTCGCTCCCACTAAACCGAATGGCACCAAGTTTCAGCTAAGGTCAGAGGTCAGCTAAAGATATAGCTTCCAACGCACTGACTCATTTAAAAGAAGTCTGGCTAATTTTGGACTTCGCCTTGCACTTGTTCATTTGTTCCCATAATTTCATGATAATGGTTTTAGTAAATCTCTTCCTGATCATTTTTTTAGTAAATCCTTTTTTCTAAATTATTTAATTTATTTAAGTTTTGTAAATAAAAATTAAATTATATGAATGAGTAACTCTCATCCCTAACAGCCAATTTTAACGCCCTGACAGTGAAAATTGCATTAATGGACAAACCCTTCAACCAAAAACCAGCAATGCTAAGTATTTTAAATGACTTTCCCGGTAACTCTGTATGCATTTGATCGCCTTAACGTCTGCTTAGCTGTCTTCCTTTACAGTCAAAGTTTTCTGAAATGATCTGAGAGAGTGAGCTGCTTGAGCCTTCTTGGAATTTAAGCGAAGCGCAATTCTAAAAGGTACCTACTGAAAAACTGCAAAGCCAAAAACAAGGCGTCAAGTGCCTGTGCAGCTAACATTTCTAGATATTATATGTTGAAATTGAAATTTGAAAAGGTCGAGACAAGAAGCACCGGGAGATATGGTGGCTCCTAAAACACTCAGGCTAAAAAGCCCATTACATTTAGAGCTCTGGAAAGAAAGTAGATAGTCAAGGAGAGAAGGAGAAAAGTATCAGAGAAAGAGAGAGAAAAGAATAGAGACAGAGATAGAGATAGTTAGTCTTCTAGATATGCTAATCTGTATAATAATACGAAATGTGAGCTGGCAACCCAACAAAATCAATTCGGTTAAATTTTTAAATATTTAAGTAGTATGAATTTTTGGCATTTTCCACTGATTTTGGCTACATTCAAGACAGCAACGCCACCTGTTTGAACGCTTTGCCTGAGCTAGTAAATATTTCTGTATATATCTTTTTATCTTATATTTGTATACACATTCAATAAATTTTAAATAAAAGTGCCATATGACGCAAGCAAGGCATAAATATTTACAAATTCACTACAACAATAAACTCATAAAACATAAGCCATCTGCCTCCGGTGGTAAACAACAAATCTGCACAGTGAGTGAGTGTAGTTTTCTTCTTGTTGTAGACGAAATTCACGAAAATAGTAAACTAATTGAATGATAAGGAATGGAGTATTTTTTATGTGAAATTAGATTATACAGGATGATATTAATAGGACTATGAATAAGTTCGTGCGGTTTTTTTCGAAATTTGAAACTTTATTGACGTAAAATGGTTACAAATTTAATATTCAAAATATTGTCCATCGCTTACTACTACTTTTTCCCATCTTTCTGGCAATTCACGGATTCCCTTTGTAAAAAATTCGGTCGGTTTTGCCGCAATCCACGAATCGATCCATTTTTTGACTTCATCGTAATTACGGAAGTGCTGGTCAGCCAGGCCATGTTGCATCGATCGGAAGAGATAGTAATCGGATGGCGCAAGGTCTGGACTATACGGCGGGTGGGGTAGGACATCCCATTTGAGCGTTTCTAAGTATGTTTTGACCACTTGTGCAACATGTGGCCGAGCATTGTCATGTTGCAAAATAACTTTGTCGTGTCTATCGGCGTATTGCGGCCGTTTTTCTCGCAGTGCTCGGCTCAAACGCATCAATTGTCGTCGGTAGACATCCCCCGTAATCGTTTCATTCGGTTTCAGTAGCTCATAATACACAACACCCAGCTGGTCCCACCAGATACACAGCATAACCTTCAGGCCATGAATATTCTGCGCCGACGTCGATGTTGAAGCATGGCCAGGGTATCCATACGTTGCCCGACGTTTTGGATTGTCGTAATGGACCCACTTTTCATCGCCAGTCACAATTCGATGCAAAAAACCCTTTCTTTTGTGCCGTTGAAGCAGTTGTTCGCATGCCATAAAACGGCGTTCAACGTCTCTTGGCTTCAATTCATACGGCACCCAATGGCCTACCTTTCGGATCATTCCCATGGCTTTTAAACGTTTGGAAATGGTTGATTGATCAACTCCCAAAGTTTTTGCAACCTCTTCTTGCGTTTGAGCCGGATCTTGATCGAGCAATTCCTCCAATTCGGTATCCATGAACTTTGGCGGCGCACCCTCGCGTTCTTCGTCTTCCAAGCCAAAATCACCACTTTTAAAGCGTGCAAACCACTTCTGGCACGTTCGCTCAGATAGAGCATGCTCACCATAAACTTCCACCAAGATACGATGACTTTCGGCTGCTTTTTTCTTCATATTAAAATAATGAAGAAGAATTCCCCGCAAAAACACATTATTTGGCACGAAATTCGACATTTTCAAGTGTGGTAAAAATATTGTTGTTTACGCTTCAAATAAAAAACTTATACTGACGTTTGTGCCTTACGACAGTAGCTCTCCAATGAATGTTTGGAAATGTGGATCGATGGAATAATAATCAAGTTACGCCATCTGTTGTAAAACCGCAACGAACTTATTCATAGTCCTATTAAAGAGATCAGAGGGCGGTCAAAAAGACTCGTCTCGTTAAACAAATTCGATCATTTGGCTACCTTAGCCAAGTCGTGCATATAGGTGGACCTGGTTCTCAAAGAAGTAGTACGCTGACTCATATTAGTTGAGGTACAGTACATTTCCGCATTCTTTCTTAAAATTATTTCGCCCCTACCTCATCTTTAAAGCTTCTAAATAATCAGTAAAGTACGGGCTAGTTTATTGGTCAAGTCAAAGTGTCAAAGTGCCAAATTACCAAAAGGAGTAGCCTTAGTCAAACGATAAGATTAATGAATGATTGATAAATGGTTCACTAGATATCGCTGGTTTAGAGGGGTGTCATCCCTTGATCAGGAAAAACCCGGAGTCATTCCGGCAACGTAGAACCGACCACCATGGGAATAAAAGGAGCACAATAAACTACTCAGCAAACAGTTTCTGCTTGGATGCTACCAAACGTTTCACCCTTGCGAACACCGGCTTGAGCCAGAGCCGCCGCCCAGCCACGTCAGGAGATATCTCCCCAATTACGCCGACGACGGAGTCCAACCACCATCTACAGCAGATGAAGAGTTAGAAGCTTTCCCGTGAGACCCGCGTAACACTGACCCAATTACGTTCTGAATATCGTAGCAGGTTAAACTCCTACCTATCCAGAATTGACCCCGATATACTAATCATATGCCCGGTATGTGAAAAGATGCGTGCGGGGTGCCTTCACTAAACCCATTCATCTAACACCCCAATCCCTCTGGACCCAATATGACGAAACAGCAAGTTTCCGGGGCCTACCTTTAGATGAGTTAGACGAAGACGACCGGTGACAGGGTTTATTATTGCTGCTACGACTACAACAACACATGACTAGTGGACTTAGCGCCGGCACGCCTTACCAATTTGGTTGATAGTAAAACAGCAATCAAAGCACTGGCTCCGCGCGCATCACCCAACAACACAACACGACACTTTGCTTGGTTCCTAGCCACTCTGGAGTATAAGGAAATGAAAGAGTATATGAGTGCGCAAAGAAAGGCTCTGAATTGCAGTTTCAGCGGGTGGTAGAAGACTTAAGCATTCCTTTAAACGAACTGTATGTAGCGATTGACTCCAGCCTAATCGCAGAAATCAAAAAGAATTGGTATCTGACTATTAACTGCAGGGTCTCCGAAACGCTGTATCCAAAATTGAATCTTAAAAGGACACAATCTCTGCTCGGATTCAACAGATCAAACACCTCACAGGTGTTAAAACGGGTCGCAGCACTATTGCCCTCTGGCCGGTAGAACGTGTGCACCCACAATGACTTCTGCAGGAGTTGAGACGAAATTGAGTCGACACAACGCTTCCTGCGTGATTGTCCTGCACTTCAAAGAAGTCATGCCAAATATCTTGGCGATTATTTCTTTGAAAACATGGGAAATTTCAAAATGTTTCATTGCAGGGACTAGTAACCTTTTTAAAAAGTTCTAAGTGGTTTAGACAACTTAGTTAGGAGATGGAAATCAAATGCAAGTTTCATAATGGGCCTTCGAGCCACCGAATATCTTGTCTTAGACGAGCAACCTGGCTAATCTAACCTTACCTAGGTGAAACATAAGCTTACTGGCGCATTATCGTAGTAGAAAAAAGGCGGTTCTATATTTTTTAAATGGAGGATTAAGAAAAGCTGTAGGTTATTTTAATCATAGTCCAATTAGTACCTGGTTTCTAGCTTGAAATCTGATTTACAATCCACCACAATATTTCTTGTAATATAATTTATCAATATATGTACACCTTATAAAAGCGTTTCATTTTGAAGATATTTTGATATAATAAAAATTGTGAATGATTGTTAAGCCACTCCAATCCATTTGAGCAAGGTGAAAATGACTTTTATCAGAAACAAAGAAAAAAAAAAAAACATATTTAAAATCAACGCTAATTTTAAGGCCCTTGCCAAAATTCAATTTGCTTCAAAACTGCCTACCAGAAGTTTTTCTTCAAAATTTTGCTTAAAATTTTGAACTTTTATGAACTTTTATTAAATTAATTAATATAAATAAATACACATTACTTGGCTGCTATTATTCTGAATACGGGTGCATATTATTATTATTTTATATGAAAGGTCTTTCAAAAGACGCGCCTAGATAGTGTTTCAAAATATATACATAAAATTTCAGATTCTTTTAGGTTTCACTCCTTTGATTCAAACAACAGCTCCTAACAATTATTAAAAAAATTACATATTTTCAGTGGCCGCAATGAGCGTCTACGTCTACAGGCCGTCATACGAGAATTTTAATTTTCAAGAGCTCGCTCTTACATTATCGCATTGAGTTCGGCAATCTCGATCTGAACGTTGTATTTCAGCACTGGAATCGCGTATTCTTATAGACTCTATTTTTCAAAAAACTCCACAAAAAGTAGTCGAGTAGAGTTAGTTCGTATGATTTACGTGAAATTAACCGATCGGGAAACATAGATCACAATAATTGAATGTTTTTCTTTGTTGGATGACTCGTGTTTACAACCGGCTGAAAATGAAGGTCGCTTATGTCTATCTCTTCATTTGCGAAGGAAAACAAGCCCAAAAAGCACACCCTACACTATATTTTAGTGCACTTAATGATTCTCGGAAATTACTTGAGGTTTCTCTTCTCCCCAGATGCGGCAATTTGGTATGTTGACAAATCCATTGAGTGTAAAATTAGCTGATTAAAGGCGATGCAGACACCATCATCACGTTCAAAGAACCAATTCACGAAATTTATGCGTTTATAATGATCTCTGGCTTCAACTCTTCTGTTAAATAAATTTATGAGGACACAAATGCAAATTCTTACGAAAAAACTGCCAATCAGCCAATTCATGAATGTCTAATTTTTGGGGACGTTGAAGGTCGAAATATCGATGTTGAAGCAGCAATATTTTCAACATAATGTACAGGTTTATATTTGTTACTCCTTATTTCATCCTCGAAAGAACCAGTTTCTTAACATTTTTTCACCCATCTTTGAATTGCCGTCTCATTTGAATGATTATTTCCAATTCAAAAAATTAGAAATTTTGTAATAAGTTATTCATAAGGATTTTTATTTTCATAATAAGTTTCAATTATTTCTATCGGGTAAAATTGTACCTCTGTCTACTCCACAAATGTGAAAGACGGCATGAAAAAAGGTACTTCTTTTTTTTTGTTTTGGCGGTGAGATTGGGTTACAAATGCCTTCGCACCATATAGTAACCGTCCCTACTACGTGTTTGGTGATTTCACTAAAAATAGTCCTCCTCTTCTCTTGAATTTTATTCTCCACCCCTGAACTGTTTCCGCATTGCTTTGAGCTAGAGGGCCAAGACGACTTACTTACTCACCCTGCATCCAGGGTCGTCTGTTTTGAGAAACCTATGCTCAATGCTCCTCAGCATAACTTTCCATTTCACGCTTCTTTTTCGGATAATATCCTCCACGAAATTTGCGACGGCATTTCGTCTATTATCATTTTCTCGATTATTTCTTTAAGTGTAAATACACTAATAGCTCGTTGTAGACCTGTTCTTTCTATATATGCAGTTTGGTAGGCTCACTTTTCTCATTCGTCACAAATATTTGCGAAAGGACCCATGTCCGGTCAAAAACTGTGTGAAGTATTAGTTAACCTGGTCGTACCTTATTTCCACCTACTTTTTTAAAACGCGTACTAGACTCGCTGTCCATCTATCATAACGTTCAGAGTTCCATCTTGCCTACCAAAGTGTTAGCGTTTGAACTCTAATATCGGAGAAGCGTGGTACTGGGATTGCTGAGATTTTTGCCTATTATCTCCGTTTGCGCTCTTGTGCTAGAATATCTATAGGGATGATTCCACTGATAACTAAAACAGCTGCTTCAGATACTGTTATGTATGAAGAAGCCACTCTGAGAGCGCAGGTGCGTTGGACAGATTGCAGAGTTTTCCGCCGGCCCATATTCTCGCATCCGTATAAAAGAATCGAGTTCGTCATGTCCATTAAAAGTTTTCGCTTGTTCTGCGTTGGACCTCCAAGATTTGCTATGAGCTTACTTAACATGCCGCTTACTTTGGCAGCTCTTGTGGCAGCATGACTTATGTGCGCGCATCTTAAAAAATAGTACTAGGAATTATTCAGAAGTGACATCTAGGCTTAACTTTTGGGAGACCCTTTATTATTAAATAAAGGGTGGTTAAATTTCAAGGGCCGATGTAGAATGTGAGCCGCACCTAAACGTCAACGACACCGTTGGACTTCTTTCTTTTTTTTGGGGTTATTTGAAAGAAAAGGTGCGCGTCGATAAGCCAGCAACAATTCAAGAGCTAAAGGATGAAATAATTCGGCACATTAACGGCATAGAACCTCAATTATGCCTCAGAGTCATCGAAAATTTGGACCATCGGATGGAGGTGCGCCCGCGGCAGGCATTTGGCCAATATTTTGTTTCATGCGTAATTGAACTATGCCAATATTATCATAATAAATTGAAATGAATATAATTTTAAAAAAAAATTGTATTTTGTTCAAAACCAACACCGGCCTTTAAAACTTAACCACCCTTTACATAACTTTATTCGAAATGTACTTACTTTTTGCTCTTATGGCGCTATTTGGTTTCAAAGCAGGAAAGCAAAAATATTTGAATGCAAATTTATAAGAAGGCAATTGAATTTTATAGGTTTGTGTCTAAGCTGGTTGATACTGAAACTAAACTGACTAAAAGTAATGCGTCCATTTCTAAATACAGTAGTTAGACAAAATTGAACTAAACTTGGGCTCAACGGAGGACTATGATTACGATTCACTAATTTTTGTGTGCTTAATTAGAGAAATAAAAAAAGTGCATGTAGCGTAGTACACATAACAGAAGTGAAGCTTTCAAGACTAACAAAGAAAGAGGGAAAGACCCGGGGGAGAATGAGAGAGAGAGAGAGAGGGAAAGAATATATATCTAAATAAATTCACAACATTTACAGAGAATAAAAATATACAAAATTGACAAAAAACGGAAGAGAGTTGACTGGTGAAGGTAAACGCCGAACATAAACCGTGGCAACAACCTGCACTACTCCGAGCGTTTATCACCCGCACAAACGCAGCGATTCCAGGATCTCAGCAATGGCACAAATTATCGCAAGGCAATACCAATAAATCCGACGCCGAAATGGATAGCACTTTATAGTACGCACAAGCACTAACCACGAAACGAAAATAAGCGCCAAAAAATAGACACTAAAAAAAGACGCCAATAAAAATGGGACCAAAAACGCCTCAAACAGTAGGCACCAAGGAAATATAACGCCAAAAAGTAGGCACCAAAAATATATTTCCTACAAGTTTGCCCCAACAAACAAGCGCCAAAAAGTAGGCAGTGTTGTTTCTCACTAGAAATTAGCAGCCACAAGGAAAAACTCAGGAAAAATATCCCAAAGTGTATATAAGATATATATACGGTATAGCTCTCTCTCTCCTTTTCCTCTACGTTACATCGTTTTTCTCTCTCGTGGAACGAAAATGCCCAAAACGTTGCATGGCCTTGAAATTTTACTCTCCATTCTCACTCGTCCATCGACGCCTAAGAAGTTTCACTTCAATAACAAATTTTTAATAAATCAGACGGGATTTTTCTGGATTCACTCAGCCTATAAAATCAGCAGAGTAAGCAAAAATGACGTGCAGTTATACATATAAGAATAACTTTTTTAAAATACAAATTATCAAGTACTAAATATATAAATTTATTGCTTCAAATCACCCTTTCGGGCGCATTCAATTACAATACAAATTTTCATTCTTCACATTCAAGCTCAAGCTCTTCAATGCCTGCTGGCAGTAATGTCGCTCGAATTTTCCAATTTCCTTGAAAAGCTAGCGAGCATGGCAGCACATTGGAAAAGTATTAATTAACAGCTGCTGCTATTAAAGATATACATTCACACATACATATAAATATATATAAGAGCGTGTGTATGTATTGATATTTTGTAATTCATTGTAATCAACAGCGTGAGCGAACGCTTCCAATCAGGTTGCTCACCAATACGAAAGCGTTGCGGTTGTGGCTACGAGTGAGTGCGAGTTTTACTTGAATGGAAATAGTTTCATATCTAAGTGAATAACCGAGTATGTGGTTCGTTGCCCGACGGGAATATTGCGGTCAGCTGGTAGAAGTACACCAAAAAATTGCACAAATCTCAATAAATTCCAATTATTCAAATACACTTGAAATTGTATAACTAAATGCCAGAAAACTTGAATGTGGAAGTGGAGGAAAAGAAAATTGAGCTGTGCTCTATCAATGCTGTGTATGTAGGCATGTTTATTTATACAATATTTTGCAGTAGCTAAAGAAAGAACATAGCAAGTGTGAGCGAAAATCATTGACTGCGTTATTTTTGTTTATGTGAAATTTGATTTAGACACAAGCAAAATAAATCATTGGAAATATAGGAAAAAAGTCTGGCACTGTGTATTTTGTTAAGAATTTTACGCGAAATTATCGCGCATACATACATAAATAAATCACGTTTAGTTAACATGCTTTTCTTTTTTTTGGCTGAAAACATAGCTTTGCGCATAAGCAATTTATTTCGTCGTACATTTTGCATCAAAATCACATCTGTTTGCTTTTATTTGAGAAACATTGCAATCTTGCCACTCAATTTCGCAACACGGCAGTCTAGCATTTTACATGCGCCACATGCCACACTTGCACCATGCCTTCCATGTGTCTTTGCGCCACAATTGCCAAACAGTCGACTAATAAATTTGCGAAATAAAAAACGCAATGCAGAATTGTAGCACCAGATATGGTAGCATGTGCAATTTTTTCGTCTCTCACTCACACATATGTGCGTACATAAAATAGACAGTGAGGCGCACAGCTTAGCGCATGCAATTTTTTTTCACATTTAAAATTTTTTTATATTGTATCGTATATTTTTTTTTTATATCGTCCAAACCATATAAGCTTTCAAACTTTTGACGTGATAACGTCTTATAATTCGATTTAACAGGCTGTACGCACGAAGAAATGTGTCGTTACCTTGCTCATTAGTGTTACCTTGCTCATATGTAGTTACCTTGCTCATTAGTGTTACCTTGGTCTTTAGTGTTACCTTGCTCATATGTAGTTACCTTGCTCATTAGTGTTACCTTGCTCTTTAGTGTTACCTTGCTCTTTAGTGTTACCTTGCTCATTAGTGTTACCTTGCTCTTTAGTGTTACCTTGCTCATTAGTGTTACCTTGCTCTTTAGTGTTACCTTGCTCATTAGTGTTACCTTGCTCATTGCCGTTACCTTGCTCATTTGTCGTTACCTTGCTCATTGCATTGAATGAACTGCAAGCGAAAGCGCGGAACGAACGACAAAGCAAACAAAGCAAACGAACGGCAACGTTCGACATCTTGCTCTCTCCTACTTAAGTGAGCGTATATATGTATGTATATGCGCATATGTACATATATAAATTCACGTATTTGTTTTGGCATATGCCTTCTTATTGATTATTATTAATTTGATTTACTTGAAGAATTTAAAATAAAACCAAGTTTGTTAATAATACCTGTTGTTTTAATGTTATTATTATTATTTTTTTATTATATATGAAGGAAAAAATGTATGGTAATATTTACCATATACCATATAAGATATGTTGTCTATACTAATATTATAAAGAGGAAAACTTTGTTTGTTTGTAATGAATAGGCTCAAAACTACTGAACCGATTTTAAAAATTCTTTCACCATTCGAAAGCTACATCATCCACGAGTAACATGGATTATATTTTATTTTGGAAATAGGGCTCGAGATATAGGTCAAAACGTGAACCCGGGTAACCTTCGGATGTGTATGTACAATATGGGTATCAAATGGAAGCTGTTGATAAGTGCTTTAATACGGGGTAATTTTCATACCTATTGATGCCTAGGGTCTCGAAATATATGCCAAAACGTGGACCCGCCGTGTCTTTGTACCGAATTAAACCAAACTTACACACATTGTTAAGGAGGTATTGAAGATGGTTTCCGTATAGTTTGGATACCTATTGGTAGATAGGGTCTCGAGATATAGATCAAAACGTGGACCCGGGTAACCTTCGGATGTGTATGTACAATATGGGTATCAAATGGAAGCTGTTGGTGAATGCTTTAGTTCAGAGTATTTCCATCCGCTCCCGGGTAACCTTTGGTTGTGTATGTACAATATGGGTATCAAATGAAAGCTGTTGATAAGTGCTTTAATACGGGGTAATTTTCATACCTATTGATGACTAGGGTCTCGAAATATATGCCAAAACGTGGACCCGCCGTGTCTTTGCACCGAATTAAACCAAGTTTACGCACATTGTTCAGTAAGTATTGAAAATGGGTTTCGTAAAGTTTGGTTGTAATTCGGAGCACTGGCAACGGGTACAGCGTTCTTTTGAACCAGCCATAATGTCGCTTACTTTTTTAACGCTTGGGGCGGAACTGAACTGTCAAATTGACAGTGTGAGTTACAATGTGTCAATATTTCTTTCTGATTTGGATGCCATAAGGAAAAAACGTAAGTGCAACATGTAAAAATTGTTTGTGAATTTTTTTGGAGTGGATTTTGGAACAGTGAATAATTTCTTACGAAATTTGAGAATTTAATGTGAAATCCGAATGAAATTATGTGTTAGTGAAAAAAAAATTTTTTTCGTTTTTTTTTTTGAAAAATATTAATCAATAATGGTTAAAAAAGCTCCAATGCTTAATAAAACATATAAATTGAAACGAAAAATTCATGGATGATCAGGAAAAAAGACGATTGTTTATTCATATGCGTTGATTTGAAATTTAAAAACAATCTTCTTTTTTCCTGATTTTCAATTTATATTTTATATATTATTTACTCAAAAACAAATAGAAAAACAAAAAATATTGTTTATGCCAAAGCGCTTGTAAATGAGCGCAAATAAATAATATGAAAACCATATAATATATTTTCTGTTCTAAATATCTATTCTATTTTAGTGTGCCCAGCGAAGGGGGCCGGGTTTGCTAATAGGACTATGAATAAGTTCGTGCGTTTTTTTTCGAAATTTGAAACTTTATTGACGTAAAATGGTTACAAATTTAATATTCAAAATATTGTCCATCGCTTACTACTACTTTTTCCCATCTTTTTGGCAATTCACGGATTCCCTTTGTGAAAAATTCGGTCGGTTTTGCCGCAATCCACGAATCGATCCATTTTTTGACTTCATCGTAATTACGGAAGTGCTGGTCAGCCAGGCCATGTTGCATCGATCGGAAGAGATAGTAATCGGATGGCGCAAGGTCTGGACTATACGGCGGGTGGGGTAGGACATCCCATTTGAGCGTTTCTAAGTATGTTTTGACCACTTGTGCAACATGTGGCCGAGCATTGTCATGTTGCAAAATAACTTTGTCGTGTCTATCGGCGTATTGCGGCCGTTTTTCTCGCAGTGCTCGGCTCAAACGCATCAATTGTCGTCGGTAGACATCCCCCGTAATCGTTTCATTCGGTTTCAGTAGCTCATAATACACAACACCCAGCTGGTCCCACCAGATACACAGCATAACCTTCAGGCCATGAATATTCTGCGCCGACGTCGATGTTGAAGCATGGCCAGGGTATCCATACGTTGCCCGACGTTTTGGATTGTCGTAATGGACCCACTTTTCATCGCCAGTCACAATTCGATGCAAAAAACCCTTTCTTTTGTGCCGTTGAAGCAGTTGTTCGCATGCCATAAAACGGCGTTCAACGTCTCTTGGCTTCAATTCATACGGCACCCAATGGCCTACCTTTCGGATCATTCCCATGGCTTTTAAACGTTTGGAAATGGTTGATTGATCAACTCCCAAAGTTTTTGCAACCTCTTCTTGCGTTTGAGCCGGATCTTGATCGAGCAATTCCTCCAATTCGGTATCCATGAACTTTGGCGGCGCACCCTCGCGTTCTTCGTCTTCCAAGCCAAAATCACCACTTTTAAAGCGTGCAAACCACTTCTGGCACGTTCGCTCAGATAGAGCATGCTCACCATAAACTTCCACCAAGATACGATGACTTTCGGCTGCTTTTTTCTTCATATTAAAATAATGAAGAAGAATTCCCCGCAAAAACACATTATTTGGCACGAAATTCGACATTTTCAAGTGTGGTAAAAATATTGTTGTTTACGCTTCAAATAAAAAACTTATACTGACGTTTGTGCCTTACGACAGTAGCTCTCCAATGAATGTTTGGAAATGTGGATCGATGGAATAATAATCAAGTTACGCCATCTGTTGTAAAACCGCACGAACTTATAAATAGACCTATTAGTTAAGTCATAAATTTAGTTTGGAAAACCACTTTTATTCAATTCAAAGTAAAAAATGCGTGGAAAGAATACAAAATTAAGAATCAATTTACTTTTGCTCGATATGAGCCTTGACTATGGATGTTCCAGAAACGAATCGCAAGCTGCCCGAATGTGTCTTGCAGGTATTTTGGCTCACTCGCGGACAATGGATTTTTTCAGCGTCTCGAGACTGGTGAATCTTTTAGTTCAGACCTTGCTCTCCAAAATGACCCAAAGAGAATAATCCATCAGATTCGCCTGTGGTGAATTTGAGAGCCATTGTGTGGACGTCGTAAAGTTCGGAACGTTGCTTTTTAGCCATTCCTGGTTTACTCGAGCTTTGTAAGACAATACCGAGCCCTGTTGTAAAGTCCATGGTCTGCCACCGAAATGTTTGTCTGGTTACTGCTTCAAGGCAACCTCCACAATACTTTCCCGATAATATTCCGCATTTGCTAACTTCCGTGCTACCCTGATTACTTGAGAGCTATTGCTCGTCCTGCTCGTAAATTTAGTGTTGTTGTTGTTGTAGCAATAATACAAGCCCTGTCAGTGTAGTGTATATCACCGGTCGTCTTCGCCTAGCTCATCTAAAGATAGGCCCAGGAAACATGCTGTTTCGACAGGTAGGTTCCAGAGGAAGAGGACCCAAAGTGTGTCTTGGCTATTTCAGGCGGTTTACTTTTTAGAAATCTTTTTAATTCCGCGTTTTAGTTTTTGAATTTATTGCCCGTATGTAGTAAGTTTTCAGTTAATTTGTGCTATTCCTAGTATGCAAGATTATACTAAATTAATAAAATAAAATAAATAATGTTTGGACTTAATTAAGCGGGTCTGAGTTTTTGCGCCGATATGTGACAATGACTAAAACATGGATCCACAACTATACACCAGAGTCAAAACGGCAGCCATCTGAGTGGACAGGACCCGGTGAGAACTGCCCAAAGCGACCAAAGACGCAACAGTCAGCTGGAAAGATTATGGCTTCGGTATTTTGGGATTCGCATGGTATAATTTTCATTAATTATTTGGAAAAAGGCAAAATGATTAATTTTGAATATTACTGCGAAATATTGGAACAATTGGAGAAAATCGCAGAAGAAAAAAATGAAGAAGAAAAAAATCCTCTTTCCCCAAGACAATGCACCGTGTCTCAAATCGGTTAAAACGATGGTCAAATTGAACGAATTACGTTTCGAATTGCTTCTCCACTCACCGTATAGTCCAGATCTGGCTCCCAGCGACTACTGACTGTTTTCAGGCCTCAAAAAAATGCTCCAGGGAATGAAAATTCAATGAAATGAGGAAGTTATCGCTAAAACTGAAGCGCGTTTTAAGGCCAAAGGTAAATCGTTCTACAAAACAGGCATAGAAAAGCTACAAGCTCATTGGAATGATTGTATCATCGCCAAAGGGGACTACATTGATGAATAAAGAACAATTTTTGAAAAAAAATGCTATTTTCTTAACCAGGCCTGGGACTTATAGACCGATATGTTATATTTATATAAGAAAATAAAATTTCATTGAATTTCTTCTCTTATAAAAAACTTTAGACACACCACCATTTTTTGAATTAAAGCCCAAACTTTGCACACAATTTTTAAAAATTCCACCAAAGCTTTTCCACTTTTTAACTTAAATTAATAGAGTTTTTCGGAGTATGTAATTTTATAGGCTATTAAATTCTAGTATACAAAGTGCAACTAGAAAACAAGTGACTGTAAAACAGAGTTGGTTTTTCAAAACTTTTTTTTTCGCTGCAGTGTAACGCTGTTTGTTCTATACAAAGTAGTGGATTTTGAAAGATTTCTTGTTTTATTTTGTTTTGCTTTATTAACAACCTCCTCCCCGAAACAACATCTGTTCCATTTTCATAATCCAATAAAAATTTATTTATGGGTATTTGTAATTTCTTAATGCAATTAAATTTCATTCGTTGACTTGCTTCCTTCGTTGAAATTTCATGCCACTACCCAGGCATTCAAAGGTACACACGCCTACGCATAATTTTATACGCAATTTTCTCGCCGGAACAACATTAATTCAATATGTGTTACACAATAAGCGTTTAGATTAAACAACGTTTATTAAATATGTAAGGAAGAATGCTCAGCAACCCTGTCCAAAGTGAAGTGCTTTCGCCAAAATGAGCCAAAGGAGTCGTTATCGTCTGAGGAAATTGAAAAATCGCCAGAAAGCTGCTAAGCTGATCGAACGCGATACTATTCAATTTTTAGTCTAATAAATACAGGTGGTGGTTATAACTACACTAAACCATTATTTTTCTTTTTGCACTTTTTCAGATAAGACACAGAGGGCTACCACTTTTCCTGCGTATTTTAGTTAAGATACATTTTCTAAAAGTCATCAATGGGATAATTGATTTAGCCCACTTTTAGCCCAGGACATAGTAACTTAGAGGGCAATGAAATTGCTGATGAGCTTGCCAGGAAGGGGACTAAATTGGCCTCAGAGACCTCCGACCCGGCCATTGGCATGCCCCTGACAGTTGTTAAAGCGGAACTGCACAAATTATTTCTGAAGAAAGCCCAGAAAAGATGGAGCACCATTTCTTCATGTGCTATTTCGAAAACCCTTTGGCCCCAATACGATATACGAAGGTCTCGGAAAGTTCTTTGGACTCCCCGCCATTCAATTTCCAAAGGGGGCGTCCATAAATTACGTGAGGTGTTTTTTTCAATTTTCTGACCCTCCCTCCCCCCTGGTGAGATGTCGTGAGATTTTATTCAACCCTCTCCCCCATCCCCCAATCTCACGTGAGATTTTTCAAAATGTGGGTTTCTTATGTAAACGCGTTAGATTGTTATTGTAAAAAGAAAAAAAATTTGCTTCGTGCTTTTATTTACGACTAGTTAAGACTAGTAATCAATATTGCTGAGAGTTATAAGTGTAATAAAAATTTAACAATAGAAGACTTAAATCGTATCTACTGCGATTAAAAAAAGAATATCTACTCTAATTCAGTCCATGGAGAATCATGCGCGGTTTCAAGAGAGACTATTGGGACCAACATGTCCATATGATTTTCAGTAAAATCATGTGCTCCTTCAACTTCGTTCTAATCTAGCCACTCTAAGCCGTTGACGCTTGCGCACAGTAACTCATTAGCTCGTCTTGTGACAATCCGTGAGGGTCGCACTTTGCGGAACATACGCGCTTGCTTAGCTGGTGCAATGTGAGCTGCTCTCCTGTGCTCTGCAGCTCTTGTGATAGATGCGAAGTAAATACCGCATGTACTGCAGCATATTTTCTCTAAATCATCACGTATACTTGGGCAATAGAGATCAATAGGCGTGCTGATGAAGGCATTCAGCGGTTGAATCGGTACGCATATTAGAAATGGAGCAAATGATTTTCCGTCATGTTCTTTAAAGTCCGGAATTGTCAAAAGTCAACCTGAGTGATAGGGCGTTCGGCTCATAGTGGCGCGAAAACAACCGACGGGCTACACTGTACCGCAAATTCAGATTAAATTGAGCTATTTGGTATAAAACAAATATGGTGGTTTGACAGTAGTAATTTATAACGTCGAAGTATGAATGAAATTATTTTCTTTTGAACGAATTAGTGAATGATCTTAATCATACTACGATTACGCTTGAGATTAAATCTTAAGCATGTACAATTTTTTTTGTTTCAATCAGAAAAAAAATTGTGTGATATTTGCCGAGACCCCCCCACTCTCCAACGTAAGATTAGATGAGATTTGACTCGACCCCCTCCCCCCCTTAAACATCTCACGTAATTTATGGACGCCCCCAAACTCGTAGCTGTGTTTACCGGTCACCGGACGATCGGCACACACGCGGAAAAGCTAGGATATCATTTAACCCCCATTACAGAAGCTGTAGGGACCTTTCAGAGAAGGGAACTGATGAGCATTTTCTCTGTAATTGTCCGGGAATGGCAGTTAGACGATAAAGGTCACGGGCGCTCCTTTCTTCGACAGCCTGAGGCAGTGCGCCAACCTAAATCCAATTAATCTTCTCCATTATATCAACAGCTTTGGCTGGCTATAGTTATCTGCCTGTTGGAAGTCTCATAATGGTATCACAAGGGCGTTTTATTGCTACTTGAGGAATGCCAGACCGGCGCATCAACCATTTCACCTACCTACCGTAAAATTCATGTACACATTTTGAGCGCATTATTATTTCGGCCGCTTATATCACTTTTTTCTCACCGAACCCAAGGTGTAACTTTTAGTTATTTCAAGCATGCCGCAGAATCGTACTTTGAAAATTTTTAGTTCCTCTGCGACGCTGCTGGTATATATAAATAGTTGGCTAGTGCTATGGAATGATATGCGGCATAACTCCTTCAACACGTCCTTACTGGCTGGGTACTGGCTATTAGTTGGTGGATCCATGGCCGCAAGGTAGAGTTTCTTCAGCAATGGGTGTGGGATGTACTGCAAATAAATTCAGAAAATCCGAGGACCTTCATTGGTTTATGTTTTACGCCTATTTTCTTCGAAAGTAACTTTTTATGGTCCGGTCTAGAACGCTGCAGAACTGCAAAGTGTTTTGTGAGAGGTCCGAACAGAAAACTGTCAAACTTTGTACTAAAACTTGGAAAGAAAGACGTTCGGTTGATGGTCGGTATTATAACAGAACACAACAACCCATGGGGTCAGCATATGACCACCATTGGAATCATTGAGGACCCAAAGTGCTTGTCGTGCTTGGAGGAGACGGATAGCACTGAACACTTTCTCTGTAAGTGTCCTGCCTTTGCTAGAGCAAGGTCACGAGTTTTGGGTTCCGATGTCGTGAGAATAGGTAAAACTGAAGAATATTTATAGATTTGCCAAAGAATCTGGAAAGTTCTCACAGGACTAACTACCTTTATCTCTGCCTCTATTTTTTCCATCCCTTTCTCTGATACTTTTCTCCTTCCCTCCTTGACTATATAGCCTCTTTCCAGAGCTCTAAATAAAATGGGCTTTTTAGCATGAGTGTTTTAGGAGCCACCAAATCTCTTGGTTCTCCTTGGCTCGACCTATTCAAATCTCAGATTCAATTTTTCAACTTTATATGGACTTGTTATTTAGCAGTATTGAAAAACTTAGTCTTAGGTGGTGGAAATTATAGATCCTATGTATAGGTAAGTGCATAGCTAGTAAGAATTTAATTATATTCCTTAGTTAAGTAAATAAATAAAAGATTTGTGAAAATTAGAAAAACCCGAAAAAATTTCTTAACGAAAAACTCAGAGCATTTTGTTTTAGCCCAAGGAGAGTTTCTTGCGTGTACACATTAAGAACCGAATGTTTCCGACGTCTTCACTGTCCTCAACAACACTGATACAGTCCGGAAATTGGCACGTAATCAGAGCAACGGCGGAGACCTGATAAGTCAGGCAACTACTGTAGATGCAACATGACTCTTTGAGACTCGCAAAACAGATTAGTGGTGCGGCTGACCCACGAAAGCGAGAATGTTCAAGGAAGTCAAAAAGGCAATGGAAGGCAAACGTTGTTTGGTTTATTCGCCATCCGCAACACCAATCGCAGTGATTAGTCGATGCACTCAAGCTGAATAGACAGATAGTGACTAGTCAGTTGTATGTTGGCGTCTTATGACGTAAAGCACCCCGACTTGAGCACTCACACAGATAGTGAAAGACTGTTTGCTTAGATTCTTCTTGATTGAAGCTTCTGCATCGATCACTGTACGGCCACCCCATCTTGCTGCCATGGTCTCCCAATGGGCAGTGGCCGGTTATTGTTGACATAATTCTGAATATGTTTGCTCACGGTTCGTCAATTCTGACTTGTTTAGTTATTATGCAGGTATCCGTGTTAGTTCATCTGTCAATGGCCTGCTTTTGGAAAATCGCGAAGATCGCACTTTTGCACACGCTTTGGGGACAGGCTATATCTACCGCCTCAGATTCATTATAAGATGTCTCCTGCCTTGCCGATTCATTATCTTTCCCATTTTCTTTACTTTCTTTTCTTTTCTTTTCTTTTCTTTTCTTTTCTTTTCTTTTCTTTTATTTTCTTTTATTTTCTTTTATTTTCTTTTCTTTTCTTTTCTTTTCTTTTCTTTTCTTTTCTTTTCTTTTCTTTCTTCTTTTCTATGGTCAGGTACCCAGATGAGAGTGATGTCTGTTGTGCGCGCTAAAGAATTAAGTTCTTCGTTGCATTGTCAAACGTTTTTTGAATTGGTTCTGGATGACTTTAAAGCTCAGATGGCAAAACTATCTGAAAAAATACATTTATACTTCCGATAGTTGTTAGGGATGGTTTCTAATTGTCCTGCAGGCTTCCTTTGTCCCGAGAGCTTCTGCTTGAAAGATGCTATTCCAATTCTCCAGACGAAAGGATTTGAAAGTTTGGAGGTCCGGCGTCGACGCCACAGTCTATCTTGGATCCATCAGCGTAAAGTGCAGTTGAATTTTCTTTGAATACTAAACCAAATCTAAGTAAGTACGCGCTTGGTGGTCAGAAAATTGGATAGCGAACGCTGAATTGCACAGAAGGGACGATGAAGTTACAATCGGCGTCGAAATTCGTAAGAAGAAGTGAGCATGGACTGGACCCACCCTCAGAAAACCAGCTCAAGAAATACCAACTATGGCCTTAGAATGGAATCCATAAGAGTATAGACGCTGAGGAAAACCAAGAGGATTCTGGCGACGCGTCCAGCTCGCAGGGATCTCATCTGGACTGAATTGAGTCAAAATGCAAGCGTTCGACACTATGCGCCACATAATCGGCGCTTAAGCAAATAATAATAACCAATAATGCCTTTGACTGTCTGAAAATACACCATCTTCTTCTATTCTGAGGGCGGTATTCGTTGTTGTTAACCGTAGTCTATTGATTACAGGTAGAGCACAACATTAAGTACCTCTGCTGGAAACGATTTCATAGCTCCAGATATTCCTGCGTAGGCTGTTCGTTGTACGCCTAACGTTATACTTTTTTTTCACTGCAGACCACCACTTTTCTACATGATGCCCCCAGTTAAGCTTTGGATCTGGCACTACTCCTAGGTATGTCATTCTGTCTATAAGCGTAATTTCAGCACCATTTATTGACGGTAGTCCAGACTGAGGAATATTGCGTTTAGTGGTAAACAACATTAATTGCGTTTTACTTGCTCGCAGCCCATCTACTAAGTTTCCCCATAGTTCCCTTTAGTATTTCGCTAATAAGGCGTTTTTCAATAGGTGCGCTTCAACTTTTTTCCGATAGGAAGGGCGAACGACGCCATATTTTTTATTTTTCGCTTGTCATTTGTAAACTTCATTAATATACATTTCATCATGAAACGCTACACACTTGAGCAACGATTGCAAATCGTGCAAATTTTTTTTGAAAATAATCGTTCTCCTGCTGCTACTTTAAGAGCATTACGGCCATTTTACGGTCCATTTAAAAGCCATCCCGTTCGACAATCGACCGTCTAGTGAAAAAATTTGTATCTACGTTTTCGCTGCATAATGTTCCGGTGCCAGTGAGAGCAAGAAGTGCACGAAGTGTTGAAAATATTGCTGCCGCCAGGGCTTCAGTTCAAGAAGACGCAAATGTGTCGCTCACACGACGTTCTCAACAATTGGGCCTTTCTGTGTCGTCATTGTGGCGAATTTTGCGAAAAGGTTTTGGCCTACATCCGTACAAGATCAAGCTGACACAAGAACTGAAGCCGTTTGACCATTTGAAGCGACGTCGAATCGTAAATTGGGCTGAAGATCAACTCGAAAATGATCCAGATTTTTTCCAAAAAATCATCTTCAGTGATGAACAAGCAAAATATGCATTACTGGGCAGAAAACAATGCGCACGTGATTCATGAGGCACCGTTGCATCCCGAAAAAATCACTGTTTGGTGCGGCTTACATGCCGGCGGCGTAATTGGCCCATATTTTTTCGTTGACGAGAACGATCGCCACGTTACTGTGAATGGAAATCGATACCGCGACATGATAAATGATTATTTTTGGCCGCAATTGAATGGTATGGACTTAGACGACATGTGGTTTCAACAGGACGGGGCCACAAGCCACACAGCACACGCTACAATTGATTTGTTGAAGAGTAAGTTCGATGAGCGCATCATTTCCAGAAATGGACCGGTCGAATGGCCGCCGCGCTCGTGTGATTTGACGCCTCTAGACTATTTTCTTTGGGGTTATGTGAAGTCATTGGTCTACAGTAACAAGCCGGCTACGATTTGTGAGCTCAGACCAATATTGAACGCGAAATTGCTGGAATTTCGGCCGATTTATGCAAAAGAGTGGTCGAAAATTGGGTTCAACGATTGGACTTCGTAAAACGTGCACACGGTGGTCATGCAAAAGAAATCGAATTTCATACTTAAATGTATATGTTCAAACTCGATAATAAAAAAAAATTAGTTAGAAAAGTCAAACCGTTTGTGTTTTATTCAAAAAAGTTCAAAAGTTGAAGCGCTCTTACTGAAAAACGCTTTAGTAGCAGTAAATAAACATGTTGTTGTAATCACGATATCAGCTGCGTACGCGACTAGCTTCATTACCTCCCAGCTGATTTTTGAGTCAGAAGGGGACTATAGTATAACTCGATAGGTTAATCTTGCTCTTAAGTAAATTTTCTTTATTAACAAATTCATGGAACTCAATTGTCACACCTTGTAATGTCGTTTCTCACTGGTTTATGGGTGATGATGATTATTTTTTATTTCTGAAAGGTCTATGAAATGTGGTGATTCTAATGATTTTTTATTTCAAGAGTTTCATAGAACTTTCTGTTCTGAAATTTAGCTGCTTGCGTGAGTTTTTTCTTTCGCGCAGTGCCCTTTTTATGGAGATTGAGAGAGTACTTTTGCAAACTCTCTAACGCACTCCCAGCTAGGCATCTCATGGGTTGCTGTCGAATGGTTTTGGGTTTTGTTTTATACAGATTATTTTTACAGCTCCTATTGCCATGGTACATCGCGCAAAGACTTGCAGGTAAAATGTTTTAAGAGAATAAAAAATATGTTCGATTATTTTACAAAATCTTCTTATAAAACTCGTTTGCGATTATAAATCATTTGCAACACCAGAAGTAAAGCTTAGAGCACAAATGTGCTTTGAAAGAATTTCTCCGAAATTATGTACGTGAAAATTTTCTACAAAACACTTATACTAATAACTAACACAAAGTCAAGATTTATGTAGGCCCTTATCAACAAATTCGGCACAAAAAACATGTGTGCATATTTTTCAAATTTTCTCTGTTTTTATTTAAAAAAAAAAAACAATTTTTTATGCACATCCCCGAATTCAAACATTTGTAGATAAGTAAAAACGGTGCTTGTTGCAAATTTAAATTCAGTTACAAAATTATTTTGCATATCAGCAACAATTTCAAATGCGAAGCCAAATTCGTGCAACAAAATACTTTCGAGTTATTTTTGGTAATATTTCTTATGGTTTCGTACAAATTTTATAGTCTTGTAAAATAAGAAAAATTACCTTTATATGCCAGTACGAGCTTTCGAGTATGTACGCTTACATACACTTGCATATACTGCAACACATACACACATATGCATGTGAAATCAAATATATGTACTTTCGTGAGTTTGTAGGGGTTAAAGTGAAAAATTATTGCTGGTGAGATTTCATTTGCAAATTTGCTTACTTCAAAACAGAATACGAAAGAAATTTGCAGATATGGATAATATTTGCATGCTGCACAAACATACATACATATGGTACATACATATGTGTGTGTAATAAATATGTGCAGATATGCCACATGCGACTAGTAAAGCTTTCTAAGAATATAAAGCTGTTTTGCGCAAAAAACGGAAAAGATTGGCTGCCTCCTGGCTAAGCGTATGTCTCAGCTGAGGCTAAGGTAGCTGGTACTGGGTCGGACTATTGCTTGGCTGAGCTTGTTAATTTATTGCTGCTACTTTTATTCGAATGATAAGTAAGTATGCGCATTGTTTAGATATTAAGGTTTTTAATGTTCCTTGGCGCGAATGATAATAAAGTGAAATGTTATGCCTGATAAAATTGCAAAAAAGTTAGGAAATATCTGAAAGTAACAACATCCATTACAGTGCAGCAAAAATAAATTTAAAATACTTTACGAAATCCATGTATACATTTTTTTTTATAAATTTTTTATATGATTTAAGGTAAAATATCTATTTTAAACAATCGGGAACTCGGCGGCCTCAAGCCAAGTTTCAAGCAAGGCAGAGAATTATTTAGTTTAATCTAAAATTTTAGAATGGGAAATAGAAACATTCTGTCAAAAAAGTATCTAAAATTGGTCACGGAAACATCAGTTACTTGTTACTTATTTAGATTTATTTTATCACTTTCACATCAAAACCCATTTCACTTTTAGTTTCATCATCTCAGTTTCCTATGAAATGGCAATTGAAGTTTTCATGGAGAAAGAAGTCAGTCTTAGCCATTTCGCATCAATACGGGCTTATGCAACTAAATAAATATATGGGTATATATGGCTACATTCGAAAACTGGTTCTGAAGAGTGTATACCTGCACTAACCATTATTAATAGAAAGTGGCCCAAATTAATCACCCAAATTTTGGGAAAATACCCATCCCCTACCCCGCCTGTTTTAAAAAAAGAGGTATAAGGGGGGGTAGAGGGGGTATTCTACTTTCTAAAAGTGAAAAACCTCACTTCTCGGCGGCTTGTAGTTTTTAAGTTATTTGATTTTAAAAATTGTAAAATTTACCAAGAATCCTCCTATTTTGGTTACTACAACCAGCCGAGGTGCTGCCAGACATCGTATAAATAAACAATTTTAGAAGATAATAAATGAATAAAAATACAAAATTTTACAAATTATTTCTATATTATATACGTCTATTCATATATAATATATATATATATTTTTAGAAGATAATAAATGACGTAATATATATAATATAGAAATAATTTGTAAAATTTTGTATTTTTATTCATTTATTATCTTCTAAAATTGTTTATTTATACGATGTCTGGCAGCACCTCGGCTGGTTGTAAATTATATATATATAGTGGTAGAAATTATATATATATAGATATATTTATGGATATATGTATATATTTATATACATATATATATATATTAATGCTTGATTTTCAGTAAAGTATGTTTGATTGTATGCATTTTGAATATATGATATATATAATAGGTCTATTTATAAGTTCGTGCGGTTTTACAACAGATGGCGTAACTTGATTATTATTCCATCGATCCACATTTCCAAACATTCATTGGAGAGCTACTGTCGTAAGGCACAAACGTCAGTATAAGTTTTTTATTTGAAGCGTAAACAACAATATTTTTACCACACTTGAAAATGTCGAATTTCGTGCCAAATAATGTGTTTTTGCGGGGAATTCTTCTTCATTATTTTAATATGAAGAAAAAAGCAGCCGAAAGTCATCGTATCTTGGTGGAAGTTTATGGTGAGCATGCTCTATCTGAGCGAACGTGCCAGAAGTGGTTTGCACGCTTTAAAAGTGGTGATTTTGGCTTGGAAGACGAAGAACGCGAGGGTGCGCCGCCAAAGTTCATGGATACCGAATTGGAGGAATTGCTCGATCAAGATCCGGCTCAAACGCAAGAAGAGGTTGCAAAAACTTTGGGAGTTGATCAATCAACCATTTCCAAACGTTTAAAAGCCATGGGAATGATCCGAAAGGTAGGCCATTGGGTGCCGTATGAATTGAAGCCAAGAGACGTTGAACGCCGTTTTATGGCATGCGAACAACTGCTTCAACGGCACAAAAGAAAGGGTTTTTTGCATCGAATTGTGACTGGCGATGAAAAGTGGGTCCATTACGACAATCCAAAACGTCGGGCAACGTATGGATACCCTGGCCATGCTTCAACATCGACGTCGGCGCAGAATATTCATGGACTGAAGGTTATGCTGGGTATCTGGTGGGACCAGCTGGGTGTTGTGTATTATGAGCTACTGAAACCGAATGAAACGATTACGGGGGATGTCTACCGACGACAATTGATGCGTTTGAGCCGAGCACTGCGAGAAAAACGGCCGCAATACGCCGATAGACACGACAAAGTTATTTTGCAACATGACAATGCTCGGCCACATGTTGCACAAGTGGTCAAAACATACTTAGAAACGCTCAAATGGGATGTCCTACCCCACCCGCCGTATAGTCCAGACCTTGCGCCATCCGATTACTATCTCTTCCGATCGATGCAACATGGCCTGGCTGACCAGCACTTCCGTAATTACGATGAAGTCAAAAAATGGATCGATTCGTGGATTGCGGCAAAACCGACCGAATTTTTCACAAAGGGAATCCGTGAATTGCCAGAAAGATGGGAAAAAGTAGTAGTAAGCGATGGACAATATTTTGAATATTAAATTTGTAACCATTTTACGTCAATAAAGTTTCAAATTTCGAAAAAAAACCGCACGAACTTATTCATAGTCCTATTATATATATATATATATTTAAAAAAAAGAAAAAAAAAGATTTTTAATTCCAAATTTTCACTATATTATGAATATATGATATATATATATACATATGGGGCATTCTTTCTCAACGGGAGACCCCTATCCATCCAAAAATGTTTTTGACCTAGAGAGTTCTAATAGGGCTTAAAATTTAGCTCTTTTTATCTTCTTTTCAATGCAGAGTGGCCAAAAACGAAATTCAAGATGGCCCATTTAATATGGCTAAAAATGTAATCAAAATTCATTAAATTCATTCTAATAACCTATGCCAAAAAAATTCATTTCAACGGAAAGAGTTGTACGAGGTCTCAAAATTTAGCTAATAAAGTTTACTTTAAAATACAAAATGAAAACTTTAAAAATTCAAAATCGCAGATCCAATATGGCGGACGGATTTTTGAAAAAACTCATGAATTCGCATGAAACTCGTTACTCAGGGGTTTTTTTAGTCGATGATTACGAATCTTTTGTTAGTTTCAAAAAATTTAAGAAGGCGGATCCAATATAGATAGCTAAGGTTCAGACAGTTAAGGCAAGACTAGTTTTGGTCCAACCAGCAAGGGTAAGAGAAAATCATATTCCAGACACTTAGGGCAAGAATAGTTTTAGTCCAATTCACTTAACCTTGCAGTTTAGTACAATGCCATTTGGAGCGTTTGAGTATCTTTTTATTAATAATTGTTTATTCTCACAGACCAAGAAACAGTGATTTTTTATTATTTGTGGGACTGCTGGAGCTTCGCTGAATCTTCTTTTGAGAAATCTGTCTACGCTCTCATGCGTTTTTCGACTGTAATAAAATACTTTAATACTTGTAAAATGTTTCTCTCCCCATTTTACAAGTTTGTCATGGGATAAGATGGCTTCGGACGGCTTAGACAGCCTCTCTTTTAAACGTCGCGCCAATACCATCTGAGGGTCCTTTCCCATGCGCAGTCACATGTACATGCCATTCAGCTTTTACTCCAAAGTCTTCTTCATGATGGCCCAAGTTTGTCATTTGATATTTATTTTTGAAGAGTTGCTTGGCCCCATCGCTGAAATAAATTAATTTTTTCACATTATGGTTTTCCTTTAAATAAGGAATTAATATTATTTGCATTGAATAAACAGCCGCAGTATCATGTCGAGTACTTTCAGATAAAAATACAAGACTCTTATGTTTAATTTCGGTACCTACTTTGTAATAAAACATGACAGGAAATACTGTACATTGCGTGTTGTTAAAATGAAGAGCTTGAGAGGTATCTTGAACAACGTATTTATAGTTCTCAGAAAAGTCCAAAATAACAAAAACTTCACCATCATCTAAATTGTCCTTCTTATCACGATGGAACTGCGACTGCTGTTTTGCCAAAAATGAGTGAGGTTTTAGAAGTAGAAGCTTATTGCATAATTCTTCTATATATTCTGCTGTGGGGACAATGCGTGTCTGCAGTGTGGATCTGTTTGTACTAGTCCATGCACTATATTGTACATGGTAAATATTTTTTTCATCTAATAATTGCTTTAAGGAATGCGAGAAGTTTGCAATACTTGGACATTCATCACATGTACCAAGGAAGCAATTATCAGTGGGATTTTTGCAGCTGATTTGCTTTAAGCAATCCTTATAACTTTTTATTGGAGTTTCCAAGTTTTCTGTTAATTTTTCAATTTCAATCGCATCCAACAGCAACTTACAATTCTGATGAACGATACACACGCAGACAGAACGAGTTCCACTGCCTCCAGCAAGAATACATTGTTTTGGGCGGAGAAGGGCAAATTTACTGAAACTTACCGGAAAGTTTTTTTCAAAAATCCGTCCGCCATATTGGATCCGCCATTTTGAATTTTTAAAAACCAACATCAGATTTGTAATCAGTGACTCCAAAAACCCCTGAGTAACGAGTTTCATGCGAATTCATGAGTTTTTTCAAAAATCCGTCCGCCATATTGGATCCGCCATTTTGAATTTTTAAATTTTTCATTTTGTATTTTAAAGTAAACTTTATTAGCTAAATTTTTTTGGCATAGGTTATTAGAATGAATTTAATGAATTTTGATTACATTTTTAGCCATATTAAATGAGCCATCTTGAATTTCGTTTTTGGCCACTCTGCATTGAAAAGAAGATAAAAAGAGCTAAATTTTAAGCCCTATTAGAACTCTCTAGGTCAAAAACATTTTTGGATGGATAGGGGTCTCCCGTTGAGAAGAATGCCCCATATATATTTAAAAAAAAAGAAAAAAAAAGCGCCGCAGGCGAAATCGCGCGATTTTTTATTCCAAATTTTCACTATATTATGAATATATTATATATATTCTTTTTTATATATTAAATATCTATATATTAAAAAGAATAGTTAAAAAATTTTAAAGAGAATAAATGAATAAAAAGATAGAATGTTATGGTTTGTAACTGTATTTGATGACATCAATCAGCTTTTCAAAGAGATCATAGCGATTTTTAATTATTGACTTGCGCTAAAGGTACTCTACAATGATGTCCGCGAAGTTGCTTGGATTGTTATAATTATCCTTTTGAAAGAACCGTTTTACCACCCTCCATTGGGATTCTATCCTCTGCGTATGTATACCATCGCTCGTCACAAACGGATTGTCCGGGTCGCTGTGGTTTACTTTTAGGTGCTCATACCCATGATCGCGAAGGCAGACGTATGCTTTCCAGTAATCCGTGTGGATTGTTGTGTCTTCCGCCACATGCTTTTTAATCAAAGGTATGAGCACCTCCGCCGATCGCACGTTGTCCGGACATACCTCCAGCCTTAAGTCTTCGCTGCCGTTCTCTATCATACCGAGAACCCAATGGCCTTCCACTCTTCTCCCTAAATTAACAACAGAAATATTTTAATTAATAAAATGTTTTATATTGCAGGCGTACAAAATTTACCTTTATTATATTTTCTTTTGCCGAATTTGCTCTCATCTATTTGCACGATTTTGCCCGGTCCTCCTATTTTTCCTTTGGACTCCTGCTTGTCAACCTGATATGTTACCACAGCCTCACGGCAATAACTGTACCAGTCAGTTATTGTTTCGTTAGACAATCAGGAGCCCTCGACGAAATTTTCTTCTCTAGTCATGGCATTCGACCAGTGATGTGCATACCCATACATGATGTGAAAGTCCCGCTCGCTCTAGACACCCCAGAATTATCTCGGCATGACGCTTTTCTGCACCGAAAAATGCCCAGTGAGCTGTTGCCCCTCATATGCAGTGACATCTGTGTCTTATGCTTTGTACATAATTTCGACCGCAGAATGAGGCCGTTATCCTCGGCAAATTGGACGCACTGCTCTGTTGTCCCCAATCTCCTTATCACTTTTGCAAAATTCCAGCGCTGCTTTATTTCAGCAGCAGTGAGAGCATTGCTTTTAGAAATTGCTGGGCAAAGTCCTTCCACTGCTTGTGGAAGGTATATTATCATCTAAAAAGTATATTAATATAATTCGATACATATATGTTTTATAAGAAATAAATTACCTGCTTCCATTTGACTCATTTTGTATTATTAAATATAATCTAAATCACTGAATCGAAAACTTTTAACGCGTTTTAAATGGCAACGGTAAATGGAAAACACGAAAATGCAAAACAAAATGAAAGTAAGAATTACCGTTTTTCGAAGATGCAGGGATGCATTCCCAGTAGGTACGATAGGAGAAATTCGAGTAGGATGGGAGAAATTTTAGTGTTTTTGTGTAAAACTCCTTTCTGCGTAGGCGGCCTTCGACGGCGCTTAAAAAAAATAAATAAATAAAATAGGCGGATACTAGACCGTCTATGCTGTCCACAGTATTTTTGCGTTAAACTTTCTTCTGCGTAGGCGGCCTTCGGCCGCACTGCAAAAAAATCAATAGTCAAACACCGTCTCCGCTGCACATAGGAGTTTTACGTGAAGCGGAACTGTATTTCGAAAATCATATCGATATTGCATTTATTGTATTTATGAACTCTATATATACACCTTAGAGGTTGTAAACCCCCATTCCCTCATTATTCTAACAGAAAAGAGTGTGTGGAAATTATGTTCCTATGTTGCTTCGTTTTCAATCGCATTCTATTATTTTTTTTATTTTTTGCTTCTGGCAGCACTCCATTCAGCCATGCTTTTCAGTTATTGTAAATTTAGCTGGCATATTTGGAGTTAGCAACTTAAAAATGCAATATAAATTGTTAATTTGTGGTATAAATAAATAAGAAGAGTTAAAAACGTGTGTGTATGTTAATATAGTTTCAATATTTATTAAAATAAATGTGATAAATGCACTTATTCTATCAAAATTTGGTGAAGGTAAAACACAAATTTTATCAACAAATAACTTAAAAACTATTATTAACTGAATAGTGTTGGTGCTAGTTTTAGCAAAATAAGCACGAAATGAACATCTCCTGTGAATTTCATTGGAAAATTCGTCATATTTCTCTCAAAACAAATGAGGGGGTAGCGCATGGAGTCGGAGCCATTTTTCTTTATTATTTACTAAAAAGGTAATTGAAGAAAAAAATTGGATGATTAATTTTGCGCCACCTTGTACATACACCTGGAGTGCGTAAAAGCTTCCATCACTCGAAATAATTTTTTCTTATTATTTAGTAGAAAAGTAATTGAAGAACAAAATTGGATGATTAATTTTGCGCCACCTTCTACATACACCTGGAGTGCGTAAAAATCAAAATAAAGACTTCCATCACTCAAAAATTTTTGTTTTAGTTGAAAAGTTAATATATTCAAAATTAAGTGCGTAAAGGTCAAAACAAATATTTCATCACTCAAAATAATTTTTTTTTATTATTTAGAAAAAATGGGTAATCAAAGAAAAAATTGGATTACTAATTTTGCGCCACCTTGTACAGACACCTGGAGCACGTAAAGGTTGAAATAAAGATTTCCATCACTCAAACTAATTTTTTTATTTAGTAAAAAATTTATTAAAAAAAAAATTGGATGATTAATTTTGTGCCACCTTGTACACGCCCCTACTATTTCTTCTCATATACATATATACATAACTAACATAAACCACAATTTAAAGGTTTATTATTATAATTTTATTCACTAACATAAACCACAATCTAAAGGTTTATAATTTTATTCACACAAGAGTAAGTCAGGAAGAACTTAAAATCTAAGAACTTTCTCTAAAGTAGTAATTGAAATTATACTATATACAGTTAGAGAGAATAACAATGTTTTAGGGAATTGTTGTAGAGACATAATGTCACTCCTCCCTTCCTAAGAAATTGCTGTATAGATACTTAATCTAAATACGTAAAATTCAAAAAAAATTTTAATTTAATTATGTTAATGGATTTTAGTAAATACAAAACATCTTCTATTTAATTTATATTAATTTGGTTACACATTTTTTTTTCGCTTAAATTGGGCTTTGTATTTTCTTACATTTCTATTTTAAAATTTGACGACAAAATGTTCCTTATCATCCTCTGCTTTGACTATTTTACTTGCCTAAATGGGTTTTTTGATTTATCTAAACGTTGTCTGGAATTTTCCGCGCTTACGAAATTTGTATCAATAGCAGTATCTTTTCTTGTAGAATTAATATTTTGGATTCTTTTCTCTTTAATTAGTTGCTGATTTAGTTTAGGAGACAGTTTGTTAAAAAATATATTGTATTATATGGGGTCTCACCAGTAGTAGAATGTACAATGTATGGTGATAAGTAAAAATTGTTTGCTCTATTTTATAATATTTTAATTCTTGATTATCGGAAGTGTTAATTATTCGAAGGTTTTCATTCAAGGTTTTATGTAAGCGCTCGATGTCACCAATACCAGTTTTACCAGTAGTCACTTCCAACTTTACATTTAGTTGTTCAGACCACTGCTTTATATTCACATTATTTATACCTTGGTCTTGATCTATTTTAAGTACCTTTGGGAGACCCATAACATTAAATACTTTTAATAGCGCTTTCTTAGTTTCTAACCAATTTAGTGAACTAATTTCTTCCACTATAGCATATTTAGAATAAATGTCTATACATGTTAAGTAGTGATGTTTATCCCAAATGTCAACAACAAATTTTTCTCTTGTCTCGTAGGCAGGAGGTGTGACTTTTAGAGGAATTTTTAATGCGATGTGATCATTTTTGCAATGATTACACAATTCACACTCATTTATGACTTTGGTGATTTCTTTTAAATAATTTGGAAAGTAGTACTTTGCTTTAAAACAATTGGCAACCTTTTCAATACCCTGATGCAGCCCTACAAGGTGAATTTGTAAAATTTTTGTTTTAAGGTCAGCGTATTCAAATATATTTTCTAACAATTTCGTTGCTCTAACTAGGGAATTTCGTTTATTTTGAAAGACCGATTTATACACATTTTGAAAACTTACAAAGTCATAATCGTTTGGTATATATATAGCAACTTTAAAATTAAGCAGATACTTATCTACTAATTATTTCTTTTATCAATACAGTGCTAAGTTCAGTATAAGTTACTGTAGTTAAATTATTTTTAAACACATTTACTGTTTTGAACGAATTCTTGTCACCTCGTATTAACTTTAATTGCCGCTTGAATATATTTAAGTGTCTTTCTGTAATTTCTATGAAGTTTTGAGAGTTTTCAGAAGCCTAGTGAATAGTTGCTACAACTGAATCATCTTCGCCATAGTTACATTCCTGAATTTTAATTCTTGATAACGCATCAGCAACGTAGTTTTCTTTCCCAGCAATATATTTCACTTCAAAATCAAACTCGTTCAATTTAATTTTCCACCTTTGCAACTTTGAATTCGGCTCTTTCAAATGGTGTAGCCATTGCAAAGGTCGATGGTCAGTGTGAATAACGAACTTCCTACCATATAAGTATGGCCAAAAATACTTTGTTGCCCACACCAAAGCTAGCAATTCCTTTTCGGTTGCTGAGTAGTTAAGTTCATGCTCATTTAACGTACGGCTCGCATAGCACACAGGTCGCCCATCTTGGCTTAGGACTGCCCCTAGAGCTTTATTCGACGCATCAGCAGTTTAATTGTATCTGTTGCTCTTAAATACTTTTCATTAGTTGAATCGATTTTGTTACCCTTTTTTAAACAATGCGTAAGGGGTTTAGTTATGTTAGAAAAGTCCTTGATAAATTTGCGGTAGAGCCCTGCTAAACCAAGAAATTGTTTTATTTCTTTTTCTGTTTTAGGAACGGGGTATTTAAGAATTGCTGCCACTTTATTGGGATTTGGTTTTATCCCGTCTCTGGTAATAATGTGGCCAAGAAATTCTGTCTCGTTCTTTAAAAACTCACACTTGTTTAAATGGATTTTTAAATTAGCTTTACTTAATCTATCAAAAACTTTATTAAGCGAATCGATATGCTCCTGTAAGGATGTACTAAAAACAATTATGTCATCTAAGTAAACTCTGCAATTGACATCGATTAAACCATCCAGCACCGTATTCATCAGCCTCTGGAAGGTCGCCGGAGCATTTTTCAATCCAAAAGGCATTCTGAGAAATTCATAATGACCATTTTGTGTTGAAAATGCTGTCTTTCTACGATCTTGGGGATCCATTTCTATTTGATGGAACCCCTTTGCTAAATCTAACGTGGTAAAATACATACATCTGCCCAATTTTTGTCGAGAATTTCATCAATATTCGGTATGGGGAATTTATCGCTGATGGTAATATCGTTCAACTTACGATAATCGATAACGATACGCCAGTCTTGAATGCCCGATGCATTGACCCTTTTTGGCACAACCCGAATAGGTGCAGAGTATGGCGAACTACTATTACAGATAATTTTCTGGTCTAACATTTCTCTAATTGGCTTGTTCACCTCCTCCTTGTGAACTTCTGGGTATCTATAAGACTTTGCATAAATAGGATTATCATTGATTGTTCTAATTTGATGCTTAACCGAGCTTGTGAATGGTAATTTTTCGCCTTCCTTATAAAATAAGCTACTGTATTTATCTAAAAGAGTTTGCGAATTTTCACGCTCTTCTTCATTTAAGTAGACCACTTAATCCACCTAAACATTTTTTCTTTTGAATCTTGCCTTATGCCTAATTCATCCAACAGATTGATATACTCGCTACGAAAGATTTCATCCAAGAACTTGTATTTTACTCCATTCAAAGTAATAGCTTTGCTTGGTATGTCTATATTTGCGCATAATTGGTTGAGTGCATCCCATCCTAACAATCCATCGAAACTATTAGAAAAATCATATACGTAAAATATTATTTTATTTCTTTTATCGTCAACTAATTCCTGCGTGTAATTTATATTTATTGATCCGGTAACGGTTTTTAAAGTTATAGGGTCGGAAGAAATTATTTCACTATTTATAATATTTGGCTTGATTAAGCTTACTGAAGAGCCAGTATCAATCAAAAACACGCACAGTTTGTTTTGAATATTCAACTGAATTCTTGGTAATTTCCCGAGGCCTGTAAATGAAAATTTTGCTCATCTTGTTCCATAGGTACTGGAGCACCGAATCGTCTAATGCGAGACTGATTAGAGTTAGCTCGATTTGTTCGAGTACCAGCTTGAACGCTACGCTGATTAAAACGAAAGTGGTTTGAATCAGGTACTGGCATATAAGGAACGCGGTGTTGGGCACTTTGCTGGCAGTAGTGCGGCATATTTTGCACTCTACTACTGGGAAAAGGGGGCTGGTACGGATAAAAACTAGTATCTACTGCAAAAGAAAGTGGATAGGGACTGAAAATAGGAAAATTTGGTACATAATTTTAGAAATTATTATGCATATTTTGCTCAGCAGTATTTTGCTTACTAAGATTTACGATTTGCTTATTTTCATTGTATTCACCATTTTCTTTCAAAATTCGAAAAGCAGCCCTTAAGTCAGCTGGTGAATTAATATTAATCAAAGCAGTAAGATGATTTGGTAACTCTCTTTTCAATGTTTTTAAACTTATATTATTTGTTGTAATTCCGTTTTCAAAAAATTTTCCTGAGAAATACCTAAATTACCTAATTTAATACGATCTCTTATTTTACATACTTCTTGATTAATATCATCACATAATTGTTTTACACTCTTGCTAAGCTTAATATTATCAATTGACAATATAAGAGTAGTTACGGGTGTATGCTCAATAAATTCACTAATTAATAACTCGCGTAGTGTAAGCCAATCAGATGGTTGTTCTCTCCTTATTACATCCAAAGCTGCTCCACGTAGTGTGCTTACTATACACTGGAAGTAGAAGGGCTTCTCTTCATTTGTAAGAGAAGTGAATGGCGGAATGATGTTGTCCATGATGCAAAGAATAATGAGATGGCGCCCATCGTGGTCCCGTTACTTTGCGCTCAGCGAATTTGACAACTAGTTACGTGATTTTAGCTCCAGTATGGCCAGATTACCATTTTCGTAACTTGATTTAGCATTTTTTTCTTGTTATTTTTATTATTTTTTGTCTCGGAGTTTTAGTTCATTCCACATGACATTTTTCTAGCCTATTCTAATTAAAAGTAATGTTTATAATTTTGTAAAATATACATTTTTTAATAATTATTTAAATAATTCACTCAGTTTTATTTAGCTTTACTTTTTTAACATCTGGTGGCATTGCCCGCGATTGCCGGTGTTGTTGGTGTTCTTCTGCTTTCGGCAGTCAAATCTCTCTCTCGCTACTGCAGAGTTGCCTAGCTTTGGATATTAAAACGCACTAAATGCCCATTTAAAGAAAATAAAAAACGAAATTTTTATTGTGTTACTTAAAGAACTTTGTATGCGTGACAAATTGTCTGTAGAATGTGCGTTTTTTTTAAATAAATGGGTTATGCTTATGTACAATTTAATTTATGAGTTTTTTTTGTTAAGCGAGACTCTTTCATTAAGGGAACGATTTTTTTGCTATATTTGAAGTTATGTAACTAGATAAGGTACTCTTTTTGTAAAAATGTCAGTATGGTTTCTTTAGTATTTTCTGGCTTATTTTTACTATGAATACACCTCTTGATGCTCTATGTCTCACTAAGGATTGATGACCGGAAGAAACGATTACACCTTTATGGTTTTAATTCGCACTCAATAAATTCAAAGGCGTTTTAAAATATGTAAAAAGGATTTCAATCTTAAGAAGAGTTGAGAGCGGGGCATTTAATATTTTTGCATAGCCTTAAATGGAGCCAAAAATTTAATTTGCACTTTCAAATTATCAAATTTTATAGGAGTAAAAAAATTTTCATTAGCACTAAAATCTTCTCAGAGTGGCCTTTTTTAAACCTCTTTTGTATAATAATACAGTTTTTTTTTAACCTAAAGTTTCGCTAGCCTTAAATTAAAAACAAAAAGAAACAAACACCAAACTTAAAAATTTTTGCATTTTCGGTATAAAAAAGCACTAAATTTATTGCGAAGAGCAAATGGTTGGCAATACTGCACAACTCAGCAAACGTGACGTCACGTACGCTCTGATGGGCGCAATCTTGTTTCTATCATTCTTGGATGTTGTCAATACTGCCAATGAAGAGCGATAGGTAATTTCTGTCTGCATCGAAAGGGGAGACTAACTTAATGCTTTGCACGACGCGATCTCTTCTTTCTCTGATTTCTTCCATGGTTATTCTTTTGCAGGTACTTATATTCAGTGAGCCGATTTGTGTGCAAATTTCGTGAAGCTGTTGGTCTTGCATACGATATGTTTATTGTTGCTGTGCCTAAAACCGAACGTCTATTTGCATTGCGCTCTTTAACATTGTTGTTTTTATTCTTCTTTCTCCATTCTTCGACCGCTATTTGACTTTGCTTGCAGTCTTACAATTTATTTGTTGTTGTTTTTCATCGAGTTATTCAGTTATTTTCATCAAATATTCAATTTGAACTTTAATTTTATAAATGTCATATTACTTACATAGCTTCAAGTTTTTTTTTTCTTTCTGTTTTTAAATGCTTATAATCGCAAATAGTCCAAACGCTGCTCATTTGAGCTTGTGTATTAGCTTGTTAAGTTTTCACAATTTTTGCATAATTTTAATTATTAACAAAAGGATGTTTTTGCGAAGGTTCGTTTAAAGAATCATTTTCTTTGACTCCGCGACTGCGCCACTAACATAAACCACAATTTAAAGGTTTATAATTTTATTCACAATGGTTTTCACACACGTGTAAGTTTGAAATAAGAAACAAGAGTAAGTCAGGAAAAACTAAAAATCTAAGAACTTTCTCTAAAGTTGTAATTGAAATTATACTATATACAGTTAGAGAGAATAACAATGTTTTAGGGAATTGTTGTAGAGACATAATGCCACTCATATATATATATGATTGGCGCGTACACCCTTTTTGGGTGTTTGGCCGAGCTCCTCGTCCTATTTGTGGTGTGCGTCTTGATGTTATTCCATAAATGGAGGGACCTACAGTTTCAAGCCGACTCCGAACGGCGGATATTTTTATGAGGAGCTTTTTCATGGCAGAAATACACTCGGAGGTTTGCCATTGCCTGCCGTCGGGCAACCGCTATTAGAAAAATGTTTTTCTTAATTTTGGTGTTTCACCAAAATTCGAACCTACGTTCTCTCTGTGAATTCCGAATGGTAGTCACGCACCAACCCATTCGGCTACGGCGGCCGCCGATATACACTCCGTTTCAAATTTATAGGTAAATTTGTATAAAAATATAGTTCATACTATAAAATAAACCATGTAATACAAAAATTCAAATTTTGTACAAAATTTGTCAAAATTTCATTAAAAATATCAACTTCTAACAACAATTTTCTAGAATTTTTCTAGGTATCCGGTTTTATAGTCCAATAAGTTTTAGAGCGTAATGAAGTGAAAGAATAAATTGATTATAAAATACCGCTGAGTTTTAGCATTTGTTTTTTATTTTTGTATTGACGTTGCTAGGCTTTTTTCTTCCACATTCGAGCTTGAAAAACTTTTTTACTATATTAAATAAAAAAATTTGATTTTAAGTGACTGTATTGAAGTGATTGTGAGTAATGAGACTGGATTCAAACGAAATGCAGATATTCATTTCTCTAATTTCGCTCTAATAAAATGCGGGCATCAGACTTCTTTTTCTTGAAACATTTGGATCGGTATCGTAGGCGTCAGGCGTCGTTTACTTAACGCTGGTTATATTAATTTTCAGCAGAAAAGTATGCTTTTGGAGGACCAAACGCCATAAATGTGCTCTGAACATATTTCACCTAAATGATCTTTTAAAATAAAACATATAAAAATTCTGAATCATTCATATTCACTATTCTTATTTAAAATACGACTGCTAACCTCTATACTATGTGCAAAATATCGATTCATAATTGCCTAATTGTTGACATATCTCGACATCGAAGTTGAAGGTTGTTCAGCAGCATTTTTCGTTACAGCAGCGATATTCTCCGCAGAACGTCCAGTTTTTACACTGCTAGTCTATCTGCCTTTTTCTAGCACCGTCAGAACCAATTTCTTTAAATTTGTTCACCATCCTCTGAGTGAGTTTTACGTTCAGCTCTTCTTTTGCTTGACCATTTTCATAATAAAGTTTCAATAATTTTAACCCGTTGTTCTATCGTGAAAAATTGAGCACACGTCTACTTGACAAATGTCACAGATGACATAAAAAAGTTTCCGTCTAGCAATTATTCACCACTGACATTTAGGCGTCACTTTTGGGAGACTCTTTATAAACTTCAAGCCGATTTTAACAATTTCATTATTTGGTCTAGCGTCGCCGATTATCGCTTGATAATATAGAGAGGCGACCGCCGTAGCCAAATGAGTTGGTACGTGACTACCATTCGGAAGTACGTAGGTTCGAGTTTCCGTGCACGAAACCACATAATGATAGAAACAGTTTTCTGTAATAGCGGCCGCTCCTCGGCAGGCTACGGCAAACCTCCGAGTGCTTTTCTGCCATGAAAAAGCTCCTCATGAAAATATCTGCCGTTCGGAGTCGGTTTGAAACTGTAGGTTCCTCCATTTGCCACAGAGTGGGCCCACTTGGACGAAAAAAGTTTGGTTGATCCTTTGTGATACCATTGCAAAAGGGGAAAAAGAAGTGAAGGAAAAAATTACGAAAGGGAAAGGGATGGGGAGGATTGAGTGTTTGTAGACTATGAAACACACCACAAATAGGAGGATGGGCTCAGCCAAACACCCACTAAAGGGTGTAAGTGCCCATTAATTCATTTAAAAAATTCTAACGCCACCAAGCGAACTCAAGCAGAAAGGGGGATTTGGGATTCATAAGGATCATACACATACACACAAAGTTTTATATATAGTAGATATATTAAAGAGTATTTCAAAAAAATGTTTCAAATACAATTTTTAGCTATTTAGTCTTTATGAGTATATCAAATTCTTAACCTTTTTGTGTGGCAGCCTTTATAGTTATTTGAAACGGCTACTTAATTACGATATTTCGGACAAAATACGGATGTAAAGTGCTTAGTATTTTTCCCACCAGCCACATCTTAATCAACTGCTCATCCCTTTGATATTTCCTCTATTCGTTTTTAAACACAATTTTACTTCCAGCGCTTTTTTGTTTCTCCGACCTTTGCCTTTTAACAAAACACACAAAGGGAAGTTACAAAGCCATTATCGCTTCAAATATTCTTACAGCTAAGCGCATATCTGTTTGTCTATCGCTTTACTAAGCGACCTTCAGTCCACATACCCTTTTCCGTAGGTTAGTTTATTTATTTGCCATCAACTCGCATTTCAAATTGTGTTTTGAGCGAAAACAAAAGCCTTTGTAACCCAACTTGTAACACAAGAAAAGAGAATAAAAAAAAATTAAAATAAGCTTATTTGGTTGGCATGCCACGAAACCAAAAGTGGAAGTCAATGCGAGAATTCGCAAACAAATTTGAATGCATACAAATCGTATAGACAACCAACCTGTCACGCCATGTCCATTTGCGCTGATAAAGGATACAAACTCAACGACCATAACCGCAACACAATGCAGTTGAAGTGATAGCAACAGAGTTGTCAGCCAATAATAATAACGACAACATCAACAACCACAGTTTAAGGTATGCATGAGTACTGCGAAGGTATGTGTGAGTACTCACATATACATATACATGTATACATGAATGTATATATTACTCATATCTACAACAATAAACTGGAAATTCAGATTTTTTTTCGCTTTTCTTTCGTTGCCAAAAAATATACCAGTGACCTATTATTTTGTTGTTTTAGTCCATGTTATACGGATGACATGAAAGTAATCGCGTTGGCAGAATAAAGAATAGATCCTAACAAGCCAAGAAAGAGCCAAAGAGAAAAAGGTAACAAGGGTTTGCCTATTGAGTGTCCGCTGTCAATTCTTTTTAGCGATCAACAAGCTGAAAGAGATTAGGCAAATTTCCGAAGAGGCGATTAAGTGCTCACTCCTCTGTTAGCAGCACAGCTCTGTTACACGTGCAAGCGGATGGCTGAGTGGGAATTCAACTGATAAAAAAAGTAAAAAATAACAAGTGATAAAATGGGAAAAATGGGTAACAATAACATAATTTCGTAAAAGTGAATGGAAATTCTAAAACTTATTCTCGTTTCAAGAAGCTTTCACAGTGCATATCATTTCAAGAACTCAGACCCCCAGATTCACATACAAGTATGTACAAGCACAACTGACTTCACATGTCGCTTGGAGCCAAGTTGGGCAGGTGCGCTCATACATCGACAATCGATTTGCATGCAAATAAATAAAAGTTGCGTCAAAACGAAGCAGACAGGGCAATAAATTTAAGCAATATTTTTTCTGCTTCCAGCCGCCATGTCCTGCCCCATTTCGGAGGGGGCAATAGTTGACCGTTTCAATTCAGAGTGAAATTATATATTATATTTGCAAATTATACTATATGTATGTATTTTGTTGTTGCCATACAGAAATGAATACAGAGAATGGGTTGAGTGAGTGAAAAAGCAATGTGTGCCATGTTGTTGTTATAAGTAAAAGTGCAATTCATATCAGTGAGACATTTTTTACAGAGGCTTCAAAATATATGAAGTGATATTACCATAAACCAATCCTTCCACACGAACTATGATTTCCACGCGAGCGATTTTCAAGAAAGCATAAAAAGAATAGAAAGAAAGCATATAAAAAGCATTTATTTTAGATAGGGAGAACCTTAACTGAAATTAAAGTACAGACAAATATTTGCACAGTCAATTCAATTTGTTTTACTTGGCGAAAAATTGCATGCCATTAATGTTTAAATATGAAGTCGGGCAGGTAGCTGTCGCGTCTCACGCGTACATGGTTTAATCTAGAGGTCCAATTTTCACGCACTCTTCGGAGTAAATCAGGCTCTATTAGAATTTCACGTCAATGACGCTTCGATTGTTGGCTTCAAAGGGCTAAAATTGCGGCGTACCTGTGCCTTTTTCAATATGTCAGAGAAAAAAATCGAATTCTTCTTCTTGTTTTTTTTTCTTTCCCCGTGTTGCGCCCAGTTTCCACATAAACCGTTTAGTGGTAAAAAGCTGTTGTCGAAACTTCGTGAGATCATTGGTTTCAAAATTGTTATGAAAAACTCCTCAGTGGCTTCTCTTATCTTAACCCGTTTATGATATGTGCAAACCTTAAATTTACTAAGTCAAAAAAACAATCAGTCCATCAAAAGCAAATGAAACCTTTTAGTAAACAATGATTAAGGGTACTATTTGCGCTGTCGTAGCTAATAGTGGAATATTCTGCTACGATTTAAAGAAACCAACAAAGAGGAACCATGATGTGCTGTCTCCATTGCTCTAGTGCATGGTGATCGATCATCTGCTTATCACCTTAAATTATGCTGGAGTCTACACACAAGTATATGCGGACAACGTTGCCTGTTTGTTATCGGGCCCTTCGCTTATGAACTTCTGTAGAAAAGTGCAGACAACTCTGGATATGATTGACACTTGGTGCTGTGATAATGGGCTATCGGAAAAACCTCTCAAAAACTGGTATTTTCCTCTTTACCAGAAGGAGGAAGCTTGATCGACTCGTTCTGCCACAATCCAGCTATCCAAAAAAGTCAAATATCTTGAAGTAATCCTCGATAGTAAACTTCTTTGGAAGTCACACGTTGAAACAAAGACATCCAAAGCACTGACTGCCTTCTGGCAGTCAAAGGTCTTTCTCCTAGCAAAATCCTATGGATCTACACGGCTATGATAAGATCTACTATTATCACCAACGCATCAGTGGTCTGGTTGAGCAGGCTCTCTCGTGGGAGTCAGCAGGACCTTAATGGTTAATGGTTAATGGTTGTAAAGGGTTAAGGAGTAGCCCTTTAGCACTGCGACCATATTGATCTATTGTGCACCCTATGCTGTCTATTGACTGTTAAGTATGCTTATGAATTGTACCAGCTCCTTCTGAGGGAGTGATTGAAGGTCTTCATCTGTAAGCATGAACTTGTTTAAAAACCTTTTCCTTCTGTGCGTCAACCCCGGACATTCGATAATGAGATGTTCCATAGACTCCTCATCTTCGCAGCAGAATCTGCAGGTGCTGGTGTTAGTTATGCCTAATTTATGTAAGTGTTTGTTGCAGGTGAAGTGACCCGTGAGGGCGCCTGTGAGAGTGCGAATGCTCTTTTTGTTTAACGTGAGGGCCATGTTGGCTCTTTTAGCGTTGAAACTTAAGAACTTTTTGGAGTGTCTAAGACCCTCTACATTGTTCCAATGCTGATTTAATAGAGTTTTGGCCCAGCAGGACCTTATCAAGACTGCAACGTAATGTGGCCATCTGTTGGACCGGAGCTTTTCCGACTACTTCAGGCCCGGCATTAGATGCTCTGGTTGGTGTACCACCATTTGATGCTTTCATCCAAGGAGACGCCTTGAAGGCCATCAGCAGGCTGAAACACAATGGGAATTGGTACGGCTCCTGTCCGGCATTGGAGAGTAGAGAAGGCATGGACTTCCATCCAACGACTCTCTCCATGCCCCTTGACTCCATGCCATCAAGAGTGATTCTTGAAGAGGGATGCAGTGTGGTGCTGCCAGAGGCTCAATTGATCGCACAAGATCTGCTGACATTTCTTTGGAGGTCGGGTAGATTTAAAGAAAATTAAAAAGGAATCCGAGTGTGGTACAATTGACTTAATTGTGTCTGAGTGCGGTACTTGCTAGTTGTCCCGACGGAAACAAAAAAAAGTTGAATCCAACTGATCCTTATATAGTCAGAGTATGTTTTTTGGCGAAATATTGTAGTCTGTGTCTCTTTCATAGTGACAGTCACATTCATTGCCATAGTCATAGCCGTCACAGTCACAATTAAAGTCAAAGTTATAGTTCTACCAAAGAAAAAAAAACCTATAAATCGCAGTTATAGTCATAATCGTAGTCGAGGTCATACTTACAGTCGTAGTTTTAGTCATAGCCTTAGCCACAGAGTCATTTTCAAGGCCTTAATTACAGTTATAGTGATAGTCCTAGTGCTTTTTTTAAATCGAAAGTGACAGAAACATCATCAAAGGTTCCGTCACCCTAGTAGTAAGTGTGGCATGCTCCCATAACATTCCTCCCTATCGGATGATTCCACTTTGGGACTACTAAAAGCATTTAATCAAGTTGGAGCCACGTTTGTGCTTTTTAGACACACCAGGTATCTTCGCTATCAATAGTCTACATTACTACTTTGTGACCAATGGGCCATCGAAAAATTTTAATATCGTTGCTCGATTTCGACTTGTCGTCTGCTTGGGTTCGTCTTGAGGTTTACCTCTGGCGCTCGTGCTTGTCGATTGTTCGTAAACACAGTACCCCTAATATAAGATCTGCGTCCACGTGGCTTCTTGGAATGACGAATCAATAGAATATTCTAGCTTGGCCACATTCGTCTTGCTTCCGCTTTGCGCTCCCATGCTACGTTTCGGAGTTTTATTACAATCCATGTCGCAGACTTGTTTACTACTAGTTATTTCTCTTTCAAGTTCAGCATTTGCGTTGCGAGGTTATCTGGCGTGAGCACGACGCCGAAGGCATTTTCGAGCTCGGCGCGTTCTTCGTATGATCTAGCGCAACGAAAAGTGTTCTGGACTCTCATCTTCGCTGTGGCATTCCGCGCAGATCGCACTATCTGCTAGATTAAAACAGTGGAAGTACGCTCTAAAGCCACCATGTCCGCGGAGAATCTGGGTTAGTTAGAACTCTGTTTCGTCATATTTTGTACTTAGGAAGTCCATGAGATTTTTACAGAGAATTGATTTAAAATAACTCGCCTTTGCGGTAATGGTGACAAAATAAGTAAATAAACTACGGCATTATATTTAAATTTGTGAATTCCTAGTTATGAAAAACAACATGGAATATGCGATGTGCTCTGCTCCCCAATATTGGATTTGCGAAAATAATAATGATTTTCGTTTTTAGTTTTTGGGCTTTATAAATTTTAAATAAAGTAACAATATAAGACGACACTTTCCACACATTTTCTGCTCAGCATAAATTAAAGCTTTGCAAGTTTTATTTCTCTTTTTTTTTTTGATTTCCTTTCACCTAAAGTTCCCTAAATTGAATGCATTTTAAGCAAAGTTCAAAAGTCAGCATCATTCGCCCTCTACAGCGAGCAGTGGAGTGTCAATGGGACACAAGTGCTTGCAGATATTTTTGTCAAATGTCATTACAGTTCTTTGCGAAAATATTCCGAAAATTTGGAAATTATACTTGTCTACACAGATATATTTATATATGTAAGCCTTAATTGACAGAGAAAGTTAGTTCGAAGGAAAATATTTTAAATATTTTTGCAGAGAATCACCAAAACTGCAATCAGAAAAGAATTTGCCAACAATGACTTTGCATTTGAACAGCAAACAAATGCTTAGGGGACAAAGCATTACTAAAGTTAAGAAAAATTGGTGAACTGAGCATAATTTTGTTGAATTGTAGAAGAAAAAATATTAGCGGGTGGCAAAAATATATTAAAAAGTGGTAAAGCTGGTGGTTATGTAAGAGATATTTGAATGAATGCAAGTACAAAAAATGCAGGTGTATACTGGCATACATACAAACAATGTTTTATACATACAGACAAATCACTTCCGCTTTGCGACTTCTTTCGCAATTCTCCAAATGAGCAATAATATTTTTATCTAACGCAGGGATACTAAATTATCAAGAAATTCAAAACTAAAAAAATCTGAATGAATTAATTTTGGGCATTGTTTGATATCAAAAGGTATATACTATAAAAAACCAAGCTCGATGTTATGAAAATATGTCCAAAACATTCGTTTAAAGTTTCCTTTGTTTCAAAAATTTCCTACTTCGACTAGTTTGGCTAAATTTTTTTCGCAAATTTTGCTCTGAGTTCCTTGAAATTTTGACACAGTATTAACGAAGTAGCGGACGCCGTAGCTGAATGATTGCTGCATGAATACCATTCGGAATTCAGAGAGAGAACGTAGGTTCGAATCTCAGTAAATCACCAACATAAAGAAAAAGTGTTTCCTTTAGCGGTCACCCCTCGGCAGCCAACGGCAAACCTCTGAGTTCATTCAGAAAAAGCAATCCATTATTTTTGCGTAAAATTTTCACAATACCACGACCGCTAACAACTACTTAACCTCCAGGAAGTCAGATAATTTCAAAAGCAGACGATCATCTTGAGTACCCAATCGCACTTCTAAGCCATAAAAAGTGAGGCTTAAATTTGCAGAAAAATATCAGTTTTAGGACGAGGAGTGGCAAACGGTAATATTTTCTGATAAGAAGAAGTTTTGCCGCGATGGTCCCGATAATTAAAATAAAAAATATTGGCATAACAGGCGGAAAGCTAAAGAAATGCAAGTGACTCGAAACTTTGACGGGGGTTCGCCAATGATTTGGGCTGGTATTGGATATCATGGAAAGACCTCAATTTGCGTTTTTTCTATAAAAATTAACGTGTTATATACTGTTAGAAGATCGAAAAACTGCGAATTTTCCTGAACTCTTTCTGAGAAAACTTTTAAATATACTGTTTTAAAAATTTGTACACATATTGTGTTACCTTTTAACTGTATTTGGAGACTTATTATTAGTAAAAATATTTATTTTGAAGGAGCTACAGCTGATATCCGAGAGCTCCTCTCAAAAAAGATGTTTCACGGTGACCACTATATCTCTGAACTGCATCCTCAGAATTTAAAAAATCAAAAAGATTTCGTTAAAGAAATGTTAAACCTAGTAATTAATCGAAAGAATAAGCAAAATAATTTTTTTGACAAAATGGCGGTTTCTCAATAGAAATAAAATCGATTTTTGACCAAAATTTCAGCCTTAAATTGTTCATAAAAAAAAAAAACATTTATCGGTGAGAAAAACTCTTCGATTAATTACTAAAAAATATATTTAAGAAGCTCGTGTTAAAATTTGATGATAAACGGTTTGGCCGTTTTCGGGTATGCTGGTCATGGACTTTTAAAGCACCATTTCGAGAAAAACGCATTTAAAGTTTGCCTTGTACTTTCAAGCACTCTGAAACGCCTTTTCAAATTTGCGTGTAACTTCGAAAATATTCACCGGAATGATATTGAATTTTCTGTGTGTATTCTTAAATATAGATGAGATAATTATTAATTTCGCATATAAAGTAAGAGATCCCGAATGGATATTTCAACAGGGTAACGCAGCAGTTCACAGTGCGAAAATAACTAAGAAGTTTCTTAAGCGCTTTCTATCCCATTATTAAAAGCGCCCACTTGGTGCACAGACCTCAATCCGATAGAAAGACTTTGGAGCATTCTTTTATTCCAACAATTAACAAGTTTCCTCCACAAAATATTTAAATGCTGGCGTTAACTTTAATTGGTTCATTTTAATAAGATTAGTTAATTTCTTGTACTCGGTCCTATCAATACAAGGTGAAGTCCGAAATAAACAAGACTGGCGTCATAAAAAAGTTATTGCGTCAGTATGTTTCTATCATCGGTACAAAAATGAGTTTCCAACAAAGAGCTAATATCAAATTTTCTTTTAAAATCGGTCAAACGTTTACCGAAACATTTGAATTTAAGAAACTTATTTTCTATCTCGTGGCAGAGTTCATGAGTAATTTACACGTTTCCGAGATGGTTGTGAGGACATAAATGGCAATGAACTTCATCGAAATGGTTCGAAAATTTATCAAAAATGTACCGAAATCATCGTTGAAATTCATGGAATCGGAGTTGAATATCTCCAAAACATCGATTTATCACATTTTAACTGATCATTTGGGCTTAGGAAAGGTATGTGCACGTTTCATTCCGCACAAGTTAACTGACGACCAAAAATTGCTCAGAATTCATCATTCGAAAGACCTCATTAAAGAGGCGAGAAAATACGAGAACTTCCTCTACAACATTGAACTGGTGACGAAACATGGTGTTTCCAACATGAACCTGAAACTAAGCGTCAAAGTGCCGAATGGAAGGCCCCAGATGAGCTACCACCCGAAAAATTGCGTTTGGAGAAGCCAAAAATCATCATTTGATATTACGATTCCAAGAGAATTGTCCACAAGGAGCTCATACCAATGGACCAAGCCGTCAATTTAATTTTCTATCTTGGCGTTTTGAAGCGTTTGTTACATCGCATACGTCGAATTCTCCCTGAATGCCGCAAATGAGGAAGCTGGCGCTTATTACAGCCCCTGTCGTTTCTATTTTAGCCCAGTCATTTTTATTTCATTCTGTGCAATTGTTTAGTTAATTTTTATTATTAAGTGCACACTTTAATTGGCTTTTGACTCCATCAAAAACTAAGATACGCTGTATATTAAAAATAAAAATAGCAAACATTACTTTAAGAAATAAAAAATACCAAATTTTTGTTTACTTCATTTGGCCCTTTTATTATTTCGTTAAGCGTATGTATGTACACTCATATGTACATTTGTACGTGCCGCCCATTTGCATCAATGCTTATTGCTCTCAAATAATATCAAATAGATTCAGTAATTGCATATTCAAGGTACACACAACTTTTTTTCATTTCATTTCCTGTGATATCGAATGCAAGATTCAATTATAATTTACTGCTATTGTCAAATTTCACACCCCTGACTATGAAAATCATGTGAAAGTGGATCTGCTTACGTAAGAATGTATATAGGTACTTACACCAACAGGGTTGAGACCCCTTATGTGGAAACCAAAGCTTGAAAAACACATGAAATTGGGAGAAAAATGTGGGCAGCAAATAAAAAATTAGGCCAAATAAATTGTTTTTAATAGAGCTGTTGATTGATACAAAATATAAATAAATATAGTTGTTGTGTGTGAGTGCACTTCACTCCCTAATATTAATATTCATCTGTTTCTACAAAGGTATGTTTGTATTTTAGTGGCCTTACACTTAGCCTCATAGAATATTACGAATTTTCTTTCTATACAATTTGATAAAGGTGAAAAATAGAAAAGGCAATGAACCAGCGAAAGTGGTATAGTAGAGCATCAGTCTACAATTTGAAGTTATTTCCGGTTAAATTTAAATATTTTCTATGACAAATAATTCAAATATTTCAGCAGTATTTGAAATTGAAGCATCTCTTTGTGAAAGAACGAATTTTGAATATTATATTAATGCTGAACTTGAGCACCTTTTTGAGGTTTTTGAACTGAATGGGTTAGCAAAAATTTGTTTTTAGCTTTGAACTCATATTTTTTTTTATTTTTAATAAATAAAACTAAATTTTTGTATGCAACAACCTAACTCTAACTGATGAGTATTTTGTAATTTTCTTTAATTTTTTTCTGTACAACATAAATTTTTAATTTTCTGGCAACTTTAAAACTGATTCTCAAACAAACTCTTCTCTAACATATGAGTAAGCTTCAACTTAAGTCGCCAACATTAGTGACAGCTGTAGCGCTCAAAGTAAATACATTGCCAAATAATTTGAGCAAACCTAGTACTTAAAAGTCATATATAGGCGGATTGAGGACCTCAAAATAAAAACCTTCTGTAAGCCGCCGACTTTCTGGTAGAATTTTCGGGCGTTGTTCCTGTTGGCCAGAATCTCAAGCTCTTCGCACTCACGTATTTCGGCCTCTCGTTTCTTTTTTCGGATAATACGGCTTTCTTCCTTTTTTAGCTTTCTGTAGCGATCCCACATGGTTCTTTTTGCGTTCGATCGCAGCGTGGCTCTATAGGCGGCATCCTTTTTTTCTGCGGCAGCATGACATTCCTAGTCGATTTCTTCTTTGGCGGTGGTACGTAGGGAACGAGAAATGTTGCTCCATTGCTCGTGCATGCCGGTTTGTTGGGCAGTACTCTCTGAGAGCAGGAGTAAGAGTCGAGTGGCAAATCTTCTGGCTGTTTGTTGTGATTGCAGCTTTTCGATGTTGAACATTCTTTGCGTAGGTAGATGTACGTTTTTTTCTACACAGAGGCGTGTGCGCAGTTTGGCTGCAACAAGATAATGATCCGAGTCGATGTTGGGTCCTCGGATCGTACGTACATCTAATACACTAGAAGCGTGTATTCCATCTATCACAACGTGATCGATTTGGTTTCGCGTTTTGGATCAAGAGACAGCCAGGTAGCTTGGTGTATCTTTTTATGCTGGAATCTGGTGTTGCAGACTACCATGTTTCGGGCCCCGGCGAAGTCGATCAGCCTCTGTCCGTTACCGGATGTTTCGTTGTGCAGGCTGAATTTTCCGACTGTGGGACCAAAAATTCCCTCCTTGCCCACCCTGGAGTTGAAGTCGCCAAGCACGATTTTTATGTCGTGGCGGGGGCAGCGCTCATAGGAACGTTCCAAGCGCTCATAGCAGGAATCTTAGGTCGCATCGTACTTCTCCTCCGTTGGGGCGTGGGTGCAAATTAGCGAAATGTTAAAAAAGATATTTCTTCAACCCGGCTTAAATAAAACAAGTTTATATTAAACTTATTAATTTTTTTCCTTATTCTACAAGTATTGTTTTTTTTTGCGGGTATAAAAATTCCCAGTTTTCCTGCTGTCGATTTCATCCGGTTCTTCCGAATGAGAGTACACTTACTCGTAGGTTAGTTTTATCTGATAGCTAATAAGCAAGCGATTCAAGTAGAGCTTTTTTTTGTCACGGCGCAAAGATCTCGGTGGCGACGCACAATGGGGATTATTCGATCAATTATGTTCAATAATTCTAAAGAAGCTAATTTTCGACCAAGTTTTCTAATTATTTTCTAAACGCCCAAGTCATTTGGAAAGAGATTGGCTAGGCCCGAATTTAAATTATTTTATTATTATTTACTTCTGGTGCTCATCTGCTCAAAAGGCGAGTTATGCTAAAATCAGGACTAAGGTGTAAAGAAGAGCTTTCTTATGCATCTTTGGTGCTTTAAGAACTATTTCAAACAAAGCGTTGGAAGTGCTAATCAACTTGTCAGCTCTAAGTCTTGTAGAAAAACACTGGCCGCCGCCTCGGTGTTTAGAAGAGATAGAAATGGCGCTATGGAAAGACAGGTGGTTTGACCACTTTCCTATTTTACACACTCTGAATAGTCACAAACAAAAAATGAACTATTCTATTCCTAGAGTCACCTTCAGCAGATTCCTCAAAACGATCATAGCGTCAAGAAGAGAGTGACAGTCGCCATGTATAAGGGGGCGATTAAATTTCTACACAAATGGTTTCACGATATGCGAGTTGGCTACAGAGTATTTTCGAAGAAATTAGGACTTCGACTACAAGATTACTACAGTATCTATCACGCAGAAGTTCTAGCTATAAAAGAAGTGGCTGCGTATCTAAATACGCATCTCGTAGCAAAAACTACTATAAATATATCCTCGGATTGCCAGCCAGCTTTGATATAAAGGCATGCTACTAGACTAAGATCAAAGGTTGCACAGCACAGCCTTAAATGATATTAAAGGTCGGTCTTATTCAGGATCGGTCTTATTTGGGTTCCGGAGCACAGCCTATAAGCTAGCCACACGTGACATATTATGCCTGGTACAAGCATTTTGCCGAGGCGCCTCGAGTGTGCATGTGTCGTGCGGCGGGAAAGATGCAGGTCGCAATTTTCATCAGAAACCAAAAACCCAAAAAAAATTGTATTTTAGTATAGTATATATTAGCTTCTAGTCAAATCAAGAAAATTCAACAAAAAGAGAGAAATTCAACAATTTTTCGCTAATTAAAAAAAATAATTTTTTTGGAAAAACAAATTCACTTTAGATTGTTTAAAAAGTGGGTTAATCATAACTTTCTTAAGGTTTTTTAGGTTCAACTAAAAGAGAATTTAATTCCGAGTACAATCAATGTTATCTCGTTTCGATAGAAAGTTTAAATTTTTCCCTATCTTTCCCGCCAGTTAGGAAAAATCGTAAAAATAAAAAAACCTAGAAATCGCACTTCGAGCGATCAGGCCGCTCGTATACCTGCTCGACGCTTGCTCACAATTTCTGTCGTAACTCCGAAAATATTTTGAATTTGCTTCTGAAATTTTGAGGACACATTCTTGGATAGTTTGGGAAGACATTTATGTAAACAAAACAAAAATCGATTTTTTGAAGCCTCTAAAACAGGCTTCCCACTTAACTGCTTACTGATACATCTACCTTTGGGATATGAACAAAAGCAACCTAATAATCAAAAACAACATTATCCAAGAGGTCAATAGGTCATGGAGAGATGAAGGCACATGCGAGACAGCTAGGCTACTGTGTCAACAAATAAATAAGAAAAATACAAAGAAACTGCTTAGCCTTTGAAGAGAATGCAACTCGATGCTCGTGGTTTGCATAACCGGTCATTTGGCAGACATTCCTTGAGACTAGGAGTTTTATGCCAAGAAAATTGAAGAAGTTGTAGAGATGATGTAGAAACAGTTGAGCACGTCCCTTTCCATTGTCCAGCCTTAGCTCAAATCAGAGCAGGTTTTCTAGATAGGTACTTTTTCAATTATCTTACGGCACTGTCTGGCGTGGACATTGGACTAATCCTGCGTTTCATAGCAACCACAAAATGGTACAACGAGGAGAAAGAAATGAGATTCCCGTAACGCACATTGGTATCCTTACGGTCATGCAGGCCGATTACCTCCATAACCTAACTAAAAAATATCAAATATATCGACTTGTCATTTACTGGAGCGGCACTAAGACTTGGTAATGGTAAAGGTTGTACGGGTTAGGCTAAGGCCTTTATGCACTGCTACCAGATTGATCTATTGGGCACCCTTAAATATATATATATATATAATTGGCGCGTACACTTCTGTTAGGTGTTTGGCCGAGCTCCTCCTCCTATTTGTGGTGTGCGTCTTGATGTTGTTCCACAAATGGTTCCCTTAATTAAAAAAAAGAAAAAATTACTTCATTATAATTATTTAGTATACCGAGGAATCGAAAGAGCTCCTTATGAGGGAGCTATTGCAAGTCTTCCTCGTTTAGTAGGTATGAGCCCAGGCTTCTGCGTCTTCTGTAACCTAATGCCTCCTCTTCATCACAGCAGAATCTGTATGATCTTTTACTGGATAACCCTATTGAATTAACGTATTTATTACAGGCGAAGTGACCTACAAGTTCTGCACAAAGTAATCTGAGGCCCTTTTTATCTAGGGTTAGAGTAGATTTTGCTTTGTTGGGATTGAAGTTCAAAAACTTTTGAAGTGATTAAGGCCGCTTGTTACGTCCCAGTGTTCCCTGATTTTAGTTTGGATCCATCTTTTGGTTTCCTGTTTTAATATAAGTTTTGTTAAAGCCGAAAAATTGGGTCAGTCCAATAAATAGCAATTCTGCCCCTTTTTCGGCATAACAGTCTGCCTTCTCGTTTCCTTCGTGTCCCTCATGTGCTGGTACCCAAATTAGTGACCCCTGATTATGAGCGGTCAGTGTGTTGAGTGCATTGTTAAACTCTATTCGAACTTTTGACTTGAACGTAAAGCTATTCAGGGCTTTGAGAACTGATTGGCTCTCCTAAAGTATTTTAGTTTTTTCTTTCTCGAACCCTCTTTTCGATATGATTTCCACTGTTTCCATTATGGCAAAGAGCTCCGCATGTAAAATTGTGGTATCTGCGCTTAGTGTTAAGGATTTGTGTGCTCTAAGCCCTACTATTTCTGCACCTACTCCTTGGGGCATTTTGGAACCATCTGTGCACTATTTTTGTTAGTCATCATTTGTCCATGTTGGGCTAGTATTCCACTCTTCCCTAGACGGGAAGATAACCTTGTATCTCTTTATAAAATTCAGTACGTATTACGTGTGGTCATTCAGCTGGGTTATGCATACTGCATGTTGAACCCTGTTCAAGATATTGAGGTGTTCAGTAAGATCTCCTGGTTTAATTTTTCTTTCATATGGAAAGAGAGTGCTTGCATAGTAGCTTTCTCTTGTATTGCTAAATGTAATTGTGGTGAATTCAAAAGCGCTTCCGTGCCAGCAGTTGGAGTCGTTCTCATCACCAAAGCTCCACATAGTGAAATAGGTCTTACCATTTGGGTGCATATTCCGAAGGTCATTTGAGGGTTCGGGCATTAAAACTTAGTCCTAAGTCATATCATAAATCCTTCCTCTTAGTGCAAATCCAATAAAAATGTAATTGTAAATAAATTGAATAAATTTAAAAAATAATCAAATATTAGCGTTTTTTCCCCCGCAATAATATTCCATTTATTCGACCTCATCCTCATGAAATATGTTTTTTTCGCACTAAAATATTGCATTGCGATTTATAATAGGGTTACGCCCTTTATTCATCATTAAATTAAATCTGAATTTTTTAATATCGGGTCAGTCCATAATTTCGTGCGTATTTTACCCATAATTTTTTTTGTAATGTAATTTTGTACGATTTTTGCATGTAAAAAATTATTCACGGAATACAATGGAACTAATAGGACTATGAATAAGTTCGTGCGGTTTACAACAGATGGCGTAACTTGATTATTATTCCATCGATCCACATTTCCAAACATTCATTGGAGAGCTACTGTCGTAAGGCACAAACGTCAGTATAAGTTTTTTATTTGAAGCGTAAACAACAATATTTTTACCACACTTGAAAATGTCGAATTTCGTGCCAAATAATGTGTTTTTGCGGGGAATTCTTCTTCATTATTTTAATATGAAGAAAAAAGCAGCCGAAAGTCATCGTATCTTGGTGGAAGTTTATGGTGAGCATGCTCTATCTGAGCGAACGTGCCAGAAGTGGTTTGCACGCTTTAAAAGTGGTGATTTTGGCTTGGAAGACGAAGAACGCGAGGGTGCGCCGCCAAAGTTCATGGATACCGAATTGGAGGAATTGCTCGATCAAGATCCGGCTCAAACGCAAGAAGAGGTTGCAAAAACTTTGGGAGTTGATCAATCAACCATTTCCAAACGTTTAAAAGCCATGGGAATGATCCGAAAGGTAGGCCATTGGGTGCCGTATGAATTGAAGCCAAGAGACGTTGAACGCCGTTTTATGGCATGCGAACAACTGCTTCAACGGCACAAAAGAAAGGGTTTTTTGCATCGAATTGTGACTGGCGATGAAAAGTGGGTCCATTACGACAATCCAAAACGTCGGGCAACGTATGGATACCCTGGCCATGCTTCAACATCGACGTCGGCGCAGAATATTCATGTCCTGAAGGTTATGCTGTGTATCTGGTGGGACCAGCTGGGTGTTGTGTATTATGAGCTACTGAAACCGAATGAAACGATTACGGGGGATGTCTACCGACGACAATTGATGCGTTTGAGCCGAGCACTGCGAGAAAAACGGCCGCAATACGCCGATAGACACGACAAAGTTATTTTGCAACATGACAATGCTCGGCCACATGTTGCACAAGTGGTCAAAACATACTTAGAAACGCTCAAATGGGATGTCCTACCCCACCCGCCGTATAGTCCAGACCTTGCGCCATCCGATTACTATCTCTTCCGATCGATGCAACATGGCCTGGCTGACCAGCACTTCCGTAATTACGATGAAGTCAAAAAATGGATCGATTCGTGGATTGCGGCAAAACCGACCGAATTTTTCACAAAGGGAATCCGTGAATTGCCAGAAAGATGGGAAAAAGTAGTAGTAAGCGATGGACAATATTTTGAATATTAAATTTGTAACCATTTTACGTCAACAAAGTTTCAAATTTCGAAAAAAACCGCACGAACTTATTCATAGTCCTATTATTTAAATTTTCTTTGATCATTCTTCATCACTTGTTGAATGATTTTAATCGGGGCTAGAAGCACGAGTTGTTAAAAAGTAAAATGGAATCTTCGAACGCGTATAAGAGGCATATTTTGTATTTTTTTTATAAAAGTGGTAAAAATGCAACAACTGCTGCTGCAGAAATAAACACTGTTCACGGAGAGGATACCGTGAGTGTAAGGACTGCGCAAAAGAGGTTTTCAAAATTTCGAAGTGGTAACTGCGACGGGAAGGATGCCCCACGCGCTCTTCGTGCTGAAGTCTTTAACTCCGACGCCTTGCTCGAACTCGTGGAAGCTGAGCCAAATTTGACAGTCGATATGATAGCTCAGAGGTTAAATTTATCGCATGGAACAGCTCACAGGCACCTGGTTCAGTTGGGAAAGGTTTCAAGGCTGGGAAAATGGGTTCCGAATAGATTTTGCGTCGCCAACCTTCAGCAGAGAGTAAATGTGCGTTTTCAGCTGCTACAACGGCTTGAAAATGAAAGTTTTTTGAATCGTATCGTTACTGGTGATGAAAAATGAGTGCTTTACAATAATCCTGTTCGGAAACGTCAATGGTTAGATAAAGATGAAACACCAGAACCGACCCCTAGAGATGGCCTTCACTCCACAAAGATTTTCCTGTCTATTTGGTGGGATATGGCCGGTATTGTTTATTATGAACTTCTGGAGGCAAACCAGACGATAACTGCTGATTATTATTCCCATCAGCTATCAAACCTGAATGACTGCCTATAGTGAATAGACGCAAAGTTTTGTTTCACCACGACAACGCAAGACTTCACACCGCAAGGCAAACATTCGGCAAGCTGAACGAGCTCGGGATGGGAGCTAATGCCGCATCCACCGTACTCTCCGGATATTGCACCTTATGATTATCACCTTTTCCGTGGACTTCAATCCTATATGAGTAACAAGAACTACTCCTCAAAAAGAGCTATAAAAAGGGATATCGAAGCGTATTTTGGCTCCAAGGACAAACAATTTTTTGAGCGGGGATTTAAGAATTTGCCTAAACGTTGGGAAGACAATGTAAATAATGAAGGAAAATGTATTATTGATTAATAAATACTTTACACATCTTTTTTATTATTTTAAAACCACCTTTAAAAAACGTACGAACATATGGACTCATCTGATATTAAGGGGTTATACGCAGTTATGACTTTGAAAAAAATCGATTTTTTTTATTGCATTTTTGTTTTTGTAATGTACATATATTCAAAAGTATACGCATGAAATTTGAAGTAGATCTAAGCAATACTTTCGGAGTTATACCTAAATATGTAGAGATGCCTCGGCACGTTTTAAGGTAGGTATTGAAACTTTAAACGTGCTTTTTTCAAAACGGCATTTTTCAAGTCGGTGTACACGATATCTCGAAAACGGCTTGTTTGATCGGTCAACCGTTTTAACTCAATCTTTAAAGATACATTTTCTAGTAATTAATCGTTCCTTTTGTAAATCTGATACTTATTTTCCATTTTATAATCAATTTACGGCCAAATTTTAACGTAAAAATCGAAATCATTTCTTTTAAAAGCTGCCATTTTGTGAAAATTCACTATTTTGATTAGCCGAACGATTAATTACTAGATAATCTAATATATTAACAAAATTTGTTTGGTTTTTTGATTTCGGATAATCCAATCCTGAGTTACGATGTACACCGTAAATCGTCTTTTTTTAAAGGAGGTTCCAGAAATCGCCTGCAGCGCGCTCTATAATCAACATTTTCATAAATAAAAAATTGTGTTACGTTCTTGAAGGATGCTTTTATAACCACCAAAAATTTTCAAATTAAAATATTCTGAAGTTTCTTCAGTATAAATCCTTGACAACCCGTCTTTTATTTGCTTCATAACTGCATATAACCCCTTAACGAAAAGTACAGCTCATATGTTCGCACATTTACATATACACGTACACGAATGCTTGAGAGAAAATTTAAGCAGCACTTTTATATAATTCTTAATTTTTTTGTTGTTGTTGTTTCTTCTTCTAGCGAAATTTGACTTTATCAATTGCCATAATCCTTTATCTTTTTTGTACCTTTTGATCCTTCAATAAAAAAAATATTTCCATTTTCACTTTTCTGCATGTGCTCGAAATAAAGCGACGTATCGAGGCTTACGAGGCGCTTATTTTTCATAACTCGATATTTGATTTTTTCCTTTGTCTTCCCTTAGCCAACTTTTCTCGCAAACTCGCAACCATTCCTCTTATTCTGCTTGATTTACTTTTATTTGCTACTTTTTAATATCCCATTGTCCTTGTAACTTTTGAACGCACGCCCATTCGCCCGCCCGCCCATTCATTTTGTCAGCAAGTTGCCAGCCTGCCGTCATTTCCCGCTTCTTTCTATCGCTTACTTTTTTATTGTGTTTATTCAACTTTAACTTTCATTTTACTTATCTTCTGCCAGCACCCACGGACGTTATGTGATACTTATGAGCGTCTTTCGTTTACTTTTTACCGCCCCGTTTTTGCATTGTGCGCATAAAAGGTCTTACGAAATATTTTTTCGTTTCAAACACTACGCAAAGCATCATTGTATGTCACTCATACGCCCCGCTGCTCTGTTACTCAGCCGCACAGTTGTAGGTTGCGATGCTTTGGATATTTCGCATCATGCCACTCTCAGATAAGTAGGTATGTAAGTATGTGCATATAAAATGAAATTTTTTTGTTATGCAAATTACAAATTAACAATTCGTTTGTTTAAAAGTGTTTGTCGCTCTGTTGCCGACTGTGTTGAGTACTTTCAATTTTCCAGCAGCCGTCATTTGCATGTGTGTTGGGTTATTGTCAAGCGCTTGGCTGTTAATGTGCGCGTTTGGGTGTGTGTATGTGCTTTGGTACACTTTTGTCGGTATTCATACATATGTTTTATGATTTTACTGACGGATATGGAAATTGAAGCTTATTGTTTGTGTCTTACTTCCGGCTCAGGCTGTTCTCTCCCCACAGCCAAGCCATTGTAAATGTGGATGTACAAATGCATAACAGTAACAAAGCGTAATGCTTGTTTCCAGGCACTCACCTGCCAATATTTCTGCTGCTCCTGTAATCTAATCTGGTTATACATTTTTTTTTTTGCCTTTTTTTTTCTTTTGAGTTTAATATTTTCATCGATAACATACGAATGTATTTTTTATAAATTAATAATGATTGTTCTCAGTTTTCCAAAAGATGTCGGAATATTTGTATGCAAATATATAAATGCTTCTGCAAAGGCTATTACATTACATGGTTGTCAATAAACAAAAAGTGCTTGATGGAGTCGCAATAAAAACGAATAAGCTTCTGCGATTGAGGGCTCATAAAAAAAATTAAATAAAGTCAAAAAATGAAATAATCCAAAAATAAACATAAATACGTTCGTTAGCGCAAAAAATGTATAAAAGGTGCTGCTAACAAGAACTCCTGTGGGAGGTGCCTGCAAGAGATACAAGTAACTGTGGGACAAAGAGAGTGGAAAAAGATGCGCAAAAAAAGAGGTTGTCTGTAAAGTCGGTTTACTGACGATAGTTTAACGTGATAACGTCATAAGAAAATACTGATTGAATGATTGCATTTTTCAAAAGAAAATTTTAATTTTATTTGTTTGATAGATATTTTGTATGGATATAGAGAATGAGTTAACATTAACATAACATAATATACTTTAACATAACATAACATAACATAATATAACATAACATAATATAACATAACATAACATAACATAACATAACATAACATAACATAACATAACATAACATAACATAATATAACATAACATAACATAACATAACATAACATAACATAACATAACATAACATAACATAATATAACATAACATAACATAACATAACATAACATAACATTACATAACATAACATAACATAACATAACATAACATAACATAACATAACATAACATAACATAACATAACATAACATAACATAACATAACATAACATAACATAACATAACATAACATAACATAACATAACATAACATAACATAACATAACATAACATAACATAACATAACACAACATAGCATAACATAACATAACATAACATAACATAACATAACATAACATAACATAACATATCATAACATAACATAACATGCTGTTCAAGCAAGGTAACGACGCATGAGCAAGATAACGACGCATTTTCTGGTGCGTGCAGCCGGCTACATAGAATTATAAGACGTTATCACGTCAAAAAATAATAATAACATTAAAACAACAGGTATTATTAACAAACTTGGTTTTATTTTAAATTCTTCAAGTAAATCAAATTAATAATAACACCGGCACACAAAAAAAAAAAGTGGGGAGTACTTTTGACTAGACCCATATATCCCTATGTATTTTGACGCGCTGAATCCGAATTCGGTGTCCGTTTTGCCCGTACACCCCCAAAATTTTAAGTAAATAGCGAAAAACCGTGAAACCCCATGAAAAATCGCTGAAAATCGCATTTATAGACGTTTGTCAATTTTAAAAACTTTTCTTATGAGTGTATTATACCTGATTTCAGTGTATTTTGACGCACTGAATCCGAATCCGGGGTTTGTTTTGCCCGTACACCCCCAAAATTTTGATTAAATAGGCTAAACCCGTGAAAAACCGTGAGAAATCGCTGAAAATCGCCTTTTTATACGTTGGTAAATGTTAAAAAGTTTTCTTACGAGTGTATTATACCTGATTTCAGTGTGTTTTGATGCACTGAATCCGAATCCGGTGTTTGTTTTGCCCGTACACCCCCAAAGATTTGATTAAATAGGCTAGTTCATGGATAGTTTTACTACTGAAGAAACCTTGGCATATGAATCTATTCTTTTGCTTGTACTTGCGACCAGGGCACCTCCACGAGGTGACGGTGGGCAACAGAGCAATCTGGCGGAGCCCTGGGTTAACGGCTATCGTGCCGTCATGGCAAGTACAAGCAAGTGCTTTACGATGCAGGGGAGGGATGTCCCAGTCTCGGCGACTGGTCAGGGTGAGAAAGCGGGCCCGCAGTCGTCGTCATCCAGCGACCGCAGCTCTACATTAGTGGGTAACTTGGCTTCTCTAGAGTATAATGCTACAAGAAATCAGATATTAGGACTATGAATAAGTTCGTGCGGTTTTACAACAGATGGCGTAACTTGATTATTATTCCATCGATCCACATTTCCAAACATTCATTGGAGAGCTACTGTCGTAAGGCACAAACGTCAGTATAAGTTTTTTATTTGAAGCGTAAACAACAATATTTTTACCACACTTGAAAATGTCGAATTTCGTGCCAAATAATGTGTTTTTGCGGGGAATTCTTCTTCATTATTTTAATATGAAGAAAAAAGCAGCCGAAAGTCATCGTATCTTGGTGGAAGTTTATGGTGAGCATGCTCTATCTGAGCGAACGTGCCAGAAGTGGTTTGCACGCTTTAAAAGTGGTGATTTTGGCTTGGAAGACGAAGAACGCGAGGGTGCGCCGCCAAAGTTCATGGATACCGAATTGGAGGAATTGCTCGATCAAGATCCGGCTCAAACGCAAGAAGAGGTTGCAAAAACTTTGGGAGTTGATCAATCAACCATTTCCAAACGTTTAAAAGCCATGGGAATGATCCGAAAGGTAGGCCATTGGGTGCCGTATGAATTGAAGCCAAGAGACGTTGAACGCCGTTTTATGGCATGCGAACAACTGCTTCAACGGCACAAAAGAAAGGGTTTTTTGCATCGAATTGTGACTGGCGATGAAAAGTGGGTCCATTACGACAATCCAAAACGTCGGGCAACGTATGGATACCCTGGCCATGCTTCAACATCGACGTCGGCGCAGAATATTCATGGCCTGAAGGTTATGCTGTGTATCTGGTGGGACCAGCTGGGTGTTGTGTATTATGAGCTACTGAAACCGAATGAAACGATTACGGGGGATGTCTACCGACGACAATTGATGCGTTTGAGCCGAGCACTGCGAGAAAAACGGCCGCAATACGCCGATAGACACGACAAAGTTATTTTGCAACATGACAATGCTCGGCCACATGTTGCACAAGTGGTCAAAACATACTTAGAAACGCTCAAATGGGATGTCCTACCCCACCCGCCGTATAGTCCAGACCTTGCGCCATCCGATTACTATCTCTTCCGATCGATGCAACATGGCCTGGCTGACCAGCACTTCCGTAATTACGATGAAGTCAAAAAATGGATCGATTCGTGGATTGCGGCAAAACCGACCGAATTTTTCACAAAGGGAATCCGTGAATTGCCAGAAAGATGGGAAAAAGTAGTAGTAAGCGATGGACAATATTTTGAATATTAAATTTGTAACCATTTTACGTCAATAAAGTTAAACCGCACGAACTTATTCATAGTCCTATTACATACTTGTAACAAAGATCGAGATTCATTCTGTTACATCTGTGGCGAATTTGAACTTGCAAAATATCGCAAACCTTTAACTGAAAAGTTGAAATCTGTTTACAGCAAATGCTTTGGTATAAATATTACGAAACAAGGCGAAGGGTGTATGCCTAACAAAGTTTGTGGTCGTTGCAACACAATGCTATGGAAGTTTGAAAAATTCAATGAACGGAAGCATTTACTATTTTCGAAACCCATGATGGACTTATGAAACAGTATGTTAAAGCTTTGGATAAAGAGAAAGACTGTTTTCGATACTTGCAAGAAAAGTTTCCCGCAATAAGTGATGCTAAGTTGAAAGAGGGTATTTTTGATGGTCCACAAATTCGCCGACTTTTTGAAGATGCCAATTTTATTACAAGCATGGACAACACTGAAGAAGCAGCTTGGTGAAGTTTGAAAAATGTTTCTCAAAACTTTTTAGGAAATTCGAAAAGTAAGGATTACGAGAATATAGTTGACGGGTTACTAGAAAATTACAAAAACTTGGGTTGTTTAATGAACTTAAAATTGCACTTCTTACACTCTCACCTCAACTACTTTCCTGAAAATCTAGGAGATTACAGTGAAGAACAAGGTGAACGATTCCATCAAGACATAAGTGAAATGGAGAATCGGTATCAGGGAAGATGGGATGTCAACATGATGGCGGATTTTTGCTGGATGTTACAGAGAGACGAAAAAAAGAAGAACAAGAAGAGAAATAATTAGAAATCCATTACATAGATCGTTTGAAAAAAAAAGAGTACGTTACAAAAGAAGAAGAACAGTGTAAGAGCAGCATTTCTCACATATTTTTCCATCTCTATCATAAGCACTCAATGAAAAATAAATGAAAAAAATTTATCATTTTCTTTATGCAATCACAGTCGCATATGTACAGTTTATGCGAAATCTGTAGTTAAAAGCAAAACGAACACCTAACTCGTATTAGGCACATTAAAATGAACTAAAATCATGTATAATACACTCACAAGAAAACTTTCGAACATTTACCAATGTCTACAAATGCGATTTTCAACAATTTTTCACGGGTTTTCGCGGTTTTTCGCTATTTAATCAAATCTTTGGGGGTGTACGGGCAAAACAAACACCGGATTCGGATTCAGTGCGTCAAAACACACTGAAATCAGGTATAATACACTCATAAGAAAAGTTTTTAAAATTGACAAACGTCTATAAATGCGATTTTCAGCGATTTTTCATGGGGTTTCACGGTTTTTCGCTATTTACTTAAAATTTTGGGGGTGTACGGGCAAAACGGACACCGAATTCGGATTCAGCGCGTCAAAATACATAGGGATATATGGGTCTAGTCAAAAGTACTCCCCACTTTTTTTTTTTTGTGTGCCGGTGTAATCAATAAGAAGGCATATGCAAATACAAATAAGTGAATTTATATATGTACATATGCGCATATACATACACATATACGCTCACTTAAGTAGGAGAGAGCAAGATGTGGAAGGTTGCCGTTCGTTTGCTTTGTTTGCTTTGTCGTTCGTTCCGCGCTTTCGCTTGCAGTTCATTCAAGGTAACGGCAATGAGCAAGGTAACGACAAATGAGCAAGGTAACGGCAATGAGCAAGGTAACACTAATGAGCAAGGTAACGACACATTTTTTCGTGCGTGCAGCCTGTTAAATCGAATTATAAGACGTTATCACGTCAAAAATAAAATAACAAAAATAATTTTTCTTCCGAACACCAGCACACGGGCAGTTCACCAAATATTAAACACATTTATGTAGAAAAAATAGAGTTCTCGGAAATACTGATTAACCCTATAGTACCCAAGACCGCCTGTAGACGGCCTAAGTTTATTTCACGCTTATTCCCTTTTAAAATACCATTTCGTTACTTTTTAAACTCTTTCTAATTCCGGAAAGTCCCAAAATTATTGCGTCTTGTTTTTTAATCAGCCGTCATAGTCATTTGAAGTCGGAAAATAGTGAAAAGCGGTCAAATTAATTATTCTGCAAAAGTGGTGTATTTTAAAAATTAAATAAAAATATTAGAAGTGTATTTAGCTTATAATAAAAATTATCATAGTGTTGCTGGTTGTGTTCAAAATACGAAAGTTAAAAATAATAACAAAAAAAAAGTGTTTCCTGTATTTTATAAACCTTTGAAGACAGCCCGTCTAGAGGCGGTCCTGGGATAACTCGGAATAAATAACACTATGCGGTAAGTTTGAAATTTTTATATTTTTAGAGGGGGGCTAAGCTTAAAGTTTTGGTTTTTTAGAAATGGATCAACGACAAAAGTGCAAATTATCATCCCTCAATGATGAAGATATTGCAAAATTTTTGGGTTTACTAGAAATCGACGCAGAAAGAGACGTGGAAGAAGATTTGGAAGATCTTTTAGACGAAGATGTGGACGATGCAGAATTACCTATCGACACTGGAATTGACGAGGTGATTAACAGGGCGGTAAATTTGTCAGATTCTATGCTGTAATCAGAAGTGTGTGTAAATTTAAATGGAAGTCCCGCGTCGTTTGCACATGTATTATCCCCATCTACTTCGACTTCCTCAAATATTCCGCAATCACAGAATCGCAAACGCAAAGCTCCTGGTGAGCAGGTTGTCGGTCAACGTATCGAAACTATCATAACCGATCCAGGTGAGTTTGTTGGGTCAGTTAATGATATCGATCCTAAATCGCTGACCTTTAAGAACATGTTGTGGCGAAAGAAGAACTTAGTGCTAGATAAATCAGCGAATGTGGTGGTCCGATTGTCCCGTAATATTCCAGATTTTACAAACCATATAACATATTTCGACAACTACATATTACACGTCACTGCCACTTCCGGTTTATCTAAAATTACTCGGAATACATTCGCTGGGAACTATTCGTTCAAATCGAATTCCGGATTGCAAACTTCCGACAGATCTTGATCTCAGGAAACAACCCCGTGGATATTCAACTGAATTTTGTGGATCTGCTTTAGGAGTTGACATTTCTTTATCAGTTTGGAAGGACAATAAAATAGTGCGACTCACATCGAGTTACGCATGCGAAAAGCCCTTCCAGAATGAAACAAATGTTATAAACAAAGTGTCGATTGCCCCAATGTAGTCCGTGAATATAATAGTTATATGGGGGGCGTCGACCTCATGGATTGACTAATTGGGCGATATAAGATTCCGGTAAAGAGCAATAAGTACACAAACTGACTTTTTATACACCTGCTTGATATGGCCATGATAAACGCTTATGTTTTGTTCAGAAGAATTAACAAGATTGACACGCATGCTAGGCAGTACCAACTGCCGAACTTCCGGGCAGAGATCGCATACGTACCCTGCAAACAACAATATTCTTCAATAACAAAGAGCTCCAGGTCGCCCATGACAAACTACTCAAGCAAAATTTACTGGAAGAAAAGCTTACTTACCTCCTGACGACGTTCGCTACGGCGGAGTTGGACATTTTGCAAAGTTTTTATCACGCACCGGTAAAAAAAGGTGCAAATATCCTGGCTGCTCCTCCGAAACACAAGTCGTGTGCCGAAAATGTAATCTGAATCTTTGTGTTTCCCAGCAAAAGGACTGCTTTCACAATTTTCACCATAAATAATTTGCACCAACTGCCTATTTATGCCCAAAAGCATGCCCTTCATTTGTAGACATTTTTCTAAAACTATTTGAAATAAGACTGACTGTTTGTTTTGTATTGATTTCTGTTAAAAACTTTCTGTTTTGTTCAATAAAAGTACGTAATACGCTGAATTTGCGAGTTTTTCATTTAGATTTTTTTTGTCGTTCTTTCCCAAAGCCGCCTGCAGGAGGGGTAAGGTTTTATCCCTATATAACCGGATCAAGGAACAAAATTTCACTTTCCTGATAAAGAACCTATAATTTTACCATAATCCCCACCCGAAGCAATTTTTTTCATTCAAAAATAAAATTTGAGCACTAGAGGGTTAACACCACTTCTATCTGTTCTACTGCAGCCGCAATGCGCTGGCATACCAATTTGGTGGCGAATTGTGGCAAGTGATTGAACAGTCATAGACCAACTGAAAATAATTCATAAATTCTAGGACCATTTGCGCGCAATTCTCGAGCAGCAAACTACTGGCCAAAAAATTCTACTCATTGAACTGACAAGCAAGTCATGAACTTATATAATACTACAATTTAGAGGCGCGGAATTTTGGAGTTTTTATTTGTCATCCAGATCACAGGTTTTAATAGGTTATAAAAAGTTGTTCAAAAGTGAAGCCTAGATGTCACTTGTGAATAGTTCTTAACTGGTACGTTTTTCTTGCCTCATCTTTGATATTTTTCAAGTAGACAGATGTGTAATTTAACCGTAGATCAGCCCTACAAAAAACTTCACAATTCTATACCGTGTATCTTTTTTGATGCATACTGAATTATTATTAAAAATGAAACAAACCAATGTGTTTTTAACTAGATTTTGAGACAGTTATTAAATTAAGCTTCATTGAGGCATTTTGTAAAAATATTTTCCATATGTTTGTCTTTACAGTAAGGTTTTTTGCATTTGCTGCAATATAAAGAGGCCCATTTGTTTTTATTTTCTCCGGAACTATAACACATACAACATCTTAATCGATTCTTTTTTTCCAAACTTTCCAGTTCAGCTTTTTTTTAGTGATCCAGCTTCGTTCTCTTCTGCACTGTTGACGACGCCAGTAAAGAAAATCGACGAAAGCATGCCATTTTGAGTACGTTGAGATTGTTCTTCAACATAAGGTTTAGCTAATGAAATGGCAAGTTCATGAAGAAAACACTTGCGTTTTGTGTGCTTCCTTGAAAACTTCCAGTTTGGATCTATTTCATTATACCTATATAATATATGAGTTTAATGCTCTGATGTCAATCATATTGGAAAAAACTGCCATAGTCCAACTATTGTTTTTTCGCTTGCAACTGTAACAGGTTAACATTTTGTCCACCGTATTAACTCCTCCTTTCGTCGAGTTATAAAAGGAAATTAATTCTGGCAATTTTTTTGAGTTACCTAGAATATTCGCGTCGTGGTGCATTGTGCTCATAACCATTGTGCATTTGTTTTTATGGCTCATATACGAAACAAGAGTAGTGTCCGGAGTAAATGCAAAAGTTGAATTAAATCTAGGAATGTTTTTGCACTGAAGTAACTTTGGAGGAATGGATCTCTTATTTTTGTATGTGCGACGTAAGTATGCGACGAGAAAAAGTTGTCCATGGTAACGTTGTGACCTTTCAATTCTTCCACTAAATCAAGTACGACCCGCTCGCCTTGGTTGCGCTCTGGAACTCCAGTAATTCCTTTTCCCAAATAAGGCTGTATTTTCCTAACATAACATGTTTCGGAATCAACGGCCAACCAAAACTTTATACCGTACTTCTCGGGTTTCGACGGAATGTACTGGCGAAACTTACAGCGGCCGTGAAAACCCAATAATTGTTCGTCTACTGTGATGCAATCATGAGGATTATAGAACGTAGGGAGTAGTTTTACCCACCGTTCCCAAAGATCGCGAATTGGTGCAAATTTATCTTCACTTCTTCTCTCTCGTCGACTAAGTACGTCATCAAAGCGTATAACTTTCAATACATATGCAAATGTTTTTTCGGTCATAATTGTGCGAAATATAGGTCGCCCATATGTACTATCGAATAAATCATGCAAAGTTTCATTTTTAGATCTATATAAGTATTCCAAAAAAAACAATTTTTTATTTATGATATTTTAGTTTTTGAATATACCTATGTATTAACGTACTTATATACACCAGCCAATATCAAAACAGCCAGGAAAGCCAGAAGTAGATTTTCATTAATTTCTAAATGTTTATTTCCGTGCAATTCTTTCCCATACTTATTCGAATTTTCAATTATTATTTTCGTATCGATGTAAGGAAAAATAACAGCATGGAATCTCGGATGTTTCCAACTCGGCCAGATGCGTTTTTTGTTACTCCTAAAAGAAGTAAGTCAGTATGTAAATTGAAAAATCGTAATATAAAAAAGCACAGTTAGTAACCTGATCTCAAACTAATGACGTTTTCCGCCCTTGATGGACCGATGGTGTATGGCTCTGGATTCCATATGGTACCATCTTTTGCAGTATATAACGGATCAATATCAAAGTTGAGACCAATATTCTCAGAAATATCTGATAAAAAACTCTCATTTGAGTCATTTTCAAACACATAGTCCTCCGCCTCAGTTTCTGAATTGGAAACATTTCCATTTTCAGATTCATCGTTTGAACTGTTATCCAGAACTTCATTCCCCAGCTCCTCTAAAGTTAAATATTGCGGACGCGACATTTTTGAACCAAACTTCATTAACAATCACTTATTCACAAAAAAACGTTCGAATAATGTCAAAACAAGGATGAAACTAAAACTATTCGCACGAAAAATCATTAAAAATTTCATATGTATCAAATATGATACAATGAGTAGAATTATGAAGTTTTCGTTTTTCTCGCGGCCTACTTGTTTTTAAAATTTGAAACTCAGTTTAAAATGCTTATATCAACGGAACAAACAAACTCATAAAAGTTGAGGTAAGTGTTGCCAACGTGGACGAATTTATTGGCTTCTAAAATATGAAATGTATCATTTTTGATACAAAGAACGATCTACGGTTAACAGGATACAACAGTGCGCTAAAATTATTGAAAATTATATAAAAAATGGTTTATCCTTTAGTCCAACATATTTCCAGATTTATGATTTATTTCATAGAAATGTCCATCCGAATGAATCAACAATTCAAAGGTTGGAGAAAAAATTTGAAGAAACTGGTTCTATCGGGGATAAAAAAAGGACTAACTAAAAACTGCTGGTTCTACAATAGGGAAAATAAAAGCATTCCATCACTTCAGGATTTGAATCGGGTAAAAAGGGGTGGTGGGAGGGGATGGGACATATATGTCCCGTCAGTGGCTTTGAATGGGACTTATACTATATGTCCCGATTAGTATTTTATGATCCGGTACCTCATGTACCTATAATTGCACTTTGGTTTTATATGAAACTAAATGTATTTGGAACTCAAATAATTGTTTCGGTAAAGAATATAATATAAAATAATACAAAAGCAATATATTTAACATAAAAATGTGTGGTTTTTATTTATGGTATGGGGCGAAGCAATCTTTGCAGAGAGGAATCTGACATTCTTCGCAAATCGTTTTTGTTATCCTCTCATTTTGTTTATCTGCACAGCCTGTGCAACGCCTTCGATTGGGAATTGGAATGGGAAGGTGACCTACGGCTAACTTCCTTTTTCTTCCTGACGTGCCACTGCGTTGAACAGCTGCTCTTTCCTTCCCTTCAGCAATCATGTGTTCCGCCAGCTCTATCATACAGTCTATAAGTGGTTTTGTTTCCGTGAAAGTTCCGAACAGATTACCCAACAATTTCCTACTGGCATCATTAACAATCGGTAAACAACTTTTTTCCACCATTTACTAGACTTCCGATCCAACATATATTGCCCTGCAATTTAATCAGCTCGGTCAACTCCCCCCATTATCTGTCTGCAAAATTTTATCATTTCGGGGCAGTCCACGTTAACTTTTTGACCATTTTTTAATTTCTTTTCTATTATGGAGATTTCAGAGGAGTGACAATTGCTTACAACTACTACATCCTTGGTATCTCGCCATTTAGCATACATTATATCAGTGTTGCTTTCTCGGAAAACGCATTGACCTCTGTTTAGCTTTGTGCTGATGACTGGGAATTTTTTCGATTCGGCATAATAGTTCCCAACGCTGCGTAATTAATAGCCTCTAGAAGATTGATACTTGTAAAGAACCGATCGAAACACAGAGTCACATCCGTTTCTCAAATTGTTGGAACTAACTGATTTACCACGCGCTCGCCTAGAGTTCCATCGACATTTCCATCTTCTCTCCCACAATAGATATTAAAATCGTAAGTATAGCCAGTAAGAGCATCACATCTAAGCCACATTTTGACACCACGTTTAGTGGGCTTCAATGGTAAGTACTGTTTCATAGAGGAGCATCCCTTGAATTTCGTCATACTTTCATCGATACTTTGGTAAGCACTTTCGTTCCATACACTTGCAAATCGAGACTTTAGGCCCTCAACCATATTTTCCACGTAATAAAGTTTGGATGCTCCCTCAGGCTTTTCAGGTGAAGCAAAGTACATTTTCGATGATAGTAGCTGAAATCTATCCCGCGTTATAGCCGATTTTACTGCATTGTTTCCCATAGAATTATGTTTTGACCAATAGTGACTTACAGATGGCAAATGGTTATATGACACACATAATTATCATGCAACCAATAACGATTTTAATTTCTCCAATATCTGTTAGCTTTATATTTTTGTGCGCTGATTTTGAGTTTCGCATTATCTCAATACGTTCGTTCGTGCACTGGGTAATACGCATAAAAAGTATTTCAGGGGAAACTTTCATAAATATATTGTAAGGATTGTCAGTCCTCTCAAAGCTATGAGCAATATCGGGAAGTCGATAGCTAGTTATTTTTTTATTGGTACAAACTCCGCACGGGGAGAAAACCACATGGTGGCATATTTGCAGAATGAGCTGTAGAAGGCGTTACTACCAAAATATTTTCTGCATCTTCCTGATGATAGTCATCTATATCTTTTTCATCAGCAGATGAAACCTCACTATAACAAGGCTCATAATTATCACTGCTACCGTTTGAAAAGTCATCATCCCCATTAGATGATTCCAAAATATTAGCAGTGGCATCTTTATCAAGCTTTTTAGGCATTATGAGTCTGTACAAACAATGTGAGTTTATAAATGAAAAATAATATCAGTACCTACATTTTAATAAATTTCCAAGAATGTTCAATACTGACTGGGACCCCATGAACACTGGTGGGACACATACGTCCCAGTAAAATGAAAATGCCAATGATTTTTAAAATAAACAAACGAACGAATACTTACTTACCTCAGTATGTAACGAAACCACTAACACAATAAATTACTATACGTTTGATTGGTTTTAAAACTGAAATACCACGAATAATTGCAAAAAACAGTGTCACTTACGGAATTCGCGTCCAAACTTGCGATCTTTTTTCAACTTACATGTTTACATTTAAATATGTTACATGTTTACCATTAAATATCAAATAACGGAATGAAATACCGCTAAGAATACCATAAACTACGAAATGGGATAAGCTAAACCCATTTTCGTCTCTCGGCATCCTCGAACATATAACGGGACACATAGGTCCCGTTCGGATCGAAAGGGTTAAAAGATATGATTTCTTACATGTAATAATATAAAAGCTATATTTTTAATACAAACTAGTGAAGCCTGAAATATTCTAAATTTTTACTTAAAAAAAAAATCTAGGCGCGTCCTTTGAAATACTCTTTATAATCTGTGGCGCTAACACTAAGATAAAGATAGAATACATGCCCTGCCTCCGTGAGCATACCTTCCACCACAAATGGACGTTAACTGACTTGGCTGTGGCACTCCAAGTTCTAGTAAGCAGCACCGGACGTAAGAATTAAGGTTGTTTTTGTTGTTATTGAAGTGCCGTTTTGCTACCGCTTTTTTCATGCGGTAGTGCTTATTTTTTATTTTTATTTGAGTCAGATCCATTGCGTGGAATCCAAGTACAGCAGCAAACACTTTATATCTAGGTCTGAGATTTCATTCATTTGCTGTAGGAAAGGCTTACCGAGAGAGCAAAGTCTAGCTCTACCTGGACCTGGACATTTACATAAATAGTGAAAATGAGCTAATAAGCTGATGTTCTCTATTAACGGCAGCCTATTTTTCTCACAAGATTATTAATCCCTTTTAATTTCTCCAAAATAATTTTTGCATTAATCTCCCTTACATCTGATTTTCATTTCCAAAAGATAAAAATATGGTTCTTGTACATTTTAATTACTTTCACTTGATCACTAAAAAGAAGTGAATACTGATAACCAAATCATCAAAGTATTTATACAAATTAAGTTTGACTATGATATATATTTTCGCTTTTGCCCTGAAAATGCTTCAAAAAAAACCAGGACTCAGTTTTTTTCACAGCCTTTTCTTGTTGTCCATAGAAACCGCCCAGGAAATCTGCGCTCCTAATAAAATCTAATAAGTTTTGGTTTGTAAGTGCATAAAAAATATTGAGGCTTTAGTTTGCCAAACTTCATCACGATCATATCAAAAATAAAATAGGGATGATTTAGAGAGAAGATTTTTAGTGATCAACATACAATTTATAGGAGAGTCGCAGCTGAAGCTCACTTTTTTACAGCAAATTGACGAATACTGCGATCACCAGAGAAATTATTTGTGTGGTGAGGAGTGTCGTGCCACTAATGCTAGCCAATCGCTTTGTTGGTTGCAACTAATGGATACCATGTTTTTCAAACGAGATTTTAAAATAATTATTTTACTAATAGAAGCTGACAGGATTTTTTAGGTATCACCGAATACACGTAAGGAATTTCAAATTAGAATTCGTTCTTTTATCAAAACCGCTCAGCGTTACTAGTTATATGCAAAAAAGACATTTCTAAAAAAATAAAAAATAAACGAGCGTATACAGCTGTCGAATAAGTTCCTATGCTCCTGAATTGAATGTAGCAACAATGTGAGTGCGCATGCAGGCATGTAAGTGTATGTGTGTATGTGCATGTGCCACAACCTCAGCTGATAACTTCAATTTCATTTCCATTTGCGACAGCTAAAACATTCAACGACTAAAACATGCAAAGAAAAGGTGGCACATTTCTGCCACTTGTCCGCTTCTTCCCTTCCCCACTTCTTCACTTCTCAATTTCTTCATTTGCAACCTTGAGCTCTTTGTAAGAGTGTTTGTGTGAAACGCGAAAATACTAGAAAGCCTCTTTATTTCATGTAACATTTCCTGGTGTGCTCAGGTGTGCATACATTTGTCATTTGCTTTTTTTTCTTAATAGTTCTTAAGTGTGTGTGCGTGTGTTGTCAGAGTCTGCAGCAGCATTTCAGAGTGGCGATACCATCGCTCGTTCGACGCACGCGCAGCCACATTTTGACACTTTACAACGCCACAATTACATTGACAAGTATTTACGCGTTGTCGACGGTGTTCAACAGAAATGCACAAGAGCGCACTCTCACACACACACACACGCATACGCTCACTAACAACAATTCATGTAATATTCTGGTAAGCGCGCGTGCTTGTGTGCGCTGCCGGTGCGCCATAAAATATGCAAATTAAAAGCGGCTTATACGGCAGGTACTCAATGTCATTGCAGCGTAGTGGTGAAAGAAACAACACCACCAACAACAACAAGCATGCCAACGTCAAAAGTAAATGTTACAACAACAATAACCAATAACAATAAGAATGAGTTACAATATTGCCGGTATACGTTGCGACCGCTGCTGATTCTGCAGCTTCTGATGCTTCTGCTGCCTCGGCTATTGTCACGCTTGTTATTGTCACTGTTGTTGTACAATTTATCATTACTGCAGGTATTCAAAATGGTTGCTGATGGCACATATTACGGTTGCTGCTGCTGCTGGCACTTAACATAACTGCCATTATTACCACAGCAATTTTGTTGTACTTTATGTCGTTCCTTTGTTGCCCACGCTACTACCGCCTCTGCTTCTGCTGTTGCTGCTGCTGCTGCTTTCATCGTCATATTTTACGGGTAATTTGAATGCTTGAGATATCCGTGTCAGAATTTTTCCTACATTAACTTTTATTGCCACCGCAAGGCATGGCGCCGGCGACTGGGAATTCTGTATACTTCAGACTGTTATTTGCTGCTGGTCTCAGTTACAGCATTATTGATGACCTGTCACTTGACGCTTGCGAATCCGACTTCATATATTTGTAATATGTTTAAAGTTTCTTTAACATTTTTTACTTCTTTTACTTTTTTTTTAATTTTTTAATTTGTTATGTTTTTTGTTGGTAGTCGCACTTCTTGTTTGCCTTGAGAACGCGTAGTTTGCTTAATTTAAAAGACACACTTACACATCCATAGTTAATTTTAATGTATGGCGCGCTGATAATAATTGAGACTGGCGGATTACTTTGCGTAGGCTATGGAAAAATAAATGTCTCGCACGATCACACAATCTGTATGTATGTCTGCTCCGCTTTATGTTGGAGAATAACACAATCAGTGGGGATTGATGTTGGCTGGTACGTGGGAAGGATTATACGGAAGATACCTTTGCGTGCTAGTAAGAACGAACGCCGTAGACGATGGAACGACGCACAGTGCAACGTATGTGGCCAAAAATGATGAACATGAAAGTGGTGAGCTTACGAGAGTTTTTAATAAAAGAAGAAGCTCTAGGCAAACGGCTAGCAAGCATTGCTAAGGCTAAAGGGAACGAAACTCCCTGGTTCACCGAAGAAGCAAAACGGATAACTCAATAGAAAAAGAATTCAAGACAGCTAAAACAGGCGAAAGCAAAGAACGTTACATTGAACAAAGAAGTTTAACCAATAAAAGAATAAAAGAAAAAAAAGAATCGTAGTGGGAAAGTTCCACAAAGTCCATAGAAAGTGATATATTTAATGCTCAAAAGAAGGTATGGAAATTGTTAAGAAACCAGAAGATTGAATTGAACTAAACAATAAAAACAAATAAATAAATGGGAATCATATTTTAAAGGATTATAAAAAAATGTAAGATGTAAATATAATTACTACGAAAGTCAAGCTTGCAATAAAAATGCTCAAGAATAGAAAAGTTGCTGCTCCTGATGGAATTGCAAATGAAATGCTTAAATATGGTGGAAACTATCTTCATCAAGAGATTGCACATTTCTTCAACATTTTATGAAAAAATACCGCAAGAGTGGAAATCAAGTGGCCTTAAAAATCCAAACAGAAGAATACTGAACAAACGATCGACATACATAAGAAAAAAGTACGGAAAGCCAAACTTTAATTCTATAGATACTTCTGCAGTAACGTCGAAGAAATGAGGAAAACAGCGAGACTTCGTAAGGTCCTTCATCTAGACCGCTCGGTAAGGCTGGATTTCATTCGAAAACCTGATGATTCATACACCATTTCCAAATCGGAAACGTTTAATGTTCTACTCGGCACCCATTTTCCGGGTAGTAGAACTCTCTCTGAAGTAGAGAGTGGCATGAACAATAACGGTAGCAACGGTGGAACCTCTAGGTACAGCTGGTATATTGCTAGTGAATTAGTGACAAAAGAATCGATAAGGCTTTCCTAATCTTCCTTTGAGAACTTTAAGTCCCCTGGACCTGACGGAATATATCCAGCAATGCTTAAAAAAGGAGGAGACAGGCTGATTGAGGCCCTGAAAAGGATCTTCACAGCCTGTCTCGCATTTGGTTATATACCATCCCAATGGCGACGCGTAAGAGTAGTATTTATTCCGAAACCAGGAAAAGATGACTATTCCCTA